>NC_138126.1:65607365-66349333 GCF_964188305.1 Podarcis bocagei
CATTGTGGCATAAAATTGGATCCTCTCCAAGGTTTTAACTTTTTCCATATGTGTAAGAACTAAAGTCTTGGAATATCCCAGCTGAAGGATAACTCTCTGTAACTGCAGGCAATACTGACCAACAATCATAAACCCATGCAAACATACATACAAACAAACAAACAAACACAAAAACCTGATGGTGGAGGTTTCTCATGTGTGTAAGAAATGCTTACAATCAGCTTGTCGCCAACTAAGATAGTCCTTTAAATTCTGGTCACTAGGATATAACACAACACGCCCATCAAATCCTGGTGGATACAAAAGAGGCTGGTCCTTAAAGTAATCTTTCCAATAGAAAACGTAGCTGGAGGCAAACTGGGAGACCACATGAGTCATGAACTTACTTGTAAACAGAAAATAAAAAGGAAGTGAAAGTTAATAACATCAGTACTACAATACTGACAAATAAATAAACACTTGAGTACTCTATGTAATGCAAAAATGCATGTGACTCAATGGCCCCGTTCGCACATCATCAAAAGCCATGGCTAATACTTTACCATGATCATGCCCAAGAGAGCACCTTCTTTCTTCCCTGCTTGTGCACAAAGGAAACAAAACACAATCCCTGGCTAAGCATTACATCCAACCCATGGATCATGGCTTGTTCTCTTCCGACAAACCATAACCGGTAAGCCAAAAATAAACCTTGGCTATACTTCAGTTTGCTTGGGAATAAAAGAAACCTTTATTCCTGGTTCAACTACAAAACCTAAAACACAGAAATCATGGTTTGTTTCCTCCCAGCACTAGCAGGAAGGAGTGAAACAGACTAAAAGGCACATTTACCGTAAACCATTAATGGCTGAATGTTTCAGAGTTTTCCAGATCTGTATGATTCACTCCTACATTTTCCAAGTCCAGGAGGTTGAGAGCATCGCATGCATATGAAAACTGGCTAACAGAAAATGAAGATTCTATGAATTTGGCCATTTGCAGGCTGAACTATCATACATAATAGTGCTCAGTCAACTCTCAGGACTGGATGGCTGATTGCATCAATGAGTTCATGACATAGAATGAAAGCCGCAGTATACTGTCATTCTTAAAGCATATCATATGCTAATAACAGCAGCTGATGACCACCTACTAAACCAAATGGAAAGACTAAACTAATGAAAATGTGCAAATTGAAGCTTATCTGTATACATTCCTTGTTACTTGCTCTCCTACCTTGTGAACTGAATTCACCACCAAAACCCCTTCCACCTCCCAGTTTGGTTGCTTTTTTTTTGTTTTCTGCAATTATTACTGCATGAACATGAAAGGAGGCCATTACCAAATCTATGAAAAGCAACACATGTTGCATGCATACAACAGCTGTCAAATTTTTATATTATTTCAGATGAAAATGAATTTTAAGCAAAATAAATAGTACACCCCTTGCCTTTACACAGCACCTATTAAAAAGCTGCCAATTTCTACCAAATCAGAATTGTTATGCGTTATTGTCTGTATAACCAGACACAAGAACTGAGCATAAATTAAAGGTAAAGATACCCCTGCCCATACGGGCCAGTCTTGACAGACTCTGGGGTTGTGCGCTCATCTCACTCTATAGGCCGGGAGCCAGCGCTGTCTGCAGACACTTCCGGGTCACGTGGCCAGCGTGACGAAGCTGCTCTGGCCGTTTACCTTCCCGCTAGTAAACGGTCCCTATGTATCTACTTGCACCCAGGGGTGCTTTCGAACTGCTAGGTTGGCAGGCGCTGGGACCGAGCAACGGGAGCGCACCCCGTTGCGTGGATTCGAACCGCCGACCATACGATCGGCAAGTCCTAGGCGCTGAGGTTTAACCCACAGCGCCACCCGCGTCCCTAAGAACTGAGCATAGTAGGGCTTAAAAGAGCAATGTTACTAATACTTTAATCAATATAATATTCTAACTATATAATAAAATTTAAACAAACTGGTTATATTTAAAACATGTTATATGAAGAGTAGATATGCAAATATTGGGTTGGGTTGGGAGGAGAGAGAAGCGCTAAAACCAGTTACCTTGCTCTTCTCTTAAACCAGTTGCTTTTCTTTTTGAAAACAAAGCTATATTCATCACTTTGTCCATAGGCAATGACAATATCCTCTAATTCTTGCATTACTGTCTGTGCAGACTTGTTCATCAAGTTAAGAGCACGATCATCATTAGGCTTCTTAAAACCATGTTGCTCGGCAAAGCTTCAAAAAGGGAAAAATACAAAGAAATTAAATTTGTCAAAGTTATTAAAGTGGTTATCAGCATGTTTTTATTTTTTAATTTTGGACTGGATCCCATATGCATGTTATTGTGTTTTAGTGTTGCAATACTAATTTATAATTTATTAAAAACAGCAGATTTTTGTAACTGCTTCACATTTTTGCCAAATGGAAGGTAAATGTTAAGTTGTGGGTGAACATATCAGACGACACAGCAAGTCTTCAAACAGCTCTTGTTTATTCACAGGCCACAACAGAACTGAACTAAAGGGTTCAGCCAGCCTGCTTATATTGAGCTACACTACAACGCAACTGTAACCACTTTCTGTAACTATCCAATCACTGAACGTCACTTTCAATCCCTTATTTGCATATGTGGACCTAAGTGAAAACTATCTCCAGTATCCCCCTGATGGCCCAGGGTGAGAACTTCAGTACATAACAGTAAAACTACTTCCACTGAGGCACTACTAAGAATCCTAGCTATAACTCATATAGCTCAGTGTCTTTTTAAGCAGGATGAAAACCTTCCATTCCTCCTTTCCTTATTCAGAATCAGCAGGACAATTACAGCTTTTCAAATATTCATTACAATACTGATTGTTATCTGGTCTACCAAAAGGGGATGACTGGAAGTGAGTTTTGTGAGTTACAATATGTGAAACAGACAGGTGGATGCAATAAGGGAGGGGTGGCCCACGAACTCCCTGCATATTGTATTCTTTTCAGCACCTGCTGAATACAATCTTTTTCAGACAACCCTACCTAGATGCTTAGGAAGATTGCATGAGTTTTAATTTGTCTTAAGTCTATTCTAATGCAGTTTTAACTTTCTCACCAATATGGGTGGGGTATAAATAAAAATTATTATAATAATCAGTGTTTTAAATTATGGTTGTAAACTTTTTGTGCATCCTTTTATTGCTTTTTTCTTTGTAAAGTGCTCTGATGGGCTTTCCCTACAATCAAGTGGTTATACATTTTCTGAACTTAGCTTCATAAAATTTATACACCACTTGGTTGTGGGGAGTAAAAAAAACGTGCTTAAGAGGAAGGCACGTTTGGCAAACCCTCATCGTGATCAACTCCCGCAGGGAAACTTACGTTCCCCCTGTGGAACGACGTGTGGGTCCAGAATTTTTACGAAATAAACAGATGCGCACACTCCCAACGGAGAAATCCTCCCAAACCAAAGCTTCCCACAGTGGTCTTCAGATTACGACAAGTGGCCGTCTTGGCTAAGGAGCTGTGTCCCAAGGATGCTGCCCCGCCCGCATCCGCCTCTGGGTGGAGCCCTCCCGATACCCAAGGGCAGCTGTTACCCTGAAATCCGACCACCGGCTCCCTATCTTTGCACGATACCCATAACCTCTCCACCCCTCCCTCCTCCCGCCACCATTGGCTGAGCCGTCGCCAGCGGCAACCAAGCTGCCGCCAATAGCTGAAGCGGGGCTTACCGGTGGAAGCCGCGGCCGTCCAACCGGACCACGACCCAGCAGTTGGGCAAGCACGTGGCCTCCTCTTCGAAAGCCCGCACGTATTCGAACTTGCTCTTCGCCATGGCGACGCGGCCGCAGCTCAGCCGCGCGCGCAGACCGGGGGAGGCGGCGACGGCAGCAGGCGGAATAACGCCACCAAGCCTAAGCAGCGCCTGCATCAGCGGAAGCTGCGTTGCGCGATCCCGGAAGGCTGGCGCGCGCACACACATTCCCCCCCCCCGTCCTCCGCTCTAGCCGTCAGTCTCTATGACGCCGCAAGGTCTTTCGGGATTGCAGCTCCCTAACCGCATTAGCCGCCTCGCAGTGCCGGGCGCAAAAAGCCTCGCAGCAGAGGCGACGGGATAAATGCAGAGCGAACCGAGGCTGAAAGCCACGCCCTCCAGTCTCGATGCCGCCCATCCTGGATGTGCGTAGGCTGCTCTGGGGCGTTTAATGGGGGCGGGGGAGGAAAAGAGGTCCTCGCGCCGTGTGTGTTATGTGCGCACGCGCGCCTGCCTTTTCTCAATCTGGTGTCGGGGGACTACAATTCCCATCATCCCTGGCCACTGGCCAAGCCTGCCGGGACTGATAGGAGTTGTAGTCCTGCGACGCCGGGTTGCGGAAAGGCGGGCGAACGTGCTTAATGGGGATTCTGACAGTGTTGTTTCGGGTCTCCATTAACCCAGTTCCCTCTGCCCGTTGAATCCTCCCTTCCCACCATCAGGTGCACACGTGTCGCACCGTGCGGGGGTAACCCATCCCGCACTCCTTTTAAGTTTTATCCTCGCCGTGGTCGTCTCCATCCTCCCAACCCCGACGCTGGGTGGAATCCCGTAGGGGGGAAATGAGCTGGTGTTTGTCAAGGAAGGAGGCGACGCGCTGAAAGCGCATGGACTGAGGGAAGCGCGCCTCGCGCGGTAGTTGTTGGCGAAAGGGAACGTTGGGGGCGAGGGAGCCGGCGGAGGGCGCGCGTGCCGCCGCCGCCAAACGAAGCCCTTTCAAAAAAGCGGGAAAGGCACGTGGGTTCGTCCCGGGGGTCTCCATGGCGACCTCATTGTTACGCGGCCCGCAGGGTCGCCCTGGCGACACCAGGGAGGGGAAAGTGCGGGAGGCACGTGGATCCAGCCCCGCGGCTGTTGCCATTTCCCGCCGGTGCCCCGAGGCGGCGCGAGGCTCCAGCGAGCCGGAGGGCGGGGTCCGAGCGCGGCGCGCGTGCCCCTGGTGGGAGGGGGAGCCGAGAACGTTTGCGAACCAACCGCAGGAAACAAACGGGCGGTCACAGAGGGCGGAGGCTGAGCTCACAATCCCCGCAACAATCCCTCTCCCCGGGGGGCGGGCTGCGGCATGGAAGAAGGGGCGCAGGGGGAAACCCCCCGAGAGCAGCACCGCCTCCTGCACCCCGCGGCTTGGCAGGGCGCTCCCCGGATGGACCACCTTCTCCTGCACCCTCTCTCGGGGCAGGGGGCCAGGGACCCGCACCTCCTGCTCTTCTCCCCCAAACAGGGGCCGCAGCACCCCCTGCTGCACCCCAAGCAAAATGCCCTGCGCAGGGAGCAGAAACCTCCGCTGCCTGGGGAAGGGCTTGCCTATAAAGAGCAGCAGCAGCAGCACCTGTTGGAAGACCAGCCTTGCCTTGCCAGGCAGCTCTGCCAGCCTGGCCTCGGGTTGGAACCTGGGGTTTCCGAGAAGCTGGAAGAGGCGGTGACGGAGGGAAATGGCCAGCAGAAGGTGCTGCAAGTGAAAGCGGAGGAGCGGGAGCAAGAGAACCAACTGCTCCCGACGGGCGGCAGCAACAAGAAAAAGAGAGGGGAGCACAGGGCGGCTGCCAGTCGTCGAGGAGGGAAGGAGGAGGGAAGCAGCGGCGCGAAAGGAGGGGGGGAAGTCAAAGTGGGGAAAGGAGAAGAGCCGGAGGAGATCAAGAAAGAGGTGAAGGTGGAAGAGAATTGTGATGCCAAAGCCTTGGGGTCCGGAAAAGAAGGGGCCATCAAAACGGAACTGGTGGAGCCTCGCGAGGAAGCTTGCAAGGGGAGGGAAGAGGTGGCATCCAAGCCTCGCCCCTCCTCCAACGGCCCAGCTCATGTCCACAAAGATGCTGACTTGGCTCAGCCTCTCGGGACTCAGCATCCTCAAGAACTGAAGATTCCTGTCACGCTCCATGCTGTCCCTCCTGGGGCTAGAATCCAGTTTCAGGGGCCACCTCCATCTGAGCTCATAAGAGTGACTAAAGTGCCAGTGGCACAAGTACCCCTTAAAATGCAGTCCTTGCTGGAGCCTTCAGTGAAAATAGAAACGAAAGATGTGCCTCTCACAGTGCTACCCTCAGATGCAGGTAGTAGATAGGTATAATAGAATTTGCCAAGTTGCCCTATTATGTACAAGTAAACACCGGGATAGAACTGCTCATACACATTAATCTGCACCACTATTACTCCAAACTTAAAATAAAAATAAAAATGAAGGGACAGAAAGAAGATAGGGCTTCTCTCAAGTTCATGCAATTAACAACAGCTCACTGTATACTTTACTGGCTGTTGCAACCATCAAATATTATGAAGATGGTCAGTTATGCAAAGTCCCATCTACAACTTTTTAACATTTGCAGGAGATTTCTGTTGCAGAAGTGTGCCCCTGCCCTCTTTAATACATTGTAACCAGGGGACAGAGATTAACTGTGATCCTCAGAAGAAACAACAAAGTGCTTCTTTCATGTGTGGCAGATTAAAGACTAACATTTTTTGTGCCATCAGCATTCATAGACCAGTATCCACTTCATTGCCAGTTTATGCCACAATAAATCTGTTAGGCCTTGTTCTGACCCTCTTCCAAGGAGCCCAGGGCACTGTACAAACATCCACCTTTATTTTCACTACAATACTGAAGTAGGCTTGGCTGAGACTTTTACCCATAAAGCATTCTTGAGCCTTTGGGCACATTAGGTATTTTGAAGGAGTATTGTGGGCACCAACACCTCTAGTTGCTTCCCCCCCTCCTCCCAGTAGTCAGAAAGAAAGCACACACAGAGATTGTTTGGTTTTTCAAAATGTTTGGTAAAAGTCAAATCCAGTTGAATTAAAATGAATCCTCTTGAATTTGCATGATTTTATGTGGGGTTCCGCAAAAAAAAAAACAACCAAAAAAAACAACCAAAAAAACCCCAACCCCACCTTATAGTGGTACACAACACAGTTTAAAAAAGAAAAGGCAGATCCGGTGCTTTCAAATCAAAAATACTGATCAAAGCATGGCTACTCGATCTTTACACACAATAAAAAACACCTCCAATAAATTGCAGAATATGTCTGCAGACACAGGTGACTATGATTTGATTATGGTTTTGAAGAGATCCCTTGTATTACGAGGATCCAGGAATATCTGTGCCTAAGATCAGTGTCTTTGTGCTATGGCAGCTCTGGAAAGTACCAGATCCATGGTTCAGTCAATTGACACGTGATATATGATGTGATACTGGTTCTGGGAAACACCTGTGAAAAATTCTGCAATTCCAAGGGGATCTGATTTACTGGCTCCAATGTGCAAAGGCACATGTGTGCACCTCTTTCCTTATTCCCATGGCACCTGTTTCCCCTGGTTGATCCATTTTCTTCAGGCTCCCAGATAACTCCTCCTTCCCTCCTATGCTATTTACTTTCTTCCCTTCACATTCTGTTAGCAGCCCAGGAGCTGATCTGAGTCTTGAAAAGCACATCGAGCTGAAAGAGCAATGCCTTCCTTCTTTCATTTTTCTGAGCCCTGAAATGCAGACAGAGAAGAAATAAGAAGTAGAAAAGAGTGCCATCCTTTCAACTTCTTCCTTCAGCTCTATGTTCTTTTCAAGGGGGAAGGAAGTAACAAGCCTTGTGCCAACTCAATGAAGGGACAGTGAGCAACATAGAACTTGGAGGCATTGCTCCCAACAAACTATGATTTGTAGTCAAGATTACCAGTTATGAGTTGTTGTAGCAAAACAAACCTTGATCGCTGGCTTGGGTGTTACTCTAAGCCAGATGTCATGGTTTGTTTCTGCTTAGTGCAAGTAAGTAGGAGGCAAACATGCTCAAAGTAAATTTTTATTTAATAAATTTCAATACTACCCTTCAAGAATAAAGTTTTCTCATCAGCCTCAAGGGCTGCCCCACATAGAATGTATTGCAATATTCCAGTCTGGTGAAATTACCCACCTTAGTGAAATTAATGGGGATACTTTTGAAATACTAGGGTTCAGAATTATCTCTTGAGTGACTTTCCAAAGTCAGACACAAAGGTTGAGCAATTTAAGGCTTGCCAAGTTTAGATCTCACAAAAAAGCTTGCTATGTGATCTTGTGCATGTCTACATTAGTTTCGGTGAGATTTACTCCCCCAAGTATAAGGGTGCATAGGATTGCAGCACCAGACAACTTTAAATTTAGGTCTCACCATTTCTAAGCTGTATCCCTTGAGTTCTGACCACAGGAACATCTGTAGTGGATATGCAATTGTTTTCATAGATTAATAGAAGTTGTTGATATGCATGCCAATCCTTAATACTTGTACTTTGAAATAATTCAGGAAGCTTAGATTCAGATGTATGAGTAAAGTTTAGTACCTTAGCCTAAAAACAATATTCTGCTTTTAGTACATATCTGTTTAAGCCAGTGGTTCTCAACCTGTGGGTCCGCAGATGTTGGACTGCAACTCCCATCATCCCTGAGCTCTGGCCTTTCTAGGGACCCACAGGTTGAGATAAAATGACTCAGGAACAGCTATTGGTTGGAAGTGGTGCTCCTCCTGAATGGTTGATGTATGCCTGGGTGGACACACACACCCCTTTCCTAGTGTAGGGATGTACCCTGGATTCAAATCAAACACTTCAGGCATGCAATCACAAGCTGTTTCACTTAGTTAGGGCTTTTCCTTTCAGCTCTGTGCTGCTGGTGTCAGTACCTATATTGAGACTGAAGCATGGAGAAAACAAATTCCACACAATGTGTCTGATTGATGTCTGCTGCAGTGGCAGCAGAACTGTTAGGGAACTGCTCAGTATAGGGTTGAGCCAGGACATTTTGCCCCCTTCTGCATGGTGATGCTCAAACCTTTTTCTCCTGCTTCCCAGCTCCATACTTTACAGCACCCTTTCCCAACTTGATGCCTTTCAGACATTTTGGACTACAACTCCAATAGCCATGCCACCTGGCCATGGGCATAGCCAGGATATTTGGGGGGGGGGAGATTTTTGTTGGGGGGGCAGAACCAATGTGATTGGTCAGTTAGTTAAGTATTTATATTGTTTTACTTGACGGGGGCAACTGCCCCTCCCTGCCCCCCCGGGCTACACCTGGCTAATGGAAGGGATGATGGGAACTGGTAGTCCAAAATATATGGAACACACCATATTAGCAAAGTCTGCCCTACAGAGTGAGACACTGCTGCTGCTGCTGCTGCTGCTGTCAGTGTGTGTTCTGGCCACTCCCCCTGGTTGGTTGTCAACTAGAGTGTCCCGTCCCCCCAGTGGGTCTTGAATCCCTGTCCCAGTAAGGGTGTGTGCTCTTTGCAGGTATTCTGCTGATGAAATTGTGTGGGTGCCATGTTGTGTGGGTGCCATATTGTGTGTCTTCTTCCTATTTATTTTATTTATTATTTATTTACGTGGCATAAATAAATAAATAAATAATCAAGAACAACCCAATAACCCCACCCCCTACTCAGCGTGTCATGTGCTAATAAATGACTCCCTGTATGTCAGATGGGCAGTCTCTGATTGCTGGGTATTGCCTGGGTTTTTCCTGTTCCCCTGTGTCCACCGCCCTTCCCTGAGCATGTTTTATATACCACTGAACACCACCCCAATCTCTGAGTAGTGCGAGATCCAGGGGTTCCAGGCACTTACCCAGAGTTTGGTTTCCTCAGAATGAGGGACAGTGGAGACCATGGTGTCTTTAGGATATATGGTTTATTTACACATATATACAACCTGAGCCTGCGATGGAGGTGCTCACAGCATCTTGCTTCTCCCATAGCCACAGCCTTGGATTCCAGCACAAGTCAGACATGGCTGTGTGTCTCTCAGCTGCCCAGGCTGCTTCCAGCCTCTACCACTTACACACCTCCCTTGTTTTTGTCTTTCTAACTGCCAGACAGTTGAGGGAGGGAGACCCACTCATTTCTGCTGTGGCACAGAGCCACTTCCTTTGTTACCTTAATGACCCATACTTGCAGGGCCATTTTCAAGAAACGTGTCTGGCTATTCCAGCAGCAACTGGATCCTTGTTGGATCCAGGAATTAGGAGGGACTCAGACATACAGTCTACTGCTCCCTCTCTGGAAAATCACAACAGATGCAGTGGCTGTTTTGGCAGTGCAATATATATATATATATGGAGCACAAAGACACCGTCTCTAATGTTCTTGGCAGTATGCAATACCTCCCTACACTCAAAAATGAAGGGGATTTTGTTGATAAATCAATAAATATTTGTTTTTCAAGTAAGCAAATATAATCATAGCCCTGTCTGGTTCTGAGGACTCTACCCCAAAACCTACTCCTCTCCAGCTCTACTTTACGCTCTTCTTGAACTGGCTGGAATATGTCCTTGAACTCTGATAATGCCTCTAGTTTGTCTAGTTGATGGAAGGGGTGAGTGAGAGTGTGTAAAACTAGCCTAGTGGACAAAGATAAAATTTACATTCATTGTTCCACCCACTTTTGTCTTTGGCGCCACCTACCACTGACACATGGCCCTTGGAAGAGAATGTGGCTCTGTCTGAAAAAAGTTGCCATATCACAAATCACTTGTGAAGCTCCCTTCGATTTCAAGCACAGTTTGCCATGTGGTTTGAGAGAGTTGCTGTTACTCCTTTCCTGCTGTGATTCTGGAAATGTGTTTATAGCAGCTGAATTCTATTTTTATAGAAGCTTTTTTTAAAAGTCCCATTACATTACAGTACTGTATCACATTTAAAATATAGCATATGCACTGTCATTCTCTATTACTGTATTTCTTTTGGTATATTGCTGTTGGCCCCCTTGAGAGGACTTGATCCAGAAAGGTGTCTTATAAAAATTTAAGGAAAATAAGCCAAAAGCTCCTGTGGGCTTATGACAATGGTTTCATGGTTATTTGGAGCTTGGCCTTTATTTCCATAGTCTGCACTAAAGTAATGAGCCCAGAATCATTAGCAAACTCATTACTGTATTTTTAACTACAAACTTTGTATGGTACTTATACTGCCTACCCATCCGTCTTTCTTTCCTGTAGGGATACCAGACACTCCATTTAGCAAAGACAGAGATGGCCATGTCAAGCGTCCCATGAATGCATTTATGGTGTGGGCAAGAATTCACCGGCCAGCCTTAGCCAAAGCTAACCCTGCTGCCAATAATGCGGAGATAAGCGTTCAGCTTGGATTGGAGTGGAACAAACTCACAGAAGAGCAAAAGAAACCTTATTATGATGAAGCTCAGAAGATTAAAGAAAAGCACAGAGAAGAATTCCCTGGTATAAAATAGGTTTTGGTTTTTTTACATGTTTCTCAACATCTGATGGTCTTGATGCAGTGCCTTGTGTTACCCAGAAATAGGTTTATGAGTGGGGAAAGGTATCAAGGACGATACTTGGAAGGAAATACAATAAAATCCCCACCACCATGCCGGAACTACGAGGCAGTCTTCCTTAAAGCTTTTGTCACCACACCACCCCTTCTATTCCCATAGTGGTTTCTTTTCAGGCTCTGAAAGTTTAAAAACGAGTTCAGAAGAGGGAGCTGCTTAAAGGAGCTGTACTCTGTAAGTTCTTGTAGGCATGGATGTTGCACATGTGCATTTTTACAGCATCTGCCATTGACATTATTTAAGTATTTAAAACTGAGTACAATAGCAGATTTATTATACCAAATGCTACTGGGCCAAGTTCAAGGTGTTGCCATTAGTATATAAAGCCCTTAACAGGATGGGACCAGTTTACTTGCAAGATCACTTTACCCTACATATACTCAATTGACAGCTTCCACCAGCGGAACTGGCACTGTTACAGGTGCAACATAATACTTGTTCTGCAGTTATAAGAAATTGATCTTTTGATCCAGACACTGGAACTTCCTGCTTATTAACATCAGGCAGGTGCTTTCACTGTACTCTTTTTGGTGCCCTTTGAAAACATTTTTGTTAGGTAAGCCTATCCAGGAATGTAGAATGCTGATGTGTTTCAATCGGATTATTATTATTGATTTTAATAATTTCTGGATGTTTTGAATAAGTGTTTTAACTGTTTTTTACAGATAATTTTATTGTTTTATTCTTTGTTGTAAAACGCTTTGAGGTTTTATTACAGTCAAGTGCTATATAAATCTTGGGAAATGAATAAAATAAAATAAAAATTAAGACCCAACACGTTTTGAGTTGTTCACCAGAGAAAATTCTGCAAAATGAATACTGGCATATGAGTTAATATCTAAGAACTGATATCTAATATTGATAGGCCAGAATAAAACATCAGCAGTACTCTAGTCAACACCATCATGTGATACAGCTGTATTGCATAGCATAAAACTGGCTGGGACAAAGGATGGCTTACTTATATGTGACATCTAAAGACATTTCAATCATAACATGGTCATATATACTGGTGCAACTATATGCCACTAGCATTAAGTAGTAATAGTCTTTTTTATGATGGCAGGTAGGATATATTCAGGATTGTAGTAATAAGCCTTGAATGTGGGCATTTTGCCCAACTGATGTTCTATGAAATTCATTAACTAACAGAGTAAGTATGGGGAAAATAAAATATACACAATTAAAACACATTTTAACATGACCATTTCCCCTATACTAAAACTCAGGCTCTTTTTTCTGGCATTTCCCACCATACACACACACACACACACACACACACACGGTGAGTCTTTTAAAAGAGGCTTCGTGGAACATGTGTACTCTGTATCCACAGGGCCTCTTATAAAGGACTCACCCTGTATATTCCTGTTTCAAGTCAATTCCTTCATTTTCTTATCCCTTTCAACTATTTAACTAGCAGATAATGTAATGATGCCCAAAGATCTAATTTTACATAAATAAAAATATACAAATAAAAAAGCAAAGGCGAATTACAGTATGTAACTTGGACTCAAAGAAGAGTGACAGCGTATTCATATCTGTATGCTGACTCCCTCGGCCAATAAAGCGAGATGAGCGCCACAGCCCCAGAGTCGGTCACGACTGGACCTAATGGTCAGGGGTCCCTTTACCCATACTTCAAAGTAAATCTCAATGTGTTCATTGATGCTTAATCCATGTCAGTGAGTATTGGATTGCAGCTTGAATAATGCAGAAATTATTTGATGTAATAAAATAAGAATTTAATTAGGCACCAATATTTTTCAGTATTAGAGTAGTAATAACTTCTTAGACACAGTACAGTTGGGTACTTGTCCTGCATGAAAAATGATGCAAAAATAGTGGGAAGGAGGAATAGGGGCTGGGACACTGATGGGGCTAGTATCCATGGAGAAAAAAGAGGGGTGCTACATGTCTTATTTTTCTGAGGGCCTACAAGCCATCCTAAACGCCCTCTTTTTTTAGATAGTACTTTTTTATATTGTGACAGAGTATTCATATTTATACACGTTTATCCTAGCTTTCCAAATCTACCAAAAGAGCTTTCACCATTCCTTCCTTTGTTATTACATTAATCAGTTTTGAAATAAAATAACCCATTATATTTCAGTGAGCCTACTCTTTTATATTCCCACAGGTTGGGTTTACCAGCCACGACCTGGCAAAAGGAAGCGGTTCCCCTTGACAGTCTCCACAGTATTCTCTGGCACTACTCAGAATATCATTGCTACCAGCCCAATGACAGCTTCCACTGTCTTTACTGGGACATCTCAGAATATTATTACTACAAATCCAACTACCATTTACCCTTTCCGATCTCCCACCTACTCTGTGGTCATACCCAGCGTACAGAACAGCATTGGACACCCAGTCTGTGAGTTCATTCCAATAGTTTATGTGAGTTCATTATATGATAGGAACTACAAAAACCCAATGTCTGTATTCTTGTTGAGAGTATGATTATGTAGGATTATGTAGGAATATTTGATGATGAGATGTGGCCATAGTTTTGCGGTAGCCTTATTAATTCATTTCCAAATTAGATTAGTGAACTACAGAATGTTTTGTTTATATGTTTGTTTATTTGTTTTAATCATTCTCAAAGCAAAGTTGGGTCATTATTCTTACTAGCAAAATGTCTGTTAAGTCTGATGAGAGAAGCAAAAGTGATTCAGTTCTCTTCTGCCTCACCACTCTCCACCCTTTCATATATCATTGACTTAATGAAGAGTAAGACACCAGGGCATGCTCACTTTTCTAAATCTAGTCCTGCCCCATGTTTCCCTAAAATGAACATGGCTTGAAAGTCTTGAGGAAGGAATAAGGAACCTTCATCACCACTACCACACTAAAGGTCTTTCAGGTTCTGTGTTCCCTCCTGAGCCCACATCCCAGTTTTCAAAGGCTCCCTTAGAAATATATTGCCCCTCCCCAACACTCTGAAGTTGACTTCAGGAGGGGAAGAAGAAGCATTATATCCCATTCCCTATGCTCAGTTATGCCAGTGTCTGGAATGAGAATCAGATTTTTCATCCTTTCAGCTGTATCACATATTGCAACTGTTTCCTTTATTTTTTTTAAGAACTCCATGGGAACTATTAAAAACCAAGCTAGTCCCTGTCTGCACAGCCCTGTTTGTAGGTCTTTTCCTTGGTCCCATGAGACACTGTTAGGGGAGAAAATGTTGGGGACTTGATTTTATATAAAAGATTCAGTTTTATGCTGATAGAGAATTGAGAGACTTGCCAAAAAGTGCCTGGAAAGTCTTAGCCTTCCATGTTCAATGACAGCACACTGCATACTGGGCATCATTGTGAGGAAAACTTGTAGGAGTTTTATAAAGAAAAGACATTTTTTAAAAAATTAACAATCTAAATATTGAATGTCTTTCTTAATGTTGCTGATTCATGAAATTGCATCTATAGATATCTTCGGGTATGAAACTGCAGTAGGTTATGCTAGGGTTGCCATATTTCAAACAGTGACGATTTGGACATATGGCAACCATAGGTTATGCTATATTAAAGAAAAGCTTAAAAAATGATGAGGGATGATCCAGTGCTATTTCATGAATCATTCTTTCTATAATCACATAGTATAATATTTATAACGTAGTGTTAATGGGACCTTCTCACTTACGGCTAATACTTTCTCTTCTCCAAAGGTGAAGCCACTTCTACTATCCAGCTGCCAGGTCCTTCTGCTCAGCATCCAGGCCCTATTACGCTGTTCCAGCCAAATGTAGGAAGCACAGCGCCACTGGCTGCCTCAACGGCAAATCTGCCGATTCGTCCAGTGCTTCAACCTCAGCGTTTTGCTGCACCTTCACCAACAGAAGCTCACCGTGTATCTTCAGGAACAAATTGCTCTATAAAGAGACCAACCCAGATTTCTATCGAAAGCGCAAGCAGGAACCCAAATAATACAAACACCACACATTCCAGATACAATGTCTCAAATAGTCAACCCCCCAAGGAGTACTCAGGTGTTTCTTCTTGTTCTAGAAATGGACCCATTCCTCAAGCTCCTCCCATCCCCCATCCACACGTTTATCAACCTCCTCCCATCGGTCATCCAGCCACCCTGTTCGGAGCTCCTCCTCGATTTTCATTTCATCATCCTTACTTTTTACCTGGGCCCCATTATTTCCCATCAAGGTAATGCAGCTATTTATTTGTGTTCTGCAGTAAAGGTGCCTATGTAGACAGACAACCACGGAAGGATTTGCAGACTTCTACAAGGAAAAGATTGAAAAGAACCTGTGTGAATTTCCATGTACAATCGTACCTTGGAAGTCAAACGGAATCCATTCCAGAAGTCCGTTCAACTTCCAAAATGTTTGGAAACCACAGTGCGGCTTCTGATTGGCTGCAGGAAGCTCCTGCAGCCAATCAGAAGCTGCAGAAGCCCTGTTGGACATTTGGCTTCCCAAAATAGTTCGCAAACTGGAACAGTCACTTCCGGGTTTGCAACGTTCAGGAGCCAAACTGTTCAAGAACTAAGCTGTTCGATTTCCAAGGTACGACTGTATACTCTTCCTTTCTGTCCATCTTTTTTCCTCTTTCCTCACACATTTATCCTCTATTCATTTCATTCCACTGAAACATTTCTCATCATACTTTGCAGTGCCCAAAGGGCTTTTTTATAAGGGTTTCTTTTTCATTCTTGCTTTTTAAATTTGATCTGTGACCTTGACATTGTTGTTTAAACTTTTCTCCTCAACTCACTTTCCTCCTTTGAAAGGAGAACCTCTCATTCGGGTTCTCTTGACTCTTTGGTCATCTCCAGATGACCTGTTTAATGAGCATTCAGCCTGATATGTTTGTGGGGAAATTAGTCAATATTGCATCAAACAAGTGTTATCGCAGAAGTTTCCAGTCCCTTTTCATGTCACTTTCCTTATCACAAAAGGCCATCATGTTCTGCAACAGTTGGTATTCACCCATGCTTATATCAGCTTAGAAGACCTTGCTCAATGAGCCACAGTCTAAAAGCTAGGCTGATGGTTATGAAGAAGGGGGCTTTTTTAGTGGTGGCTTGGATACTGTGTAATGTTCTTATTGAGGTGGTTTATCAATCTTGCTGCTTGCTAGTATATCGTTTGTTTGTTTGTTTGTTTGTTTGTTTGTTTGTTTGTTTCAAAAAGCTAGTTAAATTGCGTATTTTGCAAAGCTGTTTATTTTGATGTAGTCTTCAGTTTTACTTCACTTTTATACTGATGGTTTGTTTGCTATTTTATGTTATGAAGTGTGGTAGAGGTGTTATGAGGTGTGGTATAGGTCAAAAGTTGGAATCATTCATTACAAAAAAACAGGTCTGTATTAAGAGTTATGGGATGTATGTGGCTACATGGTCCTGCCCCTGGTTGCTTAAGTGGACCGGATGACCTTCTGGACCAGAAAAGGGGAACATATGGTCTTCCAGGTGCTGTTGGGCTCCAACTCCCATCATGTGTAACCACTGGCCATGTTGGTTCAGACTGATGGGAGTTGGAGTCCAACAATAGCTGGAGGGGTACAAGTCCCCACCCTGTTCTTGTTGTCTCTTCTAAATTAGTTATTCTGTATAATGTACCATGGGCACACATCTTGGCTTTTTGAAACACGGCCATATTATTGTATTCTATTTGCAATTGTGTCCCATGACTAAGGTAATCCCTTTATTATGGTAACTGGTTTCCAGATTTGAATACAAACAAGCTACAATGTATCATTCAGTTTTATGATAAAAGCCATGATGTAACTCATCTTTGTCTTGCTGCAGCACATGTCCATACAGTCGCCCACCATTTGGCTACGGAAACTTCCCCAGCTCCATGCCTGAATGTCTTGGCTTTTATGAAGACCAGTATCAAAAACATGAGGCGATGTTTTCTGCTCTGAATAGAGACTATCCTTTTAGAGAGTATCCTGATGAGCATACACATAGCGAAGACTCCCGTAGCTGCGAGAGCTTAGAAGGGACATCCTATTACAGCAGCCACAGTCAGACTGAAGAAGAATACTTAAATCCTATGCCACAGCTGGACATTGGGGCCCTTGAGAATGTTTTTACTGCAACCCCATCCACACCCTCTAGTGTACAGCAGGTCAATGTGACTGATAGTGATGACGAGGAAGAAGGAAAGGTGTTAAGAGATTTGTAATTTAAAAAACCCAAATGATAGTATCCAGCATAATTTTTTAAAGCATGAAATAAAACATGTTGGTCATATAACACTATTTTAGTGAGTGTGGTCAAGAAGACATAATTGATCCAGGTTTTAAAATTGTTATGATACATTGGAGGTTTTTCAGGGCACTGTACCATCGCAGGAGTTGTACCTTAATACACCTGATTTCATATACTTTACCTTGTCAGGGTAGGTCATAAGACTGAGCTGTTTGTATTATATGTTTGTGCACCACCTTTCTGTCAAACTTCCAGAACTTGACTGATGCACTTTATTGATACTGCACAGACACAGCAGTGATCTACCTGCACCATGCATTCAGTTTTACATGCATGCAAAGGAAAGGTGTGACTCATTCACGGAGTCAGGACATAATGCCATCAGTTTTATGTCGATGCAATGCCAGAAGCAGCAGATACATTCACCAGGCTTTTCTAATCCTACATGGTAATAGGATCACTCACTTATGGGGGCAGACTTTCCTAACTCAGAACTTTTGTTATTTATGTTCCTAGATGACATAGTGGGATGTTCATTCTAATCTACATATTTATGGAGCAAATGAAATTCTCTTTATTTTCAGGATTTTAAAATTGCTATCTTTTTAAAGCACTTGTTTCAGATTATATATATATATATATGCGCTGAAAATGGTTACATAGTAGTCTGAAATTCTACAGCCCCTCTTATGATTTTAACTTCCTCCTCGATAAGAGGATTTCATATTTAAAGCCCACATAAATGGGACTGTTGAATAAACAAGTAATGGTGAATCTAGCTGTGTGTTGTATACAAGTGGGCTATGATTCTATACCAGAGTATATTTAACAGTAATATCTCAGGCATACATTTTAAATGTATCTTTTGAAAAATAGATGTAACAGAAGGTAATGTTGCTAAATGTTCATGTTAGAAAACATTTTTATTTTGATATTTTTCTTTGTTTTGGGGGTGGGGTTGATAGTACATTTGTTCCATTTTTGTTATATTAAAATAAAATCACATGAACTGTATGTTGTTAGCTCTATATATTGTGATGAACTATGAATTAAGAATGTCATGATCCTATTGTGTCCATGTAATAATAAGTGAAAACACAGTAACCACTTTAAAGTCTCTTCAGGGATATTTGTTATAAAAGAAAAGATTGGCTGCTTCAAAAGTTTATACATTCTATACATTTATGGGGTGATTTTATTATAAATTTTTAAAAATCGTTTTTAGAATGCTAGCAATGTGGACAGTACACAACCTTATGATAATATATTTCAAGGTAGCAGTCAGAACTGAAGCAGAAAAACCTAAAAGGAACAAAGAAGTTCATATACTTCACTGGTAATTTTCACTGACAATCGTTGGCAGTGTCTCATCAAAATTGTGTACAGTTTGTCCTTTCAATATCTTTATGGTTTTGCTCTAAACTTTGGACCTAGCATTTCCAGTACATTGTTCCAACTGTGCTGAATACAGTTAAGGTAGTTGAGGACCAGGCTTATCCATCATGAATGCTGCAACCAGACCCTCAGCTTCCATTGTGCATTCTATGTCAATAGTGCTTTTAAGGGAAAGTCTTATTAATAGCTAAAAGCATGCCCTAGCTCCGAAACAGACTACTGGGTGAAAGATGACCTTCAAGAATTCTTGTGGGCAAATGTGCTATTTCCCACATAACTATGGCTCCAAAGTATAAAACAGCTGTCGGATTGTTCACTCCATCTGCCTTTTCCCATCTGTCCTGCCCCAATCTTTTTTTTTTCTTTTTAAAACAAATTGCAGTATTGGCTAGCTGGAACCATATATTGGTTGACTGCAGTTTTATTAAATCCAGACTGATGTTTCAGTCATATGCCAAAGTATGCTTTGGTGCTATGTGAACGAGCCTGGCTGGACCGTTGGGCTCACACGACCCCCCTCCTCCCTTTGCATGTTTCCATTCCTTCCCACATTTCCTGGTTTGAGGCAAACTGTAGCTTGCCGTTTCACTTGAGCTAGCAAAGCATGGTTTCTGCTATGCAGACCAAGACTGGAAGCCACAGTCCACCCTGGTTTCCACTTTGGGGCAAGTGCAAACCGTAAGCGTGCTGGTGGGACTATGCTTTGGCTCAAACCAAGAAAGATAGGAGGAAATCACACACAGGGAAGGGAGATGGAGGAAAGAAACTCTGAACTGTGAAAAAGTCACTGCCCTTTCCTTGTTTTCACAGTATTTTGAGATCGCATTTGACTCTTTTAAGGACTCAGATCTCATTTCCATCGAATATTTCCCTGCTCCTGTTAGTTTTTAAGAGTTTCATGCAGCAATCTTTCCTAGCTGCATCTGGGCATGCCAGGGATGGAGACTGGAATATTTTGCATGAAAGTAATATGACTGAGGCATGTAGGCAGTGGTGGCTGGTGCCCATTAGAACTCATGGGGCCGAAGGTAGGGAGGCCAGCAGTAGGTGGAGCTAGAGTCAGTGGCAGGCAGAGCCAACTACTAGTTTTGTTGCCCCACCCCCCCACTGAATTGTACATGTTTAGCACAGAGAGCAGTGTTAGGAATGGACACATCATGGTTAAGAAAACCAACAGTGCTTTTCCCCACCCGCTTTCAGCTCTGAAATTACTACCATCTGTCTTCAGCCAAAGTGATGGGGAAAGTTTTAGCAGCTAAATATCTGTGTCCATTGACTTTTAAGGCACACAACCAGTAAAACAGCAACAAAATCCTTAGCAACCATATGAAATGCATGCATTGAGCAGCCTTCTCCATTATGACAAACAGTAAAGCGCGATCACATCAAAGCTCTGCCATGCACTTTTAAAGCCAAGGTCTGGTTTGGGGGGAAGGTTAATACTTTCACTCATTGTAATATATATATATATGCAAATCCAAGAAGTGGGTGACACTGTGGTCTAAACCACTGAGCCTCTTGGGCTTGCCGATCAGAAGGTCAGCAGTTCGAATCCGCGCAACAGGGTGAGCTCTGTCCCAACTCCTGCCAACTTAGCAGTTTGAAAGCATACCAGTGCAAGTAGATAAATAGGTACCACTGTGGCAGGAAGTGATTTAGTCATGCTGGGCACATGACTAAAAAGCTGTCTGCGGACAAACACCAGCTCTCTCGGCCTGAAAGCGAGATGAGCACTGCACCCCATAGTCGTCTTTGACTGGACTTAACTGTCCAGGGGTCCTTTACCTTTTTACATAGGCAAATTTCATTTGAAAGAATGGCAAAACTCTTACAGATTTTGTTTGTTTGTTTTGAAATACACAGTATGAAATAGTTTAAATTGGTCCAGGAGTCAAACCTTTTGCTTATTACCTCTGGTAAGTGTATTTTGGTATCTTCAAGACTAACAAATTGCATGGCATAAGCTTTTGTAGGCCAGAGGCTCAGAGCCAACATTATCAGTTGCAGGACAACAGCTGCACCTGAACTGGCTATGAAAACTAATGCCACAGTACACCTCTAGAATCTGTCATCTCCAGAGTAGTCCAGCAACTGTATTTGCCGCCTCCCAATGCAAGGTATAAACACAAAATATAATTTGTATGGCACTGTAATAAGAATGGGCAAGTGACACCCCCAATCCTGATCATCCTAAAACAGTTGTAGGGAATTTTTGGCCCTTCGGATGTTGTCTAAGGAAGTTTTTAGAGATTAGGGACATCCATGTAACTCTGAACTACTTTTTAAAATCAGCAGGAGAGAGTTTAACATTATAGGTAGGAGGTTTTGACTGCTTCTGCACCTATGCTTTTAACAGCAGCCTGATAAACAATTGTTTTAGTTCACAGACGAATATTTCCTGGCTTGAAGTGGTGGGGAAATGTTTACCTGCTAGATTTGTGTGTGTCAGGTTGCAGCTGCAGGCAGAGGAACAGGGCCAGCAAAAATGTTTAAATCAGGGGCAGCTGTTGACTTTTGGGTTTGTGCAGCTGCAATTTTTTAAGCTCCTTCCCTTGCAGACATTAAGCTGCATACAGTGCTTACAAAGGAAAAAGTACATTTAAACATGTGCAGATGTCACTGTTTTTTCACTGAGAAACATCAACTGTTTTCTGTAACCCATTGGATAGAGGGGAAGACTTCCATGTGGGAGGGCATTAACATATGTTCCAGACAAAGATGAACTCCAGTTACTCAAATTCGGAATTAATTTGCCCATTCAAATTCATGAATATCACTTCACAAGTTTCTGAATCCGTCCATTTTTAGGGGAATGCAAACACACCATTGGCAAAGGATTTAAGCACCAAAGCTTTGAAAATGCCCAAAAACATTTGTTCCTGGTTGTTCACAATTGTGACCTTAAATCCAAACTCTCAAAAACGAAGGAGCTAATTATTTCAGAGTTTAAATTAGGCCAGCGACCACCAGAAGTTAGTACAATGGTACCACAGGTTACAGACGTTTCAGGTTACAGACTCCGCTAACCCAGAAATAGTACCTCGGGTTAAGAACTTTGCTTCAGGATGAGAACAGAAATCGTGCAGCAGCAGCAGCAGGAGGCCCCATTAGCTAAAGTACCTCAGGTTAAGAATAGTTTCAGGTTAAGAACGGACCTCCAGAATGAATTAAGTTCTTAACCCGAGGTACCACTGTATTAGAACCTATTTTTAGCGTCATGGCTCAGGCCTAATATAGGGCTGCCATATGTCTGGATTTTCCTGGACATCTGGTGCTTTGTCCTGGATCTTAGGCAAGGGAAAAAAATCAACAATTTTGGGTGTTTCCTAAAAATTTCTTTACTTTTTGAAACATGGCAACCCTAGTATGTGTGGTGTATTTTAGAAAGACTAGAAGCACAGAGCATATGACTTCACTATGGAGATATGAAAAATGAAGAAGAAAATGAAATGTTATAAAAAGTATCTTAACTGTGCAGCAATGTGGAGCCATTGGCCCTCCAAATATTGTTGGACTCCACAATACCATCATCCCTTCAGTCAGTTGTAAGGGATTATGGGAGTTCTAGCCCAGAAACATTTGAAAGACCACAGATTCCCCAAACCTGAGCAATTAGGAAAAAATAAATTACGATTTGTTACCATTAGTGCTTATTGTTTGTGTTTATACACCCAAATAGAAGTCTGCATGTCTCTTATTCACAATTAACAATGTAACCCTATACATGTTTCCCCAGAAGTAAGGCCCACTGTATTCAGTGGAGTTACTCCCTTGTAAAATTGGGGTTACAACAATAAAATACACCATGGTAAAGCAAACAGAAAATTTACATCTGTAAAACAAGAAATTATAAGACGTTCCATATATAAAACTATTGAAAACAATTCCAACACACACGCATACACACATTTAAAAACAATTCCACACCATCTGGGTTGTCCTTGTTGAGGCCTGGCCAAGATTCACTGCTCCCGGCTCTGCTTTTTGCGCTCTTTCTTTCACTGCCTTTTTACTTTTCCCCTCTTAGAGTGCAGCTGCATACCATGTTAACAATGTGATTAGCAACCCCACCATGAGTTTTAAAAAAGAAAATACCAGACATATTGGTGGTGTTCGTTGTCATAGGGTAGGTAGGTGCAATAGTAATTATCAGCACTGCAGTCGGTGTGCAGGGAGGTGAGGTCTAAGCCTTCCCTCCACAGCTGTGATCTTGGCAAAAATCACCCCTCTCCACACACCAATCAGCACGGGGTGGGGGTGGGGAGCTGCCTTTGGTGCTCTTTCCAGGCACAGAGAATAATACAGGCATTATCTTTTATATCTATCTGTTTTTCAGTGTGGATTGGTTTTTTTGAAACGATTTGTTCAACCATCTTTCCTCAAATGAATCCTCTAGATTTAGTATGATATCCATCCAAGCTGTTCTCTGAACCGCTATATTACTTTAGCAGCCATCCTTCTTGGATCCTTTTCAGCCTGTCTTTTTATTAAACCACAATGAATGTAGCTTTCTTCTTTTTTGGGGGGGGGGCATTCTCAAATAAAGTTTGCAAATACAACCCCCTGTCTGTGTTAGCTAAGAATGCAGTGCTTCTGCGCAGTCACATCTTCTGCCGAGTGCCACATGAGCAGGATACAACAGTGCTTAGGCCCTCACACAATGTGGCTAGTTATTGTGTTGCATTAGCACAGCAAGCCGGAAGCTGCACAGTGCCAGAAAAAGACATTTATACTGTGCAGCTGTGCCTGCCTAACCCAGCTGGGTTGTTGCCACTGCCCAGCCCAGGGCTCAACAAAGGTGGAGATGCAAGGACAGAACACACAGGCAAAAGGAGAGACCAGAAATGGCCAAGAAAAGCAATGTCCCATGGTCCACTGAGCTCACAACAGATAAAGGAACATAGGAAGCTGCCTTTATACCAAGTCAAACAATTGGTTCATCTCACTCAGTACTGTTGACACTGACTGGTAAGAACTCTCCATGGAGACACCAGGGATCGAACCTGTGGCCTTCTCTATGCAGAGCAGTTACACTACCACTTGGCTACCACTCCAAGGGATGAAGTGATGGCTGCCTCAGTGGAATGACCTCTGAACTGGAAACCTGATGGAGAAAAAGACCTCTTTGTCCAGGATTTTGCTGAAGAGCAGAAAACAGCATGTAGATGTTTACATATGTGTGTATGGCAACTGAGGGACGGTGGTAGAAACTGAGTCCCACCCTCCTTTCACTATTCCTGTTTCCCTTCTTCCAGAACCCCTTGGCGTACAGACCTGCCATATCTGTTCTTTGTGGAGCACCATGCACAAAGATGGCACAGCAAATGCATGGAACTGGCAAACTTTGGAAGGGCAACCATAAACCAAAGTCAGATTTTGCACCATAAATTCTATAAAGTCAATGTAGCTTAGTGGGTAGAGTGCAGCAGTAGGACAAGTGAAACCCAGGTTTAACTCAATCCACCTCTTTGAAGCTCAATAACCTTGAGCTCAGTCACTTCCTCAGAGTTGTTGTGAAGACATTATGGGTGGAGGTGGAGCAAGACTAGTAAGTCACTTTGAGTTCCTTGGAAGAAAGGTGGGATACAAGTGTAATAAATACATAATAACAAACCACATTCCACCATCTTTGACTTCCCAAGCCTAATAGATCAGACCCCCACTCAAAATGAGATCCCCATCCATTGTGAGACACGAGGCCCAGACTTCCACATAGTTATAGAATGCTGATGAGGCCTCAGTTCCTGCCATCACCACTGCTCCAGCTTCTTCATTCTGCTTCATGACTGGTTCCTCTCAGACAGCTTAACTAGGGGTTGCCTGAATCAGAAATATCAATGGTATTTATAAAGTGAAAAAGGCTGCTAGTGAAATATTTCTGCTTGATGTAGGATGAATGACATTCACAGCATAGTCTATTCAGAACCTCACTGATCTTCTTGGCCTCTCTCTGTGAAATAGTCTGAACCCTTCAAAGGATATTTTATATATAGAATAAGCTATGCACAACTGGACAGTGAACAGCTCATATTTTTATGCAGGGGGTTTCCTGGAACATAGGCGGGGTGGGGAGAGGGAGAGAGACAGACAGAAGGAGAGAGAGAGAGAGAGAGAGAGAGAGAGAGAGAGAGAGAGAAGCAAAGCTCAAGTGACCACAACCCAGTGGTAAAAATACTGCCATATGGCATGTTTCATTACAGCATGCTTTCTATTTGTACAACTTAACAGGGGTTTGTTTGTTTTAAAAGTTCTATGCATCTTTAAATGTGATGATCTGGTAAAATGAAAAATCTTGGCAATTGAAGAGCAGGATTGGTAACTCTTGAAACAAAAAAATTCTGTAGCCTGGGTGTGGCAGCCACAGGGGAATAAAAGTCTCTAGGGTGGATCCCAAGATGTTTCTTTTACTATTTCAGGATAGACCCCCAGAACAAAGTCTGACTATACACTAAAGATACACAGCTGTTAAAATGTCTAAGGGAAGAGGGGGAACAGCTTTGCCCATTGTTTTTCTTGCAACTGTCCAAAAAGTAAATCAAGCAAAACTAGCTTAAATACCCAGGCTACTTCTTTTCTTTTTAAATGATTGAAACTTTATTTGAAAGGCAGGGTGACTGTTATGTGCCTAGTATCTTGAATAACTGAAGAACAAGAGGAAGAGATACCATTCTGTAGTCAGTGCACCAACACAGCCCCATCACCAGATCCTGATTCATAGAAACACAATTCTATGTGAACAACTAGAAAAGTAGGTCTATCATCTGTCGGTTTCCAATTCTGCATAGATGATGCATAATAGTGTGCATTCCTAAATATGTTGTCACTCTAGGAAAGCCCCCTCCTACAGTACTTGCACAGCATAGAATTATGTGAGGGGAAATCCTGGGTAGAACAGGCTTTCCATTGTTAACACAGACCACAGTCTCCAGCAACCATATCCTCAGTTATAATGCGCTGGATTTTGGAATGCCATATGCTTCATGTTTATCATGGAGAAAGTTCTTTAAGGTTGGAAACAGATATCCATTTCAAGAGAGCTGAGAGAGGCTTGGAAGAAGCTTTGGTTCCAATTGTGTACAGACATTTTTGTTTTATATCTCTCCTTTAAAAAAAAAAACTTATTTAGGAATTTCTATCTTACCTTTTTGTCATGAAGATCTCCCAGGAAGCTTAGGCTTCTGGTGAAACAGGATTTTGAAGCAATACAGAGCCTTGCACAGCCAATTAACCAGAAGTGAGAGATATGAGTGTATACACACCAAATTCAACGATCTCATTTTCAAGCCTCATTCAGTCATCTGACACTCGCCACATACCATGAGAGCATCCCTGTCCAGCAATTTAAGAATGAGTGGGTTTTAAGGAATATCATGGTGAAGATGTGTCTGACAAAAGCCTTGAATTCAAATCAGCCACAGGTGATTATTGTAGTCTGCTTTGACTTTAAAATAATTTTGCAGCACCTTAAATGCTAAAAAATGGTTATGACACAAGCATTCATTGACTAGAATCCACCACTTTAATCAAATGCATCTTTAATGTCATTATTTGAATGGTGTCACATTTTTGTGGTACGGTAACAGTGAATGAACCGACTTGGTTTACACTCTTCTTGCAACTTCTGAGAAATAATTGTGTTACATGCTGCAGTGCCACACACTTCTCTGATACAGTATGTAGCAGGTTCCAGGACTATTCTTATATTACAAGTTTCATTACAAGACAACACTACTGAAAGTTGGTTGTGTATAAATTTGGAGGTTGAGCATAAAGGAAGCAAGCATGTACCCAGGTAATACTAGCTTTAAAACAGCAACAGTCTACCATGTAGTATCCTATGCAGCAGTTTCTCCTCAGCAGCAACTTAGCAAACTTTTCCAACAAATTCAAAACTAGCACCGATTTTCTCTCTCTCTCTCTCCTTTCCACATTCAGACTGACTGAATTGTTTCTCTCAGCCATCCCAATGACAGATGTGGCATTATGCACATTCTAGTGGCTTGGCTTGCTGTTGGTCATCAAACACAAATAATCAGGACCACCTTGCCCAGCATGGAGTTCCAGCCTAGGCAAAATCCTAGAGAGTGAGAAAGCTCCATAATCATGGAACGTATTTACAACAATATGGCTGGAGACAAAAGCTAAACCACTACTCTCCAGATGATACTTTCCATTAAAAAAAAAAGCAGCAACTTTATAGGCTGTCAGAAGAATATTCATCCCCCCCCCCCAAAAAAAACAATAAAGTCTCATGGCACCAAAAAACTAACACATTTCTTATGGCAAAAGTTACTGAGGGCCAGAACCCACTTTTTCAGCTTCATAGGCTATCTATCATCTATCTATCTATCTATCTATCTATCTATCTATCTATCTATCTATCATCTATCATCTATCATCTATCTATCTATCTACAGTGGTACCTTGGGTTACAGACACTTCAGGTTACAGATGCTTCAGGTTACAGACTCCGATAACCCAGAAATAGTACCTCAGGTTAAGAACTTTGCTACAGGATGAGAACAAAAATTGCGCGGGAGTGGCATGGCGGCAACGGGAGGCCCCATTAGCTAAAGTGGTGCTTCAGGTTAAAAACAGTTTCAGGTTAAGAATGGACCTCCAGAACGAATTAAGTTCTTAACCCGAGGTACCACTCTATCTATCTATCTATCTATCTATCTATCATCTATCTATCTATCTATCATCTATCTATCTATCAATCATCTATCTATATCTATCTATCTATCTATCTATCTATCTATCTATCTATCTATCTATCTATCTATCTATAATTTATCTATCATCTATCTATCTATCTATCATCTATCTATCTATCTATCATCATCATCATCTATCATCTATCTATATCTATCTATCTAGAGACCTTGTCAGGCGCCTGTAGGGTTTCTTTCCCCTACTGAAAGACACTTTCTATTGCAGCCAATGGAATAGGCTGCAGTGTATGTGTGTGCGTGTGTGTGCACGCGCACACGTGCGTGTGCATGCTCATGCTACACATTTGGAAATGTGCTGACAGACCCCAAAAGATAGTTGATCCCTGAAAAGCACACATGTGTACAAGATAAACACAGTGTTCATTTTAAACAAAAGTAAAAGTTAACAAAACAACTTTCTTAGATTTGCTGCCTGAGATGAAAGACAAAATCGTGCCTGCCTCCACCCCCCACTCCATGTAGTTGAATCTTACTTCAACACTAGCAGCCAAGCAGCATCCTCTACCATAACTAGGAATACTGGCTAGCTTAGGGGTGTTGAACAGACTACATGGCATACACTAAGCTCTGTCCCCGGCCCCCCCCCCGGGTTTTGCCACTTCTTCCTGCCCCCTCAGCATCCATCTGCCTTAAAAGGAGGCCATCCTATTAATGGTAGAGCCATGATGCCATCCCTGAATAACAACCTCAAAACAATGAGAGAAGCTGAAGCTTAGAACAAAGCAGAAAAATCATTATTTCCAGACAGTGTGTTTTTCTTTTAAATAAATTCCTTATTTTCCCACCTGGCTGATTTATTGGTATATGGTCAAAAGATCAATAGATACCACCTGCAAACTGCTGCTCTTTGAATCTTGCACCTCATTGCTTTCATATATATACAGTGCCACTTTAACTACACATGTACAAATGCAGAAGTCTTTATAGACGGAAAGGTCGATACTATTCTTAAGAGGCTGAACAGCAAATTAGGAGGGTTCCTCCCCCACCCGTCTCTTGAGATTTCTATAAAAGCATTGATAAAGGAAGCAGATAAATAGATCTCCCCTCCTCTGATCTTTTTTTTAAAAAAAATACATGAAAGTTAACCCCATTTATTTCAGTGGAGCTTCATTCCATGCTTAGGACTGTGGTCTTCTTCCTTTCATTTTGTCCCTTTTCAACTAATGGTTTCGAGTCCCAAATGGACTGGGATTTATTTATTTCCTTATACAGTATTTATATCTCACCTTCCTTCCATCATGGAGCAACTGTACACAGAATCATAGAGTTGGAAGGGACCCTGAGGGTCATCTAGTCCAACCCCCTGCAATGCAGGAGTCTCAACTAAAGCATCCAAGACAGATGGCCATCCAACCTCTGCTTAAAAACCTCCAAGGAAGGCACTGACCAGACCCAGAGTTGCTTAGATTCAGCAAGATGGGTGGCCTTGTGCCTTTTTCCTTACTGGTCACTATGGAGAGTGACTTAGTTGTTGTTCTTGTTGTTGTTTAGTCGTTGAGTCATGTCTGACTCTTTGTGACCCCATGGACCAGAGCACGCCAGGCACTCCTGTCTTCCACTGCCTCCCACAGTTTGGTCAGACTCATGTTTGTAGCTTCGAGAACACTGTCCAACCATCTCGTCCTCTGTCATCCCCTTCTCCTTGTGCCCTCCATCTTTCCCAGCATCAGGGTCTTTTCCAGGGAGTCTTCTCTTCTCATGAGGTGGCCAAATTATTGGAGCCTCAGCTTCAGGATCTGTCCTTCCAGTGAGTACTCAGGGTTGATTTCCTTCAGAATGGATAGGTTTGATCTTCTTACAGTCCATGGGACTCTCAAGAGTCTCCTCCAGCACCATAATTCAAAAGCATCAATTCTTCAGCGATCAGCCTTCTTTATGGTCCAGCTCTCACTTCCATACATCACTACTGGGAAAACCATAGCTTTTACTATATGGACCTTTGTTGGCAAGGTGATGTCTCTGCTTTTTAAGATGCTGTCTAGGTTTGTCATTGCTTTTCTCCCAAGAAGCAGGCATCTTTTAATTTCGTAGTAACTCTTGCCTATCCTTCCTCTTTCTGCTGTTTGGATTACTGTCTTTGTCTGGGGTTACTGATGTTCAGAGGAGGTACGTTTACTTGGGACTCCACGAGCATAGGGGACTTACTTCTCTGTAAACTGCATAGGCTTGTATGGACACTTTCCATCCCTTATGATATCACAGAATGGGGTTGCTGGGATAAATCAGTACAGCCGTCCCCCTTGTTTTACTCTCTTTCTGTGGGTGTGGGTGTGATACTGCAAAGTGAGGGTTTTCAGTGTCTGCTTACTCAGTAATAATAATAATAATAATAATAATAATAATAATAATAATAATAATAATAATTATTTATTTATTCCCCACCCATCTGGCTGGGTTTCCTCAGCCACTCTGGGTGGGCGGCTTCCAACAAAAGATTAAAAATACATTAAAACATCAGTCATTAAAAACTTCCCTAAACAAGTAAAGCCTACTGAGTTCACTTAGAGGTACTCCTAGGTAAGAGCACATAGAACTGCAGTCTGAATGCATTGTTGCCTTTTAAAAATAACTTTTCTCTGTTGCATAACATTTTATGCATAACTTAAGCTGCCTTGAGAGTGGAAAGGAGAGCAACCCCCCCCCCGCCCCCTTGCAAACAAGCGAAGAAGGCAGACTATATCCCCTTCGTCTTCACCGCATACTGGTCCAGTGATTTACTGGAGAAACCGTTTTAAATGTATTTGGTTGCTGAAATGCATTTGGCTTAAAAATAGCAGGCACCAGAGCTGGCACAAGGAATGGAGAGTGTAAGATTTGGATCTGCCTGGACTCTGAAGCCACACAACCGTGTCCGTTTGGGCTGCTCCAGCTCTTGATTTTGCCACTAGAGGGCGGATGAACAGATCTAAGTCGAGATGCATCTTTAATACAGATGCCTCGTGGGAAGGTAACTGTTCGTTAAGAAATGCCCCAACCCTGTTCTGCGCCTGGAGATGCGCACGGCGTGCGTTTTCTTCCAAGGAGGCTGATGGTGCATGCACTCTGATCTCTTTACTGCTTATCAAATTAATGCCTGTGAGCTTATAACTGACTGATTGATAAACGACCCCTCAAGCTTTTAAGTCATACATTTCAGAATCCGAAGGAGCTCCTGAAATAAATACAACTGAAATTTACTGCACACACCGCCGGTAGGTTTGAAGACAAAGGAGTAACAGGAACGAGCTCTCGCTATATTTTCAGGCGGGCTGCAAGGAAAGACAAGACTGCCTTTCTCACCACCTCCCGCTATGCTTTCTTAAAGGCTCCTCGTCGGATAATAATGGTTGGACGGATCCTGCCTTTTGCTGCTGCTGCTGCTGCTGCTGCTGCTGCTGCTGCTGCTACGTCACCGGCCAACATCTGTCTTGGAATAGGAATGATGGCTTCCGTGATGGGCGGGATTTGAAAGCTGGTCTTTTTTTTTTTTAAGCCACTATTTCATGTGCCTACCAAAGCATTGCAAAAGCGGAGGCTTCTGTACCAAGCCAAATGCAGCAGCAGCAGCAGCAGCATCAAGAACCACCAGCAGCTATGACATCTCCATCTCTATGAAACGTGCCTTCTCTGCAGACCATGGGAGGGATCATGTGCGGTGCTGCAAAAGGAGACTTGATTTATTCTATTTCCATCATCTTGCTTTGGCTGAGGCAGTTGCCGGCTGAGGAGTCAGGCTGGGCAGGTAAGTGTCTGGATCACTGTGGAGGAGGGCAGGATAAAAAGTGGGAACAGTTTTACCAAGGGGGCGGGGGGAGAGACAACGCTCTGATTAAGGTTGCAGTCTTCACCCCACTTACCTAGGAGTAAATTCCACTGAATTTAATAGTACTTACTTTTGAGTATACATGGGATTGTGCTGTAATGTGTAATCCACCAAATGACAGTAACCAAGATATGAGTTGAAATCTTGCGAACCTTCATTTTAAACAGCGTATTTACCTTTTGGTATATGCAATACTTGCATGAAAGGATGGATGCTTAGCTGGGAGCACACCTGAACAGGAAAGAAGGTTTCAGCACTTTTGATAAGAATATGCTAAATGCACAAGATTGCTGTGAACATAAACCATTGGTGTAGAAGATGCTGCCTTCTCCCTCCCTCCCTCCCTCCCTCCCTTCAAGCCATGAAGCTCTAATTCAGAAGCAACAAATTCATTTAAGAAAGGATGTTCAACAGGTATGCCCATGGGAGTGGTTATAGAAATAGAACTGCAGATTTTCCATTTCTTCTTACCACAGTCTTAGCTAGGTAGGACCAGAAGGGGTACTGAATGGCAGCTGTGCAGCTCCACAGTTGAACTAAATACAGAAGTCTTTAATTGTAGACTTGTCACAGGGGTCAAAAACATTCTGTCAATCATAATGTCACCCATGCATAAGAGAGCTGCTTACTTGCAATGCATAGGCTTCATTACCATTTCAGCTGTAAAGTAAGTTTCTAGTCCTCATGATAACAAAGCAGCGTGGAAACCTGATGGCAGTGTGTTAGAGCGCAAGCTTCTAATATGTTTGCTGAATCCTTCTAACCCTGAAACACTTGCTTATTTAATTCCTTGAATTGCTTAAGGATTGCAACACACACACACACCACTTGATCTAGGAGGCCATGCAATCTGAGTTGAAAGGAGTTGGGGTGAAACTAATTTCATGTGTCTGAGATTTTCTACTATATGAACCTTTTGTTAATTGTTCCTTTAAAATTCAGAAGGAAATAATTCGAAACCTTTTTAACCTTCAGGAATGCCTATATTGCTTACAGAACAGTGGCAGATTAATTAAGAGCTCGTGACATTAATCATATTCACCAAGTTATTGCTTTGTACAATTAAATGAACGGAAGATTGTTTTGAACTACAGTGAACTTTCATGAATATTCAATAAAGAAAAATGCATCTGCTGTTCAAAACGTAGGAAATGCAGGACCAAAATGCAAGGCAAAAACTGGCAGATAAATGTACAGACACCCAAATTTCTAATCCCTCAGATTTCTAATCCTTCAAATCTGCCTAGTTTCTGCATATTGCTTTCTAATCCAGAGTGGATTAGGTTGAATCTGTTCTTTTGGATTTGGAGATCACTGATTGGCCAGTCCTTGTGATAATATTATGCTATGACCATCCCCTCTTCAGACCAGAGGGGTGCGCAACATTAATTGGCTGGACCTTGTGGTCATTTTTTTATGTCAGACTTCTACCCTTCTCCGACCAGCTATTTTTTTTTTAGGTTTTACACTTTTTAGAAAAGAGTTAACTAGATATTTTATTAGGTGAACATGCTAAGCATTTATCCAGGATAGGGGGAAGGGACCGTAGACATCCTTCTGGAAGCATGTGGGGAAGAATGAACAGGAAAAGGCAATTGGATTCTTGGGGAGGGATGCAACTTCATACATCCTGTTTCTGACTTCCACTTAGCAGGACCAGCTAGTTGAATATGGCCCAGGGTTCCTCCAGATGATGCATTTATTGAGCAAAGTTTGCATGGAGGTTATACAAAGTTTATTCTTTATTGAGCATTCATCCAGATTTGTTTGTGGGGAGGTTATACGTCTTTCTGTCAATCACATGTTAAAAAGGTAAAGGGACCCCTGACCATTAGGTCCAGTCGTGGCTGACTCTGGGGTTGTGGCACTCATCTCGCTTTATTGGCCGAGGGAGCCAGCGTACAGCTTCCAGGTCATGTGGCCAGCATGACTGAGCTGCTTCTGGCAAACCAGAGCAGTGCACGGAAACACCGTTTACCTTCCCGCCGGAGCGGTACCTATTGATCTACTTGCACTTTGACTTGCTTCTGAACTGCTAGGTTGGCAGGAGCAGGGACCGAGCAACGGGAGCTCACTCTGTTGCGGGGATTCGAACCGCTGACCTTCTGATCGGCAAGTCCTAGGCTCTGTGGTTTAACCCACAGTGCCACCCATGTCCCTAATCACATGTTACTCCACACTTTTTAGTGCATTTTCCTAACTGCAAGAAGTTTTTGGTTGTTTTTTTTAAAAAAGAAAGGGGTGGGGGGAGTGGATTCATTGAGCCCTTTACTCCTATGAATTGCGTAATCTTAAATTTCCAATATCCAGCTGAATCCTTCCCACAAAATAGAGGCCAACTCACTCAATATAATGCAGTATCTTTATACAGTAGAAGGAAAGGAGTGGGAAGCGCAGAGTTCACAACACAGTCAATCCCTTTCCCCATCCAAACTCCACTTCACAGATGCATGAAGTATGCACTCTCAGGTTTACTCTTTTTTGCCCCTCTGAAGGTAGCCCTCTCAAGACAACACCAAGGTTGCAGGTTCAATCCCTGTATGGGACAGCTACATAGTCCTGCACTGATGGGGATTGCTGGACAGCTACTTTCATAGTAACAGAGCAATCTAGACCCTCCTTTATTCCAGATTAGGGGTGGATGGCTTGGATCAGATGGAGACTCCCCCTCCCCCCAGCTCTCACAGTCAAGGCAGCCTCCTCACTGGTGAAGCGAAAACATCAGACTCCCTTTTCCAGCCATCAAATATGTGGCTGAGGAGTAAAGCCGAATAGTGGGGTACCTGTTGGCTGGAGCCATCAGAAAGAGCTGAAATGGGACACTTGAAGGTTTGGAGAGGGCAGGGTTGACCTGACAAATTCACTGGATCCCAAATGGGTCCCTCTGCTACCACATAATTGCATTGGGCCTGTTCCCTGTGCCATTCTGGAGTTGGTGAAATGGTCAGCATGGATCAGCACTGATCATCCTCTTTCTGCCTACTCCACTCCACTGTCTGCCACAAATCCTCACCAGCAAGGGGCAGAGGGAGGTATGGGTTAGGATTGTTCTGTAAATGTAGTGCCAAATTGTCAGTTGCTGATTCAGTGTGCTTGACTCTGGCAAAAGCCTGTAAATCAAGGAATAGGGATCTCCAGAGGTTGTTGGACTACAGTATGGGTAGGCAACCTAAGGCCCGGGGGCCAGATCCGGCCCAATCTCCTTCTAAATCTGGCCTGCAGATGGTCTGGGAATCAGCGTGTTTTTACATGAGTAGAATGTGTCCTTTTATTTAAAATGCATCTCTGGGTTATTTGTGGGGCATAGGAATTTATTCATTCCCCCCCTTCAAAATATAGTCTGGCCCTCCACAAGGACTGAGGGACAGTGGACCGGCCCCAGTTTGCTGACTCCTGGACTACATCTTCCATAGTCCATGACCACTGGGCATGTTGATTGAGACTGATGGGAGCTGGAGTGCAACAGCATTTAGGCTGGAGATGCCCCCTATTAGAACAGCTTTCTTCCTTATCATGAAGGCTCATTTTGCCCATAAAGCAGAACTATCAGCAAAATTCTACAAATAAGGAAGAAACACAAACCAGGACAAATGTAGTACCATCCCAGAACTGTCTGTAGCATAAGAAACAGCAAAGCAACGTAGTTTAAACAAGCTTATTTCATCACACTTACTCACCAAAACCACACCTGTAAGTGTCAGCCAGAATAACCTTGTGGGAAAATACCTTCTTAACTCCCCCGCCTCCGAAATGGGAGTGGGTGGCGCTGTGGTCTAAACCACTGAGCCTCTTGGGCTTGCTCATCGGAAGGTCGGTGGTGTGAATATGCGCAACGGGATGAGCTCCCATTGCTCTGTCCCAGCTTCTGCCAACCTAGCAGTTTGAAAGCATGCCAGTGCAAGGAGATTAATAGGGACCACTGTGGCAGGAAGGAAAATGGCATTTCCATGCGCTTTGGCTTCTGTTATAGTGTTCCATCGCATCAGAAGCAGTTTAGTCATGCTAGACACATGACCTGGAAAGCTGTCTGTGGACAAATGCCTAGCTGGCCTGAAGCGAGATGAGCGCCACACCCCATAGTCACCTTTGACTGGATTTAATCATCCAAGTGTCCTTTACCTTTTACCTTACCCCAAATATAGCAATCTGTGGTCAGCTACTATATGCCTTCAGCAAAATTTGCCTTAACACGGTTACTCTGTGGGTTAATGTAGGAGGAGGGAGTGTGGTTCAAGGAAAAATTAATCTGACTGGCTGTGTGGTGCTTTGATGTGCTTATACTAGCTCTATGACCCCCGATTGGCTTGACCATGTAGTCAGGAAAAGGAGAAACCATTAAAAAAACACATGTGCCAAATCAGCTACAATGACAGCAATGGACCCAGGTGAAATGACGCCCCAAATGCTTTTTTTTTGGGGGGGGGGTGTATTATCCACAAAAATCCAGCTCAGTCTAATCTCTCCATGCCAAGAAGCCAGCATTATAGTTATACTTGTGAAACAGAGAATGGAATTGGTGAGGAAAGTGGTTGATGAATCTGCTCTCAAGAACAAAGGCTGCTTTTGACTGGCAAAAAGTCTTGTCTGGGTATGTAAAAGACACCATTGGCTATTTGGATAGGTACAGTAGGATGTTGGTGGGGTTTCCCCCCCCCCCTGTGTGCTGCTTTTCTCCTTTGACCTTTCAGAGTTCAGACTGGGGCTTTGAACAATTATTTATGTTTCCTCAGGGACATGGAATGCAGTCCACTCCCAGGTGCACCATGAAATCATAATACCTCAGTGGCGATCAGATGGAAGCTCTGGCGATGATAAGGTAGGTTGCTTAGCCACAATAACAGGAAACGAGCTGTGCTTTCTCGTCCCTTTCAAATAACCATTCTCCTCCTGATACGATCATGGGTGGGAATTATATAGCAGTGACAGTCTGGCTGTGAAGTGCCTTGTAAAATCTGCCTAAGCTGGATAGAGTGATGGTCATATAAACTCATATACCCATTATCAATACCAAGAGGAATGAAGGAAGCTGTCTTATACTGAGTCATACCTTTGGTCTATCTAGCTCAGGGGTCTGCAACCTTTAAGACAAAAAGAGCCACTTGGACCCGTTTCCGAAGGGAAAAAAACTGGGAGCCGCAAAACTCGTCATTATAAAAATAACTTTTTTGTCACTTTTTATTTTTATTTCTTTTTTGACCCCTCAGAATTACTCCTCCTCATAGAAATAAACGTTAAATTAACAAGTTACCTTTTTGTGTGTGTGTGTTCTTCACTCCCCTTCAAAACAGTGACCAGCGTACATGCCCCCTTTCAATGCAGTGACCAGCGTACATGCCCCTTACAATGTAGCGGGCGGGCGGGTGGGCGGGAAGGTGACGTCGGGACGGTGCGTGACTAACGCACACACCGCCCCCATGCAACGTCACAGCCAGTACAGCGCCTACCACAGTGAGGAGTGTCGGGGCGCACAATGCGCCTCCTCCCCTCGCTAGTATCCGCCCCGGAGCCGCAGCAAAGGTGTAAAAGAGCCACATGCGGCTCCGGAGCCGCGGGTTGCTGACCCCTGATCTAGCTCAATCAATATTGTCTATGCTGACTGGCAGTGGCTCTCTAGGATTTCAGATTCCAATGGTTTTTGCCAGCCCCACATGGAGGTGCCAAGGATTGAATCTGGAACCTTCTGCAGGCAAAGCAGGTGCTCTGCCACTGAACTTTGACCCTTCCCCCTCACATATGGGTGTATGTGTGAAGATGTTCTGTGGCCTTTTGAGTCATCATCTGGCAAGAGCATCAAAACTAAATGAATATTGGAATTAACAAACCTAACTTAGTCATGTTCTTTAATTAAATTAGTCTACTCTGAGTAAAAATTCATTGAATACCACCCTCAGAATTTAGAAATTCTAGAATTTATTACATTTCACTATGTTGCAGAGGGAATTGTATCTGCTGGTGGCACCAGCAAATTGCTTTTAAATATGGTTCTGGCAGAGGCGCACCTGGCCTTAAATACTATTTGTGCTAATGGAGAAAGTGTTTTTTTAGAAGGAGTGGTCTTTTGTGTATTGCAAGTGCCTTTTTGTGACTATGTTTTCTTAGTGCCTCTTGCTGCTTCCCTTAGATCCTTTATGACCACTGGTGATAAAGGGCTTTTTGGTATGGGGCCTGGGGAAAAGAGTGTGATAGCCTTATCAGTGTTTACATTAGTTAACAGTGCATCAGTTCTGTTCACCCATCCTGCTAAGTAGGCCACTCATCTTGTAAAGATGAGTAAGCAAGACATAGACTGTGTGATTTGCGGAAGACAATTTCAAACCACTGGGTTGATCCATCTGGTTCTCAAAAGGCTTGGAAGCAGCTTGTAAGCCCCCCCCCACACTAGAGCATCTGTAGCCCCTCTAGTCACATAAGGATACCATGCTGTGAACTAGCCTACACAAAGAGGCAACAGTTCTCGAGACTGCAGCAGCTGGAAAAGCTGGAGCTGTGGCCTCAAAAATGCCTGCCAACTTTTTCTGTGCACAGCCAAATTCTCACTAATGCTTCCCCTTTCCCCCTTGGTTGTGGTACCATGTGGTTCCTTATATGATGCACAGGAATCAGATTCTGTATGCTTAGCATTGGATATAGTCAATAGTGCTGTTCGTCTTCCACCTGCTCCAAGCCAACATTGGGAGTTTCTCCAACTTCAATCCAGTTAAGAACATAGAAAGCTGCCTTTTACCAAGACAGACCATGGGTCCCTCTCGCTCAAGACTGTCCACACTGACAGGCAGTGGCTGTCCAAGGTTTTAGGCAAGGAACACTTCCGGTCCTGCCTGGAGATACAGGAGACTGAAGTTGGGACCTACTGTGTGCAAAACAGATGCTCTCCCATTGAGCCACAGCCCTTCCCCGGTTATTTCCTACAAAAATGTCACAGATGTGCAGCAGAATTATCTGAGGAGTTCAGCTAGTTGTTGTTGGCCGTCTCTGTTTTGGCTGTGTGGAAGCACCAGGCAGATGGGAAGCAGAGATTTAATCAAAGCAAGCATCAGTTTTCCTCTACTGCTATGTGTGTGGCCATGCAAATGTGCTTTTGATCAAAGGGAAGGGCCAGCTCTGTGACCCGTTTGCTATCAGATCCCTTGCAGAGTTGACGAAGAAGGATGTGTCAATAAGGGCAAGAGGGCATTGCTATTTCTTTTTTGTCCTTCTTTCTTGCTCGGAACAAGTTGCTCAACAAAGAAATTGCACAGGCAACTCTCGAGCTGGGAACTGAACCCACATCTCCCGAGTCTCTGCCCTGCACATTAGCCACAAAGCGCTCTCTCCCTCCTCCTGCTCATGCAAGCTCTCAAAAATGTTCCTGAATGCTCTAAAATGAAACTGGAAAAATCATTTAAAATTAGGCATGAGAAGGGGGGCACACCTGTTGCCGCTATGAATAGTCAAGGACCGTGTCGATATATGAATAGGAAAAGAGGATGGTGTTCTCCATGGAAGTTGTAGCAACCATTGGGTGTGTGTGTGTGTGTGGGTGGGTGGGTGGGTGGAAGCACTAGAAATGCAGAAGCTGGAGGCTATTTTGGTTGAACAATTTGCTGTTCAGTGTGGGCTAGGTTCCTTCATAGACCACACTTAGGATGGGAACATGTTTAACAATGGTGCAATTTTGATTACTTGGGACAACCAACATTACTCACTTTCCTTCTTATTAACAGGTTGTGGTTTGCTTTTTTATGAGGGTGCATGGGGGGAGGTGATAGCGACTTCCTGCCTCATTCGTCTGCTCTGCCTTTGACACTTCAGCTAATATTTGCCAATTTCCACCTTGCAGCCTTCGTAAGCCACCACAGAGAATCATTAGCCAAGTTCCGCTTCTGAGAGAACATACTGTAATATCCATAGTAGGGTTGGAAGGGAACCCAAGCGGCATCTCGTCCAACCCCCTACAATGCAGGAACCACAGCTAAAGAATCCCTGACAGAGGGCCACCCAACCTCCAGTGAAGGAGGCTGGGTGGTGTTAGATAGGCATTATTAGGGTTTGCATCATTCCCAGTCAGCCAATGATTTCCTAAACTTCGTTGTATTGTGTTTTGCTTGTCCTTTGAATCAGTCTTGAACAGTAATGTCTTGACCAACCAACGTCGCAGTGGCATGCATCATGCACAAATCTACAAGTTCCTGTCAACCGCACAATGGCTATGTCATGTCTTCACAGCTGCAAGCAGTACACATGTGCCCATTGGTGGGAATCACAAGTGGGGAGAGTGCTGTTGTGCTCAAGTCCTGCTTTTGGACTTCTCTTAGGCTGGCCACTGTGAGAACAGGATGCTGAACTAGACGGGCCATTGGCCTGATCCAGTAAATGCTTCATATGTTCTTATCCACTCTCTAGCCCTGCTTTTCCTTTACATTCAAGCCAGTCCATTCATTACAGCTGCACTGGAGCCCAGGAAGGGAATTTTAATTCGGCGTTCATCACGGTTTGCTCCAGATATAGTTTGCCAGTGTTCTTCTCTGGTTGTGTTATGGTCTTGGTATACCACTGTGGACCAATAAGCCTGCAATCCAGTTGCAACCTGGAAGTTGGTCTTATTGAACTCCTCTGGATTTGCTTCTAAGTAAATAGTCATAGCAACTGGGTTGTAAGTGATCTGAAGTCTACTGTTTGAGAATCAGTGAAATAAACTATTTGCTATTATTTTTCAACTTTTGCTTAATATCTTGATTCTGTCGTAAGCCAGAAATGCAGAGTGTGTGTAAACCTATTGTTTCTGTGTTGTATGCAGCACCCACCCAGAGCGGAAGTAGAAATAACAGCTGAAGGAAGAAACTTCATCTTGGATGTTGAGAAGAATGAGTAAGTAACCTTGTACAAAAAGGCAGGGTACATTTAAATATACACTCCTGTTAATCTATTGTGTGAACTAAGCAGAGGTTATCCACCATTTTGAACTCCAAACAGGGCACTCCTGTTCCTCTAATAAAAGTTCAGTTAGTGGAACATCTTCTGCTATGGTGTTGTATAGCTGTCAAAATGCAAAGGCAGAAGATGTTGAGCAAGCCTCCAAAAGAGACTTGTGAAACTCGTACACAAACAAACCACAAAAACTCTAGCTTGTTCCTGTTCCTAGGCACTAGAAATGGGATTATGTAAATCAGAGGTAACGTCAGGCCCAGGGGTTATGTCCCTACAGGCATCTTTAGCTGGTCTGTGGGACTCTCCCTATGCCATCCTCAGAGCCTTCTTCAACTGCTTTTGTTTGGCTGGTTATGTGTCCTTAAACTGTAATTATTTGATTGATTGCTTGATTTCAATTTATATACTGCCCTATATCTGGAAGTCTCAGGGCGGTTCACAGAATAAAATCAAAATATAAAACCACAAAATACAGAATCAAAATAAAAACAACAATAATCCAATAACTCCCCCCTCAAAAACCCCACATTTTAAAAGGCCACTTGCTTGACTAGATCGAAGATGAAGAGGCATAGGTGCAGAAACTTCTGGCTTTTGCATAGTTGCAATGTAGCCAATGCTATGAAGGAAATGGTCACATTATTGCTTTGCCCACTTTTGTCTCGAGCTGTGTCCACCACTGATATGTGCCCCCCCTTCACAAAAGAATGCCACCCTCGGGCTGGGAAAGGTTTTCCACCCGTGACATAAATCCATAGATCAGAAGAAAGGCACTCTGCAAAAGAGAAGACTCTGCCCTATGCGAGAGAGGCCTAGTTGTTGCTGCCATCCAGCCAAATAAAACAGAGGGTTCTGGTGGTGTTGGCAACTGCCAAGAGACTGAAGTATAAGACATTTCCAAGTTTTTGTTATCATTTGCATTCTAGGCCAGTGGATCCCAATTAGCTAAGTATGGTGGGCCCCCGATTTTTCAAAAGCCAAACCATGGACCACCTACTTTTGAAAATTTTGATATCTCTATGGTTGTTTTTGTTAGGTGAATGGTGCCATGGACCCCCCCCCCTGGTGGGTTTTGTGGACCCCCTGAGCTCGATGGACCACCTGTTGGGAACTACAGTTCTAGATCATTTATAGATAAAGCCATGTTAATTGCATTAGCTGCAGAAGTTATAATTGTATGAAATATAACTTTCTCTGTGGGGGCACCTACTCTATGGGATGACTTCCCCTTGGAGATGAGCCTAGGCACCAACTGTTGGGTGCTTCCAGTGTGCTTAAAAAACCTATCCATTATTTTAAAAATTGCAACCCCCCCCAACAATTTACCTATTTCCTCAGCCATTTCTAGGCTGTTTCTATACCAGTTTTTAGCACCCTGATTACTGTAACTAACGTTAATATTTTATTGGTTTTTTGGGGGAGGGGTATGTTTTATGATTTATTGTTGTAAACTGCTTTGATACTCTCCGGAATGAAAGACATTAGAAATAGTTTTATTTATAAGTAACTGTAATATAGGGGATGAGGGGGGGGGTGCTCATCATATTTGCAGAGGACAAATAGTAAATAGATAAATAGTAAAATTATCATTATGGAGTAGGATGTCTCTATTTTTGTTAAGTTGTGAGTGAACATATCAGACGACACAGCGATTCTTCCAAAGCAGCTCTTTATTTGTAAGCTAAAACAGAACTGAACTGAAGGGCTCAGTCAGCCTGCTTATATAGAGCTCCAGTACCTCGTTACTGTAACAACTTTCTAAAACTATCCAATCACTGAACGCCACTTTCGATCCTTCATTTGCATAACTATCTACAGTATCCCCCTGCTGACCCAAGGTGAGAACTTCAGTACATAACAATTTTCATCGGAGAAATCTTGGAGGGTATGCCAGTGTAGGCCATAGTGGCTTATGCCACTATTGGAGAAACTGTTTTTCTGTTTCTATCTAATTATTCAGCTACCCAGAAGGAATTCCATTCCTCGGAAAGAAAGACTATTGCTACTTTAATTTGACTGAGTGCCTTTAATCACTTTAAGCACTTCTGGGTTCACAGGGCTGATGGATACACAGAATCACAAGGATGCTCTCAATCCTTTGCAGTTGATGTTGGTCCTGTGAAGAAAGCAGAGCTCGAGTCCTACAAGTAGTCAGTGGCAGGCCTTTGTTAAAAAGTCTACAGGCCTTCCCAACCCCTCCAGAAAAGATTTTGTCTTAATAGGCCAGACTGGAACCTTCTGAGAGCAGTCAGCCCGCCCTGAAATGCTACTTGCTAAACATGTTCCAACAGCTAAGGCGAGATAGGGGAAGAGAAATTGACACATCTTACGTTGCTAAACACATGCTAGATTTCTGTTCGGCACAGCTTCTAATACAAACCATGAAACCGCATGCTTGCATTGGCTTTTGGGAAATGATTAGAGTATCGTTAAATGTATTCAATATACTCTGTTATGAAGTCAGGCTTTAGCTGCACAACATGCCCTTTAACTGAGAAATCGGGTCCTCCTTTAAAGAGGTGAGACCTGGCAACCAAACCCTGTGTTGTGGGTGGGTATGATCGGATAGCCACAACACCCAATTGGTAGGTCCCTTGATGCAGGGTTTAATCAGGCCAATGGGACGCAGGCTAAATGGATCAAGGGACATATATATATACCTATATATACCCAGAGCTTCCTCGTTTGGCTCGTGCATCGGAACACCCGCCCACCTCTCCTTATTTTTAGGGTTTTGCGCTTGACTTTGCTATGCTGTCGTGTGTCCTCTGTCGTTGGGACAGGGGCACGGCAGGAATTTTCCCCACTTGGCTGATTGGCTGGTGCCATTTGGGTTTCGCTTGCCACGTAGCAAATCATCACAACTTGTAAGGTTGTGGATAGGCTCTGGTTCAGGTGATAGGGATGGGAGAGCAGTCTCGACATCCCTATGTGAAGGTTATTCCGTTAAAGGAATCCAGGGACTTGATGGTTTGATCAATCCCTGAGAAGGGGTTGTGCCCGTACCTGAGTCCAGGGGGGCATTTGGGTGGTGGAGATAGCCTGTTCCCGGCTTTCCCCTTATCCAGGTGTTCACCCTAGACTGACCTATGCTGGTGCCCTGAGTCAGCGCTACCTGCAATGGTGCAAGGAGCTAGTCGAAGCAGAGCCTATGCAACCACTCACTTGCTGTAATCAATAAAGTTGTGGCCTAAATTCTGCCAAAAAACAAACCAAAATTTGAGTCGTGTCTGAATTTATTTAAGGGGGAGGTTTAAAGGTCTGAACACGCAAAAATCTGTTGTCTGCTCCGAAGAATTGGTTTGGGTCTGCAGCCTAACAGAAACAGGACCTTTGTCCAGTTGCTTTTACATTTCTGGTGTTTTGGGATTGTGTGGAATTGTGAAGGGAAAGCTATGAGTGGTGGAAGAGAATTGGCAGAAGCAGAGTCTCTTGAGCAAAACATTAGCAGTAGATTAACTCTGAGCATGATGACATAATTTCCAGGTGTCTCCTGGGAACCATGCTGTGCTATTTTCATCTAAGGCCTGCTCTCAACAGGCTAGCAAAACGGAACACATATATTGTGTTTACTTCCTGAGTTGGACCCCTCATTCCTCTAAACACAGACCCATTCAACTTTGCAAGGGGCTGCAGGAGAAAATGTACAGGGCTCATAGTTGTCTGTGATGTGTAATAAGTACAACTCCTCACTTGGCTACTGGTAGAGACTTTCGTCAAGTGCTCCAAACATAGAATGCTAGCTCTTTGCCAGTATAATTTTTATACTAGTATGTTTTTCTTTACTTTTCTGGTTATTTGTTTTTAATCAATGCCCTTTTAAATGTGTTGTGGGAGGGGGATTATTGGTTTGTTGTTGTTCTTAATTTTATTATGGAGCTTATTTCCAAGTAGGTTTGTGTAGTATTGCACTATTAGTGTTTTGAAGTAAGTTTAACACATACTTGAGCTTCGTTTCAGTACATCTGAAGATACTTTGAGTATGTTAGAAACTAACAATTTATGTTTTGGTGGTGGTTATAGCTGGGATTGAGGAGGTTCAAGCTCTATTTAATTCCACAGGAAGTTACTCTATTAGCTATTATCTCTGAATAGGTTCCCAGACACCTGGTGCAGCCCAATTGATTAATAAATGATCTGTCGAGATGCTTAAGCTCTGCAGCTGCAAAGCAGAAAATCCAATGCAGATGGATAACAAAATAGATGGAGAGAGGTTCTAAGAATAACATTGGCCATAGTTCAGGAAGAACCTCACATGTAAACAGATTTGTTTTAAACTTTGTGTGCATTTTTGAAAGAAAGACAGAATTCCCCTTTGGCCGAAGATAGCAAGGTTGAAAATGTGACAAACATATAAGTAATTAATGACAAAAGACTATGCCTAGGAACTTGTCCCTTTGGATGAAGAGGGTAATTTTTAGAAGAGAAGCTGTACTGAAGAAGAAGAAAATATTCTACTGCTAGTGAGGATCTTGTTTTAGAATGGAAGTTTGTTACTGGTAACCTAAAAACTTTCCTGTGTCACCTGTGTGGTTTGCTCCATTTTGCTCAACACGCAAGGCATGGCATTTAATGGCAGCAATGAGCCTTGGCACAGGTTGGTTTAGAAAGGGCATTTATAATTCAGGCTGGGAAGAATTCCTTGTGATGGTAGCCAAGACATGCAGTCGTTGGCTAGTTGACACAGAAAATGCTCTGGCTCTCAACCCAGCTCAAATATCTAATTCTAGAATTACTGTACCTTGGAAAACAAAACTGACAAATCCACTGTACTGTTTCCATGTGTCAGGGCTAACAAGATCCCACCCCCCACCACTGCCTGAGATTCTGAGCTGCTGGATACAGGGTCACTTCCATTATAATTTCCTGCCTTATCTGGTTTCCTTTCCAGTGCTTGTTTAAGGAAACAGAAAACTGGAAACAAACGTGGCTGTTGCCTATTTCAGCTTTACATAGGAAGGATTGCTGTGGGATTTTGCATAGGCGCTACACACACTGTGATTTGCTGGTAACTTCCTACACACGTAGGATATGAATGGGAACAAATGACAGAAGGCTTTGACCTCTTCTGCACGAAGAGTTTCTGAATGGTTGGAAAGCCAGGTCCCGCTCCGGGAGGGATTCTGGCTCATCTTCCTCTTGGAATGGTGATTTCATTGTCAGAGGGCTAGGCAAGGAAGCTAGGTTATCTCTTCATTGACTCTAAACATTGCACAATTTCCCAGCCAGGAAGAAAGCTTCCTTCTCTCCTGTCCTCATTTTGCTTATCTTATAGGAAGATGTACAAACAGTTGGACTCTGCAGCTTTACAGTTCTTTAATCTTTGGGGTTATAAGAGGGGAGACCTGCTTAGCTCTGCATAAGATGCTCCAGGAAGGAAATACTTTCCAGAAGAGATGATATAAGCAGAACCCAAACCTTTGGCATCAGCAGCACTATGAACCCCATTAAGCCCCACTTGAAAATGCCTTCTTATTTTAAAAACTTGTGGATCTATACATGCCACAAAGAAAAGTTGTGAGAAGAACACATTTTCTATTTGCTTCCCTTTGACTTTTGGGCTTTGCATGCTTTGGGGCACATCTCATTGCCCATCAGCGTTAACTCGCCCCGGCAGTTCTGACACTTAGAGACAGCTTGGTTGAAACATGGTTGACCCGAGGAAAGACATACCGTATTTTTCGCTGTATAAGACGCACCAGACCATAAGACGCACCTAGTTTTTGGAGGAGGAAAACAAGAAACAAAATATTCTAAATCTCAGAAGCCAGAACAGCAAGAGGGATCGCTGTGCAGCGAAAGCAGCAATCCCTCTTGCTGTTCTGGCTTCTGAGATAGCTGTGTAGCCTGCATTTGCTCCATAAGACGCACAGACATTTCCCCTTACTTTTTAGGAGGGAAAAAGTGAGTCTCATAGAGCAAAAAATACGGCAAGTGTTTGCAAATGACACTAAACCTTTTGCAAAGAAGAAGAAGAGAATCCTGAACAATTCATCCAAGGGCTGCTGGCTTGCATTATATTGCTGACTTGAGTCCCAAGAGAACTTATGAAGAAAGTGTGATATGTAACTCCCAAAGTTCATAAGCCAACTAAAAACCTCAAGCTTTAATTATTTTACAGAATTTGAACGTTTCCAATCCCATGTGATTCTGGAATTTAAAAAGCAGTTCATTACTGGCATATACTGCATGGGTGGGATGGTTTTGTTTTTCATAACAAATGGTGATTTCATGTTATTGGAGTAATGTGGCAGAGCAAAGTCAAATTATCACTCACTTGAAGGCATTTGTACTGCAGCCAAAAGGAATCACAGCAGTGTAGGAACTGGGATTTGGGTCCTAATCCAACAGTGTATAAAGCATCGCTGAGAAATAAATCCTTCCTCTACTTCCAAGTATTCTTGGCAAGCCATTTGGGCAGGTTTATTGTTTCATATTAAGAATTTGCTGTCAGTGGGCTTTGGCACATGTGATTTTGACCTCATTTTGACATACCCCTGTCAAATTCAATGAATTGATATTGGATTTTGACTGTCATACTTGTATGCACCTATTATTATTATTATTATTATTATTATTATTATTATTATTATTATTATTATAAATGGCAGCAGTCTATTGAGGAAAGGATATGGTCAACTTAAGACTAATACATTATTCTTAAACAAAACTGCTGCTCCAACTTGTTCAGATCACTAAGATGAAGAGTCCAGGATTTTTTATTTACAGTTTTTTAAAAATAATTTTTATTAATTTTCTTTTCTTAAAACAAATATCCAATATCATTGCTGAACATACATTTTCCAATCCCCCCCCCCCCCCGTTGACTTCCCTCAACTACCATTTCTGGTTTATTACATCAGATGATACATTCTGCTGTTTATTTACAATACTATGTTATCACATTGTTGTACTACTTGTTCTCTGTAAATAAAATTGTAAATGTTTATTTAAATCCTGCCAGCGAGACCATTTCCTTCTGTTGTTTCTGCAAATTTATTGTAAAGGGTTCCCATTCTTTTTCAAAGTCACTATTGTCCTTTTCACGCAGTTTGTTGTCAGGATTTGTTATTTACATTTATCCCTTTATCCAGAAGGATGCTGATCCACTGGTACAAAATATGGATAGTCTGACTGCTGTAGACCATGCATTGGTAACCTCAAAGCTGGATTACTGCAATGCACCCTCCCTGCAAAACAAGTTTGACAAATGGAAACCAAATAATAGAGAATGATGTCTTAGATTTGACCTCTCTGTGTTGTCTCTTATGCTCCATAACTTTTTCTGCAACCACTATCATAAAGGGCCAATCCATCTTTTTTCCATCATGGGACTCAACACTACATATACAGGGTTCCCAGGTGCTCTCCCAGTATAAATATATAGATGTTTGTAAGTGCAAAGGACATGGACACATTCCCAGTTTGATGATGTCATAATAATAAATAGCCATTGTCAGGAATTACTGAGGTGGAGGAAGCTCCTGATCTGTTCCATTCACTTGCTTATTCCATTTATTCAATGGGCTAACAAGCCAAGTCATCAATTACCCTTTCACATACTCTTATAATACTTGGTTTCTGTTGCTGTGAAAACTATGCATATACAGTATCATGTGCAGCAACAGTCCCTATTGTTCAAAAGTTTTACATTAGATTGAAGGTAAATTTCTCAAATTAATCCAGACCCTTAAATTCTGAAAACTCAAAACCGTATGTTTATTTATTTGTTTGTTTGTGCTTTTGTATATTTCAGTTCTCACCTGCTTCCCTCTCCTTTCTCCTCCCCTGGAAGCTGCTCATAGTTTTTCAGTGAAGCTGATGTTGTGACTTCTTATCAGTTTTTCTCTCTTGAGCTGTACTTTCTCTCTCCTGATTTGAAATGGTCCCCATTTGCTCATTAATCTGTATTGTTGGATATCTTTAAATTATAGCTATGCTTCTGTCTTAGGTTGAAGACCTAGCCAGTGCTGACTGACATCATCTAGTGTGAATGAAAGCAAGACATGCAGTATTTTGTATCTCTTAGTTTCTGTTCATTGGAATTTCATCTTTTATTTCTCTCTTTGGACTTTGAACACATAGGAAAATAGGAGTCTACCTTATACCAAGTCAGATCTTTGGTCCATCTAGCTTAATATTATCCACACTGATTGGTAGCAGCTCTCCAAGGTTTCAGGCCAAGAACATTCCCAGTCTTGCCTGGAGATCCTGGGGATTGAATTTGGGGCTCTCTGGGGTGGTAGAGCACAAAGGATGCTCTACTGCTGAACCATGGTTATGTTCCAGTTACAGATAGGTAGCCGTGTTGGTCTGCCATAGTCAAAATAAAAAAATTCCTTCCTGTAGCACCTTAAAGACCAACTAAGTTAGTTCTTGGTATAAGCTTTCGTGTGCATGCACACTTCTTCAGATACACTGCTGGACTTCCATTTCATGCGGCTCAATGTGGTGCCTTCCATGGTTCCAGTTACAGATAGGTAGCCGTGTTGGTCTGCCATAGTCAAAATAAAAAAATTCCTTCCTGTAGCACCTTAAAGACCAACTAAGTTAGTTCTTGGTATAAGCTTTCGTGTGCATGCACACTTCTTCAGATACACTTCAGTAAGTAACTTGGTCTTTAAGGTGCTACAGGAAGGATTTTTTTTTATTTTGACCATGGTTATGTTCTTATGTACTTTTTGTTCGTCTCTTGGAACCAGAGGTAGGATAGCTCTTATGGTGGGGTGAAACAGCTTTCTCCTATGAGAGCAAAATGATGAAGTCAAGGATGGGTGTATGAATGGTGCAGATGCCAAGGAAGCCCATGCAGAGGGGACACCATTTGAGTTGTTCTTTAGGCATAAAAATATTCTGGGATGGTGCTGAGGGATTGTGCCTTTCCCTTCCTCAGTCCTTGCATCCCTCTGACCATGAGGGATAGCTCAGTCGGTAGAGCATAGGACTCTTAATCTCAGGGCTGTGGGTTTGAGCTCCACCTTGGGTGGAAGACTCCTGCACTGGAGGGGATTGGACCAGATGATCCTCGTGGTCCCTTCCAACTATGGTTCTATGATGCCATGGAGGCATGTTGGAAAGTATGGATTTATCTCTCCATTCTGGTGGAGGCTTCAGACTGATGAAATCTCCAGAAGAGCCACGCGACAAGGGAGCTGCAATGTGTGTGCCTCTGTTCCCTTGTTGCCATTCGGATGACACAATGCTCTTTTCTAACCTAATTTCCATCTGCCTCATACATAAAATATTTGACACTCCCCACCCTATACCACAAAATAGAAGCCTCTTCACTGCAGGCACTTTTGCTGATCTGCCCCATGGTGTTAAGATGGAGGATTTGTTAGGAACAATGGTATCATTGACAGAGTGGAGCCGAGCCAAGAGGGCTCTGAATAGGGCTGGAAACGAGACTTTAAGACATCTGTACATTGTGGCTGTGGGCCAGGCCCTTGCTCACTCCTTGGATCTGACCCTGCTCCTGAGGTTTGCAGCGCAATGAAAACTGGCAGCAGCTGTCCACATACAGCCTGCATCTATACTTCAGCAGGAGGACATTCAAAACTGCAGGCAGCAGCAAGCAGCCTGCACCCACAGAAGTTATTTTTTCAAAGCAAATGCTGGGTGCATGCTATGTGGGTGTATCAAGGTCAGCTTTCCCCTGCCTAGATGTAGGCCAGTTATTTTTTTCTTCTGGGTTAAGGCTGCAACCCCCCACATATTACCAATTTAAAATGGGTTGTGTGTGTGTGTGTGCTCCAGCCATTTCTGAAATCACATCAGCTTTGAAAAACAGTTCCAGTTTTGTTGTTAATCTTATCAGCAGAAGCAGCTTCCTTTCTGAAGCACTGCAGATAGAATATGAGATTGAAGCCAACAGCTGGCAAAATGCTATCAGCCCCCTACAACAGGGTTGGGCTGATGCACAAACCACTTTTTGAAATCACTGGCTGGTCAGTCTTTGTTAGAGAATAGAGCCTGATCTATGGTGCTGACATTGCTTTCCTGCCAGGTAGTCTGGATCTGGCTGATTTTTCACGACATTCACTGTCATAGTTAACTTGTATTCTTCTTTAGGGCCATTGCCTGTGATGCTGGAAAAATGATAACTGTCATATTAGTCAGCAGAACCACTTAGTGATTTTCATCCCTTTGGCAGGAAAGAAACAAAAAGTATTTTTTGGGGGGGGGGAGGCAGAGAATCTGAACCAAGTGGCTCATATTACTTTATCACAAGAGAGTATACTGGAAGTGCCTAAGATCTGCAGTAAATGCACATGTGAGTTTTAATAGCAGAGGTAAGGAGGAAGTGTTTTGTGTGTTGTGAGTCGCTTGTGAGTGATTTCTTGGGGGATCCATATTGGTGGCGTGGCCACCTGGTGGCAGGTGGGACCAAAGCCAAAAGTGGGCAGAGGCACCCATCTCTCCCTCCCCACCTCTTTTTCTCTCTTTTGTTCTCTGTGCCCTCCTCTTGCTTTGGTTCTGTGGTGGGTGGAAAGAAAAGAAGCTTCTCCTTCTTCCTGACCAGCATGAAAACCAACAGGTTGGGAAGTCATCACTGGGCAAGGGGATGGCACGGAAGAGGATGGAGCAGGGCTAAAGAAGAGAGGTCATGGCAGAAAGGCACTGGGACCTGCATCCAGTCCAGGGGTCGGCAGTTCCCCACTCCTGTTTTAGTAGGGGTGACAAATAGACATTTATTTATTTAGGCATTTTCAGAACTGCACCTTCATCTAAAACATGGACCTCAGAGACCTGTTGTACATAAAAGTCAGTCCAAATCTCTACTATATATTTGTTTAAAGAACCAAAACAATAACATCTGAGAAATAATAAACCAACAACTATTCAACGAGCAAAAGATAGAACTAATAGTTTGGAGAGGGTGAACCATGAGCCCAGATTCACATGTAATGCTATGCAAACCTATGGAAAAGTGTTGGGTCTCACGAGAACAGCACTAATGCGGCTGCAGTTTTTACTGGTGCTCATACAGGCTAAGCCATGATTTGGCTTAGTGCCAACATCTGAACCATGTCACAATCTTGTGTGTGTGTGTAATTTATAGCGCATAAAGAAAAATGTTTACCACAGCTGTTTGGGATATGAACATATTGGTCAGCATTGCAGAAACCAGACCTTCCTCTTTCAAATAAATAATAACACATGCAAAAAGTTGGCCAAATGACCTCAGAATTACATTGCTGCTCATGTGTTAGATTGCCATTTCAATGTTTGGTTTTATTTTATGTTGGATTTAACTGTAGATCCCTGCCAGGCATTTGTTTACTGTCCAGTTAAGGATGTTTTATTTTTGAATTCATAATCATGAAATGGTGTGGCTCATAGCCATTAAGTTAGCTTAACCCTGCTTATTTTGGGTCCATGGGTTTGACAATAAGAACATAAGAATTAGAAAGATCTGTTTTTGTTTTTTCAAAAAACATAGGGATTGCAAATAATCTCAAAACAACATATGTTCCAGACAGTAGGATGACCTCTGGAGGTGGGGAGTACACAGGTAGGGCTCCTTGACTGCACCATGCGCTTTCCCTCCTCTTAAATTCCTGATGTAAGAGCTGTTGTGCTGGATGGCCCATAGCCTCTAGCCATAGGAAAAATTAGAATCTGTGACTTGCCTTGTTTCAGGACTTAGCCCAATTTGTCACATGCCGGCCACATTTGTACATACTGGTAGGTCCTTCACATCTTGCCCGTACTCGTTAACCACAGCATGACACATTTAGCGTTTACTGACATTTGTGTGGTAGGCTGACAAAAAATGGAAACCAGCAAGTTACAGTAACTGAAAATTTCCATTTTGAATATTTTTATCCTGACTTTTAAAAAATAAAAATACCACATGATTACTTGTGTTTTGACTTCTCTAGAATAAGATTCATACTCAGGGCCAGGCTGGGTCATTTTGCTGCTTGAGGCAAAACCACCGCCCTCACTGTGCCCTGCCCCCGCCTTGCCACTGGGCGCCTGCCACTTGCTGTGGCTTGGCACTCACTGCCCAGCACTTGCCACTGTTGAGTGCTCAACATGTCCTGCTCCTCCACCATGGTGGCTGCGCCCCAATCCCCCAGTGGGACATAACAGTTCTATTAAGCTGCACCTGATTTTCTTGGAATATACCCTGTAAAGTGGAAATGGCAGGACTTTTAGAGCGATGGGATCTCAGTTTATCTTTGGGCCCTGGTAAATACCCACCCTCCGGAGTTAGCCTTGACCACAATAAAATTAAGTTTGCATGAGTAGGGCAAAACTCAGATTGTTGGGTTTTGTTTGCTCGGTGTAAATAACCCCAAAATTTCCTGTTTCTTTTGTAGTCTAAAGAATGGCATCATAAGTTGGGAAACAATAAGGGGAAATGGAGTGAGAGACACACAATTCGGGGAATATAAACAATATCCATTGAGCTTATAGTGCCCTTAGTGTCGCCGTACATATGCCAAGGTGCAAGTCATAACTCAGTAGCTTTGAATCTATCCTCTTTTAATCAGATGTCCAAAGATGGGAGGAGATGAAAGATTTTCAAGTAAAATGAAGTTCAAGTGAACAGGCATAGGGGTACAGTGTTCTATGTATGGGTAAGTTAGGTAATTGTAGTTCTGTGAGGATGAGGGTGGGGAAGAGGGATCTCTAAACAAAATTTTCAGCCTTACCAAACAACAATATCCAATATTTTTTGGGTGGATGCTGATAACAATATCCAAAGTCAAAGATAACTGACATACCGATAACCAAGGGCAGCTGACAACAGCTGAGTGCTTGCATATGACATTTGTCCTAATGGGCAATGAATTGTCAGGGGAGCTATAAAATCATTGCTCTTTCATGAACTGGCATATGCAAATCACCATTCATCCAAATCACAACTACCGGCATGTCCAAGTTACCAGATTCTCCTGTCAGAGGGAATGACGATTTTGTTTCAGTCTGATATATTGCTCAAATATACTTTCATATACTTGGTCTCAGCCCAGACTTAAGAACCAGGATATATACGTGTGTGTGTGTGGTGTGTGTGTGTGTGTGTGTGTGTGTGTGTGTGTGTGTGAGAGAGAGAGAGAGAGAGAGAGAGAGAGAGAGAGAGAGAGAGAGAGAGAAAGAGAGAGAGAAACTAAATGGGATAAATTTTCACAAAATTTATAAATAGAATGGGAAAAGTGGGTAAATGGGATTTTGTCTCCTCTCATAATATTAGAATGCTAGGTCCCCTGATGAAACAAAAAAAGTACTACTCCATTCAAATTCTAAAATTCCATGTGACTTCCATGTTTTTAGTTATAGTTTCATGTGTGCAATTGAACTGCCAACTTGGAAGAGCTTACACTGGTCAAACCCTTTGCATATCTGTGAGGTGCTTCCAGGAGTCACTACTTTAATTATTATTATTATTTAACCTCATCTGGGTTTACCACACCTGAAGCAAGTTTGGCACAGCCTCTCCTAAGGCCATTCCTTGATCTGAGCATATTGCTTATGTCAGTTTTCTGGAAGCTAACACAGTTTGGGTGGGGAAAATAATTGTTTCTTGCTTTCCAGACCATGACAACATAGGAGATAATAGAGAGCTTACTTTGCAGTATTTTTTGTTTAGGGTTTTTGTTTTATTGTGGTTATCTGTAGTCTGCAGTTGCAAGGCTTAGTGTTCTGTATCAGCAAAGAAGGCCAGGGAAGCCAAATTAATTTTGCTGGAGTACAGTAACGATAAAAGGTTGCCATATTAGCATTAGTTGGCTTTATTTATCTCTAGAGCACATTCAGTATACAGAGGTACTTTTAATATCGTAACCTTCTGTGAAAGACATGCAGCTAAGAGCTAACAGCTTACCCTAGGCCAGACAGTGAGCAGTACAACTTTTGAAGTTAACTTAAATGATGCAGGGGTTTAAATGATGATCCTTCTGAAGGGAGCGAAGAAAAGAGATGCATTTTCCTTTATCTCTCCTGATGACTCACAGATCATGGTGAAGTGCCAGGGGCCATTTGTCGGTGAATACCAGACTTCCTGCAAAGCCTCAAAAAGCCTATCTTTCCCCTAGTTGCATTTGTGTATTTTACTCAGCTTGATGGTACACATTGCAGGTTATTTTAGCAACACAGTGGTGTCCAGCGGAACAGGACAGCACTGCCCACTTGGCTTCCCAACATGGAACTCACTGCCAATAACCAAGAAGGAAAAGGGCAAGTCAGTGGGGAGGTCAGCGCACTGCAAATGCGCTAGATTGGCTCTGCTGCTGTGCTTGCACAGCATCAACCTCTGCCCCGCCTCACCTCTCCCTCTCGGTTACCAGCAGCAACCTCCACACTGGGAAGCAAGGTGAACAATGCCACCTCCACTCCACTCTGCCACGCCAGCTGCATCTCCAACAATATATTGTACAGACCCAAAAGAAGATTTGTTGTTGTTTAGTCGTTTAGTCGTGTCCGACTCTTCGTGACCCCATGGACCAGAGCACACCAGGCACTCCTGTCTTCCACTGCCTCCCGCAGTTTGGTCAGACTCATGTTTGTAGCTTCAAGAACACTGTCCAACCATCTCGTCCTCTGTCATCTCCTTCTCCTTGTGCCCTCCATCTTTCCCAACATCAGTGTCTTTTCCAGGGAGTCTTCTCTTCTTATGAGGTGGCCAAAGTATTGGAGTTTCAGCTTCACAATCTATCCTTCCAGTGAGCACTCAGGGCTGATTTCCTTAAGAATGGATAGGTCTGATCTTCTTAAAAAGAAGATACTGTACTTTTATTTATTTTAAAGATTTCTATTTTCTACATACAACTTTGGCAGGCCCAAATGCCACATGACAATGTTGTTGTTGTTTTAAAAAAAGCTTTTGTAAGATATTGGTGTAAGCCTTTAATGATGTATGATAGGAAGATTTCACAGAGGTGGACAGTCTAGGTAATGACATGCAAAATATAATTCTTTCCTGCTCTCTTTTGTCTCTCCTTTGTTGCTGGCAGGCACCTCTTTGCACCAGGCTATACGGAAACGCATTATACTAAGAGCGGAACTCCCCACATTGTGACTTTGAACAACACAGTAAGTATTGCGTGCCCAGCCGCAGAGTCCCCACCCCAGGGAGCCTAACTGACTAGAGGGAATAGTGAATGGAGACGACAACTGTAGGTTGTAGTTGGTTTCTCCTGTGCAGTAGGCAGAAGACCCAAGGCAGCCCAGATCAGTGCATTTACGGTAAGCAATTAACTATGGTTTGCTATGATGTGTGAACTGGGCCATACGATACAAACTGGATTGGCTCTTGTTGGCTCTTGTTCCACCCTGGCAGGTCACACTTCTTCTCAAGAAGTCCTCTTGAATCTAAAACTGGATATCCATGAGCTGGCCACTCTGCTCTTGTCCTCTGCTAAGAGGGATCTGAACGTTGGTTATATTCTCAGATCACTGCAAAGCTAGCCCTTGCCAGCTGGCTCATATACAGCAGGACCTTCTTCATGAATTAACTGAGTAGAAATGCTTTGACTGGCTGGCACTTCACCAAAACAGTGCAAAAATTCATATTGCTAATTAGATGATTAAAAAATGAAAAAGCTCATGTCTATGAGCTCATCCTTCTTGATGCTGCTTCCTCTTCCCTTCCTCTAGGCTTAAAGTTTCATAAGAAAGATTACTGTGGTGAAATTTTATTGACAATTGGGTTGTAAAGCACATTTTTCTTGCCATTTGTAATGACAGGAACCTGCTACAATAGGGCTTTATCACTTCATGCCATGTGGGTGTTTTAAAGATCTGAAAAGTAACAATGCTCCAGGAACCATTTGGAGTGAGCGGTAAAGTTCATATTGATTTCAGTGTGCTTTGGATCTGGCCTTTAGGCAGGCTTTCAAAGGAATTACGTTCAATAATACTGCAGGACTCAATAGTATTATGCCAAAATGAGAGGTTATGAGTAACTGATCTGTACTTTATTCACACCTGAATATTTCTTCATGAGATTATAGAATAGGAACATTTCATTTATCTGTTGCATTTATATTCCACCTTTCTTCCAAGAGGCTAAAGGCAACATACAAGGTACTTGCCTCCATTCTTTCCTCACAGCAAACCATAGAGATAGTGACAAGCCCAAGGTCACTCAGTGAGTTTCCAGAGATTTGAAATTGGGCCTTCTGAGTCCTAGTCCCAGCATTTTAACTGTTACACCAGACGAGCTGCTTACAGTGGTGGAATATACCTAACGAAAAGGAGACTTGAATGTATAATTGTTTTCCCCAAAATAGTACATGTACATTGCCAGATGGAAATGACAAGGTGTTTATACTCAAGCCATGTGCTTTAGCCACATCTACCCTTCTTTGGGTTTCAAAGCACCTTAGGTTTCTTTGACAATAAAGGAAAAAAGCATATGAACTATGGACTTCTCATATGCAGGGTATTTTGGGGAGCAGGTGGAGAGGAATCTATACATTTTGCTATCCTTTTCTTGCATCAACCATCAAGGGGAGTTGAGGAGGAAGAATAAATTTACAGAATAATACCTTGACAGTCTTTGTTCTGTCCTTCCAGGATCATTGCTTTTACCATGGTACTGTGAGAGAGGTAGAAGACTCAAGTGTGACACTCAGCATATGCAATGGTCTACGGTAAGGTCAAGCTCTTCCTTAAAGGTAAAGGTAAAGGGGCCCCTGACCATTAGGTCCAGTCGTGACCGACTCTGGGGTTGTGGCGCTCATCTCGCTTTATTGGCCGAGGGAGCCGGTGTACAGCTTCCGAGTCATGTGGCCAGCATGACTAAGCCGCTTCTGACGAACCAGAGCAGCACACGGAAACGCCGTTTACCTTCCCGCTTGCACTTATCTACTTGCACTTTGACATGCTTTCAAACTACTAGGTTGGCAGGAGCAGGGACCAAGCAACGGGGAGCTTACCCCGTCACGGGTATTCGAACCGCCGACCTTCTGATCGGCAAGTTCTAGGCTCTGTGGTTTAACCCACAGCGCCACCCGCGTCCAAGCTCTTCTTTACAGAATCTCAAATTAGATTAGTTCTCTGGGATCACAGGGACATTCTGATAGTCTTGTAATTCCCTATCAGACAATATGGCAATGACATGTTTTTTTAAGCCATTCATTAGTTATTTTTTAGCCATACATGGAGGAATGGTGACAGATGTTAATGGGCATTAACTATGGCAGCTGTTACACATCCATGAACACAGTCTTAACAGTGAGTTTGTAAGTGACTGTGGAGGCCAATTCTGGGTCTACACATCCTTCCCCTGTGGGGGCATAGGTTTTCAGGCAGGAGTTGATCATGGTGAGGATTTTCCAAGCATGCCTTCCTCTTAACACATTTCATCCCTTTCATCCTGAGTTTGTGTTTCTTCAAAGCCCATGACACCTTTGGTAAAGGCTGTTCTCCAACTGGAGTGTTCGCAGGCCAGTGTTTCCCAGTTGTTAGTGTTTATACTTCATTTTTTAAAGATTTGCCTTGAGAGAGTCTTTCAACCTCTTTTGTTGACCACCAGCATTACGCTTTCCAATTTTAAGTTCAGAATAGAGTAGTTGCTCTGGAAGATGATAATCAGGCATCTGAACAACATGACCAATGAAACGACTTGAACTGGACTTGGACTACTGAGCTACACACTGTTGGTAACAGAATGGTAGATTTGATTTGTTTATTTATTGCACTTATATCCTCCTCTTTTCCTACAATGGAACCCTGTGCAGCAGACATGTGGTTCCCAAGTGGTCTCCCATCCAAACACTGACCACACCTAGACCTGTGTAGCTTCAGCAAGACCATGCCCTGATCTAAGCCACTAGAACAGTTCCTATGTTGCCCCAGCTCAAACTTAGAATCAGAATCACATAATTGTAGGGTTGGAAAGGACCACAAGAGTCATCTAGTCATCTACAGTGTCATCTACAGCGCAGGAATCTTCTGCTCAACATGGGGCTCAAACCTACGACCCTGAGATTTAAGAGTCTCATGCTGTACCAACTGAACTATACCGAAACGACAAATGACATCAGTGAGGGATCCCCAGTAATGTACATTCAAAAGGAGGTTATCTGCATTAAGATTTTCACCTCCAAGCACCATTTGAAGAAATGTTCATTAGGTACTCAAGATTCTATTCCTCTGAATTCTATCTTACATCAAATCTCATCATCAATAGACTCATTTCAGTATTTTCAGTTTCCACCACATGCTTGCTTTCCTGCCTTCTTAGAATCTTATCTCTTTATCTCAGCAGATTATTCTGAATTTCTCCCTTTCAGTGCCAGCATTTTATAGCAGTCACGACATACATGCTTCTTCTGAAAAGCTGTTCTCTTCCATTTACCCCTCGCAAGAACAGAATTCTATAACATCCCATGTTAGCCACAAGTCTGTTGTACAGATACGCACATATTTATTCCACGTGAGATGATTTGACCTCCTGAAATGACAAGTTAAAGAGATTATTTTTATAAACAGGACATGGTTTCCTTTTGGTCACCTTTATTCAAAGCCATTTGAAAGCTGGGCTGTCATCCAGCCAGGAAACAGTTTTGGCCAATTTTTATTTCCCCCCAAAATCCCTCAATGACCTCAAGTCACTTTAATGTAAACAAACTGTCCAGTAGTGTAAACAAAGCAAATCCTGGCCATTTATGGCTGACATAATACACAGAGCCCACACAAAATAGGAAGCATCGCAGGTGCATGCTGGCCTACTTTCACCCCCCCCCCCATTTTCCAGTACTATATTCCTGGCTGCAAAATGACCATCTGAAACCTCATTTTTCATTTACAGTAGAGTTAGTCCATGTGCTGGCCAGTATCCTTGATGTTGTTCTAAGACCTTTCAGAATTTCTGGAGGAATACAGAAGCTAAACACTTGCATATGTTTGTACTTCTCAAGGGGGGAAGTGAGCAGGTGGGGAAGGGTGTAACGATCTCTAAGGCCAAACACTTCTTCCTTGGTACAATGCACTCAAAACAATCTCATTTGAGAAATTGTTCCCAGTCATTCTTCATAAATAATAACTGGGAGAGCAAAAACACCCAATTTTATATAGGCAATTCTCATGAAACAATACTAGTTTCCTTTGTTGAAAACAGGCCTTTCTGTAATTTCTAGTTGAAGTGATCGCAACTAAAGCCCCTTTACTGAAAATAAGTGCCCAGAGTAATAATAATAAGGTATCCTAGTGCTGACTTCTGCTAGCACAGAATATGACCCCATGTGTTATCTTACCCTTCCGTGATCTTAGGTAAAGGTAAAGGGACCCCTGACCATTAGGTCCAGTTGTGGCCGACTCTGGGGTTGTGGCGCTCATCTTGCTTTGGCCGAGGGAGCCGGCGTACAGCTTCCGGGTCATGTGGCCAGCATGACTAAGCTGCTTCTGATGAACCAGAGCAGCGCACGGAAATGCCGTTTACCTTCCTGCCGGAGTGGTACCTATTTATCTACTTGCACTTTGACATGCTTTTGAACTGCTAGGTTGGCAGGAGCAGGGACCGAGCAACGGGAGCTCACCCCGTCATGGAGATTTGAACCGCAGACCTTCTGATCGGCAAGTCCTAGGCTCTGTGGTTTAACCCACAGCGCCACCCACGTCCCTTCCGTGATCTTAGGCCTTAGCAAAATGTGCTGAAACTTTCTTTTATACAAATTCAGTAAAAAAATTATTCTCCACAACATACACCAAGCTAGGTGATTATTGGTTTGTATTCATAGAATCACTGAGTTGGAAGAGACCATGAAGGATATCTAGTGCAACTTCCTGCAAATCCATGAATCTTTTGCCCAACATGAGGCTCGAACCCATGACCCTGAGATTAAGATTAAGATGCTCAAGCGACTGAGCAATCCCAGAGGCATAATGAAGTGTAAATACTTGCCTTCCATAACTTCTGCTTTATTGATTTTGTCTTCCAGTGGCCTTATAGTCCTGAGCAACAACCTCAGTTATATCTTGGAACCACTGCCTCATAGCCATGAGCAACACTTGATCTACAGGTCTGAACATCTCAAGGTTGCCAGGGGTACCTGTGGAAACCAGCATTCAGGATCAAAGGCTATGGATTGGCTTGGAGAGTTGACAAGCCCAGCAGCGTCCAGTTATCGCAGGGTTAGTACTTCGGAATTATTCCGTTGCATCCCAGAAGACATCTGTTTTGAAAGCTTTAAGGAAAGCAATGATTCTTGCTTAAATGTTTAAAGTACTCCACTTGTATTATCTCAATAATCATGGGAACAGCAGTATAAAAAAGGCTGCATCATTATTCCAAGATTACATATGAAGGACTGAGGCTAAAAAACAGTGATTTGCCTTAGGTCCCCCCCAGGAAAATGAAGTCTGAGCTAAGAATCCATAACAGAACTTCTCCTTCCTCTTCTTTGCCCACATGCCACCTAGCCAGTGTGGTGTGGTGGTTAAGAGCGGTAGACTCGTAATCTGGTGAACCGGGTTCGCGTCTCCGCTCCTCCACATGCAGCTGCTGGGTGACCTTGGGCTAGTCACACTTCTTTGAAGTCTCTCAGCCCCACTCACCTCACAGAGTGTTTGTTGTGGGGGAGGAAGGGAAAGGAGAATGTTAGCCGCTTTGAGACTCCTTCAGGGAGTGAAAGGTGGGATATCAAATCCAAACTCTTCTTCCTCTTCTTCTTCAAATCTGAGCTGAAGAGGTGGGGTTTTCTCTTGAAATTATGAGGACTACAAACAGTTTCTAATTATTTCAGCATATGTGACATTTTTGAACCTCACAAAATGAGTACATTTTAATAAAAGTGGTTTTTGAATTTTAAAGAGCTTCATGAAACAGTTTGGGATGTGTACTTTTGCCACCATAGGTGAAGAGGGATGACCAACAGTCTATGAAATACGTGGAGCTCCTTCTAGTGGCTGATTATGCAGAGGTAAGAGGGACGTGGATTTATACCAGATCCAGAATCAAACCCAGGATAGACAGTTCAGGGCCAAACTACTTATTACACGTGAGATCAATGATCAGACCTTCTGGTGATTTGTCTTTTTACTTAAAAGGAGCTGTAGGGGGATCCTGCATCCATATCCCCATCCCTTTTGGTGTTAATAGTAACTTTGGAGGCTGCTTTAAAGTAAAAATACAGAAAATTATGACACAAAATCAAAATATCCTGCGTGATATGTTAATTGGACCTGGTGAGCTACCAAAAATAGCAAAACAGGAATGTTTTGTCTTGGATTGTTTTATTTGATGTTTTAATGTGTTTTAAAATGCTTTGATATTTTTTCTCAGAAATACAAAGCGGTATAGAAATAAAATGAGTATGATTTATGTGCTTTTTCCAAACCTGATTTAACAATGCTCCTTATCCCAGATCTGTGTAATTCTCTTCTCCTGTTCTCTTAGCTACAGACCCTTCTGCTGAAACATGTAGCAAAGGATCAAACTGTATTGAGAGCACTCATATATTTCATATTGTGTATGTTAGCAACTGACAGAAATGTAAAAACATCCTGTCTGCATGTGCCTGGAATCTGTTTCTAATCATTGACCTGGAGCTAGTTGGGTCTTTGTCTTGTTAACCAACCCCAAGAGCATTAGGTCATTCTCGCATCTTTTATTTTAATGGCTTTTTTTCCTGGCACACTCTTCTCCTAAGATTTCATCGCTGCTCATATAATTTATGTCGGGGTAACCTGATCCTCTCTGTATAACTGGATCTCTTCATAACTGTTGTTTTCCCACTTGCAATTTTACAATTGATGTAAAGGGCACATTTCCCCTGTTGTGACATATCTGTGTGTCTGCACACATGCACATACACACAAGGCTTCCATTATGCTAGAGTTTGTGTCTCTGAATTCTCTATGCATAAATATCATGCATAACTATTGTGTTTAGTTAATCACAACTAGTGCCATTTGGATTTTACAATCAAAACTGCAATCCCACTTGGGCCAAATTGTTCCAAGCAGAGTAGACAAACCACTGCATTTTTCTCAGCCTCAGACAGTGGTGGGGTACCTCTGGCCCACTGATCTAACTTGTAGACCTGGCAGGTCTGTTCACTTGCTCAAGTCATGGCCCCCTGCCCTACAAATATGGTGCCAAGTGTGAGGCAGGAAAGGATGTGACTACCTGTCAAAATCAGGGTTTGGAGCAGTGTTTCTCAAGCTTGAGTCCTCAGCTGTGGTTGGACTACAAATCCCATCATCCCTAGCTAGCAGGACCAGTGGTCAAGGTTGATGGGAGTTGTAGTCCATCCACAGCTAGTGACCTGAGTTCAAGAAACACTGCTCTAGAGGCACTATTAATCAGCTTGTCATTGACACCTGCAAAACTCCCTGCCTATGCTATTGTGGTTGAATTTCAAATTGTGCAGGCAAAGGAGAACATTTCACCTGGTGATATTGTAATGTCAGGTGATTGACAGGTAGGCACTGAGAAGCTGAGCAGGTGGTGTGAGAAAAATAACATTCTGGGTTTTCTAGTTGTTTTCGCACCCTCCTTTTACTAGACAAAGTGAATACAGAAATACATAAGGAGACATCAGAAAGAAAAATAGGCAACCTTTTCCCCAATCACGCCCTAAAAGGGGGGGAAATCCATTTCACAAAACAGACCCACAAATGGTCGTTGCTTGGATCAAGCAACCTATGTTCAGTTAACAGACAATATTTTAAGGGACATGCACATCACACCCATTTTTGGGTGGCGTTTTTTTGCAGACACCACAAAGCAGAAGCTACATCTGCTCTGCGGTGTCTGCAAAAACCAGCACGGCAATTTATGGAGGTTGCTATGCAAACATCTGGATGGGATAAGTTGCCCCGAGGCTAGTGTGGGTGATGCAACCAGCAGAGCTTGAGGGACAGGGATTAGAACACTAATTACTAGATAGCATGCTGTGCATATGAGGAGAATACAACTAATCCTGCCAAAAACTTATAGGTGGCATTTCAGGATAATGTAACAACTGTGTTCGGTCATGTAGGACAGAGAGATTGTCCTCTTTTTAAAATTACAAATAGCCTGATACAGAGGAATACTCAACACTGGTTAGTGGGCAGTCAGCTGCAGCAAGAAACCATTAGCATCTATGCCATCTGGACTGTACTTTCATGAGCCCCACTAATCTGTCAGGGGTGAGAGGTGACACTAATTCTGCTAGGACAGGCAGGGTGACCAGAAGAGTTTCTAGGCTCTGCTGTGCTAAGAGCTGGTTTTGATTTCGGTGCCATTCTGATGTTGCTATGTAAGCCACATCATAAGGGCTGTGTACCTCCATAAGGGCTGTTCACCCTTTCCATTTCTAAAATTAGAGATTATTACAGCAGTGCCTGAAATGCACAAAGGTGCCTGAAATGTGCTCCAAAAATTTGACCATATAAAGACTATGCTGAACTTTTTATCTAAAGAATTCAAAAAATTATTTAAGTGTTTTCTGGAAGCGCAGAGTCCAAGGAAATTATTAAAGCTTGTAAATGTTCGTGGGATAAATTGAAATGCGAGTTTCAAATCCCTGGTAGTTGGGCAGTAAAAACAGGCAGCTCCCCTAGTGAGTCAGGGTCAGAATCTCAAAGGAATAAATTTCACAGAGTTAGGAATGGCAGTGATATTTTATGGAATAATTCTGAAATGCTTTTCCCTCCCCAGTTTCAGAAGCATAATTATGATCTTCAAGCAACCAAAAATAAGTTACTGGAGGCTGCCAATTATGTAGATAAGGTGAGACCAAATAGCTACGTTTTATGAGAAAACTGCTTTTATTTTTTCAAAGAAAGATGCCAAATGCTAAGGACTTAACTACATGCTTATAAGTGAATATTCGCTTTTTAAAAAATGAGAAAAGAGTTTGGGGAGTTTCATTTGTTGTTAAAAAAAAATGGTGTGTGTGGGGGGGAAGGGTTAACTTTCACCCCTCCCATCATTCCAACTTTCATCCCAAGGTCGCTGTTCTCCTGTGAAGTTCCAAATGTGTATTTGAATAATTTTAGTAGTAGCTTTAAGAAAGATATGAAACTTAAGATAAACCAATAATTAGTTAATTTAAGATAAAAGTGTGTATTGGCCACAAATAATATATAAATGAAATAAGGAATGGACGGGAGGTTGGGTCTATAGTCTAAGGAGCACTTTTTGCTTTATTGATTTGTAATTAATATTGTCTTTGTTACTGTTTTGTTTGTGTTCTTGTTTTGTTTTTCCCTTTTTTGGTGTATCAAATAATAATAATAATAATAATAATAATAATAATAATAATAATAATACAAATGTGTATTTCAGAGGACAAATTTGTTGTATGGGGGAAAGCCACTGCAGGAGACATTTGAAGGAGAAAAATGATTGGCATGTGAAAAGATTAAGAACCTAACCCTATGCTGTTTTTTTCTTTACATCCCCTCTCCTCCCAACTGCTTTTCCAAATATTTAAGCAATCAGTGGCAAATTCTGAGCATTTGCATGCAATGTCTAGTACAGCTTTAAGAATCACAAAGAATTCAGTTCCAACTTTTGCTGCATGTTTTATGTACATTTATTTCCCAAGGAGAGCTAGGTAAGGAAGAATGCGGTGTACTGTCTTTTAGGAAGATGTAACTCACATTGGAGCTATAATATGGTAGAAACAGAGGCATGTGATTAACTCCAGCTCTTCTTTTCTCCAACCTCTTAGTTTTACAAATCTCTGAACATACGAGTTGCTCTGGTTGGGCTTGAGGTTTGGAATGACCACAATAAGTGTGACATCTCTGAGAACCCACATTCGACCCTGTGGTCTTTTCTTGCTTGGAGGCGTAAGCTGCTTATGTACAAAAAGCACGACAATGCCCAGCTAATCACGTAAGTTGTTTTTATAGGAATAATATGACCGCTGCTCCAAGTTCTCTAGTTACTAAATGTGAACTGGTACTGTTCTATGGAACTGTGTTGATACTAGTCACACTTTGGCTGTGTGCCCCCCTCCCTGGTATAAAGGACCAAATGCAGATCCTGTTTCAAAAATACCTGCAACAACTTTCATGTCTTGCCAACCCCTTCTGTAGAAGATTTGCATTGGTTCGTATTGACTTACCTTGCAAGCTGCAAGGTAAAGGTAAAGGGACCCCTGACCATTAGGTCCAGTCATGACCGACTCTGGGGTTGCGGTGCTCATCTTGCTTTACTGTCCGAGGGAGCCGGCATTTGTCCACAGACAGCTTCTGGGTCATGTGGCCAGCATGACGAAGCCACTTCTGGCAAACCAGAGCAGCTCACGGAAACACCGTTTACCTTCCCGCCAGAGTAGTACCTATTTATCTACTTGCACTTTGTTTTGTTTTTTTAATAAATTTTTATTAGGTTTTCACATTTTACATTGACATCACAAACACACAAAGACAAAGACAAACATGCATAGTTTCAAATCCTTGCTTTCTTAACCACATTCTCTGACTTCCCCGCGCCACCCCTTCATACATCCTAATTCCAATAGTTGGCTCAGCAAGTTCTTACTTTCATCTTCAAAATATTATTATAGTCCTTTTTTTAACTTAGTTCTTCTTAATTAACCAATTTTAACTTATACATCAATTATAATCTTAACATCTTTTCCTAAGGTCGACCTAAGTTCCCTTCCACAAATTTCCCAATTTTAAGTATTAGTTACTAAACACACTAAAGTTAAATATCATAAAATTCTCCTCCTTTTGGATTCAGAAGCTCTCACCCTCCCTCTTTCCCAGTTTCGATCCCCAAAAGATGTCCACAATATCAGTTCTTAGCCTGGATTTCTCACGTCCGAGGCCTTCAAGTCCCCATCAGTCCCTCTCCGCCGATTTTGTTGGTAGTCCTTTATGTTGGTCATCGGGTCTCGAAGGAGCTCTTTCCCAATAGGATGCAAGTTTCTTCCAACCAGTCCTCCATATTCCAAAAGGGAGCCCCAATCGTATTTCTTGCTTCTTTTAAGTCCCAGTGTTCCAAATGTCCCAAAGGCTTCCCCTTTCATCTTGAACAAATTTGCCATCCGTAATTCTTCCAATCCCCCCATAAAGGGATCACTCCCTACTTCATACTCAATTTCAGTCCAAATTCTCATAATCCAAATCTTATTTTCTTTGTAATCCACAATTTCCTTGTTTTCTTTGTATTCCACAATTGTAGGCTTCTGGTTGGCCCTTTCCACCAGCAATATTTCCGCTCCTCCTTCTCTCTCCTCTAGTCCTGAAAATATCTCTTCTGATTCAGCTGCAGAGTTGTTTTTTTGTCAAGTCCTTAACACAGTCAGCAGGATTATTTACTTTAGCATTCAAGGTCACAAGTTTTGTAGCCATAGCTGTGTTCTGGTCTTGTAGCATTCCCACGAGAAAGAACATTTTTTCTAACTCTGCTTGTCATTTTCCATCTGCAGCCATTGTAATGTCTCAGAATCCCCCCTAGAGGGATTCTGGTTACTTAGTATTCCTTCTCCAACAGTCAGTAACTTTATTTATTTATTTCTTCTTTGTTTCCAACAACTTAAGATCAAATGTAACTCATTCAGTCTCAAAGATAGTAAATAACCGATTTTTCTAGCTTTAAAAGCTCGTTTGACAGCTCCTTTGACAGCTGTCAAACTCCTTGCGTCTCCTCAAGAGCCTCACTCACGGATCGCTCCCGGATCCGGGGGGGGGGGTTTCACATCAACTTCTAAAATTCCGTTCTCATCCTCCAGCACAAAGCTTCTAATGCCAATCGTGAAATTAATAACTTTTGACTCACGAAGAGATATGTAGTCCACCTTAGTTGTCCAATTCTTGCTTTAAGTATCTGCAGAAAGGGGGAGCGGACTTCCTTTTAGCACTCCCCCGATCGTTCCAAATTCACGAAAAAAGAGATTTTTAAATCCAAATTCCTTACTACTCACGGGTAGTAGTCCGGCCATGGCTCGTGGCTTCACTCCACTGTGAGCAGTCTACTCACAGCACCGCGCCGCTCTCCGCACCCTCTCCAAAGCCTTTAAAAAGGCTTCTTTGTGGGTTGGGGGGGCTCAAATGGTGCCCGCCGAGTCACCAAGTCCACAGGCTTGCGCGCCTGTGGTTTCTGAGGGTCCCCGCGTCGCCGCCGCGGCAGGACCCGTCCTCAGTAGAGCCGATTCCCTCCGGAGCTCAGAGGGAATCCGCCATTGACCGATCGCGCTAACCCGGAAGTCCTATCTACTTGCACTTTGATGTTCTTTTGAACTGCTAGGTTGGCAGGAGCAGGGACCGAGCAACGGGAGCTCACCCTGGCACGGGGATTCGAACCGCCGACCTTCCGATCGGCAAGCCCTAGGTTCTGTGGTTTAACCCACAGTGCCACCCGCGTCTGTAATGCAAGCTGCAAGCTTAGGCTTAATTTCCAGATTTGCCTCTAAAATGTAACTGCATTCCCAAAACCAATTTAAAAGGCTGTGGTTTGTGTGAATCCTTTAATGTTTGCAGTGTTTAATGAACCACTGGAATCATTGCTGCTTTTTGGAACGGTGCTGGGGTATAGCAGGGTGGTAGTGAGATCAGGGCAGAGTGGGAACACCTACTGTATGTGGTGACCCTACCAGAGCACTGCACAGCCCCAACCTCGCTGCCACCCAGCCCTGTCTAGGTTTGCTTGCAGTGATGGCAGTGGAGAAAGGGCAGCACAGACTCCTATGGAATGCTGGGCACTTTGACAAGCAGCTCTTCTCTGCAACGTCTCTCCAAATCTGTTTCAGTGGGATGTCCTTCCACGGTACTACAATTGGCTTAGCCCCCTTGATGGCCATGTGTTCTGTCTACCAGTCTGGAGGAGTGAATATGGTAAGCTTCATAAACTTGAGAAAGAACACAACCCTCCAGGAAGTTGCTGTGCACAAGATCTGGTGAAATGAGTAGCAGCACAGCATCCCACACTTCCACTGGATACTTCCCGTATTGTTTTGTGCCTGATGAAACCACCATCCAGAGAATGCTAGGTCACAAGTTAACATTGCTTGGTGGTAATTCAGGAGACTACCCCTTGCCCCAAGAGCACTCCTTGAGATGACATGTGACCCTATCACAGATTCCTGTGATCATCGTCCCAGTAAACTAGATTTGCAGTTTTATGTACACTTACCTGGGAGTACCACTGAGCACGGTGAAATTTATTTCTGAGTAGATATGCATGGGATCTTAGCTTAAACCATATATGGGGCACATGTTATCTTCCAGCTGCTGTTGGACTCCAGTTCTCAGGGCATCCCTAAGAGGGCTTGTGGCAAATGACATTGTCTGCACCCACCCCTCACCCACAATTCCTTCATCTTCTCCCTGCTTATGCCGCCCATCCTCTTAATTGTGATGGCAGTGGCACCCCTTTCCCCACCTCACTTCTTGTTTTGTCTTCTGCTGCTGCAGCAGCAGCTGCCCCTCTGTCCCCCTGGTTTACATTCCCCTGCTTTTTCTGCCACTTTAGTGCCACCAAGGCCCTCTGCTCCCAACCTGCCTTGCTATAGGAACGAAGGAGGTGAAGAGTCTCACTGGGTGGATGGAAGGCAGCAGGGTTGTTGGTACCTAGTACCTATCAGAGTGTGGAGCCTGGGATGGTTCCTCCAGTTTGCCCCCTTCCCAAGGATGTTGCCCTGCCAACTCCGGTCATCCCTGTCCAGGATATGCTGAAATGGTGGGAGTTGGGAGTCCCAACAGCAACTGGAGGGGCACAGGTTCCTGATATCTGGCTTGAGTCTGAGGGTAGTTCTTCCCAGGAATGTTGCACAGCTGAGGAAGAGGAGAGCATCTTCCACCCATGCTACACTGGGCGTTTTGATGGACAGGCCCGTCTCCTGAGCCAGATAATACATATTACTGTTCATAATGTGCTGCATGGTATACTGACTCTCACCTTTGATTCCTTGCCTGGGCAGGATCACTCTGAAAATGCCATTGGAGTTGCTGCCACCATGGCCCATGAGATGGGCCATAACTTTGGCATGAGCCACGATGCGGCTGGCTGCTGTATGGCCAGCGCTAGAGATGGAGGTTGCATCATGGCTGCTGCGACAGGGTGAGGTGGCTCTTCTCATTGTTTGGTAAAAACATGCTACGAACTGGGTTGCATAAGAGTGCTTTCCTTTATTTGCAACTGGTTTGAGGAAGGAGCTTTAATCTGAATTATAACTTGATCAAGGACTCATCCACACTTCTGAGAGGTTTTCTGCTTGCTCTGTGCTTTCTAGCCATGAGCCAAAGTGGTTTTCTGTTTGCCCCACCACTTTCCTGCTGAATCAGAACAAACATCAATCCACGGAAAACCTGATTGGTGTTTGCTCCGATTCAGCATTAAAGAGCCAGTTTTTCTGGGGGAAAGCAACAAGACAGATGGAACAGTGAACAAGCCCAAATATAAATCTACCCACCATGTTTTTCACTCTCTCAGAGGTCAGGAAAGTTCTAACACTCTAGCACTTAAAGTTCAGTGATAAAATGAAACAGCACTCCCCGCCCCCCGAATATTTGGTACAGGACGGATTCCTGCTTAAACGCAAAAAGGGCAATTCTGTTGTGCCTGCCTTTCACTTGACACAGTAATAATATACTGATAGGGAAAGGAAGCATTGTTCTCTGGTGGTTTCTAGTAACAAAATATTTTCTTGTGTCACTGTAATGCATTCCTTCACAATCCATTCAAAACAATGTGCCCTCCTTGCTTGCAGGGACCCATTCCCCAGGGTATTCAACAGATGCAATATGAAGGAGCTGGACAGGTACTTGCAGTCTGGTGGAGGGATGTGTCTTTACAATATGCCAGATACCAAGACCTTATACGGAGGACAGAGATGCGGAAATGGCTACCTGGAGGAAGGGGAGGAGTGTGATTGTGGAGAAGAAGAGGTAACTCTCGTTGGACTTATTTCATGATCAAAGGGGTCACTGGCACGACTTTCTCTTATCCATGTTACAACAACTTTTAAAAACTAAAACATCGGCTTCAACATAAGCAGAGAAAATGGAATTATGTTACAGTGACATATCAGCAACACAAACATTCTCTGTAAACCTGGAATAGTTCTGCCTCTGTCCCACTCCCACCCCCATAGAATGATTACTGCGCTGTTTGTAATTCCAAATCCCCTTTGCAACTAAAGAACCAAGAGTCTTGTGGCATCTGGAAGACAATTTTTCTTGTGAGAAAAGCACAAAACTAGACTAGATGCACAATCTCATGGGAAGCGATTCAGCAATGAAATAAATGAATGGCAATGATAATAAGGATAACATTCTGATCCAAATTTATGTGAGAATTGCTGCAGTTTGATAATTCTGGCAGCTCCCAAGCACATCATGGAGGTAGTGATACAGTTAGAAATGTGCTTGGAGCTCACTCCAGATTAATTAAAATAAAAAAATTCCTTCCAGTAGCACCTTAAAGACCAACTAAGTTAGTTCTTGGTATGAGCTTTCGTGTGCATGCACACTTCTTCTGAAGAAAGCTCATACCAAGAACTAACTTAGTTGGTCTTTAAGGTGCTACTGGAAGGAATTTTTTTTATTTTGACTATGGCAGACCAACACGGCTACCTATCTGTGTCCAGATTAATTGTTGTGTGTGTGGTTTAAAGACCAATTGCACATGTAGTTACAACCTTACAACCTGCCCTGGAAAGCAGCCCAATCCTCCCTGGTGTTTTTTTGTCTGCCCTGTAAACACAGCACGTGTCTTGTTTCTTCCTCCTCTCCCTTAGGAATGTAATAATCCTTGTTGCAATGCCTCTAATTGCTCTCTGAAGCCTGGTGCTGAGTGTGCCCATGGAACTTGCTGTCACCTCTGCAAGGTGGGGTTACTTGGTTCCTCTCTGTACAGCACAACAAATAAAGGTTTGCTTTTCTGTTTATAGGACAATAACTGAGAAGGAGAGGGAGGGAGACTGTGACCTTGTTCTGTCTGGGGCTGGTTTGCATGTTAGATACACACTTCTTTTAGGAAACCCAGGTAAAAAAGTACTCCACTTTAAATGGAAGAACACATGCATAGCACTTTCAATGGTAAACTGGGCACAGGGGTTAAAATATGTGGCTTTCCTTATAGTAAACACAGAAACAGCAAACCAAGTGATCAAGCCCCACTTTTGCAGTCACTGCAGGGGAGACCTGGTCATTTAAATATGCACAAACTGCTCACTTTTGACAATGCCACAAGTGTATTTTGCTAGCATCAGGCTGGATTTTTATTGAAATGCCTTCTGTTACTGCTGGACAGAAATCTACAAGTGTCTGTGTGCCTAGGCCAGACTGTGAAAAAGCCACCTATTTTCTTGGCTTGTGGGAAACCTACTCCTCAGCCCCAGCCCCCAGCCCCCACCCCGCCAGCTGTTTTGGCTTATACTGGTGCCGCCTTGTGATTATGGGAAATAGCAACTGCAAGTGGATGGCTTGTCTTTCAAAGCAGGCAACTGGCTGGTGTGGGGCCTCCCTGCTCGATTCTATTACCAGTTATTGATATTTCTTTTTCTGCGCTGCGGGCGCCTCAATGCTAGGGAGACAAAACATGTACTTGGGCACACAGAGGCTGTTTTCCAGGGGGATTAAACTGCCTTGTATCTCACTTAATAGCTTTCTGTTCTGCTTTACACTACCCAAATTCCTTTGCCAGCCAACTGACTGATAAAACTGTAGCGGTAGGCTCGGGTGGGGTGCAGATGCCTGTGTCTCATTTTACGTCTCAGTTTTCCTAGGCAAGTGTAGTTAAAACAGTCTTGGTATGTTAACTGCTTCCATGCTCCTCTCCAAATGCCAACTTCCATTAGAATCAGGTGCCTGGTGCAACCCAGTCAGATGGGCGGCACATCATCATCATCATCACCATTGCACATGTTGGCTCTGTTTGTGGCCAATTTATCAGGTCCAGTCGTTCTCCAAGCAAGTTCCATCTTTTTGCAGACAACTGCAACATTTTAATCCTCTCCATCAGTTTCAGGGAATTCTTTGTCTTCCAGATGTTGCTGAACTACAACTCCCATCAGCCACAGCCAGCATGGCCAGGGATGATGGGAGTTGGAATCCATCAGCATCTGGAATGCCAAAGGTTCCCTACACCTGCTCTACATGGTGTCAGCTGCCTACAAGGCTGACAATCACTGCACTTTAAAGCAGTCACCGTAGCCCTGATGATGGTGAGAAGCAGCTGTTAGTCCTTCAGAGTTCTGCACACAAGATTCATTGTGTTTTGTGTGAGCACGGATACTTCTCTTCCGCCCTGTCATTGCGCTGAAACTTTATGTTGTGCCAGCAGTATATTCCAGGCACCGTGCAGAACACAGACATAGGCTGCTCCCTGCCCTTCCCATCTAACCTGGTGCTGTCTACTCTGGCTAGTAACAGAAGCTCCTCAGTGGCCTTTACCAGCACTGCTGTCTGAGTGAGATCTTTTAAAAAATGGAGATGTTGGGGATCGAACCTATGACATTAAGGACAAACAAGGGTGTAGCATCTGAGCAGGGTGGGGCAATGTCCAGAAGCCACCCTCATGTCACTGCTGCTGCTGACCAATACAGTGTGGTGAGAGCCAGTGTGGTGTAGTGGTTAAGAGCGGTAGTCACGTAATCTGGGTAACCGGGTTCGCGTCTCCGCTCCTCCACATGCAGCTGCTGGGTGACCTTGGGCCAGTCACACTTCTTTGAAGTCTCTCAGCCCCACTCACCTCACAGAGTGTTTGTTGTGGGGGAGGAAGGGAAAGGAGATTGTTAGCCGCTTTGAGACTCCTGAAGGGGAGTGAAAGGCGGGATATCAAATCCAAACTCTTCTTCTTCTTCTTCTTCTGTGCCCACAAGGTTGAGGGACTGCCGGATTGATGGAATAGGTACACCAATGCATACCTATTCAAACTGGTATTCTATAAAATCATGAACATTTTAGAAGATGTGGGAAACCTACAGGCAGAAAGATGAACCTGTTCACTTAAGTCACCAGGTGTGCTTACCTGAGTTTTACCCTGGAGCAACTCTTTTAATTGTTTCCTCTTTCTTTAGTTGATTTCACCGGGGACTCTTTGCCGGGAACAAGCCAGACCTTGTGACCTGCCAGAATACTGTACAGGCAAATCCCCGTTCTGCCCTGCAAACTTCTACCAACTGGATGGCACTCCTTGCGCGAATGGCAGGGCGTATTGCTACAGCGGAATGTGCCTCACGTACGAACAGCAGTGCTTGCAGCTCTGGGGATATGGTAAGGAAGGACATGTGACTAAATGGGGTGGGGGGCTTTTCAAACAGCATGGGGTCTAGGGAAGGGAAGGAGCAAATTGTTCCCCTGCTGATATCCTGAGCTTGAGGGATGGAGCTGTACTAGGACAGAGGAGCAGGGAAAATGATAGATTGGGGAATGGACTTTACATCCATTGAGTCTGCTACCAGATACTGTGACCAGATGCAACCATGACTTGTGGTGCTCTTAATAGTTAAGTAGAATGAATTTTAGCAGGAGCAGCTTCTCCTATCACAGTGCAGTAGGTTCAAGGGAAATTGCATATGCTAAAATCCCTTCTGCTACACAGCCCTTGTCCCCTGTTGAATATGATCAACCTATTGGGTCCATACCTTTATTGTGGCTGGTAGCAGTCCAACCAAATGGAACGAGGAAAACTATTCCTTTTACTCTACCAGTAATTTTCTATCCAGGTTGTCAAATATTGAATCTCCTGGTCTCTAAAAATTATGGAAGACATTGCCTTTTAAATAAATATGGTTTTAGCAAACAATTTAATCTCGGCCCCCACTTTCCTATTTCTTGCCTATGATATTTTGAATGGTGGGGAATAGCTTTTTTAACTTTCTTCACAACCATGCAGAACAAAAAACCCTTCTTTAGAAGGAGTATGGAATTCTCATGATTCCACATACCAAGAAAAGTTGCTTCGTAAGCTACGTGTTGAGCACATTACACATATCTTACATTTCCACTGTTTGTAGCAATCCGCTGTCATGCTAACCAGTTTTTCTCAAACTTGGGTCCTCAGCTGTTGTTGGACTACAACTCCCATCATGCCTAGCTAGCAGGATCGGTGGTCAGGGATGAAGGGAGTAGTAGTTCCACAACAGCTGGAGACCCAAGTTTGAGAAATGCTATGCTAGTCTGAGCCACAGGGGGAGTGATATTGATGACTTATCTTGTATGCCTCGGTCTCTTAGTGTTGCTATTGGTTTTTTTGTTCTTTTCACCTGAAAACGACAGTAGAGAGTTCACATCTACTGCCATGGTAGAAAGTCGGTGGTTGGCAGATTTGGGTAAGCTACTATCTTCCACAGAAAGCAGTTACATGAATCTCTTCCATGCAGGAGCAAGGCCAGCACCTGACATCTGCTTTGAGAGGGTTAATGCTGCTGGCGATTCCTATGGGAACTGTGGGAAGGATATCAATGGCCGATACAGGAAGTGCAACTTAAGGTAGAAAGCAGATCCAACTATTCTGGGTGGGATTGGTGTCCTTACAGGTTAAAGGCTTAAAAATAACCAGTTTTCTATTGTAACTGGCTGAAGATGACTTCTGGTTTCTTAGGAATTTTGTTAGCAATATTCAGTTGCTTATATTTTAGTGAATGTTCATGCCATGTGAACGTAAACCATTCTTTTGGGTCATACTTTTTCAAAATATCCTTCCGCTGGCTTTTCTGAGTGTGTGGTTTGCATCTGAAAAGAAAAGCAGCATGACTTGTGAGTAAGCCCCCAACCTACTGTGTGAAATGAACTGTGTGAGGTGCTCATTTGTGAACAAATCTGCTACTTAGAAAAGAGGCCCAGCTCGCCACCTCAGGTACTACTTATTGATGGGTTGCCACCAATCTTTTAAGGAGGAGGCTTAGGTGATCCCTCATGAGAAACTCTAATGAGAAACTTTGTTTCTCAAAACCAAGCCTGACTCTAAGCATTGACTCCTTTGAGGGCGATCCCAAGAAAAAATCCAGGGAAAAGTTGATGCAAACACACCATTAGTTATGCCTAAGGAACATTAGCTCCTGGACCCATAGAAAGTTCTCTGTCTCAAATTTGCTCATTTTGTAGGATGGAAATGATAGTTTCTTGAATGTGAAGAAAAGCTGACACTTTAGCCAGAATGCTCAGGTTCTCATGCACTATTTTCACTTTCCAGAGATGCTAAGTGTGGCAAGATACAGTGCCAAAGTTCTGCTTCCAAGCCTTTGGAGTCCAATGCTGTTGCAATTGACACGACTATCACATTAGACGGAAGGAACATATTCTGTCGTGGAACTCATGTATACCGAAATGAAGACGAAGGTGACATGTTAGACCCGGGCCTTGTGATGGCAGGAACGAAGTGTGGTGACAGTCATGTAAGTGCAGGTTGCCTACAATGCTCTGGCCCCTTTTCCAACCGTGCGCTATGAAGAGAGCTCAGTTTGTTTTGTTTTCAAAGCACCTGAGTGGCACCACTTTTTCAGAGGTTTGATACAGCTTTGAAAAAGAAAAACAACCAGTAGAACTCTCTTCAGAAATGAATGTCAGGAACCAGAGCCAGGAGTAGGTCAGAAGAAAAAAAACCAGGGCCAGTGAAGTTAGCTCTTTATTCAAAGAAACCAAAATAGCACAGGCCTAGTGATCACAGCAACTCTTCCCAGTAGGTCTTGCCCCAGTGAGGCAGTTGCAAGGACTGAAGGTCGCCACTTTCCCACCACTCTGTAAGGTTCCTCTTCAACTTCTTTCCCTCAGCAGCCTAAGGCTCTGTTGTCTTGTCTCTCATTGCTCTGTCCTCCTAATTTCTCTGCATGTTCTGGGAGACCAGGAAGGACACGGAGCTGGTCATAGTAGGAGTGGGGGACTCCCTGGCTTCTTCAGCAGCCTACTTCATCTCTGTCCCATGCCCCCCTCCCTCTTCTGCCTCTGATTCTGGACTGCGCTCTGCCCCATGCTCTCCCTGCTCACTAAATCCTGTTGCCACTTCAGCTTCTGACACTTCCTCCTCCCAATCTACTCCCTCTTCTCCCTCGGACGACCCATTGTCGTCCCACCACCACTCCTCCTGGCTCTGAGTCTTCTTCCCTTGGGGGTTCCCCAGCTTGTGTCTCCTGCCATCCAACCAGTCCATGACAATGAGTGTGCTCATTGTCATGTGCTTCTTGGAAAGCAGCTCCATGTGGGAGGGAATGTTCCCAACCCCCAAATTTGATCCCTTCTGAGAACTGTGCTCAATACAAGGGAATACTGTGAGGCTTGAGGCTGGTTGCGTTTCACCAGCTCCACCACATCAAATGTTGGGTGGAACACTACAGATCTGTGAAAGCAAAATAATTCTTGTTCAACCTCATGTCAGCAGATCAGCAAGCTGTGGAGGGGAACCACAGAACAATAATAATTGGCTTTTGCCATTCTTCCACCACCTTTTGACTTCTGTTTGTTCCACCACTCCAGCAGCTACCAAGAGCAGCAGTATTCTCTGTGGGGTGAAGGAATGGATGCAGTTTTGATTATCTCCCAGCCTAGGAATACATTTCATAGTGCTGCTTCAGTTTTATCCTGAATGCCTGTCTTCCTCCTACAGATTTGCTTTGAGGGGCGCTGTAGAAACACCTCCTTCTTTGACACTGGAGACTGTGGGAAGAAGTGCAATGGCCATGGAGTAGGTATCTTGGTTTCTGCCTTCTTAATACAAAACTCTGTGCTACTTTCCCATTCAACTAGTGATTTCTATTTCTATCTGTAGGAGGAAATATATTGATTTCACTGATACATGCAGTGCCTCAGGACATAACCCCTGCATAAATAAACTGATGTGAGCAAAGCTCAACTGGTTCAGACCCTGGCCCACCTCAAAAAAAGTAAAATTGGTTTATAAATCCTCTGAAAACTGATTCCTCCTCCATAGCTAGTGTTATTCCAGAACATCTGGAGGGCACCATGCTAGCTGCTCTGCCCTGTGGCCTGCTAGAATGGCTTCCTGTGCAACTGCATGCATTTATGGATGGGCTTTCAAACATAGATGTCTAATTGAGGTCTTCATGGATTTGTTTGGCATAGGAGGACTGTTGAGTGTTATGTAGACTTTGAATAGCATGTGTTCGATGTGCTAGCTGTTCTTAAGCCATGTTGCAGTTTTTGAGAAGAAGCTATCCACACCCATCAGGGCCAGACAATGTTACGGGAAACATTTGCTGGGAGGTTAAAAATAGTGGAAAGTCAGTTTGGTCCCATTTCGGGAATGTGCATATATCCCAGTATACTTTTGAAGGGTGAAAACATATCCATTGGAACTTGGTTGGTAGAAATGATAGGAATTTCCATTGCAATTCTTAGGAAGGCTGGGTGGTATTAGACATGACTTTTGAGGGGTGGGGATGGGGGAGATGAGACATTCTTCATATAGATGTAGTGTTGTTGAGCCCTAACAGTTGTCAACAGAAGGCACAAGTGCTCCTTACAAATCCACCTTGCTGTGCTTTTGGATTGGAATGATCATAGTGTGTGATGTTTCTGCTAACAAGGAAAGGGTAATGTCAAATTTCCTCATTGTTCTCTCTACAGATTTGCAACAACAACCAGAACTGCCATTGTTTCAGTGGATGGGCACCTCCATTTTGCAATAAACCTGGGAATGGAGGAAGCCTGGACAGTGGGCCCATGCCTCAAAAAAGTGGGTGCGACTTATGTTATTTGGGGAAATTAAGGAAATCTGAAGGGAGTGGGAGGGAATTAAGGTAACTAGATACAATAGAGGGCAAGGGAACCTGTACCTATATAGCTGAATGGGCGATGGAATTTGGCAGGCAGATTTTTGTCATAACTCCAGATTCTAGCAGCTATAGAAAACTGCCTTATAATGAGTCAGAACATTGGTCCCTCTAGCACAGTATTGTCTACACCAGCCTTTCTCAACCTTGGGTCTCCATATGTTCTTGGACTACAACTACCATCATCCTTGCTAGCTATGGATGATGGGAATTGTAGTCCAACAGCATCTGGGGCCTCACATCCTGGATAGTTGCTGCTGGTCCGCTACACAGACCAGCAGCAGCTATCCAGGATGTGAGGAAGAAGTCTATCCCAGATCTACCTGGAGATGCCAGGGATTGAACCTGGAACCTTCTGTTTGCAAGGCACGTGCTGTACCACTGAGCTATGGCCCAGAGACTCCAACTAAGGAACTAGACCAGCTGCTGGAGATTGGGACACTGTTGAGTCTAAGGCTGACAGACAGGAGCCAATAGAACAAGCTCCCAAGTCACCAGGGCTTGTAGGGCCAGTGCTGAGACCCTCACAGGACCTTTCCCTGAATCTGTAGGAACCAAATGCATCCTACAGTATCTTACCCATCCAGCAGTGCACGGAGCACACACCTGGCATGAGGCTATGGAATGGGGAGGAGTGCCCACCTTCAGGCCAAAGGGTTGGCCTTTTAATAATCCACAGGGGGTAGAGCCTGGAAGGGGTGGTATGGGAGTAGAGGTTTAAAGCCTGGGTCTGCGCTCAACCTGGTTGGGGCAAGTTGCTCTCTTGGAGCTGTCTGTGGTCCTGTAACTCCTAACCTACCTTGACTTGTGGCATCTGGCATCTGGGCATAGCAAGTTCCTGGGCAACATTATGACATAAGTAGAACTTACTGAAATTCCCTCTTCCTCTCACTGGTCACCAAGGTATGGGGTGGGGGTGGGGGTGGAAATAATGTGAAAGGAGGACTTATAACAATATTGATATGTCTATTTCCCCCCCTGTTAGGTCCTTTCCCAATCATAATAGGAGTCCTTTCCATCTTGCTTTTGATTGCAATTGGAGTTGCTTTTTGCTGCTATAAATGGAGAGCCAGGCTTGTGCCACTAAAGCAGGCTTTCATTCCTCCAAAGAAAATGCAGCAGTTCAGGTGAATATTTATAGTATGACAGCAACAGATGTGTTTCCATTTCTCATGCCGGGATAAAGAAGTCTGGGATTGCATGTGCAAGTTGCCTTGCGCACCATGCACCTTGGAGAAAGACCAGGATACGGATAGACTGATAAACAAATGTATTTCTTGCATATGCAACAACAAAGATATATATACTGAAAAGGGAAGATGTTTAAACTAGTTCCTTTCTTCTTTTATGAAATTCCAATTACTTCCCACCTCAGACATTTAGCCCATTTAGTGTTCATCATGCAGAGACTTCCTGCTGCAAAATTTAGTTTATCAACAGTACTCGCTGCCAGTAAATGAGCCTGGATTATTACAGTTGAGTTGGCCAGATTATTATAATTGTTATTTATAATTATATTCACTTCTTAGTCTCCTTTTTTAACTTACAAAAAATAAACTCAAATCAACTTACAATATATATTGGCCTCTTGCAAAAACGTTGTTCCAATAATCTAAATTAGGATAGAATGGGAACCAGACACCTCAGTCTGGCTCCCATTCTATCCTAAATTAGATTATTTGGGTTTGTTGTTTTTGATACATGATTCTGACTCAGCTACATGAAATGGTTAAATACCATGGTTATACCATGAGAGGCAGCTTCCTTGTAATATTTGTTTCCTGTTGTTTTCCCCAAGCAGTACCGCTCCTCCCATTCAGAGTGGTGTGACTGGGCATGCCAACCCAGCCTTCAAGCTGAAAACCCCCCAGGAACAGAGAAAGGTACCTGAAAGCTGAAACTACTTACAGCTGCCATGTTGAATAACACCTGATCTTCTCTATACAGTAGAACCTTGGTTCTCGAACAGCTTAGTTGACAAACAAATTGGCTCCCGAACGCCGCAAACCTGGAAGTAAGGGTACCAGTTTGCAAATGTTTTTCGGAAGCCAAACATCCGACATGGCTTCTGCTTCAGTGCAGGAAGTTCCTACAGCCAATTGGAAGCCGCACCTTGGTTTTCGAACAGTTCTGGGAGTCAAACAGATTCCTGGAATGGATAAAGTTTGAGAACCAAGGTACCACTGTATTGCTAACCCAGTATTGATCCAAGCTGATAATTCCCATGCGTTATAAAACACATGATCCAGTCAATCAATCAATCAATCAATCAATCAATCAATCAATCAATATGCTGGAACTGCAAAGCTGCTTCTCTTGCTACATCCTAGAGACACAAGATGAAAGTGATTGTTTAGGGAACCTCTTTGGGCTCTCGTGAGCACCTTTTCTCACGGTAAATGATTGCCTGCAAGCATTTGATCCAGCATGAATGTATTAATGTCAATGTTTTAAATAATTCATTTGTATTGTTTATATTAGATGTAACTCACCCTAAGGGCTTTAATGGAGCCAAGTAGTGGGAGAGAAATTGCAAAAATTCATAAATAAACACAAGGAGTGCTCAGGGAACAAAATGTATATGGGACCAGGACTTTGTGTACTTTTAAAGAACACACACACACACACACACACACACACACACACACACACACACACACAAGATTCCTGGGCACTGCAGTTTACCCACCACAGGGCTACAATTCCCAGCACCCTTAACGTACTATAGTTTCCAGGATTCTTGGGGGATGCTTTAAATGCATGGTGTTTGTAAGCAGCACTGAGATTCTGTGGTTGGTTAATAAATCTATTCATATTGGGTCATCTGAAGTGTCTCAGCAGGAGTAAACCTAGACAATGTAAATGCAGGAGTGATTTTAGAAAGATCACCTGCTTTTTGTGTGATTGCATGCAGGCTATTGGCATACAGAATATCCCTGCAAAGCCTGAAGTGCTCTACTGTGAACCACCTCCAGAGCTCAAAATTCATGCGCAACCACCACCACCACCACCACCACCACCACCTGCACTCCCAGCTAACACAAAGAAACCTCCCTTTCTCGGGTATCAGAGTGAGGCAAATAATTTCCCCAAGCGAACTCCTCCAAGCAGGCCAGCGCCACCAGCACCAAAAGTCATTATTTCTCAGGTGAGTATTTTTATACAGATTGATATCTTTAGACCCGTGGAAATAACTTGTTCCCAAGGCTTGCTAAAATAGAGTGAATATGTGAGTTAATGGTGCCTAAGAGCTGATTTTGGCCTTACTATTGGTACATATTAGTAAATGAGGGCTAATAAAACTTTAGAATAGTTAATTATGCTTCAGCATGGAAAAATGCATTTGGTAGAAGCAGGACAGGTATTGCCCCTCCCCACCAACTGTGTATATCAACACTGAAAAAACACAGGTATAACTATATTGGCATACATCCTGTTGCCAGTTGGCTGTGCTTCATATGAGCTCAGGCCCAAACTTTTGCATGTGTTTTCACATGCAAATGAATTAAGGCCATATTTTTCTTTTCTGAAAAGGAAATCTGGACTTTTGCCTTATTACATGCATTTCTGAAGAATAAAAATGCACTGCTCTATTTTCCTGGTGCCTAACATTTCTGTAGATCATAAAGCAGGGAATAGAGATAACACAGAGTTTTGCCCATCCTGGCAACTGGATAGTTGGAAGGTTGTTGGTTTTTTTTTAAGAAGATCCCTGCTAGATCTTACTTTCTTGTCCCAGGATTCTTCCAGACCACGACCACCTCAGAAAGCTCTTCCTGCTAATCCAGTTCCTGCCAGCAACAGAGCTGGGTTTCCCAGGATCAATCCAGCAGTACCACCCTCCTACACTGCTGCAAGGAATACGAGAGTACGTCAGGAGGTGAGGCATATAAAGGACAACAGATGCTATTATTGCCCAAGGGCTATGTAGCAATATACTTCAGGCCAGAACTCCACCGCGTTCAGTGTCAGGTCTTCAATCTGTGGCCTTGTCAGCTGACTATGAGATGTTGGGGATTGTCAATCTGGGCCAGTACCATTTTTCTTTGAGGGGCAGAGAGCAGCTACATTTGACTGCTTCTGTCATATACAAAGGCATTTACAAAAAGGTTTTTTGGGTGGGTGCTTTAGAAAGAAGAATCCAATGTGAGTAGGCTTCCTCCATCCTCTCCTTCTACAGCCCCCAGCTTGTAACACAGAACTCATAAAACTACAGTGGCACCTTGGTTTAAGAACAGCCCTGTTTATGAACTCAGTATATGAACTCCACAAAACCAGAAGTAGTGTTCCGGTTAGTGAACTTTACCTCGGTCTATGAACGGAATCCAAACGGTGGAAGGGCACCGGCAGTGGGAGGCCTCATTAAGGAAAACTTGCCTCAGTTTAAGAATGGCTTAAGTTCGTAAACCGAGGTACCACTGTATATATAATTAAAGCTGAGATACTATAGTTAGCAGCAAGTCCTATTACAGGCATCCCCAAACTTGGCCTGCCAGCTGTTTTGGGACTACAGTTCCCATCATCCCTGACCACTGGTCCTGTTAGCTAGGAATGATGGAAGTTATTGTCCCAAAACAGCTGGAGGGCCAAGTTTGGGGATGACTGTCCTATTACATTCAGTGGGCCTTATTTCTGAATAAACACACATCGAATTGGTCTATAACTGTGAAGTGAGAACAGTTACAAGAGACTGAAGTATTTCCATTTTAGAGGTGCTGTTTTTCTCTTGCTTCTCTTACCTAAATTAGCATCCATTGAACTCACAGTCATTTTCCCTTTCCTAGAATTCAGTCATGAAGAATGCTGAAGCTGTGAATACCCTGAAATTTAGACATTGAAGGTCATCTTGCAACTCTGAACTCCACACCGGTTCCTCCTTCCTTGACCTGGGATTTCCCACGGGCTTTGTTTCCAGGAAGAAGACATGCTGGGCATGTGCAAATCTCAACTTCCTCCCCACCCCCCAGCCTTGTATGACTAGCCGAGACCAATTTCAGGTCCGGTTCTAGCAACCTTGGCACAGGTCGATGACACACCCTTGGACGTCTGTGGGGATTCTATCCATGCATGCCAAGGTTAACGTGACCTGCTTTGCCTTTTGGATATTTGTTCATTACAGGAGTTACTTGTTTAAAATAGCACTGGTGTGTTATAGTGCAATATGCAATGTGCTGGAACGGAAGTGGGAGAAGCCTCTATTTCTCCCAGCAATTCATTATCGCCTCAACAGAAGACAAATGTATTTTAGTCAACACTGAGCCACCGCATCCTTCTCAGCTTTTCCAGCTTTGTTACAACCACAGACAATCCTATGGGGAAGAGAGTGTTGTGGTGCCCCTGTAATGACTTCATCTCCTCCAAAGTACTGTATGGAGACGTAGTCTGAGCTTGTGGAATTTTGCTACGTACTGACTATATTTATTCCCTCTTTTAAGGAATCTCCCAGGGTTCAGTGCTTTACCTTTGCCCTCTCACCTTCTTAGCCCAAAGCTTTTCTGGTCATTACGTTCAAGGTTTGAAAGTGTTGGTGGCATAACTATGGTGAGTCCTTCCTCTGCTCTCAACCGCCATCAACCTGTTTGCATGCGGCATCTTAATTATAGGTTCTGCCCAGCTGCACAGAATGCAAGGCGGGTTTTGTGTGGTGGCACACTGTTCCCATGACACCCCAAAAGAAATGTACTCTACCAATCAACCAAATATTAGCAAGGCATTTTAAGAGTTTCCTAGTATTAATTGCAGTTAGTTATCTGTTTTCGCGTGCTACATCTTGTTCATATAATCAAGTAACTCAGCTTAGTTTTTGTCTATTTATGGATTGGGCTAGCTCACTCAGGAAATTGGCGCCACTAATTTACCTGAGGATAGTTATCCTCTCCTGATGTGATAATCTTGGTTGAGAGTTTACACTCAACACTATCAAGCTAAGGCTTTGAAGCCTATAGCTGATGGGCAGGGTTGAATGCAATTAATTTATTGAATGCAATAAATTAATACAAGCCAGCCTTCCCCAACCTGGTGCCCCCTGATGTTTTGGACTCCAACGATAGGAGTTCTAACTAGGGTTGTTTGGGAGTTAAGGTCCAAAACATCCTGGGTGCACCAGGCTTGAGAAGGCTGATCGAAACCAACATTGAGTAATTTGGAAATAACCCTTGGTTAAATCTCGGTGTAATTGGAATTCCCTTTGCATCTTTCCAATTTGGGGCTGGTGTAAAATGGATTACCAATGGCAAATTTACAATGTGATCAAGCCTTGGACAAGGTACTACAGGTGCTATAATCCTAATACTCTTTTCCTATTATTACAGTGGTTTGCTGCATCTCACTTGATTCAACAAAAAATCATAGGCTGTGTGCCTTCTTTCTAGCCTCTGTATTCCAATTCACCTGTAGGCACCTAATTGGGTGTCTTAACACAGTTCAGCTGGCTAAACAGAAAAATTAACTAATGGTGCTTTTACCATTGGGTAGCTGATTAAACCCCAGCTATTTTAATACTGTAACTGGATACCATAGTGCATAAATAACCTCAACTTCCAAATATGCAGCTGCAACATTGTTACCTGTCTGAAGCTTTATGAATGTTTTCTCAGGTTTTAGGTGTTTTTGGTGCTTTTGTTGCCCGGTGATATTTTTTCAGTTGGCTTTGCAAATATGCTGGTGCTAAAAATGAGGAACTGTTTTGTCTAATACCATGAATTGTTAGGAAACTTGAATCAAAACTGCCATAGCCAGTCTTAGAAATGGATCTAGGTGCTGTTTATGCAGAGACTTTCTGTTTTTTTGGCAGCAGTACAAACTGGTGTTTTCGGTTTTGTTTCTTTAAAAAAAAAAGGCCCTTTGGGCTTAGTTGTCATTTTTCTAGATGAGCCTAAACAATTGTAGGCCCAAAACACTATTTCAACAGTCCAAAACTCAGCTTGAGTACGCAAAACAAGGTTTCCTAGAAATTTTCCCAAGTTGTGCACAGTGCAATAATTAAGTGGTATCTTAACTATGCATGTACCTACATTGCTCTCATGTTACAGAATAAGTGGTTTATGCTGTCTGCTGCATTATCAATAACAATGCACAAGTGGTTTTGAGCACTGCATTTCCCCCCCAAATCCTCAGGTTGTGCTCATTAAATTCTTCCAGTTCTAGCACAGAACTGGTGCCACAAAGAACGGTCACTGGAAATACAATTAACGCTCCAAAACATTTTTAGTCTAGTTTCAAATATCCCAAATGAATGGTTGTACACATACTAGTGTGCTTTAAACACATGCCAGCAGCCATTTCAAGACAGAAGGTGTGCGTCTCAGAAAACATAACAGCATCCTGGTCTCTGTCTTTTCAGGTTAAGTCTCAGGCACTCAGTAATCTTCCGTTCAGAACTGTCACAGGTGAAGACAAAACAGATTTGTTCTGCTAACTTAGTACCTCCCTGAAGCCAATGGCTTTGCTAGGTCTTGGCTTATGCCATCTCAGAATACTTCGAAGATCAACTCGCTACAATTTCAAGGGGGGGGGGGATTATTCAGAGCTGGAAGGTTATCTTCCTCAAGCATTGCCAAATGTCAATCCAGGCTTACTTTTAAAATCTCCACAGCAAAGAGACCAGCACTCTGCTTTCCCCTCCCTAATGCTGCCGAAATGTGGCTGTAGGCCCTCTGTCCTCACCTGCTGTAGTGTAAAGGTAAAGTTTCCTTGGGTGCTACAAGAGATGGCAGGGTAGAGAGATGGTGGCATGCAGATGCTGCCCCATGGAGACAGCCCAGTTTTGCTGAACTTCTTCCTTACAATGTGTTTTTAAATAGACAGGTTTGGGAACTGGCACCCCTGCTTCAAACAAGGTTGATGAGTGCATCGGAAATCGTTTTGTACTTTCGTGTGTATGTTGAAAGGATAGATTGGGAGAAGAACATTGTGGTTGCAGTCCTATGCTCACTTACCAAGGAGTAAGGCCTTGTGAATTCAGTGGGACCTACTTCCAAGTAAACACACACAGGGCTGCACTCAGTGTTTATTAATTATTATTCTTAATTATTATTATTATGGTAGAGCCTCTGCATCATGCGTCACCATTTTATGTCTCGCAGGTTTACAATATGATCTCTGTGCATCTATGCAAATACTTGAATAATGCAGTTTGTTGTGCCTTTTGCCTAGTTATATTTAATAAATTTTGTGGTCGATATGTACAGTTACTAAATCATTGAACGGAGGGCTGGTCTTGAGAAATGGGGGAGGGCAGGGCTTGCACCACTTCCAGATGTCACCTGTGCTACTGGGTTAGCCAGATGGTCCTTGTGTGTGGAGAACAGTACATTGGCCGCGCTGCAAATTTATTTCCCAGAACGTCTGAGGTAGAATAAATCAAAAATTATTTATTATCACCAGCAGAGGGTGCTGCAATCCCAGTATCTAATTAGCAGCACTTGCCTTCCTGGTTGGTCACAGAGCAAATCTTACAGGAAGCAATACAAGGAAGCAAACAAAACTTAAAACAATTGAAATTTCCACCTTTTAAGAGTTTGTACAAAAAGATCTTTATTCTTCCCCTCTCCAAGTACAAATGAGTACCATTGAAATGCCATATGTTCAAATTTGGGAGTGGAGGGAGGGGTAAATCCAAGTTGTCCATCATAACTATTCACAACGTTACATTGATCTTATTTAACTGTAAAATACATTCATTAGGAATGAAGATCCCCGGAGTTTTAAAAGACCTTTGTAGACAATGAAGAGAACAGACTTTTAGCCCACAGTTGTGGTCTGCCATAGAGTTTTGAAATATGACCTCTCAACTGAGTTGGTGACTTTTCATTGATCTCTGATCTGTAGCTTGTACTCATTCAAGATCCATCTCCTCCCTTTTCCAGATGAATGTTATTTGTCAGCATCAGTGCCAAAGCCAAAATTTCTGGTTGATATTGGAACTCTGTACAGTGGTACCTCGGGTTAAGAACTTAATTCGTTCTGGAGGTCCATTCTTAACCTGAAACTGTTCTTAACCTGAGGTACCACCTTAGCTAATGGGGCCTCCTGCTGCCGCCGTGCCACCAGAGCACGATTTCTGTTCACATCCTGAAGCAAAGTTCTTAGCCCGAGGTACTATTTCTGGGTTAGCGGAGTCTGTAACCTGAAGTGTCTGTAACCTGAAGTGTCTGTAACCCAAGGTACCACTGTACTATGGTGGTGAGATGAACTTGGGTGCACTTCAGTCTCTATGGAGCTCCACTCTCCAACCTTCCCATCAAATCTTATTGTAAGATTTCATTATGCCATTAGAGCTCAACATCCTGGAGGCTTCAAACACCACATTTTTTTCATTCCAGAAGTGAAGAAAGGACCTCAAATTTAGAAGAAACTAGAAGCTCGTCAACTTTTCATACCTAGCATCAAACATACATGCCACCATAAGTTTAGATGCCAATAATCTCCAGTTTGCCATTTTGTACTGGGAAAAGAAGCACAGCAGAATGAAAGTGAACCTTAGAAGGGTAACACTCTTACTGGAGTTCTTCCTTCTGGAATGAAGAACCACTGATTTAAATGTCAAAAAAGGAGACTATGTAAAGACAGGCAGAGCTTCTGTTTGTACTTCAACAGCTGAAGTATTACCAGCATGCAAAAATCAACTCTTTTTGCATCCTAAAATTTCCTTTAAAGTTTTTGCCAGCTCTCGGTTAATGCCTGTGCTGTCCGTATAAATCTTAGGATGCTGCTCTTTTTAAATGCACAGCTCTTGCTGCTGTTGCTGTGGAGACTGAGAAGTTGTCCCTCCCCATAGCAAGCAAATACCGTACATTTCTCCATGAAGTGGGAGCCTGCACTAGGCACTATGATTTGCTGTTTCACAGGAGCAGAACACAGGATCAGGGTGTGGATTTTATGGCACCCAATGCTCGTCATTTCCCCCTGAGCCCCTTCATTCAGAGCACCCTTCTCCAACCTTGCACTCTCTAAATGTTTTTGCCTGCTATACACATAGCCAGTCATGGACTCAGGGTTGGTGGGAGCTGTTGCAAAAAGCTTCGATTCATCATTCTCAGGATTTTGATGTCTGTCCCCTAACCCTGCCTAATTTCTCTCTTATTGGTTTTCCACAAAAAGGGCATGTGCCTGTTACAGTACATTTGACAATTTTTTGGTCATCAAGGCTAAGCAAAAAGACTTTCATTGACCAAAGGAAATCTTACAAGCATTTGGGGAAATAGTGACAGTCATGGGACCCAAACCACCGTCAACTTTCATGACATCATAAATCCTGCAGACTTGACCCCAGTTTACACTGCCGTGATCACAACTGGGGATTTGAGCTGTACAGAAAGGTGGGGGTTTTTTGGGGGGGTCTACTACATACGTATAGAACTTAACATTGAAAATAAACACTAATGGTTATAGCCACTTACAAATCTTATTAAGAACATAACTAGCATGTTGCACCCCCATTAATGATGGTGTAACACAGTACCCCAAACAGAACTCATGAGATACCACCATCATTCTGGTACTTAAGGCACTTTTGAACATGGAGGGCTATTGGCCAACAATATTTACATCACAACACCAGTCTCTCATATCTATCATGTTAAAAGCCCTAGCTTTTTAACATGGGTTCCTTGGGTGTGGGCCAGGGCTTTTCATGTTTCCCTGGCAGCTGTCAAGTCGTCAGAGTAACATGGGTACTGAGCCCAAGTGCACACAATGTGTAACCAAGCATGTTGCATGAGAAGTATGCTGCTTGTGGTGAGGAGAACTGCATTATCTTCCTGCAACCAAAAACTGGGTGCATGGGCAAGATTCTTACCACCACAGGAATGAATACTGCAGTCGACTGATTCTCCTTATGTACACTGTAAGGTAAAAGGTTCTCAAACACCCTTGGTTAGATGGCTGACCCTTTGGTATAATGGCAGAAGCTAACAGAAATACAAATAGCATTTTGTCTCACCAGAAGTTTACAAGGGATGAAGCATATTTCACAATTTTGCATTGGCTGTTATGCCTTTTCATAATACATTATTACATAGGCACTATAGTACAAGAAATGGGACCACTATCAGAATTGTCCTCTTGATACACACTGGCACTGTAAGACAGTTGCCGCACTATCAGGGCAATAGGTTAATGGGTTAACTTCATCCACTTTTAAGCAGAACAACTTAATAACAGCGGAAGACCAAAAAGGCACTAAAGGGTAGTATGCATAGGCAGAAAGACGCATGCAATATTGTCCCAGTGAAATTGTTCCCTCTTTAGCATACAGATGAGGCAATTGCATGATGGTGCAACCACCCTTCATCAGGAATTGTCAGGCAACAACAGAAAGCTAGTTGTCTGGGAAAAGAGTCCTAGCATAGCTTGATATCTGATCTAATTGGCTCATCAGAAGAATGCCTTAAGTTATTTTCTGTTAACGCTTTCAGTAGAGGACTGAGTACTCAGGGTTGAAAAAGGCCACAAGAACTTTCCCAGAAGTTTCACAGGTCATGGACTTCAAATCTGAATGCTCTTCGTAGCCTCACAGCACCTCAGTATAGCCTCTCAGGGGAACATCACATTGGAGGAAACAACGTCATGCAAAGGGGCCAAGAAGCAACTTCAACCACAGATGGAACCAATCCCCCCTCCACTCCCAAATGATTAATGAAAACCTGCTTGTCTGAGGCAGGCACAGTCAAAGCAGTCAAGGCAATTCCAGAGTGTGGGGTGTGCAGTGACATTCCAAAGGATGGGAGGAAAGGGTTACTGAGACAAAACATGAGACAGCTAGTTCACGGTATTCAACTTGGTTGCTATTTCTCAGAAGATGCGTATGCGTACCCGTTAATGCAAAATATAGCACATGCCTGTATTACCTACACACAGTTCAATCCAAGTTCCTGCAGCTGCAGGATTGTTGCTATTAGGTTTCAGCTGTAGATCATGAATACTTTGGGTTTGTTGTCAGCCTTGATTTCTGGATTATCCAGCTCTATCAGGATGTTCTTGTCGTCCTTGACGGCTGGGGCCTCGTCAGCATTTTGAAGGGTTTGTGGCAGGTTCCTCAAACTGATGTCCATATCTTTGAAGGCATGGAGTAAAAAGACCCCTAAAATAATGGTGAGGAACCCGCAGACTGTCCCAATGATGTCCACCACAGACATGGTGACCCACTCCTTAAAGAGGATGACTGAAGTGGTGATGACAATGGTGGTAAACAGCACGTAGTAGATGGGGAAAACCATAGAGGTGTTGAAAATGTCCAGAGCTTTGTTGAGGTAGTTGATTTGGGTGGTGATAGAGGCCACTAATGTGAGGACAAGAATCCAGGTGAGTGGGTCCTTAAGAACAGGCCAGTGAGCGAAAAAGCCCTTAATGGCAATGCCTAGTCCTTTGACTGAAGATACTGAGAATGCTCCAATCACAGAACAGATGGTGAGGTAGATGAGAATGTTGGTCTGGCCGTAACGTGGGGCGAGGAAGAAAATCAGAACCAGGCAGACCGCCAACAGAATGCTGGCATAAGCAAGGAAACCTGGAATAATGAAAAGAAGGGGGGTGAGGAATTCATCACCAGGTTGCGGCAGTTTTATGAGGAGCAGAGTATAAGTTGTGGCAAGGCGGTAACACACCACTAACAGGTATAAGGAGTTCAACTGATCAACCAATAGAATCCTAGCTGTAAGAAATGAGAACTATTCCACCTAAACAAATGGAACTAGGCGAGGTGAGTCTGCCAAAAGGACTGACACAAAATGCAGAAAATAAGCACACATAAAGGCGGGATCCAGGGAAAGACATGTGCACGAGCTCTAATTCATGCACCTGCATATGTACTCAGAAGACCTATTTGGACATCTGCCTGAACAAGGTCTTAGAATGGAGGTGGTTCCCTCTCAACGCGGCCCTCCAGATGTGGCTCCCATCATCCCTGACCCCTGCCACTGCTGGTTGAGTACAACAACACCTAGAGGGCCACAGGTTAACAATTCATAACTTAAAATCATGGGAGGGCATCATGCGCCCAACATCACTAGGCACACAGGTTCCTCTTTAGACCACTGTGTGTTTTAGTGCAAAGAGTCTGAAGAGGGTTTCAAAGTGAGCTCTCCACATTTCACTTGCCCTTGCGTGTCCAATTTGGCAATGGGGCATGAGAGATCTGTGAAGGGGGCAATGTTTCCAGGAAACAGCAGCAGCAGTGCAAAGACATTTCAGGGGATGGCACTGAACCACAATGCTCACAAATAGGATGACAGCCATACTGGGGATTCAAAACTGAAGTGCCATGCCACTGCCATCCCACTTGAACAAGGGATTCAGATAATAAGCTACATTTATAGCTGGTTGGTGATACCTTTAACCTTCTGCTTTTCTGGTTACCTGGCTCTTTCAGTTTAGAGGCCATTTCGTCCAGAGTGGTGACCTCCTCTTCTTCTGGAGCATGAATCACAAGAACTGTACTACCCACAATGCTCAGCATGCAACCAAGTTTGCCCAGGAGATTCAGCCGCTCTCCAAGCAGGTACGAGGACAAAATGGCACTGGGTAATAGGGGAGAAAAATCAATAAAATTGCTTTGGGGTAATCAACACACAGAAAACTAACAAGAAGTCAGAATACATGGTTGTCTCATTAATAACAGCCTTCTACAGAACTTTGGAAACTTCTTTCAGTGACAAACAGAGAGGCATGTGCGATATTTGGACACTTTAAATCAGAACCAATCATCTAACTGACAATGGGCATGTTCAGATGCTCATATCTTAGCTTAATAAGCTGATATACTGATGAGCTTTGGGGACTCTCATGCAACCGGTTTGCTCCTCCAATCATATTCTAGCTGCCATGTGTATCAGTTGATGAGGAGCACAGAGACGAAAGAGGGGAGCAACTCCACCCACACATCCCTTCCTAGCAGCCCTAACGCCCTTGAGGTTCATAGGGCACTGGGAAGAGGAAAACACTCGCTGTAACTTATTGACTGATTTCCAGCCCTGAGATTAATATTTAAGGGGTGCTGCTGCAATGCGTCAGGCTGCCACCACCACTTTGCACCCAAAGGGAGTTCATCCTTTGGGACCACTACTTTGGTGTTTCCACAACTCCCATCAGCTCCAGTTAGAATGCCCAATGGTCGAGAATGACTGGAATTTCAGTCCAAAACATCTGGAGGGCACCAGGTTGCTCGTTGCTGTTTTAAATGCACTCATTTAAAGTCATTAAAGTCACCCGTGTGTCAAAAAGTACCATGCAAGATCTGCTTTTGGGGGGGGGGGGTTAGACAGCCAGGCTGAAGCAAATGTTTGGCTTCTGTGTACTGGTAGAAAGTTATCAGGCTATTTTTCTGTTTGCATGGCCAGTCATGTTACTACCACTGACATTTACAGACCTAGAATAAATATGGGAGGACAGAATAGAAACGAGAGGAAATCACCTTATGAGCACGCTCAGGGCTCCGAGCGGAGTAACAATTGTTGCAGGAGCAAAGGCATAGGCGGCAAAGTTGGCAGCTTCTCCTCCACCCACTGAGCAAACAGCCAAAGGATAAACAGAACAGGTAAATTACAATGAGTGTTATTCCTGCTCAAGTGTTCTTGCTAATTTTGTTTGCATTCAGTGCATAGTTTGGCCCAGTGAAAAAGAGCACTGGAGTTAAAAACCAGGAGAAAGATGGTTTTACACCAATCACTGTGGTGTTTTCATTTTTTTTAACAAGAAAAGGCATCTTAAGAGTCATGTTGTAGATTCAAGGAACTCCGTGCAAAAAGTATTGACCAAATATCTCCTGAGTAATGGATCAGAATCCAATATGGTGGCAGATGTGCCTAGCCAATTTTAGAAAATGGACCCAATCCTAGCAAACCAGACAATGCTAAAATGACTGATCACCGCCTTGGGTCAGTAGCTTCCAAAACCTTGGAGTACCTTTAAGAGTGTCATAAGCTTTCATGGACTAGATACAGGGGTCAACAAACTTTTTCAGCAGGGGGCTGGTCCACTGTCCCTCAGACCTTGTGGGGGGCTGGACTATATTTTTTGGGGAAAATATGAACTATGTCCCACAAATAACCCAGAGGTTATTTAAAAGGACACTTTCTACTCATGTAAAAACACGCTGATTCCCGGACCATCCGCGGGCCAGATTTAGAAGGCAATTGGGGTGGATACGGCCCCCGGGCCTTAGTTTGCCTGCCCATGGACTAGAATCTGCTTCCAAGTCCTTCTGAAGTGGACTCTAGCCCATGAAAGCTGATGCCAGGGGCAGCAACAACGTAGCCTCCTACATCTCCCACCACCCATCTCCCTCTGACCAGTGGCCAAACTGGGGTGGATGTGAGTTGCAGTTGCAGTTCAGAACATATGAAAGGCACCAGGCTGCTTACTGCTGGCTTATTCCATAAGGTGCCTTGAGGCTATTTTTTGTTTTTGGCCAGCAAACATCTCTACTGAGGAGTGAATCATTTATACAGTGGTACCCCGCAAGACGAACGCCTCGCGAGACGAAAAACTCGCAAAACGAAAGGTTTTTTCGTTTTCGAGTTGCCTCGCAAGACGAATTTCCCTATGGGCTTGCTTCGCAAAACGAAGCTTGCCCCGCAAGCTCTGGGGACAGCAGGTCTTCCCGCTGTCCCTGGACCTCTTTTGAAGCAAGGGGCGGCGGGGAGAAGCGATCTTCTCCCCACAGCCCCAGGTCCGGGGACAGCGGGAAGCTTCTTCCCCGCTGTCCCCGGACTTCTTTTGAAGCAAGGGGCTGCGGGGAGATCGCTTCTCCACGCCGCCCCTTGCTTCAAAAGAGGTCCGGGGACAGCGGGGACGAAGCGATCTTCTCCCTGCAGCCCCAGGTCCGGGGACAGCGGGAAGCGCTTCCCGCTGTCCCCGGACCTCTTTTGAAGCAAGGGGCGGCGGGGAGAAGCCTGCCCCCGCCGCCCGGCTTCGGAACGATGCTCCGAAGCCGGGCGGCGGGGCGGGAACACCTTCTGAAGGCGGGCGGGGGGGCGAAAGTCTTTGCTCCCCCCTGCCTGCCTGTCCCGGAGGGCTTTTGAAGGCAGGCGGGGGGGGGGGAGCAAAGACTTTCGCCCCCCGCCCGCCTTCAGAAGAGGTCCAGGACCTCTTCTGAAGGATGGCGGGGGGCGAAAGTCTTTGCTCCCCCCTGCCTGCCTGTCCCGGAGGGCTTTTGAAGGCTGGCGGGGGGCAAAAGTCTTTGTCCCCCCTGCCTGCCTTCCCAGGGGCTTTTAAATCGCCCCAGACAGCGGAGAAGTCCTCCGCTGTCCCGGGGCGATTTTAAAATGCCGCCCGCCAGCATTTTAAGATCGCCCGGACAGCGGAGAAGTCCTCCGCTGTCCCGGGGTTTTTTTAAAATGCTGGGGGTGGGAAGAAAAGCCCTTGCCCCCCCAGCCTTCAGAAGAGGTCCGGGGACAGACTGTCCCCGGACCTGGTCTGAAGGCGGTTTCCCTAGGAACGCATTAATTGATTTTCAATGCATTCCTATGGGAAACCGTGCATCGCAAGACGAAAAACTCGCAAGACGAAGAGACTTGCGGAACGAATTAATTTCGTCTTGCAAGGCACCACTGTACTGTGATGAGCAGGGCTGGCCCACCCATGAGGCAAGGTGAGGCGACCACTCAGGTGGCAGAATCCACAGGGGCAGCAGATCTGGCTTCCAAGGAATGTATCGCCTACTGCTACTGCTGATGTGGCAACAACAGCTGTGTCACACTCCTTGGAGGCTGGATCTGCCACTCCTCAGCAGGTCCCCCACCCCATGCCACCTCTACAGCAGCCTCTTGGTGAATAGGGTGCACTGCTGGTTTCTCACCCGTAGGGAGGAAATGGTGGGGGCTGCCCTATTGGGTCTCTTGGACACAATTCAGAGCGGGACCCTTTACTCCCAATGACAGTCTTTGATTCCCACTTCAGCTATCATATAAGGTTGATTTGATTCCCCAATTCGTTCCTGATGTAGATCTTAACTCAGCCCTTCTTTCAGGGGGAGGGCACCATTTTGTGGTTTGCTTCATGTACCAATATGTTTTAGGTTGGCCCTGGTGATGATCATTCCCTCCACCCCAACCTTGGTGATGAGCTCTATACATTCCAGTCCCCACAGGGAAGCTGAAGAAAGCTGAATGCATGCTTCATGCAGTGGTGGTAAAGACTGAAAGGCCATCTCCATATAGTTTAGTTTGATCACCTAGACATTTCCATGTCATTGTGGGGAAAGGCTCTCAAAGAGCACTGCTAGCATGTGGAAATAGCCTCCACATGGTAGCGGTAGCGAATGAAAAAGAGGGAAAGTGATAAAGATTTGATAGGAACAAATCTAGGCTAGTGTGAATAACCATACTTACTGGTCAGCAAGCCAGCCCACCACAGCCAGTCCCTAAGGTAGCCATGGCCACCATCCCCTGGGAAAGCAAAAGGCAGACATGCTTAGAGACTTCAAAAGGAAATAAGAACCACATACTAGGTAAAATTAAATAGAAACAAAAAGAGATAAAACACATGCAAACCAGTGGGCTCTGGGTGCATTTTTAACTTCCTTCCCAGAATGACAATTTATATTTTTAAATATGTGATTGTGATGCTACCCTAATCAAGTATTCCCCCTCATATGTTTTCCATTGCGTGAGACTGGGAGAGGGGGATGATATCAAGGATGCACTTAAAAGATCCCAGTGCCTCCATTAGGATCCTGCCCCCTGACCCTACATGCTTTGCAGTTAAGTGCCTGCAGTTGAGAACCAGCTCTACTTGTGGAAGCTCCCTGCAAATTTGAGGCCCTGATCTAAAAGCTATTTGTCAATGCATATCAGTATAGTGACTCCTACCATAGCTAACTGAACATTATTACTATTCATAATAATGATATACTAGTTTTAGAACAAGACACGACACTGAAAAACAAGGTAAAAAAAAAGTTGTTGGAAAAACACAGAGCGAGATTATCAGCTGCTACACACAAGAATCCTGATTCCAGTATTTTATTGGAAACCAAAGCAGCTTAAGACTGAAAATAGGTACTAGCAAAACAGGAAGCACCGCCTATCAATAGATGTCAGACTTTCAGGAATGTTAAAATGCAAGAGAAAGAGGGAGGTACCTAGATACCATGACAACAAATATGGCCTGAATGCCTAGATGGGCATGAGATTAGATGGGACAGATATAGGGGAAGAGAGTAGAACAGCCAAGTCTAGAAACTCCATGGTCCTGTAAGAGCTATAGAACCTGTGTGTGCTCTTCGAGTTTATTTCCTTTTAGCAGGGACTGCTGATATTTTTCTAAGAGAAAGAGCTAGTCTGTTGCCTTCAAGCTTTGCAAAACAGGGGCGTTAAGATATTCACTTGAGAGCCTCCTTGCAAGTGCCTCGCAGTACCACCACCATCCAAGGTAAGACAAGTTACTTCCAGAAAAAGAGGCTTCTCGGTGGTGGCAGCCCAGGGTTGGAAGAGGTTTGGCTGGTGATTACTTTATTGTCCTTTCAGTGTCAGAAACTGTTCCCAAATTTATTAGGTGCCATTTTAACCTTGCTGACTTTTTTGCTGCTTTTATAATTTTGTGGATTTCACATTATTCTATTTTCTCCATTTTTAAAATTCTTTTGGTAAACCATCCTAGGAAGATTATTGAGTTGAGGTATAAAATAGATTGTGAATGAATGAATGAATGAATGAACCAACCAAAAAATAGATTTAGTTAAATGCACTTGGGGACCTGCTTCTTCATTTTTATCATATCTGCATGGTGTTGGTGTTGCTGTTGAGACTCACCTTAGGTCAAGCTGTAACAAAGTAGCGCAGAGATAAGTTGCCAATGTGGTGCTCTCTCGATGTTGGACTGTAACTCCCATCAGCGCCCACCCAGCATGACCAAAGGTCAGGGTTGAGGCAAGTTGTTGACCAGCTACCCCTGCCTACCCCTGGTGAACTTCATCTACCAGTTGAAGTTCAGTGGGTTAGATGGAGAAACAGGCACACTCCCTAATGAACTGTGATTGGCTGTAGTTGCCTCTTCAGGCAAGGATTTGCCTCTATGTAATGTGTAGGCAAAGGCCATCAGAATCCAAAACACTTTGAGGCTCAGAGTCAGATCTCTCAGCAATAGCCAACATGATACCCTCAAGATGTGGATGACGATTCCTGCCAGCCAGTGGTCAGGACTGATAGGACTTGTGGTCCAAAACATCTGAAGGGTGCCATATTGGCCAGCCCTGTCTCAGATACAACCACAGCTCATTCAGAAAATAATTCCTCACCCACCTCCTGAGCCATTGAAACCATACCTGCCCTGGTGCCTCCTGTCTCCACAAGCCGACGCAGTCCTTTTTTCTTAAGGATGACGCTGCTGCCAATCAAGAAGCTGGAGAAGATGGCCAAGGCCAAGCCAATGTAGAAGCCATATTTGTCTTCTATCTGTACCATCCAGTTTGTGTTTAAGGTGATATTATTGTGGGGTAAGACTGTTGAGCTGACATTCCCAACAACCTGACAGAACGTCTGCCCAGAAAGGCATGTCAGAGCTAATAATGAACCTGGGAAGACAAGAAAATGGGAAGAGGGCAGAAATTAAGACTTTAAGCAAATAATACATTTGCTGCCTTTATTTTGCGTGCCGTGCTCAAAACATGCCATTATTTAGGTCCTTTGCTTCCTTGAAAGAAGAAAAGAAATGTCCCGCTAGATCACTAGAACATGATTGTTCCTAGAACATGCACAAGAACACGATTAGCTTTTGCGCTTATTAGATTTCTAACAGTTCCATGAACTAATAGATGTAGTTACTGTATGGATGATGGAAGTAAGGGAATGATACCTGTTCATCAGAATTCCCTCCTATGAAGAGCCATAGATGTTGCCAAATGAACAAACTGTACAGCTGACATAATGCTGTATGTCTTACAGTCTGTCTTACAATGTATTGCATCATATAAAGAGAGCATTTCTCAAAATCTCTTTCATACAGTTGTACTGAATCAGTAACATTTCATCACTAACAAATCATTTATCAAAAAATATAAAACTGGAAAAACTTGACTGAGCTGCAACTGAGGATAATAACTAACCCCTCTTTTTGCAAATGCAAATAAATCATGATTTCCAGATTTATATGGGACTATATAACTGGTTGATTCAGACAATCAAATCTCATCTTAATAAACTGAGATATGAACACACCTCTTATCCACCCTGGCAGCCCCTTCTCTACCCCCTTCGTGGAGTTTATAATGAACCACAGTTTCCTGTTTCATCTGAACCACGTTACTAGCTTTGGAACAGGATTGGGCAGGAGAACGTCTTGCTAAAATCTTAGCTTACTAAGCCAAGACGTGATTGTTCAAATTGTGCCAACAAATGTGCTATCCTTGTTAAAGCAACAACACTGAGAAAGGCTCAAAACTTGTGAGTTTACCTTTGAAAATGAAATCAATCAATCAATCAATCAATCAATCAATCAATCCTACCTCGGCAAGAACTGAAATAAGTTAACTAAATAAAAGTCAAAGTCAAACTAAACACTAGTGATACCTGGGTGCCATAGCTCTGAAGTTTGTATGTCACATACATAGTTAACCACAGCCTGCTGAGTCCGCATAAACACAGTCACAACAGCAAGATGTTCCCACAGTTGCAAGTATAAGGCCAGTCACACCTGGAATGGCCTGAGCACGATATGAAGAAGGATAAGTGAGTAATTGTTCTGTAGCCAAGTAGAATACCTGACTTAGGCATGCTTTGTTCACACAAGCTAATAGTGATGCAAGACATCATGTGCTTGTTTGCTTGCCACAGTGGCATAAATGCTTTGTATTTTGCGTGCTTGATTTTGGAGATATCCTGCCGAGTCTGTGTGCAGCAACTGAGAATAAACTTTTACCTTACCACCCACTGTCTCTTTATTGGCCTGGGAGGGACAGCGTTTTGGACTTGGTACCGGTAACACTATCATCTTCACATAGGAGAGAATAAAATATTCCCAGTGCAGTCAACATTTTAGATCAGTGGTGAAGAACTTCAGGCCTGGGGCTGAACGTAGACCTTCAGGCCTCTCTGCCTGGCTTTGGGATCCTTCCCAGCCTGCATCCCTTTATTCCCAGCCTACTGCCTGGCTGGATGACAGACAGAAGTGGGTGGGTACATATGTATATGTACAAATATATAAAAGGATGTCACATAGAGGAGGGAGAAAGGTTGTTTTCTGCTGCTCCAGAGAAGCGGACATGGAGCAATGGATCCAAACTACAAGAAAGAAGATTCCACCTAAACATTAGGAAGAACTTCCTGACAGTAAGAGCTGTTCGACAGTGGAATTTGCTGCCAAGGAGTGTGGTGGAGTCTCCTACTTTGGAGGTCTTTAAGCAGAGGCTTGACAACCATATGTCAGGAGTGCTCTGATGGTGTTTCCTGCTTGGCAGGGGGTTGGACTCGATGGCCCTTGTGGTCTCTTCCAACTCTATGATTCTATGATATGTAGAAACCTTTAACTTTTATTTTAGGAAGGTAAGACCTGTTTCCCTACCCATTGTTGCCTCTGGTCCCACCCAGTACCACACACATGAGGCTCATGGAGAATTTGAGCCTTGGGCTGAAGAAGGTTCCCCTCAGGTTGGATATAAAACCAGAGGGGAAAGAGAAAAGGGGAAAGGAGAATTTTTGGAGCATTGAATTGAAACACGCACTCTCTCTCAACACATACATACGCATAGACTGCTCTGCAAATAAAGCATGCAACATAGTTTTAACTGGAACGAACACAGATACAAATCAAGTTTCATCAGTTAATTTTTTTTATCAGCACCCAGATCTAAGGTGTGTCAGCTAGTGTGGGTGGGGATGGATGAGCCTCTGTGATTCCCAGACTCAAGACACACCCAAGGCACCAATTCATTTATACCATAATACAAGACAGGTGGAAACGATTACACCTCTTCCATCTCTACAAAGCCACTCATTACTATAAATATCCTTCTTTTCCGTGACTAAACGGATTATGGATGGTTGAGGTGCAGAGTACAAACCTTACAACTCAAATAAGGATAGGTTGGGCGAAGATTTCTAAAGGTAAACTGTGGCCAAAGGGCTTGACAGCACCCGATCTCCATGTGTAGGTTCTACTTTGCCCTCTGGAACAGAAGAGAAAGGAGAAGAAGCAGGTGCTGTCAAAACTTGTCCAGACCTTTTGTTTGAGCTATGCAAAGTGAGTGGCAGCTAAGGACTCCAATGCTTTGTGGAGGACCTGGGTTAGGGCAGTCTGATACTTGAACTATCAGAAGCAAAGAGGGAGGTGAAACATTCTATAATGTTACCAACTGATTAAAAAACGTTGTTTGGCCTGGGCTTATGCCTTTAAAAACAGTATGATAGCAGATATCAGCAGATGACCCTTTTAATGGTCCAGAGATAAACACTATAACCTGCTAATGGCTGCCCCCATCTGAAAAAGTGGGTGGCTAAAAGACAGGAAAAGCCTCATGGTTGTTGCACCTCTGCTATGAAACCATACCCTCCAAGTGTCCCTATTTTCCAGGTACATCCCTGATTTAGAGAAGCCATCCTGGTTTCTGATTTCATCCTGGAATGTCCTGCAATTCCTTTGTTGTTGTTGTTTAGTCGTTTAGTCATGTCTGACTCTTTGTGACCCCATGGACCAGAGCACGCCAGACACTCCTGTCTTCCACAGCCTCCCACAGTTTGGTCAAACTCATGTTAGTAGCTTCGAGAACACTGTCCAACCATCTTGTCCTCTGTTGTCCCCTTCTCCTTGTGCCCTCCATCTTTCCCAGGGCCTTTTCCAGGGACACTTCTCATGAGGTGGCAATTCCTTAGGGTGTCCTTATTTTCATTGGAGAAATGTTGGAGGGTAAGAAGTTATCTGGCCCCTGAGGCGTCTGAAGGCAATCCTCTACAGTATAGGGAAGGTTTTTAAAAAATGTTTTTAAATGTTTTGATACAGGGTAAGTCTTTTTAAAAGATGCCCCGTGGAACATGTGTACTCTATATCCATGGGGCCTCTTTTAAAGGACTCACCCTCTATATGTTGGAAGCTGTCCAGAGTGGCTGGGGCAACCCAGTAAGATGTGTGGGGTATAAATAGTAAAAGTATCAGTGCAGAATGGGATGTCCCTATTTTCATAGGAGAAATGCTGGAGGGTATGTGAAACTAGTGGACGTGGGAGGTCTATTCTGTACCCTGCCCATTGGTTTTCAGGATATAGGTGATAAAAATATTTTTGAACTAAATTGGTTATTTAATCATTTTTTTAAGAACCCTGATATGCTTTGTGTTTTGTTCCTTGCTATTACTATTTGTTTTGTACATGGTCGTTTATTGTAAATCCACTTTGCTGCAGAGCAGTATATGTGTTAAATAAATATATACAACATTTTTTTAAAAGCACAGGCACTCTGATGAAAAAAATTGTTGGCAGCCCAGACCCTTAAAGGAAAGGTTAAAGGAAATGGTGTGTACCCATTTGCAAGAGCTCTTTAAATGAGAGGGAGAGAACATATATACCTATGGTCTGATAAAACAGGGCAGGATTGTAGCTATGCTACAAATACAGTAATGCAAATGTGGCGTGGTGTTTCGACACTGGCAATTTGCCTGATACAGACCAGTCTTTGTGAGCCTGAAAACAAACAGTGAATTCTTATCTCCAACATACTCACAATGCCCTAATGTCATGTAGCCTTTTCCTTCCTCGGGGATTGACAAGAATACCAACATCCTCAAAAGCCCAAGTAAAAAAGAAAGGAGAAGGGGGAGGATTGAGGCCAGTTACAACCACACCAATTTATTTGCTCAGATTCTGCTGCATTCTGTGAGGGGAAATTCAAAGAGCACCACCAAATTTCACCCCTTTACAAGAGAAATGAAATGGGATCTGGGACATGTCTTCTGTCTAGCCAAGGTGATAATGCTAAGGTGGAAGACTCCTGAGGGAACAGAATGGACTGTACAATTTCAGACTGTGGGGAGGGGGAAATCAACTTTTTTTGGGGGGAGGGGGAGACTCAGCACCGTCAGAAAACCAGCACAGAAGAAAATGGGCTGAGATACTATTTTTTTCCATGCTGCAGTACAGTAGTTTTTTAAAACAATTTGTTGATTGAGTACATGTGAGAGTGATAAAAAACAGGCAACCCTCTCCCCCAACTACAGCATGAAGCAGTAAAAAGGTAAAAGGTAAAGGACCCCCGGATGGTAAAGTCCAGTCAAAGGTGTCTCGCTTTCAGGCCAAAGGAGTCAGTGTTTGTCCACAGACAGCTTTCTGGGTCATGTGGCCAGCATGACTAAACCACTTCTGGCGCAACAGAACACCGTGATGGAAACCAGAGTGCACAGAAATGCTGTTTACCTTCCCGCCATAATGGTACCTGTTTATCTACTTGCACTGGCATGCTTTCGAACTGCTACGTTGGCAGGAAGCATGAACTAGTATAGCCCACTTGTGCATCATAAGATTCTTTCGCCTCAGTCTACGGTGTGTGTAGATCAGCCCTTCAAACTTCCATAAAAATCACAAAGGACAGAAGTAAACATTCAAATGTGCTGTTTAACTAGAAATTTCCAGCACAACCAACAACATATTTACTCACAAGTAGGTCTCACTTTCAATAGGACTTGCTCCCTTTTAGGTTTGCAGGCGTTGGCTGTTTTTTATCAGAAGCATTTCGCCCTGTTCTTCAGCCAAAAGAAAAAAGGCACCCAGAGAAGCTTACAACTATAATGACGAGACCCACAGGCAGCTGACCCACAACCCACCACCTTCTCAGGATACAGAGTGCAATACTGTATGTTGTCCAGTGAGCAATGCAGACTCAAATCGCTTGTCTCTTTACACCTTGGCCATGTTTAGGGAGGCATCTCTATACTTCAATGGCAGTGTCACACACAGCAGCAGACATCTGGAACAATTCCCAGTCAAGAACGTTTTTAGTGAATTCCGGTCTTGAAAACATAGTTTCTAATTTTCAAGGAGAAAGTGATTTATATACTAAAGACTGATAGAATCTCAACGAAGGTCAAATCCTTTAATTATGATACCCACTCCATAGCCTGCCATCCCCACCAAGCCAGATATTCATAAAATCACAAGCAGGTAAACCAACTGCCATGAAAGTATTCAGGATTATCTGATAAAGGAGAGAATGAAAGAGTTGTAAACTCATCAAAATCTGCCATACATCTTTCTTCCTTTGCTCTGTTCCCCCCCCCCCCAAAATACAAATAAAATAAAAGCTTAGAAAAAGTATGCCATCCATTCCGTCCTAATCTGCAGTGTAAACTTCTTTGAAATTGATAGATTTAAAAAATCTGTTTATTCATCTTTGGATTCCCTTGCTGTAGTGCCTGACACCAAGAGTCACAAGCCAAGGTGATACTCAAACACTGGACTGAATCCCTGGAGGCTAAAAAGCCAGCTATTACTTTTTAGAAATGTTTATTGTGTATTAATTAATTTGATGCACAAACTTTGAGAAGCAAATGGAATACATTATTAACAAGCTCCATCTTAGTTAAAGAATGGGATAATATTTTAGCCTCTGTTTCCAATGTATCGTTAGATTACAAACGATGTCTCATACAACAAGAGATTTTATTTCGAGTTTATTGGATTCCATCATGATTGCATAAACATGGACTCTCAGTGACAACATGCTGTTGGAGATGCAGAATGAATAAATATTGTGGAGACAGAGTTAAACATTTCAGAAGATAACATCATTTTAAACTATATACTTAATATATGATGCTTGACTATCAGACAATGTAAATGGATTCTCCATGCACTCACATCTGCAAAAGGATTGATACTGATACATTGGAAGGACAAAAATATGGATGAAGTATCCTTTAATTAATGGATAGCTGACATGACAACTCCTGCAACCCATGAACGGATCGCTTTCAGATGAAGATTAGGCATGGACAAATTTAATGATACTTTGGAACATATTTATCGAAACCATAGTGATACATGAATCATCATATACTGAGGGAAACAATAAGTTTATCCATCTACATATATACAGTATAGTTTTGTATTTTATTGTTATTTTGTTATTGCTGTTTTCCTCTTCTTTTTAAAATGTTTTTAATATTTGGAAACTCAGCCAGATGGGTGGGGTATAAATAAGAAAATTATGATGATGATGATTTCTTTTTCCATTTTATATTCTTTCGTCCGCTATTTACTTTAAGTCACTATTATAACCTCAATAAAATATAAATATTTAAAAAGAGCCACAAGCCAATAAAGCCACATTAATCCAGGGAGCAGCCATGCTCATCAGTAGAAGCTAACAGAAGGTAATCTTGAAGACTTATGGGTCATATGCTTCTATTATCTTTTACAGCCTATTTCACAAGAAGCCTATGACAAAACAGACTTGTGAAAGCAGATGTGGCTTTTGATCCTGTTTCAAAACATACTTAGCAAATTAAGCAGCAGCAGAAGGGCAGCAAAAGAAGCCATCTCTATTACTTTTGCTTGTGAATGGAGGGGAAAATCATTATACTCTTTTGGAAGGTGAACAGGGAACCCTAATCTGAGCAGCACCACATTGTTCTGTAGGATTCACAAGTCACCACTGCTTTTCACCATTCGCACCACCCACCTAGCACCCTAACCCTTCCACTGCTCCCATAACCCTATCCTGGAATAAAAAGGTAAAGGTAAAAGGACCCCTGACCATTAGGTCCAGTCATGGCCAACTCTGGGGTTGCGGCACTCATCTCGCTTTATTGGCCAAGGGAGCCGGCGTACAGTTTCCGGGTCATGTGGCCAGCATGACAAAGCCGCTTCTGGCGAACCAGAGCAGTGCACGGAAATGCCGTTTACCTTCCCGCTGGAGTGTTACCTACTTGCACTTTGACATGCTTTCGAACTGCTAGGTTGGCAGGAGAAGGGACCAAGCAATGGGCGCTCACCCCGTTGCGGGAATTCGAACCGCTGACCTTCTGATTGGCAAGTCCTAGGCTCTGTGGTTTAACCCACAGCGCCATACTCAGCCATAATTCCCAATCAAGCCAGCACAATTTAAGACAAGGCAGCTATTATAGCTGAGCATGAGGGAAGTCTTCAGGGCTTTTTCCACTTTCTTATGAACTTTCTGTTTGTAGACATGATAATACTGGAGTAACTGCCCTGAGGGCCATAATGTTCCCAGCCTCCCATGCTTTAATCTTTCGTTTGCCCTTTTACCTGTGGGATGAAGGAACCTTTGACCCTCCCAGAGGTTGTCAGACTACATCTCCCATTGGCTACACTGGTTGGGGCTGACAGGAGTTAGAAGTCCAAGCTCATTGATACATCAGGGCACCGCGGCCCACCTGCCACCAGAATTCTTGTTTTTTCTCTAGGGGTGAACAGCTCAGTGCTAGAGAGTCTGCTTTGCATGCAGGTCCCAAATTCAATCCCTGGCATCTTCAAGCTGAGCTGGGAAACTCTGGGGAGCCACTGGGAGTCAGTGTAAACAATACTGGACTAGACTGGCCAAGGGTCTGACCTGATACAATGCAGCTTCCCATATTCCCACAAGCGCTCACAAGAACTGACTGTTCCAAAAAAGATAGAAGGAGGAAATACACAATTACTTCTAATTCGATCTCACGACCACCTCGCTAGTTTAAGTAAAACACCCCCGGGAAAACCCTGCTCTTTAAGTTTGAGTTTCACCTGCAAAGGAGGAGACTGGCCGGGCTGATCGTGAGAACGAGCCCCCTTGCCAAACAAGCTTCTACTTTTTATTTTTAATCTCTGCACCTGTCTCTTCAGGCGTACTTTGCACAATCGCTTGGCTTGCTTGCTTGGCGACCTACAGGCACCCGGAGGGGAGGAAACAGAGGAAGCTGCTGCAATCGCCTGGAGAACCGAAGGAGAAGAAAACGCCACCTTCCCAAACCTCACAGTTACGCAAAGCAGGCCACTCTTCGGAGCAACACAGACCTCAAGGGCGACATGGGGCAAGAGGTTCCGAAGACCTTATAAATCTTCTGATCTCCCTCTTAGAATTATATGTATTCCAGCAAAAGGGGGCAAAGCGATTATTTTAATGGGTTTGCCTGCCAGCGTGGGAAGGACCGATCAGTTTTTTGAACCAGGAACTCGCCTGATGGAGATGGAAAGGTCTTCCTAACCTTGGGAAGTGGAAGCAGGAAAAGAAGAAAAGGAGAGCAGCCCAGCAGTCTCTTCTCCATCTCCCTCCTCGAAACCCGCGTGTGGCGGCCAAGCGAGCGCTCTTACTCACCGTTGGCGCAGCTACTGTTCACCCAGAGCGGCTCCGGTCGCTCCATGTGCTCCTTCCTGCCGAGGCTCAGCAGAGATCAGCGCATCCCCGGGAGAAGCGACGCGAAGAGGACGCGGCTGCCGGAGACAGGACCCAAGGAGGCTGTGGGTGCGATCGCTTCTTCCGCGCCGCCGCCGATCTTCGCTCGCTCGCTGTTCCCAGAGGGGCAGCGCAGCCCTACCAGCCTGTTGCAGCGAAAACTCCAAGGAGTCTCGTTTGGCAAGAGCACCTTCAAGACTAACAAATTCTTGGGACAGCCTCTGCGCGCTCTTGGCTCTTCTCCCTTCGTCAGACACTCGAAGTCAACCGGCTGGCCTCGCCCCAACCTGTGGCGAGCGGAGAAGTTGCCCGGGGCGAGAAAAGAGAAGCGGCTGCTGAGATCACACCTGCCCCAGCCGGATCCACCACTCCTCCCGGTCCGGGTTTTCTCAATCTGACTCCGTCTCCCCCTCTCCAGAGGAGGGGCTTGTGCCCACGCGCTCTTCGGCGCCTACGCGCGTTGCGAGCCTTCCTTGCCCTGGCGCGAGGTGGGGGGGGGGGCAGCACAAATCCGGCAGGTGCTCGTGACTCCCGGGGTCAGATGCCACACATGTCGGGTTACCTTGTTTCATGGAGAACCGCTAAGGTGAAAATGGGGGGGGGGGGCGCTTCTCATACCTGAATTCAGCTCTGCCTGGAAAACAGACCCTTCCACTTTGTGTGTGCGTGTGCGCGCTGGAGGAAGTTTCTTTAACTTGCACTCTAAAAGTGGGAAATCCACGAAGCCTCTCTAGCAAAAGCAGCAAAATAAAATGGGCCTTGGATGCCCATGACTAGTTCACACATGTTTTGCCAACACATATATAAGTCAGGGGTAAGGTAAAGGTAAAGGGATCCCTGACCATTAGGTCCAGTCGTGGCTGACTCTGGGGTTGCGGCGCTCATCTCGCTTTACTGGCCAAGGGAGCCGGCGTACAGCTTCCTGGTCATGTGGCCAGCATGACGAAGCCGCTTCTGGCAAACCAGAGCAGCGCACGGAAACGCCGTTTACCTTCCCGCTGGAGCGGTACCTATTTATCTACTTGCACTTTGACGTGCTTTCAAACTGCTAGGTTGGCAGGAGCAGGGACCGAGCAACGGGAGCTCACCCCGTCGCAGGGATTCGAACCACCGACCTTCTGATCAGCAAGTCCTAGGCTCTGTGATTTAACCCACAGCGCCACCCGTGTCAGGGGTGGCTGGTGCTTATTGGCACCGACAATAGAACCAACAATAGGTGGAGCCCAGAGCCAATGACAGGCAGAGACAAGTCACCGGTGGAAGTTTGTCCCCAGCTGCCTCCCTGTTGAGTTCTGCAAGGGAAATCCAGAGACCAAGGAGGAGGAGGAAGCTGACAGGCAGGGTCATCCCCTGGAGTGGTTGTAAGAAGTAAGAAGGCTGAGGAAAGAGTGAGGTTGGTGGGGTGGTGCTCGGCTAGCCCTAATGAACCAGCCCCCACTGATATAAGCTCAAGTTTACACATCTATGTTTGTTACTTGCCAGCTGCAAACTAAAGTCTTGGATGTGTGGATGGGCTGGTGTGACAAATATTACCAGCACAACTTTCCTTCCACCCAAAGTCAACTCAACAAATTCAGATGATATAGTTCACACATGTGGCTAAGCAAGGCTTTTTCCCCCAGCCAGAACTCGTCAGAACTCAGTTCCAGTACCTCTTGGGTGGGCACAATTGCCATTATAAGAGAACAAGGGAGGCGTTCAGCTGAGTTCCGGCACCTCTAAAAAAATAGCAGTGTATTATGTATGATTCATGACTCATCAAATGTAGGTATGAATGTGTGAACCAGATTTCAGTGTGGAGAAAAGGGGTGTACAGAAATGACGCTCACATGGATGACATTGACCTCACACGTGGGAATAGGAAGGAAGGACTTTCAGGAGAGGAGATTGAATATAGGGACTATGCTCTTGGGTTGCATACAGAAGAAGCTAACTGTACTTAGGTCCCATTGAAACTGGTATGGTTAGTAATAGCTAACCCAAGCCCCCTTGATTATGTTTCATTTAGCCTGGGTCTGACCCCCTGTAAGTTTGTTTAAGAAGTGTTCGGCAAGCCCCAAATACTGTTTGACTACACTGAAATGAAAGGCTCGGACAACAGTGTTGAACTTTATTCTCACAAAATGCCTGGAGCAGAAATCAAAAGCAAATAAGATCCTTATTTCTTAGATAACAAAACATGTGCTAACTATGCACGTACGCCATTGAAACATCCAATTCCCACAGAGAAGGTGAGCAAGTTTATAGACAGGGACTGTATGCTTTGTATGCAAAATGTCCCAGGGTCCAATTTCAGCATCTCCAATAGACTTGTTCTTGCTGGGCTGACATTTTATCATCAGGTCTAGGCCCTGCTGGGACTTTCCATCACACCCCCCCCCCCGGCATACCTTCTTCTGGTGCCAGGAAAGGAAGAATAAAAACTACAGCTGTGGTGGTGGGCTGTGCTGCCAGTAAAGCTGATCCCAAAGGATGCTCCCCTTTTGAGTTGCTTTGGCCCATCCCCTTTAAATTAGTTTCATAGGCTATGGTTGAAATTGCCCCCCCCCCTTCTAGGCTGTTTCTTTGTGATTTTCTTTGGACCATTTCCAGCATATGGAACTACAGCTGTCCTGGACTGGTGTGAAAGAGAGGTACAGTAGTTTCAGGCCCTTGGAATGAGAGTCCAGCTCCGCATGGAACTATGCCCTTCCTGGGGGAATGATTTTTATCCCAGGTGACCCCTGGCCCATGGGTCATGCCTGATATCTTTAACATTAAGAGACACTGAAAGCACCATATCCTGTGACATAAGACTTGCTTGTGTTGCTGAGAGGCTGTGTGTGAAGTGCTTCTGTTTATGCAGTATGCACCTGGAAAACCTTGGGCTTGGTGGAAATTGGGGTATCCTTTCAATCTGAGTGGCCAGTCTGCTACAGGGGCACCTTCTGAATGATTTGTTATTATAATGATGATAAAACTGGAGTGCCCAATAGATTGAAGTTCTTTAACTGAAGCTATTCAACCTCATTTCCTACCCTACACATTGAGAATGACTTGTACCAGGTCATGCAATTGACCAAGCTGGCTAGAGTTTATTGTACTATTGGCACAGTTCCTTCCTCTACTAAATTCTTCTTTCTACAGGTGGAAACTGATAATATTCAGTGTTTACATGCCCACCAGGGGGTGGGGGAAAAAATCATGGATATTCTTCTCTTTCCATATTAGATTGTTCTCCTATTTGTGGTCCAGCCTATTTGAATTTCAAGCAATTCAAACAGTATCATAACAAGAAGTATGATTTCCCCCTACCTGATGCAGTTTGGAATGGAAAAGGGATCTGAATACAGTACATGCATTTGACAAATGAGTCCCTTTTTACAAGTTCCCCCCTCCAGCCCTCCTAATGAAACTTCCCTGCAGAACACTGGTCTCTTAGCAATGTAGCCACACCTGAAATACTGGTTTGGAAATGGTGTGCTGTGAGGCTGAGGCAACTGTAAGTATCTGGAGTGTAGGTTAACACAGGTTTTTCTCCCTTCTGGTATGTTCTTTGGCTGTATGGGGAGAAATGGAACAACTCAGGGTACCAGCAATCGGTCCCTCGCTATTGCGGTCTCTATACTGCACTTTTTGCCATTGATCTGGACATTCAAGGATAATTCCTCCTGCAGGAGGCTTGGCTCAACATTCGGGACACAGGTGTATGAGAGGGTATCACACAGCAAAATCAGGTGCTTTGAGGCATTGTAAAAAGGAGCATTGTGATGGGGTGTGGTTTCAGCTTCTCACATTTGTAACTAAATGGGAGGTCCCATCCCCCACCCACCCAGCTCACTTGACAATGTAGAGGGGTTATATTAGCACTGGCTGATAATCCAAGAGGAATCACAGTTGCAAAAGTGGTTAGTGATCTGTAAAGTGATACAGGCATCTCTCTCTAACATGCTCTGCGTGAATATTGTCATCGGTTGTTTTTATTGTAAGTTTTTGAAAACAATACTCCTTTTTTTAAAAAAGGTTCATTGCTAAATTTTTCATTGTGTGGCTGTAACAGAAATTATTGCTTCCCTGGTGAATCTTATCCAATTGCTTTGGAGAAATGAAATGGCCATGTTTGCTTTCCAGAGGGAAAACATTTTACACACTAGTACTGTAAAGGAGAGTGGACTTAACTAAGCTTACGAAGACTGACATACACACAAAGCCATTATTTTTGTGTGTGTATATATGTGAGAATAGTGGTCTGAGGTAAACTACATTTAGCCTCAGTTCCCTTCTCCGTCTGCAATAGAAAGATAGCTCTTGACTATGTTGAAAAGGTTACTGATATACTGTATCTGAAATTCTCTGAACAAATAATCTCAGTAATCTTTACAACAGCCCTCAACGGTAGGTCATTATTACTAGTATATCCATAAACAGGGTGAGGGTTGAGAGTGCAGTGTACCTAGTGCTCATGTAACACGGGTGAAATTTGCTAGGGAGATTTACCTCAGCCCACACTTTCTGTGAGCTCCAGTGGCTATTGTATTCTTGCATTCAGAGAGGCATGAAAAGGGTGGAAGAGAGGTTGGCTTCACACAGGTGCAATCTCCAATTGCTTGAAAAAGCCCTGGAGAGAGGGAACTTAAATGGCTCTAGGGAGGCAAGGACTTTCAGTCTTTGCAACAGATCCATGGGGCAAGACTTACTGTGGATGAGCTACTGTGCTTGTTATGCCTGACATTCCACTATGGGGTGGTTTATTGCTGTCTTGCTCCTGACACTGTGCTTGCTGAATTATAAGCGTAATAAGAACATGGCAGTGACAAGTATTGTGGCAACTGGTAGGCAAGGGAACTACAGCTGGGAAGATTTGAATCCCCAGATCTAAATGTAGCACCGAGACCTGTATAAGCCCCAATTTGAGTTGATTCGCCTCATACCCCAAACCACCTGTTTTTGTAATAATGCTACAGCAACTTTGTCACCCTTTCATTCAAACCATTTATGACTCAACTTTTATTTTTCCCTTGTTAACAGGATTCATCCTAGCTTTGCTGTACATATTGTTGGAAGTTGCAATACAGGTCATCATGTCACCACACACAGGGTGTCTTATCGATACAGAAGCATTTTGAATGGAAATGAAGAACTTCTGTTGACCAATGATGAAGGAACAAAAATACAAAACAAGATATATCATTTCCCGCTGCATAGCAAATATGATTCAAGAATTCAAACACCATAGTTGATCACTACTCTGAATATACCGCACCATAAATAAATGTAAATTCATTGTACAAAAAAGTCCTGGACAAGTCTTCATACAAATATGATACATTTGAAAGAATTATGCAAAGTCCTTTTTTAAAAACATCTGTTCTTAAAAACAGCACCTTGCTCATGTTCTCAAATAGACAAATATCAATTAAAACCAGAATAATACAGAAGAGAATAGGAATTAATATGACCACTGACACTTCTGACAAATTCTGTTGGTAAAGGGAACATGGTTGAAGTGCAGAGAGTTTGTTCTTTAACGTCAAGTCACAAAAAAATCAACCTGATAGACTGTTTAAAGCCTGAAAGGGCCACAGCTGTTCATCATCATTGCTGAAGTAGTCTGGAGTCTACATCCTCAAGGCTTGGTTTATCCTTTCGTCAGGCCCTACCTTGTGGTACGTACCTTTGTGGTTTCCTGGTTCCCACCAGAAACACCTAAAAAGCCAAATGACATGTCGCACACCATTGCATGTTTCTTTCCCGGCCCCTAAACATGGTGCCTGTTTTTATTTTTACTGAAAAACAGCCTTGGAAGCGGCAATCAAGACTTGAGACAGTGGTGAGGATGGGGTTAGGGCAGCCTAACTAAGGGACAGGGAACACATGGTCTGTGTGCCAAATTTGGTCTTCTAGAGGTTCTAATTTTACTCACAAGGCCATCCCCTCCCCAGACGTGTCCACCCAGACATCCTCAAGGTTGTGTAGGGCATGTCTGCAAAGGAATGACCGGAAGACTCCCAGCTATTTTACGACAAGGAAAGCTTGAATAACCTGATGTCATATGATGCCAGGGGAATGACAGGTGGGCATGGGGGAGGGGGAGCCCAGATCATTCCCCGTCCTTTGCCTAGCCCTTTCTCTTTCAGCCACTGGTCTATTCAAAAATATAATGGGCTGGATCCAGAGAAGTACACGCAGAATTCTGCTCATGCAATGGGGCTTTCCTGGCCTGGCTCCTTTCCATTGTGTCCCCGCCACCATACTCACACCCCAAAAGGTTGGGCATGGCATGGCCCACCCAAGGCTGAAAAATCAGCAGAACTCCAGGAGGTTTTCTTGCATTACATTGGAACAGGATGAGTTTGGGTCCAAGCCACCAGGCCTCTCCAGTATGCTTTTCCACCTACAGGGGAAAAGGTAAGGATCACTGATCGAGGGTTTGTAATTCTGATAGGTGAGAAACACCTTTTTCTTTTTAAATAAAATAGGAGGTGCATTTCATGCTTACTCCCCCATAAGCTATGTGTCTGGAGTAAGACCTGTCTGTCCTCAGAGGAGTTCCACTCCGTTCTTCCATATGACTCATTGTTCTGGGCATTCTTGGAAGGCAAGTAATGGCACTTTATGTAAGAATTATCCTCTTACAGTAGATGTTGATGGGAAGGCTAGGACAGAACAGTGGATCACAGAAGAGATGCATCCACAGCATCTTCCGGGGAACATTCTTGCAGGTATTCTTAATTATTATATTTATTTGTTTCTTGTAGCATAAAGTGTTCCTGTGGGACAGTGTATCTTCGCACACAGTTGGGGACAGACTTAGATGTTACATTTCTTTTTTAGCACGGAGGAAAATCTGGTTCACTCAGTTCACTCTTTGATAACAACTTTGTTATTTAGTCTGCAAGTAGGAGGACCAGAACTATCTCATAAAGAGCATCCTATGAAGGCCACTGGGATTCTTTGCTGGGAATTCAAAAGATGGAAATCTCAGGGCAAAAACATCCTGGGAGAAAGGAAACCATGTTGGACAGATACTTTAAAAAGTCTAGGAAATACTGTAAACTTGCCCTGAGTTTTCCCCACACTCAAAGACTCAGAAGTCAACCCTGTTTTCCTTCTCACTTGTGTACTTAAAGCATTTAGGATTTCCCTATAAATAGCATTGATCTCAACAGAGAATAACCCACAACCCATGTGTGAGTAACAGTGTTAAAATGCAATGTGTGAGCATAGCTAAAAATTCCATTTCATAGAACTGGAAACGATTACTGGAATTATGATCATCTAGTTGACTCTTCTATTGGATATGAGCTGTTAAATATAACATATTGCAGCTGATACTACAGAGTAGGCCTCGGAATGGCATTTGTTCTGGATTGTAATGACTTTCTCAAGTGGCCTGAGTGTTTACACCTGTGGTATCATGCTCTGTTAAGTAACCACCACAAAAAGATTGAATTTTATTTTGAAAAGGCTGTGGGAATAAAAATAAAAATGAACAGCATCCTATTTGTCTATTTCATTAGATGTGTTCAGATTCTAACTCTGGGGTGTTTACATAGTGTTTGGTTCAGTTTTGCAAATCTGAAGTTGAGGGTTACTAAGGTGCATGAAGAGAATGAAATTCAGTTAAACTGACAATATGTGCTCTCAAAAAAACCCTGAAGCACTTTAATTGTTGCATTAGATATTTAAGATGGGATTTGCTGGAAGTTAATTTCCCCCCTTTGGACTTCCAAGCCCCTTTGTTTGTTTCTGCCTGAGTTAAGAGTCTTCAGGTTACTTTTCTGAGCATTGCCTTAATTCCACATTGCAAGATGTATCTTGCAGTTTGAAATGCTGCAAACATGCCCCCCAGATTCTGTGGAGGGATATTTATTAGTTACTTTGGAAAAAGATGAGAGCCTTTAAGGAAATAAAGGTATCTGCCAAAGGAAACATACTTCATGGTAATAATTCCATGTCGTTGCTGTCCCTTGAAACAGAATGTTCTTCCTGTGCCTGACACAGACAATTAAGAGGTTTCTACTTCATGCGCCCTCAAGGAGAAAAAAAATGCCGAGTCTCTGGCTTCGTAAGATCCGTCATCATGCTGTGACAATGAACCAAACACCAGCAATTAAGTACTGTATCAGCTTTATGGTGAGACAAAGGAGGAAAAACACAGACCTAAAACACCTGGTTGTTTTTCCAAAAAAAACCAACACTTTTTTTTAAAGTGGCGATTTCTCTTGGCGAAAGTTAGACTAAAGAACTAAATGTCTGGAGTCTGGGATAAATGCTGGATGTTCTGACATCTGCCCTGACAGTGATGGAGCCTGACAGGGTAAAAATTAGGGCAACACACCAACATATACACCCCTTCAACAATCTACCAGGATGTTTTCCTGAGGAAGCCCCAGTGAAGTGAACATGGTTATGGTCCTGCACTTCTCCCTTTCGTTGTTTTGTGGCTTGTATAGGAGAACTTTCTGGTGCACTGTGTGCCCTTTTTCTAATAGACTGCATTTTAAATATTTCCTTAATGATTTATTCTGAAATCTGTAGAGCAAATCAGAAGGGAGATCAAATGCTGCCTTTTCCTTGTAGGAAATTCAATCTAAACTACCTAAATATTAAAGGGTTGCAATTCTGAAACCCTTAAATAGTCACGGTAGGCAACTGGGGGACGGGAAACTTGCATGGTAAATAACTCAAGTGCCTTATGGTAGCCTAGCAGAAACTAATTCTTCTTTCAATATCTTAAAGAATGTTATTTTCATTTCAGGATATTATACAGCCCTAAACTTTGGTACCTGCCTCAGTAGACTTGTTCTAAACTTTCTCATTAGTTTGGAGAGAATTCTCTGTAGCACTGTCACATGGCTTCTTTGCATTGTCTCTGGTATTTTCTCTCCAGGCTTTCTCCTCCCATACACATCCCTTTCTTGTTTCTACCTCCTACAGGCAGTACACTCTCATCTGAGCTCTAGGGTACACTGGTGACAGGAGGTCTCGTTTGGTGTAGGGAACTGCAGAAGCATGACCTTTTGAGTCCCGCCTTGATCTCCAATTCTGTGAATCGTTCACACAGAAATTCCTATGTTTACCTCTTTGTTCTACAGGGTTATGACAGGGCAATTTTTAACTTTTGTTGAAATTCTGCATGCCTTTGGAACCACACATATTAATGATACATAAGCTGCTGCCTTTTCTAAACACCCTGAAGTCATGCCAAATCTATTTTTTAGCATTGTTTCCAAAGTTTGGATACCTAAGTCTGAACCAAATGTCATATATTTTCCCAGAATGGGGAAGTGTATTGATCTCATTATTCTATTGACTATATCCCAAAGAATGCATCAATCGCATTTCTCAAAGAACTTACTAGTTCCTTGACCCGGCAACTTTACCAAGAGTCTGGGTCATGACAATCAGTGCCTCTTCTCCTGGCTGTATAAAATTCTAGACGCTCAGGTAAAACTACTGCCAACAGTACTTGGTTAAGGGGAAGGTATTATACAGGGCCACCATAGCAGTGATAATCAATTCAAAATATGAGAAGACTCTTTTGTCAATGCTCCACCGCTTAAGTAAACTTAGAAAGGTCCTATACACTGTCCTATACATGTAGCTTGTTTCCAGCTAATTGTGCACAAGATTGCACCCGAAACAATTTTAGAAGGGCAGAGGACAACAAGGCAATGACAAAAAATCCTCTAATTCTAGGTGGAGAATGATAGTCAATATTCCATCTCTAAAAGAACCTGATATATTTTTTTTTGCTTGCGTAAATCACACAGCTCTTTATCATCTATTGCAGGAACAACTTAGCATTTCTGAATGTTTTAAACATTTAAGCTGTTGTTTCCCATCAAGCAGGAAGGCTTTTCAGTCACATGGTGCATCAAGCGGAAGACTTGCAACACACTGAAGCGATGACTGCTTCAACTGTAACACCCCCCAAAAACAACAACTCTTTTAAGGGCCATAAAGTTTTGTGCTTGATTGGGTTGTTCTTGGTCATCACAAAAGCTGACGATACCACAGGAGAAAAAACCACATTTTGTTCCATCTCACCACATTTTCAAAGCTATGGGTAAAACCAACCAGAAAGATACTATAGAAGAACATGCATTCAAAACAGGCCTTCTAGGAAAATGCTTCTTTGTATACTTTGTATCCAAGTCTGCACCGTTGACAGATCTGTGTTCTCAGGGTTTTCCCTTCCAGGCCTCTGAGGTCCAGTCGCTCCTTCCTCACTGACTTCAGATGTAGAGACACGAATGCTCACATTTCATTTCCAGCACGGACTATTTAACAGGTGGTGGCCAAGGACTGGTGGATGGGGGGCTGGAAGCAGCGCACATGCTCGACTGTAGAACTGTCTGTTTCCACTGACTTCATGTACTTGTTCAGGATGGCAAAAATCTCATTGTTCAGAATCTGGTACTTCCTGATCCGGTCAGCCATTTTTTTAAGAGGCTAGAGAAGAAATGAAAAGACAGGCAAAGCAAAGAGCAATGAAGCTTTCAGACCTCTGCTTCTACAGCTAGGCAAATGCTGGAAGGCTGGAGCGAAGAACAGCTAGAGAAACTAATACCTGACACAGTTCCTTCCTAGCTTTTTGCAGAGACAAAATGCCAATAACACCTCTTATTTCCTACGTACCTTTTAGCAACATAATGGCATCACTTGACTGACAGGTGGGTGGCCCTGCCAGCCTGTCAAATTTGGGCCATGAGGCAGATCCAGATAAAGATCTGGCCCACAAAGCGAGAAAGGTTCCCCAGCCCAGAAGTGCTTATCATCATCATCATCATCAATTGAATTTATATACCACCCTGTATATCAAACCTATGCATTCTGAAGGAAATCAGCCCTGAGTGCTCACTGGAAGGACAGATCTTGAAGCTGAGGCTCCAATACTTTGGCCACCTCATGAGAAGAGAAGACTCCCTGGAAAAGACCCTGATGCTGGGAAAGATGGAGGGCACAAGGAGAAGGGGACGACAGAGGACGAAATGGCTGGACAGTGTTCTCGAAGCTACTAACATGAGTCTGACCAAACTGTGGGAGGCAGTGGAAGACAGAAGTGCCTGGTCCATGGGGTCACGAAGAGTTGGACACGACTAAACAACAACCACCCTATACCCGGGGGTCTCCAGGCAGCTTCTTGTGTTCCACTCCAGGTAGCAGGTGATGTGATGTGACCTATCTCTATCTCAGACCACAGTCAGCCAATGCCAGTTGGAGTAGACCAGTGGTTCCCAATTAGCTAATTACTGAGGACCTCCTATTTTTCAAAAGCCAAGCCCCACTTTTGAAAATTTTGATAACTCTATTGTAGTTACCTCTGCAAAGCAATTTTTTTGAACAAAATGTGGGGTAGCCCCTAATAAGCAAGGGATTTTAGATATACTAAAGAAAAGACCATAAAATTTCTGATATTTCCATGCAAAAATGACAAAAAAATTGTTGAGGAGGGAAGGTAAGGGCCGTGGACCCCCTGGGTGCATTCCACAGACCCCCAGGGGTCCCTGGACCCCTAATTGGGAACCACTGGAGTAGACAATATTGAGCTAAATAGTCAAGCAACCTGACATTCTGCTCAGTGTTCACCCCCAGACTTACCACATTCTTTATGATTTCATCTTTCCCATCCTGCCTCTGCACTTTTAACAGGTGGTAACAGAAGTCAAAGAGATCAAAGCGACGTTGCTGTCCCAGGAGGACTATGACTGAGCAGCCAGCCCAATTCAGCCCATCTCCAAAACATTGCCTGGAGGGAAATGGGACATAGAAGAAATTACTTATCGAGAATGGATGGCTGGCATGGTGTTATTGAGTTGCTTGTCCTGAGAATTTCTGGTTGCTTGATTCTATGTTAAGAGAACAGCAAGTATCAGTTCATGAGCAAATCAACTCAGAAGCCAGTATAACGAAAGCCAGTGCTTTGCCTTAGGCCAAATAGGTCAGAGTCATTCAAAAGATAACTCACTTGACTATCACTAGAGAATCCCCATTCCTGGCATCAGAGATACAGTGTCCAGTCATTAGTAAAGCGGCCCACATTCCTGCATGTAGAAGCAAACCTCAAGTAAGGAGGTATTTGCCGATTTGCTATAGCTTTCCTGGCTGTGGGGAAAGATCCTCTAATACATGATCATTAGAACTCAATGCAACCCAGTGCAGGCCTACTCACTCAGCAGTGAATTCATTTGTCCCCACAGGAATGCAGTACACAAACTGCATGGCACTCCAGAGCCGGTGGAACTCAACGCACTCGTCAACATGCATGACGCCATTGGTAGGGGGAGGCCCGCGCCAGATGGGGTCCTGGAGGTAGCTCCGAATGCGAGTCAGGATAACCTCAAACATGGACAGGCCACAGCACAACCTCTCCTTGGTCAGCAAGTCTCCTTCACGGGCTATGGCTATTTGCTGAGGAGGAAGAGAAGCCCAAGAATAAAAGAAGGTGTAAAACGTCACTTTCCACTCGAATGCTCATCACGTTGACCTTTTCCTTCCTGTGTTTTGCACTTGGAAACAATATTTCTTGTAGGAGTTTCCTTTGCCCTTAATTGAGGTACTTTTGTTATTTAGATTAGGAGTGAGTTGTCAAAAGTATCCTTCCTTTATCCAAATATTCATTACTTTGAGGAAAACCAAGAGTGTGGTGGAAAAGAGAAGCTGAAATTTGCTTCTCTAACATGTGTTTCTTTTTTATTTTTATTATTATTATCTTCAAGATTTCCTGCACATTTTATTGTTTCTGCATACTTAATGCCTGGCAGCAAAGTACTGCTATGCAAGGGCGCTTTGTTACTGCAGAGTTTGTAGTGTACGTTATATTATTTTACATGCCTATTCGTTAGACTGTTGTTAATAACAGCAGGTTATTGTGAAATATTAATCAAAATATGCACATCCACACTAGTTATTTGATATATGCTCTTTAGGATGTTTTAAAACATACAACTGAATGTGCAAGTTTAGCTTTGATAATCAGGGATGCCATCCTCTATGAATATTTTAAATTCAGACAGATACTAAAAGGGAACCAGGGTTCCAATCATTTTTTTGTATGTATTTTAGTTATATTGACTAGAAATTGACGGCTGGTTAAAAATAAGATAAATGTGTAAATAGGTTTTCTCCCATTTGTTAATAATCTCAAAATTTAAAAAGCATCATCAAGTTAAGATTCCTCCACCCACCCAGTTTTCTAACACTCACTGCTAGAGGGGACCTCCTTCACATTTTACAATAGAAACAGGGCAGTGTATTTGCAGACTGAAATGAAGGAGGGTCACACAGGACCACTGCCTGGAGAATTGCACTCCTAAGTTGTAAGCTTTTGCTTGATGTAGAACAGTAAGATGAGTAGAATACAAATACGCAGCACAGAAATGGGAGGCAGGATGGCAGGATGAGATGTGGCAGCACGGGGAACAACTAAAGGCACTTCAGCCATCATACAGTTATGTCATCTCAACCCTATGTAGGTGGTATATAGCAGTAACTGCTGATAATGTAGTTGCAACCAACCAAAAGCACAGCAGGATGGATTTGACCTATTTGCTTTGAAGGGGATGTTGCAGCACCATTTTGGCACAAGCCATTCGTCATGTTGCTCCAGCTTCACATAACTTTATGACCAGAATGTCAACAATCCCATTAAAGACCCATCCATCATTCCCTAGTGGTGGTGAGATATATCTGAATTTTTGGTATGTGACATGGAATTGTTTCAATTCTGGATTCTTGGCATGGCTGACTTTAAGTAAACTGGTCCATTTTTAAAAAAACACATTCACCCTTTTTCTTTTTGTATCTTCACCGTCTAAAACTGGAAGACAGAGAAAATTATGACTAGACTTTCCTATCCAGGAGTAAGACAAGTGACATACAGTAAGGCATTTATAGGCCTGGAAATATCAACTCCATACGTTTCTTAGTTCTTGCATATCCAGGATTCTTAAGTGGGAATCATACATAAAAAAACCCCCAAGGGTAAATCCCACTGCTGCTGAATGCATATGGTTGAGCAGCTGTTGTTTGTAACAGTGGTGAACAGTGGTGTTCAGAGGCAGCTAGAATTCTTCATTAAAGTCAAAATACACCAACAGGAGGGTCACAGGCTCTTCTACCTGGCTGCAGAGTATAAACAGACTCCCAACGTTCCCAGAAAGGTTCCCAGACCTGATACTATCTCAACTCACCATCTATTTTTCAGTTGGAAAATATTGAGATTAGGAGTTCCACCAGTGTTATCTAAGGCATAGCTACAAGGACATTCTGTTGGAGAAGTAATTAATACTCAACAGAAAGCATGTGTGAAGAACCTTTTCAGATAGAGGCTTGGATCCGAAGAAGAACCAGGGGAAGGAAGTTGGTGGAATGTGACTTTCTCACCCGCTCCTTCCCCCAGAAAGCCTTACTTAAAGCTTTGGTATGGGAAGATGAAGGGGAGAGGGCAAAAAAATTGGGTGGAGGCACTTTCCGTGGGCCGAGCTCTGTTACCATTCTCAATGTTTGTTGGAGCCAAGTGCTGTTGATGTTCTTCTGACATTTCCCACAATAAAACACAAAGATGCATGTGGCTCCCCATTGCATACATGCCTGAATGTTGAGAGATCCATTTCTGCCCTTTATACTAACTTCTGCCCTATCATGGTGGAATACAGCTCTTAAACAGGCCAACTAACCTACTTTCATCAACTGAATGGGAAGTTTGCCCACCCCAGGTTTGGACAGTTGTCTCAGCAACTAACTCCTCCTATTAATCAGGTATAAATGGATATAAAGGAAGCAGGTCTGTGGCTCCTGTGCCTATGAAGAAGTTGATGGGATTTGTGTGCCTCTTGCCCTGGGTTGTTTATGTGTACATCCAGCCCAACAATATCCCCCCCCCCATGACAAAGGAGTAGGAGCTGCGAATGCACATAACGTCAAGTGCTCCATGTGGAAGTCCAATCTGCACAATCTTTCAACCCATGCTCTCTTTGGAGAAAGAGAGAGAGAGAGAAAGAGAGAATGAATTACACAAGAGTGATCTGCCGGCATCAAACGTTACATTAAATGTGTGTTGGGGGTTGCGGAATGCACTTCTTCGAAACAGAATGAGGATTGCTGGGACAACATAAATTGAAAGAAGACTTGCAAAATATAGCTTCCCTTTTCCTTGTTCTTTCTACATGGGCACAGGGAATATTTACAGCCCTCCTGAAATTAGGGTTTGAAAAAATGCTATGTGTTTAGGTGTTCGACAGTCTCAAATAAATCTAAAAAGGTAAAGGTAAAGGTACCCCTGCCCGTACGGGCCAGTCGTGACCGACTCTAGGGTTGTGCGCTCATATCGCTCAAGAGGCCGGGAGCCGGTGCCGTCCGAAGACACTTCTGGGTCACGTGGCCAGCGTGACGAAGCTGCAACTGGCGAGCCAGCACCAGTGCCGCACACGGAAACGCCGTTTACCTTCCCACTATAAAGCGGTCCCTATTTATCTACTTGCACTTAAGAGTGCTTTCGAACTGCTAGGTGGACAGGAGCTGGGACCGAAAGGCGGGAGCTCAACCCGCCACGGGGATTCGAACCGCCGACCTTACGATCAGCAAGTCCTAGGCACTGAGGTTTTACCCACAGCGCCACCCATGTCCCTCAAATAAATCTAGTAAGAAGTAAATAAATAAGCTAGTTAGGAGGGCACATTCAACAAAGAGAGCCACATTCAACAAAGCAGCTGCACTCGCAGGAACTGGTGTGATGAGTCCTGCTGGCGCAATGGGACTTTAACCCCTCTCCTCCCCCATGTCCTCCTAAACTGGCTCTGGGAGGACTGGAGAACCCCCAGAACATCATGTGCAGGGAAGAGAAGGGAGATTGTTCTGTTGGGCAAGCTGAAACACTTGCGCTGATGGGATGGTTGGAAGACTGTAATGTTGAATTCCTATGTCCTACTATCCCACTATTTTATGTACGTAATGGATGGTTAACTGCCCATCCAAAGCTCTCTAACTGCCTATACATGTTTCTGAATCTACTGCCTTGGTTGTCAGCCTAATTCCTTTGATTAAGAAAACAGAACACAACATAATAGATTACCTGGCAGAAATGGGTCTTTGGATGATGTAAGATGAACACTGCTAGATCCAAGCAGGGGTCTAACTAGTTCAGCATCCCGTTTCCCACAGTAAACTTTCCAAGCAGGACACAAAGCCTAGAGCCCCAACCTGCTGTTGTTCCCCAGTGACTACACACAGCCATCACGACTATTAGCCATTAATATCGATAGCCTTGTCCTCGATTAAATAATCACTGGCGGCAGCATTCATAAAGACAATGGTGTACATTAGGACCAGAAAATTCTTCTAGGGATTCCCAGTTAAATGGTCTGAGGATGTGGAGAAGTGCCTGGGTGGGAGGCCATGGAAACCCATTCAGTACTGGCCTCCTGGAAGGAACTCGCAGCTGCCAGGAGGGAGAGGGGTGGCGCGGCGAGGAGGTTGGTATTGTCAGCCTCTTGCCATCTCTCCCTGTGGGAAAGCACCAGTGACTCACATGCTAGGAAGTTAGCATAGTGGCTTTGACCCGCCTGGCAAGCTGCTTCTGGTACTGGAAAAAGGGTTCCCCAGGCAGATCCTGATCCCATCTCTCTTACATCACATTCAATTTGACCATAAGTTAAGCACTCTTGCCTGTCACTGATCACAGTCATACATTGTATATGCTTAAGGCTGCAACCCTATACTGAATACCTGAGAGTAAGTTCTACTCAACTCAGTGGGACTGATTGCATAGGAGTACGCTTTAAATTTCTTCTACTGAATCAGTGGGATCACCAAGGGTGTTCAAATTTTTCTGGCTTGTTACTCTACTGTTTTATCTCCCCTACGAAGAAAATTGATGTAGAAAATAATAGGAGGAGCTAACAGACTCGGAAATTTGAGTGGAAAGTTATACAGACAGTTAACTAAGCATTACATACACAAAGGCACGCAACTGCAGACACATAACCATCCTTATGATTTTTTTCTTTGAATGAAATGCCCCCATTCTGCTGGTTGTAAAGGCAAGAAAGCTCCACCTATTTCGGTCACCTGCTGCGAGCCAACCCACCCATTCAAAATCCAGACCACAAGCAGAGAGCAGGTGCGCTGTAGAGCAAATAGCTTCAGATGACTCATGCAAGTGAGCCAAGCCACAGGCTGCAGAGAAGGGATAAGAAATCTGTGGCCTTCCAGAGGTTGCTGGACTCCAAATCCCTTCAGCCTCAGCCAATATGGCCAATGGTTGGGGAAAGACAACCATTTAACCACCTCTGAAAGGTCACAGGTTCACAACGCCTGTTGTAGAAGAAAGAAAATCTCCCAGGCCAATCTGCTTGGAAGTAATTCCTTATTGCCTCTAGATCTGACAATCATTCAGAGCCACTTCCTGTGTTCTTTTTTAGGTGCACAACTATCATTTTTAGGTATGCATCTCATAAAATTAACTGTATGTGGAAACATGCATGACAGATCCTCTTCAGAGATCCAGGACTGGTTGCAGCTCTCTGTTGAGAGTACTCTAGGTGGCAAGTGTAAGTTTTCCTGCCACATAATGTGCAGAGTGACTTTCAGACCAAGGGTGGTTTCTGACTAACTTGTTCTGCCAATGCAAGGATTTCCACTTGCTCAACAAAACTCCCCCATCATCTCCCTGTGCCCTCCTCAAAGCTCCTTCAGAGAGTTGGAGAAAGCCCCAGAACAGTTGGGGGTTCACCAGGGGAGGAGAAGTTCCACTGTGCAAATGGAAAACCTTGCACTGATGGGATGAGTTAGCTGGATACTACCCCAAATGGCCAATGAAGAGGAGTAAACACTCTTAAGTATCTTAGACATATTATGTTGGAGGCAGAGAAGCTGGCAAGTTGATCACAATTCATGTGGGAAGTTCTGTAATATGCTATAAGCCAGGCATCAGGGCATAGAAGATTTGCCACTGCAATGCCATAGTGCTGGGTTTTACAGGAATAAGAGAGAGGGTTTTAATTGTGGTCATATTTTTGATCATGTGGCAGCAGATTTGAAACAGGAGCCGTTGTTCATGTGAACCCGTATTTTGACTCAAAATCCATTTGGAATAGCCCAATAACATGATTGTGGCAATCAGGAACAAACTGATTCTTTTTTTATCTTTGCTTCAGTTAGCTTCTGAGTGATATCAGGGGCCATCATGAAACACACACAGTGCACTGATCCTCAGTAAAGATAATTTAATTTTGCTTGGTAACAATGAAATATCTATGGACAAACTATACCGTGTAGAACTGAAACGAAGTCAGTATCCAGAAAGACTTCTTGTAGCTCAGAGATAATCTGGGAATTGCGGGGAGGGGGGGGTAATGTGAAATTTTTAGTTACCCCGTGTGGGTTTCAATGTCATCCTTACCTGCGGTGTTCCCAGCCTCTCTATTAAGGGAACCAGGTGAAGTGGGGCATATTTGGCTTCGAGACGCTTCATGCGTACCTCCAAGCGTTCTCCTTCTGTTAAGCGAGCAGCAAACAGTGAAATGAGAAAGCAAAACGGGAAAAAAAATTCCAGCATTTCAGAGTCACCTCCCAACCATTATCCAATTCTGGGACCAGTGTGACGGAACAAAAGCAGGGTAGCGCATCGCAAAGAAGGGACTCTGCGATTTACAGCCGCAACACCAGCACACTTGTAAAAGGATCTTGTTTTGAAAGCAAACTTCTTGCTTTTGCGGATAAGGGTTGTGAAAAGTTACCTTTCATGAGGACTGCTCAGCAGGGCGACTACTAAATTCAGTTCAATGAATGGCTGACTAGTGCTAAGGGCCTAAGCAAGTTTCGTTGAAACTTATCGATTGCCAGCTATGTCTCTGCAGCTCTATAGGTTTAACACATCTATGGGAATAATGACTGACATCTGACCACCTCTCCACTCCTTACCTTTGATGTAGACCCTGGGCAAAATATTTTGGAAGGGAGCAGCATGCAGCAAATCACACACTTCTTCCTGGGACTGAGGCAGGAGGAAGAAAGATAAAAGGTGTTAAAAATTCCCTGTGGGACTAGTTGTTCAGCTGTCTGAAAGACTTGGGGTGACCATACTGATCTATGTGCCTCCAGAGGGCTTATTCAAATATAGCCCAATCTCATGGGTGACAGAACTGGAAGAGAATGCCTTTTGAATCCATGTTAAGTTTATGCAAACCAATACAAGATTTTTTTAAAAAAACTATGGTAAAATCTGGAGCTTTGCTGTGGTTCTTTAACTCATCTAGTAATAGGATCTAAGGCAAGGATGGATAATGGTCCAAACCCTGTGGCTGAACAGTGCGACACTCTGCCAGGATTCCAGATAAGTGCTGCTCAACCTCATTCTACTTTGTGTGAGTGTCTGCACCAAGGTATACCTTGTGTGGTTACAAACATTTACACATGGTCTCCATTTGTAAACCTAAACCACTTAGAAGTAACTTCTGACAAAAGCAGTATATAAGCAGTAATAATAATAATAATAATAATAATAATAATGATAATAATAATAAACCTATGCAAAGCCGGTACTGTAACTCAATAACTCAATTCCTATTCCTTCTATTAATGCCTCCTAGCCAGATCCTTCTGTCCAGGAATTCTCATGTACCATGTATCTAACAGGCCTAATGTGGAATAATAATAATAATAATAATAATAATAATAATAATAATAATAATAATTTTTATTATCATTTATCTGACTGGCTTTCCCCAGCCACTCTGGGCCGCTTACAACCCATAAAAAATTGTAAAACATTAGACATTAAACACTTAATTAAACAGGGCTGCCTTCAGACGTCTTCTAAAAGTCAGATAGTTGTTTATTTACTTGACATCTGATGGGAGGGCGTTCCACAGGGCAGGCAGGCGCCACTACCAAGAAGGCCCTCTGCCTGGTTCTCCAAAGACCTCTCTGAAGAGGATGACGACTTAGCAATTGCAGAACTTCAGAAGGACAGCTCAGGCCTTGCAGTGTATAAATTGAGCCACCTAACACTCAGAGCAGTTCTCTCTTCCATCAGCTTGCCAATGAAGAAAGAGAAGGCACAATCTATGGACATCTCCATACAGCACTACAGTAAAATACCCCTTTACATTTTATGAAACTCAGGATAAGTTAGCAGTGGGCCTTCTGACAAACCCAGGCCCTACTAGTAGACATCATGGCAATATTAAGCTCTATTGCATTTATATCTGCTGTCCTAAGTACCTCCTACAGGGAATTAGCCTAGGTCCTCAAAACCTCAGGCTCAAACTAGAACTGGCACTGGAAAATATCACAGATATCCCAGTTTTCAATACATAAAAGCCACCAGAGGGGTGATGGTAGTGATGGTAGTGCCACTTGGATGGTGCTTGTGGCACTGTGCAAAGGGTATTAACTCTTCCACCACACTGTTTTCCTGATTAAAATTCCCTTCCCCCCAATCCCCTCTCCTATTTACCGCCCAGAGGAAAATATATAACTACCAGGTTACGCATTGCGCTAATCCAAATTACACACACCTCTCAAGTTGGCTTTTAATTTAAAAAAAAAGAAAGCAGAACATCCTGTTCATAGATCTTTAAGTCTAGTTTGCCCTGAGGCTGACCCTGCTTTCGTTAGTTGGGTTTGGGATTCTGGACCTGTTACCTGATACTGTGTGACTCCAGCTAACACCTCAGCGTGGGGCTTAAAATGGCAAGCTTAAACACAGTCAGTGTCCCTCATGTACCCGGACCCAGAGAATTTTAATGAGGTACAGACTTTCCCAGTACAAAGCCCAGAGAAAGAATCCTAGACAGGGATGCTACCTGGTATGAAAAGCGAAACAGCTTCCCCTGGTGTATTCTGAGGCCTTTGGGGGAGGGCAACTGCTGCAGACACATCCAATACCTTGCCACTGAAAGCAGTTTGGAAAAACTGCTCTAAGACTCACACACACAAAAAAGACTGTCTGGTGGTTCATTCCAAGGAACATGTGCAACAAAGGGAATGCAAATCTCTGCTTGGCACCACATTTATAAACACACTTAGAAGCCAGTGTAGTGCATGTAAATTGGAGACTGCAAAAAAAATCACTGCAATTAATCATTGCAACCGTCTCTAGGTTTAGAAAACGCTATCTCTTGGGAGGGACTCTGTAGCTCTGTGGCTGTGAGGCCTATGTTGATGAATGAGAAACCTTACATAATGTCATATGTATGCTTGGTTTTATGATGCTCTACAAAAGGCATTTACTGTTGATGCAAGCAGATAGTTAAGACCTACAAATGTTAATGAGGAGAGAGAAATAAATAGTATCAAAATTTCAATCCTCAGCATGCTCTTTTGGTAGTAAGACCCAAGAGACCTTAGGAGGGACTTACTTCCAAGTAGCCATGCTTTTGGACTAGGCTGGAAGAGGCCGAGAGGGAACCACAGAAGAATGAGAAGCAACTTGAAAACACATACAGATATTCAAAGGTAATCCAAAGTGCAGACATACAAAGAGGCAAGACCTGGGAAGCAATAATGCTGGAGGAGACTTGAGTAATGGTTGGCAGCAAATTCTGCATGAGTCTACGGGGCGGCACAGCGACAAAGTAAACCATGATGGCTGCAGGCTGCATGCAAAGAGGCAAGACGCTGCAAAAGGGGAGGTGCCAATATATCTCTGTGCGAGGACACATTCAGAATGCTGTGATCAATTCTCCAATCACCAGCCATGCCTTGTAGTGTCAAAAATACGTGCACAGGTCCCTCATCTAAAGCCTTGGCTGCTTACCAAAAATAGCACAATGAACGTCCTAGAAGATGGGTTTCAACTTCCATTGCAATACTTAATAAATAGTTAACTGTCTCATGGTATGTGACTGCTTCCTACTTTTCAAGAAACCCCATGCTAAATGTCCAATCTCATCTCGAAAACAGAGGGGAGGCCTTCATTGCTGACTATGGCAGAAGGAATTCTCCTTCCATGGCGGGCAATGAAGAAGGCGTCCGTCAGCCCACATCTCTTATGTTTAATTACCTGTGCTTTGTTGCACATCCCAAGCACAAGTTAATAGATTAGTAAATTGATAGATTAGTTTGTCCTTGGAAAAGGAAATGGGTTTCTTTCTTTTTAATTAATCATACAAGAAATTAAGTGGCATTACGATGTTCAGGAAATCATGAATTCAGAAGGTCTTTGTCAAAGACCACTCTATGATTGGCAAAACCACTAGTACTCTGGAACTTTTATCCATAACAATAACAATAACAACAATAACAACAACAACAACAGTGAAATTAAGAAAAGTAAGCTTGTGTCGAAATGTTGTCTCTTCAGTCACAAGCAGGAAATATATAGACACTCGTAGAGGAAAAAATAATAAATCAGTCATATCGAACACAGTAACCAAATTTGTATTGGATTGAGTTATGTGTGCCTTTATGGCCATCAGAAAGTACAAAGGAATGATTCATTTTACATTATTTAATCCAAATCTTCACTGATGAACTTAGAACTGAGAGAAAGACTGGATAGGTTTATTCACATACAACACATATAATTTCTGCTGATTGTCCTTTCCCAGAATACTTGTCCTTGGACTATGACCCTGATGCGCTTACCTCCATGCTGCCATTGGCATTTTGCTCCTATATCAAAATAGTATTGGCTCCCTAATACACTAATGATGTGTCTCTACTATGAAAAGCAACTCAGTGAATAAGTATCCAGTAAAGGGGTGGGGGAGGCTGTTGTGCACATTCAAGCGCACATTAACATTATGCAGATCGGAAGGACCAACATAGCCACAATGGGAGAAAATGCTGTTCAAGAGAGCTATGATACAGTCAAGCATCCCAAGAAGACACATTCTTCCTCTTAGCAGAAGGTGGGATGCACCAAAAGGATTAGGCTGGGCACTAAGGGATATCCAGAAAGCAACTATCCGCACTCATGGTTTGGTGCTGGTGCTAAACCAGATGTGCAGGAAGTAGTACAGTGGAGGTACTTTAAGAATTCAGGCACTGTGTTTGCAAATTCAAACAGCAATGTCATGCAAAGTATGCAACCTGTAGAGATATCACTATTACTAGCAATCCTGAAGTGGGGTCTATAAAAACAGGCAAGGGACCAACAAAGGAGGAAGTTGAAGGGACACGTAGACTGTTTGGATTAACTCCGAGCAGGGTACATACCCATACCACATAAAAATGCCATGCAAATGAGAGCCCCCAAACTCCCCTTTATCCCTATAGCTCCATGCCATGTGTATGTAACACACTAAATCCACAACGAAGCCTCATGATGATCTGTTCTTCCAAACCAGTTAAAAGCACAGAGCCTTTCTGTTCCTGAAACCACTCCACAATCCACACCACTTTCATGTTAATTTAATTCCCACATGCCATGGTTTGTACATTCCGATTTCCACCAGCTATCTCCTCAAGTCTATTCTCATTAAAATGGCTTTACAACTGATACCAAACCATTTAAATACACACACACAAATGGTGCCACCCTCATTAATTAAATCACAGCTGCATCAACATATTAACTGAACTGGGTGAGCTCATCTGGTTGGTTAGTTGATTTATCTATTTAAAACCCTGCCAATTTTTGAAAGAACTCATTTAAACTCACCAAGGCCTGCTCTATGAGAAGGCAGAAAAGAATGGCATTACCCACTTCTCTCAGGCTCTGGAACACATCCGTCTTGAGCTCTGCATACTCAATTATATCCTTCAGCTGGTGATGGAAAAACTCCAGGATTCCTAGTAAGAAGCAAGAGAGAAAGGAAGAAATTAACTAGGGATTGATATGATAAGAAAGAAGGGTACCAACTGCGAAGAGCAAGTTGGTGTTGCCTTTGGAAGTAGCTGTGGTCCTGAGCGCCTGCCTCATACACTCTCCTTTCATTTCAACTTTCTTAGAAGTCTGTGGCTCGGGCTGCTCCACACCTGAAGAGCAATGCTGTAGAAGGATGCTACTGACAGCCAATCATACCCGGAAAAAAGTAGGGGAAAGAGAAAGATACTCCAGATACCTCTGTTTCTTGTGAGCTCAAGATGTTAGGAAATATTACTTTCTCTAAGGCCCTGTACAGAGTAGGCAAAACAACAGCAACAAAACCACTGCAAACTAGAGGATTCCTATTTGGAATTTAGTGACCTTCTAGTCCTAACATTGTGGCCCAAGGGCAACCTGGCAGGAGCTGAGAATAGCAAACTGGACAGGGGTGGAGCAAACCTATATAGCCCCATCAATTCAGACTAGGTCAGCATTGACATAACATGTGCTGACATGCTGATGCTCGTGTTCCACCACCGTCCAGGCCAAATACAACTCCATCCCCACCTGAAATCTCTTGGGGTAGGTGGACAGAACAGCTTTCTTGAATGATAACCCGGCTATCTGCTCCTGGTGGGATGTCAGCATGGACTCTCCATAATCTTTAGTCTTTTAGGAGACTTCTCCACACATCGACATCAACAAACTGAAACCACAGGAAAAGGCAGTGCGGTATAATGGGCTGAACACTGGACCTATGCCAAGGACACCTAGGTTCAAACCTCCATTGTTATGAAGGTGGCCTTAGGCAAGTAACTATCTCTTGGCATAACTTATTTTAGAGAAGCATAACCGCACATAAGCCATCCTGAGCAGAATGGTGAAAGTGCATTAATACAAATTTCACAGATAAATAAAGATGCACATAGGGAAGAACTGACATTGATAGCCATCTTATGAAGCATTCCAAGTACCAACCTGGAGATCCATACTCATGCCTTGGCAGGCGGCAGATCTTTGGCATCACCTCTATCAAGGTTTTCACATACTGAAGGATGGTCCCTTGCAACTACAAGAAGCAGAAGAACAAAAAGGTCAGCTCTAGAAGATCAGCTTAAAGTTGAAAGCTTATTCTGTTTTACAAAGTGGCCACAGATGCGGTTATGAAAATGATTTACAACAGTGGTGTTCCTTTTTTTAAAGGTTCTAAACAAAGCTTCAGGGGACCCTGGGGAATGGTTGTGGCTCAGTTGGTAGAGCATCTAGGGATGGGAGAGGACCGTGTCTGAAATCCTGGACAGCTGCTGCCAGTCATCACAGAAAATATTGAACAGGAGGGAATATTGGTCTGACTCAGTATAAGGCAGCTTCCTATGTTTCTAATTGCAAAGTGAGGTCTGGGGAGATCAGAGACTGATATAAATGTGCACTGCAGATAGGTCCAGGAACATCTTTCATTTCCCAAGTTCCTGGTGCTTAATTTTGTTCTCATTGTCTTTGATCCAATACAATGTAATCAGAGTCCAGAACAGAATATTTTCAGTGGAGATACTCTGCCAACCCAAAACAGGCATCTCAATGTAATGGAAATTATATTCTAAAATAATATACATTTTATTTTTAAAATGTATTGTTCAATATACAGAGTTGTTTTGACTTCCTGGCCTGAACCTCATCCACAACTTCACCATTACCAGGCTCTTGACGATCTTCAGCAATTCTTCCATCACCACAGCAATCCCTTGGTACCCAAGGAGCCGGCAGATTGTCTTGAAATGAGGAGGTCCCACAAAGTTCCGGTAGGAGCTATAGATGTGGCTGTAGGCGATGTTGAGTGGCTGTGGGGGTGGGCAAAAACAAAACCATTACTGGATCTTCAAAATATATTGAACAGCTATACAAATTGTTTGAAGCTTGCAGATCACTAAGTAAACATTTTCCTATTTTGCTAATAATATTCCAGAATCTAGTGGTAGGCTGACAGAGAATTTTGAATTCTCTGCACAAAACTCTGGAATCTCTGTCCAAAAGCAAATGTGCCTCTCATGCAGTGTTCTTTCCCCTGTTGTTATCTGTGTTTCTTTGCCAACTCTGGACACATTTTTCTTAGGCTGCACTCCTGTACACACTTTCCCAGAAGTGAAGTCCACTGAACTCAACGTGTCTAACTTCTGAGGAGACATGCATTGTTCAATCTCCATTTATAAGGAAAGTTATATGAACAAACTGTGATTGCAACACCATTACCACAATAAGACACTGGATGTTCACTTCTGTTTAACATGTCCAACAAGTACCCTTTGGCCTTCTGTTGGCTTTCCTTGTATTATTCTAACATCATGATTACAGCTTCCTATGAATCATTAGCTTGTGCATCAATAAGGTACTATATTTTGATATCAATGTGATAATGGAATTAATGTAGATACTGGAGTAAATATAATTAACATGATTGGCTGATGCCAAGCGACGGTAAATTGTGCCATGACATATAAACAGAGGTCTCTTTGCTTTGTATGTTACATCATTTTCATTAAGCAATTTATGGAAGATTGGAACACCAGGTGTGTAGTCCATTTAATGGGAGTGTCCAAGTGAAATCTGAATAAGCAATAGTGAGAAGTGCTTTGCTATAGTCCTGTTTCCCAAGACTTTCATCATAGCCTTGTTCAGACAAGTTCAGTCAATATGCAGAGTGAGTGAGGAGCAGGATTGTGTGAGTTGACCCTTCACCTCAACATGTTGATCAGAGCTCCTGATCACAGCCTATGCACAACTTTCTAGTGATGAGGTGAAGGTAAAACAATATAGTTATAAAAATTTAAAAATAGTTTAAGAAATGCACATAAGGATCACTTTACGTGGGACAGTGATGTTAAAACAAGTAAATTCTTTAAAAACGTGTAAAAATCATTACAAAGATGAGCACAAGAAGTGTAGTTAAGTTACTCCCTGTATTAAGTAGCATAACAGTTGCAGCTATTACAAATACGAAAATAACAGCATGTGGATGCTAAACAGCTGATGACTATTCAAAAGTGGATTTACACACTGAAAAAGGAAGACTGCAGCTACTGAACAGAAAGGGATATAGCAGCAGTGAATGAACATGTTCTTCTGTGTGGGAGTTTTAGCAGCTCTTTGTCCCTGCCTGAATTCATATGTAGCAATAAGCAATGGAATAGAAAGGAATTAATTCAGTTGCTAATGGATACTTGTGCTTACTTCATATTCCTGGAAAATAAATATGATGCCATTTTTACAAAAGGAACCCAGAAGTACTTGCGGTTCTGAATTTTCAGAAATTGTTTAAAACATGCAAGGCATTATGTATCACTGTTTTTGAGGCTGGAATCCTAAGCACACATTCCTAATAATAATAATAATAATAATAATAATAATAATAATAATAATTCCTAAACAGTGAGACGTGCTTCTGAGTAAACATGCATAGGATTGTACTGTAAGATTGGTTAATAAAAAATAACTACTGCCGATCACAGAGCTTCAATTCTAGTTGTGGATGTTTTTGGATACAGTATTTTTAGTGTGGATTAAAGAGAGATGGGCACAGAGAGTGTTTAAAGAATGCTCCCCAATTTACGTGATTTCACTTATGTGCACGGGGGGCCAGAATGTTACCCCCACATAAGTGGGGAGTCATCTCTGTTTCACAATCACACTGGAGACACTTGACATCAGCTCCACACCTTATAGGCAAAGGCAGAGTGCAATTTCCTGTATTGCTACCAGGACAGACAGAGTCCTTAAATTAGGAAACAACAGAGAATACCATCCATTCTTCTTGCATTAGGTAACTAGAGACTCCTTAAATCAGAATTACTAATGTTATGCTACCAGTATTTTTTGGGTGAACAAACTCTTGAAAACAATAGTCATGTGCTATATTTGTACATATTATTTCCTGTTTTGATGGAAAGTAATACATTCCATTTTTTTAACCTACAATGGTTCTGCTGCAAAAGGTGCTATAAAGGTGAATTTACGTGGGTGGCTGGCTGGCTATTTTCTCTTGACAGTCATCTCTGACAAACACTTTCCTATTGCCCTGCTTATAAAATAATAAAAAGGAACCTGAGCCATCCAAACATTACTACGGTATTTTAATTTCAAGTACAGTGACAAACAGTAATCCACAGAAAAAAGGACTCATTTTTTAAAAAGCATGTCAGTTTGCTCAACAATGCTTTAGAGAACCTAGCATGAGAAATACCTAGTGCTTTCCTATTTTTCTTTATATTTTCCTGTAGATACACTTGAACATAGGAAGTCCCTAAGACTACAGCATGCAATTCTGAACCTGATCCCAGTCATCTCTCTCTCCCTTTCCACTTATATAAATGATAGAATTGTAGAGTTGGGACCCGGGGGGTCATCCAGTCCAACCCCTGCAATGCAGGAATCTCAACTAAGGCATACATGGTTTGCTTAAAAACCTGAAGGAGGCCTTTCCACTCTTGAACAGCTCTTATTGTCAGAAAGTTATTTCTGAGTTTAATCAGAATCTCCTTTTTAGCACCCAGAACAGGGGAATACAAGCTGGCTCAATCTTCCATGTGACAGCCCTTTAGACGTTTGAAGACGGCTATCGTATTTTCCCTCAGACTCTTCTTTTCCAGGCTAAACATACCCAATTCCTTCAACTGTTTCCCACAAGGTTTGGTTTCCACACCCCTGGTCATCTTGGTTGCCCTGCTCTGCACATGTTCCAGCTTGTCCTTCTTAGATTGTAATGCCCAGAACCGGATACATTACTCTTGGCGTATTGATTTTCACATGGCAAGAGTGTTCATCAACTGTAAACACTGAACTTTAAAATGACTAAAACAACAACAAAAAGATTGACCTGCAGTTCATCTAAACGGCTGTTGCTTGATTTGCTGCCATTACCTACGTTTTACTACAGCCCATAACATTCAAGTAAATCCATCACTCCAGAATGCCAAGTGCATCTCTGGAAGAGACTCATAGGCATTTCTCTTCTGACAGGTGAAAAACAGGAACTAAATCTCAAGAAAACAGCTGTGCTTGACAGCCCCTCTCATCAATCTGCTTTGGTGGGTAAATTTTACTCTTTGATATACTAGATCAGAAACTAATGAAAACCTGGCCATATACTTCTCTGGAGTCAGCACGGCATCCTAGATCCATCACCTGGGGTCCACTGGGCGTGTGGACCCCAGGAAAGCTGCTATGGGAATGTGGTCCTCAGTGTTAAAAAAAGGTTTCTCCACCCATCTTACACGATGAAGGGCCCCTTAGAATGAATAAATAAATAATGAAAATACAGTGGTACCTCTGGTTACGTACTTAAGTCGTTCCAGAGGTCCGTTCTTAACCTGAAACTGTTCTTAACCTGAAGCACCACTTTAGCTAATGGGGCCTCCTGCTGCTGCCGCACCGCCGCCACGCGATATCTGTTCTCATCCTGAAGCAAAGTTCTTAACCCAAGGTACTATTTCTGGGTTAGCGGAGTCTGTAACCTGAAACATATGTAACCCGAGGTACCACTGTATACCAAGCAAATGAAGTGCTAACTTTACATGAAGCAGGTAAAATGGATCAGCTTCTGTTGGTGGTGGAGTAGGAAAAGCGTTTGACCTACAGAAAATTCTTCATTCTAAAGAATGGGAACTTAGTGGAGGAACAATCTATCTGCTGTGGCCCCCATGTGGAGGCAGCTGCATATTGCAGTCAAGATGGTAGCATCTCCATACTGCAGGTTTAATATGTATAAGTGCTTCCACATCAGTCCCAGACCGTCCTCCTTTCTGCGACACGATGAAAGTGCATGAAATTATGCATGGATAATTCTAGAACTCCTAGGCATCCAATGAAGGTGAAGATTAAAAGATAATAGGAAGTGCTTCTTCACACGGTACATAGCTAAACCATGGAACTTGTGGCCACAGGAAGCAGTGGTGATCACCAACGTGGATGGCTTTAAAAGAGAATTAGGTAAATTCCTGAAGAAGGCTGTTGAAGGCTACTAGCTACGATGGAGGACTTCATGGTCAGAGGTAGTAATGATCCTGAATACCAGTTGCTGGAAACTGCATAAGGAGAAGAGTGCTCTTGTGATCAAATCCTGCTTGCAGGTTTCCCACAGGCATCTGGTTGGCCACTGTGAGAACAGGATGCTGGGACAGATGGCCCAGCAGACTCTTCTTAAGCTTACTGTGTGAAGAATATCCATGCTTGTGCTGGAATAGCCTGAGGATGACTACTGAAGGACCATGGAGACCTTCCATTTGATGCAGAGGAACAATGTGTCATTTCACGTTAGTCATTATTTTCAGATGGTTTTAACTGGTCTGTTGCTGGAGTAATGTGTAGATCAGATCTAAATCTTGGCTAACACAGACAATGGCATATCCTATCAATGTGATTTTGCCGTCTCTGCAAACAGATGGCACCATAGTGTTTTATTTTTTAAAATAATCACGTTTCAACCTTCTATAAAGCAAATATATAGAGTCATTAGCTCTGATTAAAAACCCGAGCCTAAAAATACAGATTGTGATGATCCAAAGAAGTGATCGGAGCACACCAGGGTGGGGAACTTGAGGAACATGTCTACAGTTGGGGGCCTTGTTGTAAATGCCTTCTTCAATTCCCACTGCAAAGATATCAGCACTGTCTACTTTAGAAAGAAGTTTCTGTCTTCAGCAGTTGGAACTGCCATGAGCAATGAGCAAATTTCCTGCTGTGCCAGCATCCTACTCTCTCTGTGTGTACACCTTTGGATTATGGCCATTAACTCAATGATTTTAATGAAAAACATGTTTACCATGTTTGCCTCAGTCCAAAGCTCTACAGATGCTCTGATTAAAGAATGAGCTCCAGAATTTGCATTGATTGACTTCTTCATTCATTGTAGTGTTGGGGAAAGGCTTTGCATGTGGCCTAACACTGCTTGCTATGTACATAGGAACATTTTTTTGCCATGAAATGAACCTCAGGTTGGAACAGAAAAATGTACAGGAGTCAAGAATCTGATCCTGCATTGTGATTGTCATTTGATGGAAATACTTAAAACAACAGTTTCCCAGGTCTGAAACCATGGTTTTTAAAACCCACAAATAAAGGGTACTTGAGAACAGAGGAGATGGGGTGATGAAAAGGAAGCCATAATTTATTGGACTGGGATCATTATGCATGAACCAGGCCCATCTGTAAAGGGGTAATGGATATACTTCTCCAAAGCTTGTTTTTCTCCAATAATAAGGAGAAAAGGAAGTTGAGACAACAGGTGGGGTGATGGATATTGCGATATTTGTCCAATGATAAAGGAACATTATGGGAGGGTTAGTAACATTAACATTTAAGCAAGGCAATGCAGTAATGGAGCACTGATGCAGACGGTTTGTGTAATGATGTGAGGACTGCACCAGCCCCCTGCAGTATTTCCTGGCACAAATCACATGGAAACTGGCCAAATGGACATCATTTGTGAAAAATGTCTCACTGACCCTCAGATACACTAATGTTACAGAAAGCCGCAATGCAGCTGCCATGCTCTGACATTAACTGAATTAAGGTGCATCTTTCATTAAATCATTCATTTAAATGAAACTCCTTCCAAACTGGACTCTGAATACCCAATATGTTTCCTGACTCACCTTAGATCCATAAAGATAGTACGGCTGGACGTTGGCTGGTTTATCTCTCTGGGGTTCTTGGGTAAATGGAATTGCTGTCCGTACAAATCTGGTATTTGTGGAAAAAATGGAAGAAAATGGCATCCGAAGCTTGTTTTGGAGTAGATGTGTATTGCACTATGATTCCCTCCTTACATTATTACTTTATGCACCAAGTTAACTAATTATTTTCCTGCATGAACTGGCAGTTTTACTAATATTTTCAGTTAGAAACAATATTTTCCTATTTTTATTGTATTCACCTACCAAGTACGGTAAAAAAAAACCCTTTTATTTTACTTGTGAAATGAACATTTCTAACTGTTAATACCAATCACTAGAATTTCACTGTTACTGAAAATATATTTTAACATAAATGCTTCTTCAAAGAACTGTATCAAACAATGCTACATATTTTTATCCGCAGTTTAGTCAATAGGCTCATTATAATATAATATAATGGAGCTCCGTGTCTATTATGAATTCTGTGGGCTGTATCCAATGGTGCAGAAGGCAGAGCTCAGTCAACCAACCTTTCTCTTCCTCTCCTCCCTCCTCCAGCCTCTGAAAACCCTGCAAATGTGAAAAAGGGCTGCAATATGAGGGAGGAATTATCCAACAGCAAGTGGAAGGATTTTGGTCCAGTAGGACCCCCGCAGGGACTGCGGGGGGGGGGGAGAGATCAGCTGTATGCTTTTCGTTCCCACAACTTTGGATACAACCCCATCACATTTCAGTGGCGTAGCGTGGGGGGTGCAGGGGGGGCCGGCCGCACCGGGCGCAACATCTGGGGGGCTGCTCGCACTCGCAGCTCTCTGCCCCTACCTGGCTCACTCACTCTCTCTCACTGCAGTGCTGGCTGTGCGAATCCAATCCGAGCCGCTGGGTCGCTGCCCACTGTGGAGGGGGGGGTGCCAGGCGTGTGGTGCGGTGCGGAGAGAGAGCGAGGGACTATCTGGGGAGGGACAGGTTAGGGGGCGCAAATTACTTGCCTTGCCCCGGGTGCTGACAACCCACGCTACGCCACTGCATTTGTACACAAATATTTACAGTATCCTCTAAGACTCCCACATTAACCAGCTTTATGTGACCCTTCCCCTTCCATCCAACCCTGACAGCTTAATGAGATGTCATTTTTCTGATCTAAAATTAACTATGCCAAAACCCTGACCAACTCAAGAGCAATGCCTATAATTGTTTTCAGTTTCAATACTCTATTGTGAAATTGATTATGTGTAATCTACCTTGGTTTGGGTCAAGAAGGATGAAGAGCATGAGTCTTGAAATGCACCCATAAGCTATAACTAGCCTTCAAACTGCACCTCACTTTGAATGACAGAACTGTAGAGTTGGAAGGGACGGCAAGAGTCTAGTCCAGCCCCCTGCAATGCAGCCCCAATGTGGGGCTCGAACCCACGACCCCCAGGTTAAGAGTCTCATGCTCTACCAACTGAGCTATTTGACATTTTCTTCTTACCTGTTAGTAGACCCATTGTAGCAGTAATTAGGTAAAAAGTCAAAGTTCAGCTCCCAGAAGACATGCAGGGTGATGCGACCATAAGGAGCCGAGACATTGTGATTGGCCTCTCGGAACATGGCATCGAAACTGTCCAGGGTCATGTGCTTGCACAGCAGTCTGTGCGTCAGACGGTTTATCTCCAAAAGCCATTCAAGCTCCTGCACCCAAAGAAAGGAGTGGGCACTTTTCTAACAGGTTGTGGACTGAAAACACCATACATCTGATCTGGACTGATGCCAGGGGAAGAATTATAAAGACAACACAATATTCTTAACAGTTATATTTATACCGCTTACTTACATCAGCTGACTAACCCTTACAAAGCTTATTATTGTACCCATACTGCAAACTGTAGAAGAAAGGGGAGACGCAGGCTGAGACACAGTGACCTCCTAAGACCACTGACTGGATTTATGGCAGAGACAAGACTTAAGGGGTTCAGGCTGAATTTTCACAAGGCAATCTCTTAGCCATTGTATCACACTTGGCAATTGCTTAGTGACCCAACTATTTGAAAATCTCATACTCCAGTGCACGGTTATTTATGCCTCTTCTTTGCCAAGAAGAGAACCAATAAATTTTATCTACCGTATTTTTCTGTCTGTAAGTCGCCCCCATGTATAAGACTCCCCCCTATTTTTGGGAACTCAATTTTAAGAAAATGAGGTGAGATGGCCCAAAGTTGTTGAGCTTCTCCCCCCATGTAGCTGCGGGCAGCAAACACTCCCTAGATCGCTTCCCACATGCAGCAGCATCAGGGGAAACTGTGCTCCCACCTGCCAGCTGGTTGGTGGGAGCACAACTTCCCCTGATGCCGCTGTGCGCGGGAAAGGATCTAGGGAGTGTTTCCCATGCACAACAGCACCGGAAGTTGCGCTCCCACCAACCAGCTGGCTGGAGGCACACAGCTTCTCTCACCCATGCAGCTGTGTGCAGGAAACACTCCCTAGATCGTTTCCCGCTTACTGCAGCATCGGAGGAAGTTGCGTTCCCACCAACTGGCTGGCTGGCGGGCATGCTGCCCCGCCCCCCCATTCCACTGTCCATGTATTGGACGACCCCCGTTTTTTCACACGATTTTTGAGTCACAAAACCTCGTCTAATACATGGAAAAATGCGGTATGTTATGCTGAATGCCCAAGGTGTGGAGGCTATCAGCAACCACTAGAGGATGTTGACAGTTCTTCCCCCATCTGGAGATAAGTCCAGTGACTGTGGACAGTCTCCTTCGGCACCATTATCAAAAGATGCATTTAGGATTGACAACTTCCCTTTCTGATTCCTGATTGTAACATATCCATGAGCAAGACCTGAATCTACATACTGTAAGCATGTTAGTAATAAGAGAATAGACTCCACTGGGCATTATAAATATACTAGAGATGCAATATTTGTGCATTGGGAAGTAGGTCTTTCCATTCTGCTTCCTCTCCTTAATCCAGATCTGAGAGGGTCTTGGGAAAGATCATATGGTGCCCAGAGGCATTCTGACTATGAGAAATAATGTATCTGGATCTTCTCTCCACAGTACAGCTGTTCTATGTAAAAACTTACAAAATTGAAGAAAGGAAAAAACATGTTGAGGTTACTACTGTTGTTATTTAGGAACACCCCCCTCCAACCTGCATCCTGTCATCCAGCCTTAGTAGAGCCACTGGGAAAACTTACCACAATGGATGTCAGATCCTCACTTTCAAAGCGACTAATGGCCTGGTCTAGTGATTTGTACATTGCGGCTGAGATACGCTGAGTGATGAGTCTATTTAGGTCGATGGATCGGCCCAGCAGCTGTGGAAGTCACAAGACAGACAGCAAGTGAGAAGATGATTAAGAAGTGGTCCTTGATTCGGAATTACTATGCAGAGAGAAAGAACTAACTTGTACCCCAAATGTATGAGTTGGCCTATCTATAATAAAATGGGGGTAAGGATTTTGATCCATTCATTTCAGCAGCCAGGGAAAGCCCATGCTTGCAAAGGAATAGGCACAAGGATCTGCTTCCTCCACTGTAGTAAAACTGAGGGTAAGGGAGTAATTTTATGCATGAAGTGGAGCTTCAGTCGGTAAAACAACCCCTGCTGGCTGGGGCATATGAGCAAGAAGGGCTGTAGCTCAGTATCTGCTTTGAATGCAGAAGGTTCAGTCCCACATCTCCAGACAGGGCTAAAAGAGAACCCTGTCTGGGAGGCTCCCAGTTAGTGAGCAAGACAATACTGAGTAAGATGGACCAATGGTCTGACTCCGTATAAGGCAGATTCCTATGTTCCCATGGAAACAATAAAAAGGAGAACGCTTCCATATTTGAAAGTATGCCATGAGATGAATGGATGAGAAATGCCAACCATAACTGTCCATTCTACTAAAGCCCATTATTTCACTAGGGATAGAAATCATATTATGAGTACATTCACACAGTTACTTTTAAGGGCCAAAAAATGTTTGTATGTGCGTGATGCTTCTCACCATAGGTGAAGCAACTACAAGAGTACCTTTGGCTGGCTTGGGATCTGAGGTGTGCTATATAAAATTATTTAGGCTTTCATATTTACATCTCTGTGCATGGCAGAGATTGGCAACGCACAGATGTCTGGAATGTAAACCTGATGTACGACTCCTCCCCAGCTGGCAAGCCAATATAAAAGACTGGGAATCTTGTTGCAACCGACTTAAGTTGTACCTGGACATGTCTCTGTTTGAGCAACGTTTCATAGCGGTTGGATGGCGGGTAAGGTATAATCACTCCATAATTCTTACATTCAGCCCGGAATCGTTTATCCAATAATACACTGTAATTGGAAAGCAACTTGTCAATGCTTTTACTTGAATAGCTTTATGTTATTAACAATATTTCACCTAAAAGTAGAGCTAGGCAATAGGTGGTGAACTTGATGCGCCCCAGAAGTCCAACAGAGTCAGGAGGTCTCCATTTTGCTACCCCTATGCTATACGCATTCAGCAAGGGTATCTGAACCATCAAATTAATTGTGGGATTTAGTGCATGAAAAAATCTGTAAGTTACTAACATAGAAGTTCTGTTTCCATGGTGCAAAATTTGGAACAGAGGTTAGGCAACATATTTTGGATAAGTGACAATATTTAGTTGTTAAAAAGGTAGTTGCCAATAAAGAGTATGCAATACTAAGCAGTTCGTGTTATTAACATGGACCATTTTCAACTCTGTGCTAACAATCTCCTCTCATTTCCCAGCAATGTATATTTGTTGTGATCTCACCACCTGCACAAGCCATAAGATCTTCAGATAAGGAAGCAGTCTGTACATAGCAGCTGATACAACACAGTTAAAAGCTTGCCATGTTTTGACAATTGAACCAAAACCGAGCAGAAGTCTCCTACCTGCCAGCCATTGCTTTATAGTAAGCAAAGATCTGGTCTGCCAATTTGTAAACAAATTGATCAAAACACAAGTTGACCTGTCAGAAGAGTGAAAGAAACAGGATTTAGGACCAATATGCATAAGACTGGACAATTGTTTATGAAGTTACAAGAACAATTAGGTAAGAAAAAAGAAAATAAGCTCACTTCTGCTTCAATTTCATCATAGAGAAACTGCTTTTTAAACTTGGTCAAAGCATAATAAGCGCTGTCGTTGTAGAGGTCCAATGGATACAGCACATACCTGCAATGAAGGAAATAGGCTTAGGACATGCCAGCACAGTGTTTGGGTATGACAGTCACCTCCGTTTCTTTCTTCTTTAAAGCAGAAGTTCTCTGCCTGCTCACTTAGCACTAAAGCCAACCTGGAGTGTGTGGAATCTTGCACTCAAAAGTATTTGTATATGAGCAAGAAGGGCACGTGGGAAGCATGGGTAGGAGGTGACATGTCCAAGGGTGCAAGAAGTAAGAAGAATGGCAAATGGGAGCCAGTGATGGCAGAGAACGGAAGACCTGATAGATATAGTACCAGAAACTGTCCTTGGGATGGCTATATTTCACTGGTACAGCATCTGCTGTGCATGCAGAAGGTCTCAGGTTCAATTCCTAGCCTCCTCAGGAAGGGCTGGGAGAGAACCGTGCCTGAAATCGGAGAGCTATTGCAAGTCAGCATGCACAATATTGAGCTACATGGGCCAATGGTTTGACTCTGAATATGGCAGCTTCCTGTCAGAGAGATCAGGACCTGCATTTCAGTGTGCAATGGACACTTCGTAAGAATGTGTTTAAAAACAAACCAACCAAGCACATCCAGTGGAAACTTAGTTTCATGCATAAAATGTAATCAATATTTACAGTTTAACAATGCATGTTATTAATCCTCTGACTTTTAAAAACAAATTTCTTCACACACACAAACTGAAACTGATGGAAGAGTTTGAACTACCCAAGTGAAACATACCCCCCACTGCCATAAATCAATCTCACTTGTTTCACAAGTCCTAAAAAGACCAGAGCGATGAATGCCGATTTTATGCATCACCTGAGGAGCCCCCCCCAATTATGCAAAACATCTGGCTTACCCTTTAAGACAGTCCTCATTGCCATCCACCCTTCTGATGGCAAAAGGAGACAATGTACCCCAAATGAAAGGCAAGTAAAGATGGAATACTACCTGACCTTAGACACTAGGCCACTATTTCCTTTTACATGCTAGAAGGAATACATGCCACAATAAAGACAAATGCCTTCAGTTTGCCATCTCAAAGATATCCAACCCATTTATTTCCACAGATGCATTCCACAACGTCTTTGAGCTCTTACTCCATCATAGAAGGTTCTTTGGTTTCCAGGATGTGATCTGTTAGAATCCAAGGCATAGACATCTCAATAGGGAACTGAATCCGGCGGCCCATGGTCAACTCCAGAAAAAATTCCCGGAACCAAAGCTGGGATAGGTCACAGCATTGTTGGAGGGCCTCTACAAACACAAATAACGAAGGAAGGTTTAACACTTATGAAGGATGAGCAGAAGGCTAGTCTACATCTGCTATTATTATGAATTATAATATATATCAGATATAAAAGCATATATGAGTTAAGAAAAGAGTATGTACATGATATACGATTTTTATTTTAAGAAATAAACATGCTTCATGACCATAAACTACTGTATTCAAGAAAACAGTTTAAACACACATGGTAGCAATTTCTGACAAAGTTCACATCCAGATCTAAAAGCACCTTAAGATGAGCTACAGCAAATGGGAGAGATTCTCCCAGATGCTACTATCCTTTGAAATGTTAACTCATATAAAACATGTATTCATATCAACAGAAAGGCTGCCTGAGACGCTACTATCCTTGACGTATTACACACATCAAACATGCATTCATATCAAACCTGTGACTGTTACTACCTACCACTAATGTTGAGAAGATGAGTGAAGAAGAAGGACTGTTTGTGGAACTCTTCAATGGCCAGAACTATTGGTCCATCCAGGCTGCTCCTGAGAGTCTTCTTTGAGCCACTTTTGTCTGCAATGAGCGATTCCAGCATGGTTCTCACCATATAAAGCTGCAAGAGGAGAGCGATTATTCTTATTATGCAGGCAACCCCCCATTTACGTGTGTTCAATATGTACGTGACTGCGCATACAGTCACAATAAAATTTACTTCCAAGTAAATCGCGCAAAACCCAGAAGTGAATTTTAAAATGGCAAAAACCTAGAAAGGTCAGAAGAGGCATGGAAACGGCACCTAGCAATCCCAAGAACCTTTGCAAGTGCAAACCCAAGAGCCCTTGCACCAACCACTGAGGCCTATGGAGGGTTGGGGTTTCGAGCAAAGTTTGAAGAGAGCTTGGATTTTTTAAGGGGTTTTCAAGAATGTTTGTAGGCTTTTCCAATTGTTTTTCAAATATACACACTTTCACTGATGCGTACAGTGCCTTGGAATGTAACCCCTGCATAAATGGGAGGTTGCCTGTAGTCTGCATCATCTCCTACAGCTAATGACTGCTCAAGAGTGAGTTCATCTGTACTTTTTCTTAAAACCCTATTAACAAAATTCCAGCTCAAAAGCTTGTGGGCAATTTATATTTCCCATGCCACTTAATTGCTTTGCTCAACCTGGAACACTGTAGTACAGCTCCCATCAGCCCCAGACAGGTGGCCAGTGGTCAGGGATGATGGGAACAGGAATCTAAAACATCTGGAGGGCACCAGGTTGGGTGGCTCTGTGGGTTAAACCACAGAGCCTAGGACTTGCCGATCAGAAGGTTGGCGGTTCAAATCTCCGCGATGGGGTGAGCTCCCGTTGATCGGTCCCTGCTCCTGCCACCTAGCAGTTCGAAAGCACGTCAAAGTGCAAGTAGATAAATAGGTACCGCTCCAGCGGGAAGGTAAATGGTGTTTTCGTGCGCTGCTTTGGTTTGCCAGAAGCGGCTTAGTCATGCTGGCCACATGACCTGGAAGCTGTATGGCCAACAAAGCGAGATGAGCGCCGCAACCCCAGAGTCGGCCATGACTGGACCTAATGGTCAGGGGTCCCTTTACCTTTTAAATAGCTCCAAACCAATGAATATGAAAGGTACTGTGTGTTAAATGTTGATTGGAATATCATCTTGTCCCTCAGAGAACTACTGTGGAGGGGGAGGGGAATTAAAACACCATTTCCAGCCTCCATGATGTATACGTAATACTCCAGCACCATTTACTAGATTTTCATTTCTGACAGTGCCAATCACCTATTAGGTGAGAGGATCTAACCAGACTTCCAGAGGACCCAAGATGTGACCTACACCACCTGAGTTAATAGTGTTGATATCTGTTTGTCAGGAGGATCAAGGCTCCTTGAAAAGGAAAAGTGGACAAGCAGGCTGATGTTAGTGGAGAGGCTCCTCCTTTTATAACCAATGTGTTTAATGCTGAACTGCGAACCAACTGCACGTTTAGAACAGAAAACAATGTTACGAACTGCAACATCCTACTTGCTAAGGACAGTGCGATTCACAGAAGGTAATTCACACATTACATAATTATACATGATATAATTAAGACAGCGTGACTGGTGTTAGAGAGAAACTTTGAAACAAAAGCATTCTAAATGTTTAGTTTACAGACACAACATCTTAGAGTCCCAAACTGCTCTCAGCAGAGAAGGAGGTACATACCTGTGTGCTGGAAGGCCCTACAGCTCGGCGTGGGACCTTGATATCGAAACCGCCTTTGGGGTCCTTCTCGCCTCTCAGACAGGGGTCATTTGGAGGCTCACGCCCTCCCTCCCAATCACAGATTGTCTTTCTAATTGCCTGGAGGACACTAGGAAGATGAAAGAAATTCGATTCAACTCTCCACTGAATAGGGCCTAGTAAATCACTGTTTCTTCAGACTGGCCTACCTCACAGGACTGATGCAAAGATACAATTAATACAGGAGCAGTGTGGGTCTTTTTAAAAGCCTTGGGGCCACAGTACCTCATGGGAAACCTGATAGGGCCAGTGGTACTGTGGCCAGAGGCCAAAATGGGTCACACAGCTTATGTGATCCTTACCTTCCAGCCACAGGAAAGTCAGAGTTTTATACATAAACACTCTATGCATGTGGCCCTTTGGAGTTTATTAATAAAGCAGTTTATTAAAATACATGGGAATGTTGGTGTTGTCTGTTTATCCAATCATCATCATCATCCTGCTATGGTTTCACACAAGCCCTTGGACAATCCTGCAATTGTTGGGGGATTGTGACCCTTTGTCTTTATTGCTTAGGAACATCCTGAGATTATGGATTATGGTTTTAACCATGTCAATAGCTGCTATTGTTCTTTTCTTTCAACACAGCTCTTGAGTATTATGTAGAAACAAAGGAACATTTAAGAGTAGAACTAAATTATGATTGACATGGAATTGCCACCAAACCCATGTCAAATTTTCCCTCCCTCCCTCATGTTTAGAGATGCTAACTCCTGCAGTGACCTCATTCAGTTGTGTGTTGCTCCACCCCTATCAGAAGGAGCCAATGATATGGAACATCAGAGGGGAAAGGCTTAATGTGATAATGCCACAAAATGGATTAACTCTGGGGGAACCGCATTCAGGGCTGCCACTTTTGACAGTATTGTGTTGAATGCAGCATCTGGTTTCTCCCTTAAGAGTTCGCAGCCAAGTTTTGCTTGTATTGGGAAGGCCGGCCTCACCTGATTAGGACATTCTTCTTCTTCCTGACAGCTTGCCTTAGTGGCTCTCTCAGTGTCACCTGAGCAAAATCCTGCAGAGCTGCATAGATTGTGTTCCTGATGGCTTGGTTGAAAACACTCTCCATGCGGCCCATGAGCACCTGCAGACCTTTTATCATAGCAATCACCTGAGTAATTAAAGATAAAAAAGGACCTTTATTTTCAATGCCCTTCTGTAGTGAAGGGAAACATGGCAAGTCAATTCCCCCCACCCCCAAAACTAATGTTTGGATTGCTGAATCAGAGCAAATGGGAATCTGTAGAAAACCTAAATTGCCATTTGCTCTGATTCAGCTTTAAAGAGCAGGTTTTTATAGGAGAAAGAAAAAGAAAAAAGGTGCTCTGTCATGGAGCTTTAAAGCATGGACATGTGCCTGGAAAGAGCAGGGAGAAAAGCAAGTACAGTATGGAAAAGCCCTAACACAGGTAGTGTTCAGTGGGACTGGCGTTGCTTACAGATAAAAAAAATACCAGAAACAATTTGGCCAAAGGAGAAAATGTTTAACCCCAAGTATACTGAACCTCAGGGACGCGGGTGGCGCTGTGGGTTAAACCACAGAGCCTAGGACTTGCTGATCAGAAGGTCAGCGGTTTGAATCCCCGTGACGGGGTGAGCTCCCGTTGCTTGGTCCCTGCTCCTGCCAACCTAGCAGTTCGGAAGCACATCAAAGGGCAAGTAGATAAAAAGGTACCGCTCCGGCGGGAAGGTAAAAGGTGTTTCCGTGCACTGCTCTGGTTCGCCAGAAGCAGCTTAGTCATGCTGGCCACATGACCCGGAAGCTGTACAAGAGACATTTGCCACTTTGAACGTATTGAGACAATGCAGCCACCCACCTCCACAAACGCAAACTTCTCCTCACTGGTGTAATTGTACCGTGTGGCTCTTTCGTACTCCTCAGCGGTGCCTGGGCAATCTTTGTTACAAAACTTATCAGTAGGATGGACCAGCTTCCAAGAATACTGAATAGAGAAAACAAAAGCAGATATTGTTCAACCACTGCTTGTCATTTGAGAAAAATCTTAGTGAAACCATTTCACGATCTCACAACTCCTCCACTGTATGCAAAATCCTTGCTTTATTTACGTTAAGTTTTGTTGCGTGGTAATCGATGGCCACCAATCAGGCTGAATAAGAGTCTATAGCCACTACTTACCACTTCCATAACATGTGCACTCCACTTGGAAAGAAGCTGCAGTCCCCGTAAAGCCAAGTCAAAAAGCTCCCTGTATTCCTCATCTGACTTCTGGCTGTCCAGTCCTGAGCCAGTCACAACCTGGAGAACATCAGATAAGTACCTCTGTCTGAGGGACACATGCCTATTGTAGCTTAACAACTGTATCTTATCCAATGCCACTATCATATCTTTTTTTAAAAAGTACTACCCTCTCCCTTAACTGAGTTTCCGATCTGAGCAAGAAAAAGTAAACAGTTGTACAAAAAACGGAAATGACAGCCCTGAAGAAAAGGGAGCTGGTGCAGAAGAACTGAGACATGGTGCTAAGTGGAAAACGAAACAGGAATAAGGAGTCAGAGATGGGAAACTGGAACCTCAGAAAGAGGCACATTACAGAGTGGGTATGGACTCTGTAATGATGGTGGGTTTGGAGGATGAGTTTTGGCCATTCTGCATTTGTCTTTAGGTTGTAAAATGGTTGCTTTTGATTTTGGGGTCTTCTGCAACAGAAGGCCAAAAAGTTCAGAGAAAGGTTGAAAGTATGGGGAGTTTACAGGAAGAAGTACAGTGCACAGGAAGATTAAAAGCATGGCACAAAAAGTTTAGCCTAGGGATATGGCAAGTTAAAAAAACCCCCGACAACACAACCAGGATGCTACTCTCCTTTGGGCTGGTTAAAATGGGTAGGGGCAGTGAAAATACTGAATAAAGTAAACCCGGAAAACAGAGTAGTTAGCCACCACTCTTGAGGGGTGGTTTTATCTGCACTCTAACATTACAGATGAGATTTACCCACTAAGCATTTCAGAGCATTTCCCCAACCCTTCCCCCTTTCATTCCACAAATTGCTCCAGGGCCTTTGTTCCCCTCCATGGAAGCTTACCTCACTGTTGCTGTAGCGAGCAAGTTCGGAGATGAAGCGGATATGGTCATCTCGGATCTGAACCATCTGCTCGCAGATATTGTACTGGGGACTGATGCTGCTCTGAGTGCATGTCCACCTGGGCAGAAAACCAATGCCTTCATGTGACTGGGTAACACGCAACACAGTGGAGCAACAGTTACTGCTTGAGACACTTTCGCTCCATCACTCTGTAAATATGTCAATTCTTTCGCTTTCGGTCAACACATGGGAAAGCGTGCTTGTCAATATTCCTCTGAATGACATGTTACACAGCCAATTACTTACCATGGGCAACACTGTGGCCTCATCTTTCATACCTTCATGAAGCATCTATAATGCACTTATTTTGCAGGCATGGAGAAAACTGGACTGACATGAGAGAAAAGGGAAACTGGTCTTCAGCATCTCTCTTATTGTGAATGTATGACTGGAACACAAAAGCAACAGCTGGGAGGAGAAGTCTCCTCAATACGTTGTCTTATTTGAAGGATTTGAGCCACTTTTTAGGACTAAGTCCTCACAAATTAATTTAAAACGGAGTGAGAAACAAGGTACAAAGTCACAGCGGAACCAGTGTAGAGATTAATCCGAGAAGCTGCTCTGGTATCAATTAAAGGCAGCATGAAAAGGAAGCCTTTGATGCCACGGTTGAAGGGACAAGATACAAGTTTATTGAAGGGGGGTCTATAGTTTTGGGGGCCATCACTGACAATGCCCTGTGCACGCCAACCTAGCTGATTTTAATGGTAGGCACTTGAGGAGGACCCCTGGGACAGATGTTAGCATACTGCGAGGATTACAGGGGTGAAAGTGGTTCTTCAGATAACCTGGACCCAAGCCACTGAGGGCTTTAAAGGTTAAGACCAGCACTTTGTGTTGGGACAAAAAACCTACTGGTATTCAGAGCAACCGGAACAAAATTGTGCATTCATATTTTCTGGCCCCCACGAGAATCCAAGTGGCAGAATTTTTCAATAGCTGTAGCTTCTGGACCATCTTCAGAGCACGCTGCAGTAGTCCTCATATGCTCAGAACAAAAACAGCAGCAGCAACAAAAAGTAACAAAAAAAACCCCATTCCACAAACTGAGTTGCAGGGTCTCTGTGTATTATACCTATATTATACCTATCTGGCACAAAAGAAATCATCAGAGTAGCTCTCTGTAAATGAGACTTTGAATGAATTAATTCATTGATTCAGTTCAGACACCACACCAAACCATGGCTTATTCCTACCATGGTTTAGAACCCAAACCATGGTTTGAGTTTCCAAATGTACAGGCAAATTAGCTAGTCTGCTCCCCCAATTTTTGTTCTGCACAGGCCTCTTAGTTTAGACATCACATCAAACCACTTTGATGTATGTTTTTTAATTCTGGTTTACTGGCCAATTTCAAACCACAGCTTGTCAGTTTGTACACCACACCAAAACAACAGTTAAACTTTTTGTATGATGTTTGAATTGAATCACTAACATTTCCTGTGATAAATGTGTATTGTTTACAGATTCAATAACTGGCCGTATAAATGCTTAAAATAAATAAATAGGTGAAACAAGTAAAAAATGACACTGTTTGCATATCACAGTAAGCCATTATTGATGACTTACCAAGAATGAGGAGTGTGCTAGTACAAACTGCACAATTACTCCTTCTCTGGTGCAAGAAGGAACAACAAACAATGCAACTTAGTTTGTCATTATGTTTGAACCAGGATCATGGTTTGTTCCTCCCCCCAAAACAATATCAGCAAGCCAAGAATAAATATTGGATTTGTTATTGTGGTCTTTTCAGAAGAAACAAATGACAACCCCAGATCTGGACATAGCAAAAAGCCAAGTTTAATGGTCTGTTGCTCCTATTCACATAAGAGGAAGAACAAAGTGGGAGTGATTAGGGTGTGTGCACTAGAATGCTGCTTATTCATGATTAAGCCACCAACCATGGCTTACCTTGATGTGCAATTTGGCCTTTTGGCATGTTGTTCCACTATTCAAAATCTGCTAGGTGTTGTGGGGTTTTTTGGTCATTAGCTATTTAAAGATACAGATACTGTTTTCATCCTGTTTTTGGACTCTGAACTAGCTCTCTTCGGTGATATTGTGGTAGATGCAGATATGTTAACTATGTTGACGGTAGATGACCATGTCTAATTATATCTTCAGATTAAAAAATTCCTTCCAGTAGCACCTTAAAGACCAACTAAGTTAGTTCTTGGTATGAGCCTTCGTGTGCATGCACACTTCTTCAGATACACTTCTTCAGATATATCTTCAGATGTCACACAATCTCAGTATAAAAGCATATATATTGTTTTTATCCCATTTTTGGAATCTGAACTATGTCTCCTTGGTAATATTATGGTAGCTGCAGTTAAGTTTACTATGATCACAGTGGATGGTCACGTCTAATTATATCTGCAGATGTCCTATTATCCCAATACTTTGCTCTTACCCTTTCAGTGTCCTGCTTCCCCCAAAGGAATCGGCAGGTTAACAGGGATGGTCAGAATTATAAGGCCATACAATAAAAACATAGTTAATTGCATCTCGGCACAATGGTGAAATGAATAAGGAGCAAGAAAAGTAAAGGACGGGGTATGAAAGCGCAGGAAAACAATTCTGCAGCCCGTTAAAGTCCAAAATCTGTTCTCCCAGGAAGGAGAAAGTTGCTGCTCTGACTGGAAACTGAACGAAAAAGGAATTGTTAGTAAGTGAGAACAGTTGGAAGAAATATTTCACATTTTTACTATTGGGATGCAGCTGGGAGATATTTGAAATGGGACTAAAACATACAAATTGTTAAAACAGCTTCCGCAAATGGAAAACCTTTCCATATATCGTGGAAATTAGTTCATGACAGTTAGGATCCAACAGACTGTGTAACAGGTTAGGACAGGCATAGGCAAACTCAGCCCTCCAGATGTTTTGGGACTACAACTCCCACCATCCCTAGCTAACAGGACCAGTGGTCAGGGATGATGGGAATTGTAGTCTCAAAACATCTGGAGGGCCAAGTTTGCCTATGCTGTGCCTGGGTAAGGATGATCAGTGACAAACCACACATACATGCTGGTGAGGGAAACCACTGGTTAGATACTTTACACCCATGACAAAATCCAGGGCAGTATTCAATGAAATAGTTTTGCATGCAGAAGAATTACTGCTGGCGCAACAGGACTTCCTCCCACTTTCCTCCCTTTGTGTGTCGTCCCAAATCTGCTCTGGAGAGTTGGGGAAAACTTCAGAACAGCTTTAGTTGGCGCATGGGGGTAGAACAGAGGGAGAATGTTCCGTTGTGCAAGCTGATGTCCTTGCTCTGACAGAACCTTAGCTTTAATGCTATGCTGAATACAACCTTCAGAATGTTACATAAATATGCACCCAAAGGACACTGCCATTTTCGAAAGCTTAATCTCTGTAAGGGTGATTACTTCGTATATACGATTACTTCATGGACTTGCTTGCTCTGAATCCAAGCAAAGAGCGCATGAAACAAGTTTCACATACTTGGCTTGTATTCATGGTCATTTCATGGAAGTCACAGAATGACAACAACAGCTTGTGGAGTGTAAAAGAAATGGAAGGTGCTGTCCAATACATACCAGCTGAGAGATGTGGAACAATATTTTAGCAAAGGTGGTGTTTCAGGAAAAGTGATATAGAACAAGTTCTTGCAACACACTTAACAGCAGTCTTTAGAACTCATGCATGTAAGTGGAGATTGCTGCATGTATCTCCATTTCAAGAGAACACCCATGCATCATCTTGCATGTGTGAATTGAGGTGGGAGATCACCAAATGAATATTCAGCAGTGTATCTATTTAAATTGATCCTCACTAAGCAATGACTGACATGCTATCTAAGGCAGCAGAGCCATGTTGTTTGCATACTTTGGTGTTCAGTGTCCACTTCCATGTCATCAATTCCCTTCAAATAGATTGCAGCTTGAAACAGTGGGTTTCACCTTATATTTCTTTGAAAAACCCGTTTAAAATTCCTGAATTACAAGGCTGACCCCCTACTATCTTCCCTGAGAAAAAAAGTAGTCTGTACCGGACAGATAGAGAAAGTGCAGTGTCCATGCTCTGGAGAATTTTAGATCCTATTGAAAAATGCGGATAAAAACTACCCAGAGCAGGCACACCTCATTCACATCCACAGCACAACCATCCATAACTGCTGCATTCATGGTCACCAAGCATAAAAGCATACCAGAACAAGTGGCAGACAGGTAAGTACAGACACTGAACTTGGCATTCACAAATATATTCACAATACATGCAGTCACACATGCACACATTCTTGCAATCACATAAGCACACTCCATATACACACACTGATGAGTATCAAACTTGCTCCAATCCTCATGAACATCTATCAGTCTGTAAAAGTACGAACACACCTCTGTGCATTCAGATACTGGCATTCATACATTCATATCCTTTCTAAGCACAAACCACCAACATCTGATGCACACTCATACCTGCAGTCACCTACAGGTATCCTCAAGATATACCTATTCAGGCTCACAATTTATGAACAGCATGTACATAGATAAGCATAGACACAGATGAGTATGGCAGCCTTCCTCAACCTGATGCCTTCCAGATGGTCTGGACTATAAATCCCATAAGCACCAGCAAAATGGTCAGGGATAATGGGAATTGTAATTCAACATCTGGAGGGCACCAGGATGAGGAAAACTGACATAAGGTACTGGCACGTCTGTCTAACTAATGAGCATTGTGACGGTAATCCAGAAAGTCTTTGTAAGATTAGGTATGGGGACATAGCTAGTAAGGATCCAATCAAAAGGTAGGGCAGGAATGAATGCAGGGGGCAATATGGGTCTTGCCTAGATTGTCTCACATCAGTGCTTCTGAGACTAGCTTGGGTGAGATCATGTGTCTGAAACAGATGAAAGGAGGAAGCACTAGCTAGCAGGAAGCAGTAACTCTAGGCAAGTAGTCAGTGACAAAATCTGAAAGATGTGGGGGAACTATCAGGGAATACAGATGTCACTCTAATAAGAGTCAGAGTTTATTGAGTCCAAAAACTGCTCCTTGGTTGTGCTGTTAAAGGGGCACAGCCTTGGCTCAGTCAAAATAGAGACAGAACAGAGAAAGATAAATAAGGTTCCAAAGCAAGAACTCTTTATGCTGGAACAGAGAATAGCTTGGACTATAACCAAACAATTTATTTCAATGGGTTTAGGTACACCTAATTCTGCACAAGATTGGGGTTTTCACCCAAGGTACAGCAAGGAAAGGATGAGGAATGATGAATCCACACACATACGGCCTCGAAGAACTCACTACTACAGAGTCACACTCAGTAACACAATCACATGGACACACACACACACACTTGCAGGAACCCATGCACAGACCTCACACACGAGAGCAGGAGAGTTGCAAGTGTCTGGCAACTTCCTCTCTTGACCAGGACATACCAAAGCCAAGAGACATTATGGCAGGCACTCACTTGGATTTGTTCTCCTCATAGTGAGCACTGGTCTTAATGTATCTGGCCAGCTCTATCTGCATATCGCCGAATAAAGGAACCACCTGCAGCTGCTGGAAGAAAAAACAAAAGATGGTTTAAATAAGGCAGAGAGGCTCCCTTGGGTCTGAGAGAGCAATACAAGAGATTGGGGGAGAAAGGGGTACTTAACCGCCAGAGATGAATAAAGTTCTGGAACAGTCTTCCTAATAACTTTTGGATCAGCGAAGAGCCTTATTGAGTAATGAATTGCATACATGAGTTTTTTCATTGACTCAAACCAGATTCACACAGTAAAATCACCATGACTCTTGACAGTCACTTTTGCGTGGTGATCATTTCTTCTGAAGATGTCACCTACATAGTGAGATGTTACTATATCCTGGGGAGCATTCAGTACCCCAGTAAATATTCAGAACTCACTAAATGGGAGCATATGACAGCTGGCAATGAATCAAATTACTCATCAAAAAATCAGTATGAAAATTCAGCCTTAAGATGCTTTGCCCAAACAGACACAGCAAAAAACAACAACACATAGTACGGTAGCAGCAATGTTCTACAAGAGAAAGGGTATCACCATGCTTTGACCGTTTTAACAGGAAGTGTCTCTTTAACCCAGTACTTTCTGTTGTTCTTCCTGTGATGTTAACAACTGTAGTCTGGAATACATTTCTTCCCTAATATTTTGTTTGCAATTTCTTCTCTCTTCTTCCGGTACAAAGCTCGGTTTACGCTAACTGTATTAAAACATGGACAGGAATTCTGTGGGTTTAAATTTCAAGAGTGATGCTGTAGATTTTTGGTGCTTCTCATTTCTGAAACACATTTCATCAGAAATTGGTTTCTGTATTATCCTTTGTTGGATACAGGAGTCACTGTGTCATTTGCACGCCTGGGAGAAATATAGCATGCAAACCAGTAACAACATGTAGATCTCACCCATATGTATGTGACAGGGAGCTCTGGAATTCATTTTGGAACCAGCCCACAGCTTCAAAGGATGGCAAGGTCAAAAAGCTTACAAGTACCTTAAATGAAAAAAATCACTCCCTTCACTACTTAGTGTCCTTGGCAGTGGACCCTGCTGGTGGGAGTGAGACTATGTTGATAAACAGAAGCTACTATCACAAACAGATCAGGTTACATCGTTCAGCTGGTAAATGAAGAGTAATATTGTCACATCTGAAGAGCAACAGATGGCGTGCAGCCAAAGGGATGCAATTAAGCTAAAATGAACTGCAGTTCTTAAGTTACACTTCATAGTGGAACACAGTTTTCTTAATTAGCTAGCAACAGCAAGCAGAGGTCACAAGCTGGTGAATGTATCTGGCAGTGGTATAGGTCAAGTTGCTGCTAAAGGGTGGGGGCCCCCCAGAGGTTTAAACTTTGACAATCCTAGTTTGCCTTCATCACAGGAATAGTGTGTGGCTATGAATAAATAGTACAGTTCCAAAGCTCTTGCTGATAATCTGTGGGGTGAATTGGGATGGGATGGGGGTGGGTAAAATGGGAAAAGAAAACCAAGTTATTTTGGAGCAGGCAGCAAAAACTGGATAGGTTTTCAAAGGCAACAATGGGGCCCAAAACACATATTTTAATAAAACTTTTATTTAATAGAAAGTTACTTTTTCTGTCACAACTGGTAGTGTGCAGCAGCTGTAGTCAGCAGACAGTTGGCCTGTCCATTCCCCATCCCCCCCAGTGCCTCAGTTGTAACAACACCACATCATGATGTAAGGTCACTCCGAAGGCATTGTTGGGAGGTAAAAGGGTCTGCAAACTCCATCCCAAAGAATGAACAGCACAGCTTTTCAAACAAGCTTTGGCTATTTGGAATCACTGTACTTTGTTCTAACATTGCTTAAAAGGGCAAGACCCTCCATGCTTCAGCTACTAGGAGTGAAATTCCTTTATGTTGAAATTTATTTTGAAAAAATTAAGTTTTCCTTTGTTCCCTGTGCATCTCTGTTGTAACCACTACAAGACTGGAAGAAACATGTTAACTCTGGAAACACATGGAAAACATAAATCATGACCGGCTGAGGTTCTTGGACACATTTTTGCCACATGTTTTCAGTCAAGTGACTCCCCTACACACATTCATTACCCTCACAATATAGACATCAGCCATGAGAACTCATTTTTCATATAACACAGGAAGCGATTTCAGAATTCCAAAACTTGGTTGACAAAGTTTACAAGTGGTCATTGGGTCCACTCATGGGATGCCAGTAACACAGGTAACGATTAAATTGTGAACTTTTTAATATATGCTGTCTGTCAAATTTTGTTGCCATGTTTAAAAACATGTTTAAACATGTTTTGTTGCCATGTTTAAAAACTGGAGAGCCAGTGTGGTGTAGTGGTTCAGAGCGGTAGTCACGTAATCTGGGGAACCGGGTTCGTGTCTCCGCTCCTCCACATGCAGCTGCTGGGTGACCTTGGGCCACTCACACTTCTCTGAAGTCTCTCAGCCCCACTCACCTCACAGAGTGTTTGTTGTGGGGGAGGAAGGGAAAGGAGAATGTTAGCCGCTTTGAGACTCCTTAAAGGGAGTGAAAGGCAGGATATCAAATCCAAACTCTTCTTCTTCTCTTCTTACATGTGACAACACTGAGGAGAGGCAGAATCTCAACGAAATGTGGCTTTCCAGGGAGCACCTCAACCTGCTACCTTGCTCTTCCTCAGTGAATCTGCCATTTTTATTTCTCTCCACACTGGCAGAGCAAGTGGAACTATGTCAAATGTCCACCCCAATAAGGCCATTCTAAAAGCAGTAAGGCACCAATGGCATTTTTCAAAAAACTGATATTGGTGTCTTGGTTACTGAAGATGGCAGGGTTATCTGAAGAACTGTTCTTTGGCTCCTCTCCACAGTGTACTTGCCTTCTGCTTGCGACACATTCTATGATCTACATTGCATTGGTTGACATTGGTGCGAAGCCAGGGCTTGATGAGCACATTATCCAGCCAGCTGTCCCTTCCCAACTATTATGCACCTGTAGTTTTTGTTACACTTTTTTTGAGCATATTTGCATGGTGTTAAAATACTCCATTTGGAAGGCTTCATTTGCAATTGTACAGTACTGACCCCAGCACCTCCCGCCTGCCTACCTATGTAGCTAAAATTCCAAGGCACTTAAATTCACCACTCATGGTAATGAAAGCATTGTTGATAACACAGAATACAGCATTTTCAACAGGGATGGAAATGGACTCTCACTATGGCAGCTCACAGCTTATATGTTGTGGGCACAATATCTGGGTATAAGTGGAGTCTACCTGTTGCATAACATAGGAACAGATTGCCCTACCCAATATAAAGTCCGTAGCCATGCTGTAAAAATCGAACGTGAGTACAATGACTCTGAAATGCTGCAAATATGGACAGTTAGCAGCACCATGACAATATTCCTCAAAGAAAAGTGATGGAAATGGGAAAGAGTGGCACACTAAGAAGCAGGTTGAGACTGCAACTTTAGCAAGTTTTATCCAATATCACAAACATGGCATCAAACAAAAACTCAGCTGTTCAGCTTACTGTAATGTCAGACACTGAAGATTTCCAATGCAATTGCATTCCAGCATCTCAATCTTTCACAAATTGTGCTTGCTTTGCCCCAGACAGATATCCCAAGCAGCATGACCACAGATTCCTTTGGAGACAATCCTAAGCCAAAGCAATGCCAGACACTGACCTTGAAAAACTTGTCAATTTTACTGAGGTTGATTCTCTTCTTGGCATCTAGTTTATAAATGTTACTGACATTTCCGTCCATGAGATAGAGACCAAAGCCCATCACCTAGCAGAAAAATGAGATAAGCATAGAGGTCTGGTGGGAAGAACAGTGATATTTTCAAGAAAGTTATAAGCTAATCCAACATCACAGCTAGGGGTGTTTACGGCTTATCATTTCCAATTTTATTTCTTCTGAAATTCATTAATAATCATAAGAAGCTGCCTTATACTATGCCAGACTTTGTGCATCTAGCCCAATATCGTCTACTCTGACTGACAACACAGGTGAGGTAAGGGTTGTTTTTTAAATGGTAATGCTAGGAACAGGTCCGGTCTCTGTAATGAGGAATGTTTCCAAGATACACCAAGTTTGCCTTTTGTGTGGCTCGGAAGCTTAGTTCAAGGGTAGAATCCTAAACTGGAGAAGAAATGTTTCACACCACCTGAAGACTGGTGTTTATTCTCTGAGGGTACATTACTTACTTTTCTATCCCACTTTTCAGACAGTAATGGTCTCTCAACGCAGGCACATATCAATTGCCTCCCGTCAGTGGGAACTGTTGCCTGGCAACTGGCAACTGCAAGCAAGGGAAGGCTTGCCTACATCATGGGCTGAGTGAGTGTCAGCTGCTCAAACCCACTCTCTTGTCTTAAAAGACACCAGTTGCCTAGTCGGCAGGGGCCTAAGGGAAACACCAAGGATGAGGGAAGGAACTTGTAGGGATGCTATGTTATTTTTGTACCCGATACCAGACCTGAATATGGTTTTTATTGTGAGAAATCTTATGTAAGCTGCTTTGAGAGCCTGTCAGGGCTATGAAGTGGGATGTAAGTATTATTAGTAATAATAATAATAATAATAGTAGTAGTAGTAGTAGTAGTAAAATATGTGGAAGGAAGAGGCATTAAACTGACTCTGCCAAAGACTTGATCCCATTTGTAAATAAAGGGCTGTTGTGTCTTCATGAAGAGGTGGAACTTAAGCCTGACACAATATGGGTTAAAAAAAAAAAGTGGAAGCAAAATGGGGAGGAAAATAACCAGGAACCATAAAAACATTTATTTTTAGAACAAGGATCACAATGAGAGAGGGAAAGATCAAGAGACAGATAAGTCATCTTTGGAGAGAGGTAGAGACGTTACCTTTAGGAGCATATGCTTCTCACTGGGCGTCAAGTACATCTTGTTTTCGTAGTAATCCACACAGATGTTCACAATATCAGCCAACAACTCCTCATAACCTGGAATGACTTCTAGCTGCTGATGCAGGCACTTAAAAAAACGTAACAACCCACAAGACCCTCAGTAATTTCAAACAAAGGACAAAAATAAAAATGTTTAAAGACTGTGAAACTTAATTTAATTACTTCAGTGTACAGAGCCAATAAGTATTGGTTATGGCCTTTCCAGATAACAAATGCAGGTACAAAGGAATTGCGGCGCAATGGGCAGCCTTCTCCAGCCTAGTGCCTTCAATATTATTATTTTTTTGTACTGAACTCCTATTAGCCATAGCTAGTATAGCCAAAGGTCAGGAATGGTGGGGATTGTAGCCGGAAATACCTGAAGGATACCAGTTGAGAAGCATTGGGACAAGGATTGGAGAAACCCAAGTTCAAATCTCTACTCAAAGGGGCACCTTGGGCCAGTCAATCTTTCTCCACCTAACCTACCTCACAGATTGTTGCAAGGATAAAATGTTTAATGGGGGTGACAACAATCTGACAACAAACCTAGATTGGTCAATTATTTAACTTTGCTAAATTATTTAATTTTAGTTATTTAAATAATTCTATGTTCAAGATGACAGTCTATGACTTAAAAACAGGAATTAAAGCTTTATAACACACATAAAAAGCAAAACAGTAGTAACTTAACTGAGCACATGACGGGAGAAAAAATAATAATATAAAACTACCATACCTGTGTGATCCTGTTATGATTTGCTAGGAACATGGAAAGGTTCTGCGATTCCTGAATAGACTGGGGATCAGCCATTTTCCTCAAAAACTGGGCTGCTCTGAAAGACAACAGAAATCCTACCTTGACCAGGGTATTTCTGTACATACTATGCAAGTTTGTGGCCATGTAATACAGGCCTGTAAAAAGAGCCTTTACCATAAGGTTAAGAGAAGCATTCCGTTTCGTTATCTTTGCTTCCCTAAAAATAGATTTCTACTGCTAAATATTTCTCATAGACTGCTGGAATAACACAGGGCCTAATTCCAAAGGTCCCAACAATTCACCCTCTCAGAACGGCAACACTAAAAATACATTGGCATTCACCAATCTCACCTTTTGTAGGCAGAGTGGTCGTTTTTGACACTGCACTTCATATTTTTCAATTCATCCAGGACAGCAAACATGTTGATAAACTTTCCCAATGTCAGTAGATACGCTTCAGAAACAAAGTCTTTCCTTCTCTCTGCATGACACAAACGTTTTACCTCGCTGCAGAATCGCTCAATGGCCTTTCTCTGGAAAACAGCAACAAATGGATAATTCAGAGGTGGGGTGAAATGGGATGGCCTTGAGCAAATAGTTGCTGAGAATAGCCTTGTTCTGACTAGGATCAGGATCCCATCGCCTGCTCTTTCCCCTTTTCAGCCTCAACATTACCATGTTTCCACCCAGCAGTTGAAATCATTGTTCAAAATATTGACCTTTTAGCTTTATCAACGAGCAAAATTCAAGCAGCAAAAGTAGTTGAATAGTATGTATGTAGTTAGTTAGTTAGTTAGTAGATAGATAGATAGTCTGAAATAAACAAATATCAACTCAGCAAGCAGCAGGGCAGTTTTATCTGCTGAGATGAATAAAATGTGAAAATGAAATGTTAATGTTCTCTTCTGCTTGTCCCCTGCAGCTTTTCAGGTAGAAATTGCAGATCTCAAAACACATGTTCAAAACTGCTGACAGATCTTACAGGAAAGAAAACAAACCCACATTTGGCGCTCAGAGCAGCATACCTGAAGCAGAAAATGGTTCTCAGACCTAACCCCAACATTGCTGTTCTATTTAGTGTCCCTCAAAAAGGTGTTTAGGTACTTTGGGCAGACCACTGATTTGGCTGCTGTTCTTTATACTGCTACGTTAAAGAGGAAAAACTTCTGTTTCAAAAGGTTGTCATCATCTGAGATCATATTCTACGGCTTGCTCATTTATAGACTATGTTATGTGCCACAAGTAAAGACCCAAACTGAATTTGAGAGACTAAAACTTTGCCCACCATCAGTTATGCAAGTAGTTTGTTGACTCAACAGGGGGAAGGCACAGAAAGTTTTGAAAATAGTATGGAAGGAATTCAATGCTGCACTAAGGCGATCGTTCTGTCAAGGCAAGTGTTTGGGCTTGCCAGATGGAATGATCCCCCCTTCCCCAGCCCTGTGCAAGGACTTCTGCTGGCAGGACTCATTAGCTGAATCCCACCCAAAGTTGAATCGTGTCAACTAAGAACTTCAAATAGGTCAGCTATGTGAATGAAAAGAATGTTACATTTTTGGCAAATGTGCCAAATTTAAAGCAAGCACAATGCTCTCCCACCTCCCCGCAATGAGATACGGTGAACTAAGGCACATTCCTAGAAGCATTTTCAGCTTTACTCTGCAACATCAGAACTGACCTTGCTGTTGAGCAAAGGAGATCATATTGAAACAGGAATTTTGAAGCTCCCCCAAAACCTACCTGAAAATACATGAACTTCATGAGCTTTGTAACTTCTGGCTCCAAGACTTCCACAGTCTTTTCATAAATCTCAACCCGATTTGGCTGTTCATTGCACTTTACCTGAAGGACAACACCTATTTTCATTAGTTATCCTAATGGGGCAAATGTTCTGCTTTTTTATTTTGACAGCAGCATGACAGAGATCTGTGATAAGGAGAGTCACCAAGCCAGATAATTTTGTGAGCATTTTCTAAATAGTAATATGTATCAAAAATGATCTTTGGCCAGCAGCACATACTTGATATTTGCTTAACACTTTGTTTCTATTTGCATTTGGGAAGACATCATAATATTGCATTTTCATTTTCATCCCTTACTTTTGTTGTTTCTAAATTTTCTAAAGTTTTTGGTTTTTTAATTAAATCAAATCTTATTTATCTTCCAAAACAATTTAAATAAAAAACACTTCTTTTTAATTATTTTCCTTTAGAAGAAAAAAATGTTCCACTCAATAAAACCAGATTACAAATTCTACACTTATTTGCAAATATTAAATGACTAGCTGAAGAAAGAGATCTTCTGTAGGACGACAGCCTATACCTATAAGAACCTGCCAGAGCCCAATTATTGGCTTCAAAGGCCCTGTTCTCTAGCCTGACACTAAAGTCAATAGTGTTAGCAGGTACTAGGGAGAGCCTTTTCAGTGATGGCTCCACAAACTTCTGCAATTGCCGTATTTTTTGCTCTATAAGACTCACTTTTTCCCTCCTAAAAAGTAAGGGGAAATGTGTGTGCGTCTTATGGAGTGAATGCAGACTGCGCAGCTATCCCAGAAGCCAGAACAGCAAGAGGGATCGCTGCTTTTGCTGCGCAGCGATCCCTCTTGCTGTTCTGGCTTCTGGGATTCAGAATAATTTTTTTTCTTTTTTTCCTCCTCCAAAAACCAAGTGCGTCTTGTGGTCTGGTGCGTCTTATAGAGCGAAAAATATGGGACCTCCCCCAGAATTCTGGTTGGCTCCCTCTCTTGTGGCCTTGAAGCGGCACCAAAAGATTTCTTATTTATTCCACCAAGCTTTATTGATGGTGCCCTACATAGATTTTTATTGTAATCAGTTTTGTGAGTGCTTGTGACCTAAAAGGTGAACTAGAAACAGATTGAATAAATACACACGAAGCCTCTGTGAAGTTAACTGAAGTGTAGCATACACTGCATGGCAGCTAGGCAGAACAACAGAAGTAGATATATTAGGCTCTCAAGAATTTGTGCACAATTTTTTTCTTTCTCTCCTAAGAGTCGTTCCCTTCATCAGTATGATCTAGTGGTCTTTTAACCTGGTTTGCATAAATTCGCCTGCAATATGCTTCAGTGATCAAAGCAAGAAACTAGAGCATGTGATCAAAAATTCATGTGAAGCAAGGAAATATTCAGCTGGGATTTACAAAGGCTAAAGGGATAGGGACGCATTAGTCAAACAGCAAAAGATAACCCTTAGGAGAGCTGCATACTGATCCAGCTTGGAGTCCATAACGGCACCGATACCAGCACTGCTTGCTGAATTAGAGTATTTCCCAGGCTGCATATAGAGCAATCTGGTATCATACTGAACTCACACTGGAAATGGTATTTATAAGTTAATCACAATAGCCCAGAGGAGGCCTTAACAGTGCTTAGTGCAATGCTATTCTCTGTGACCTGTATGGCATTTGGAAGCTTATGCTGATGAAACAGGAATGACATTGTTGATTTGTGTTTAATATAGGCATCTTAGCAAACACAGTGGGAGAAAATTTGGATCCCCAGAAGACAAGTTCCTGACCCAGTAACAAAGGCCCATAAGAAGAGTCTGTTGGATCTGGCCAGTGGCCCAACTAGTCCAGCATCCTGTTCTCACAGTGGCCAACTAAATGCAAGCAGGCCCTAAGCACAACATCTCTCTCCCCTCCTGTGGTTTTCAGCAACAGATATTCAGAAGTATACTGCCTCCAACCATGGAAGAGCACAGCCATTATAGCTAGTAGATACCGATAGCCTTATCATCCATGAATCTGTCTAATCCCCTCTTAAAGCCACCCCACCCTGATCACACAAACTCAGAACCTCAGCACCGCTTCATGAACATTTTGATAGTGAGAAGACGTGTATCATCCTCACCAAGACCCAAATCAGAGCCCCTATGCCAATACCTTAGCCCAGGTTCTCTGCAACTAAAAGGATGTCACATAGAGGAGGGAGAAAGGTTGTTTTCTGCTGCTCCAGAGAAGTGGACACGGAGCAATGGATCCAAACTACAAGAAAGAAGATTCCACCTAAACATTCGGAAGAACTTCCTGACAGTAAGAGCTGTTCGACAGTGGAATTTGCTGCCAAGGAGTGTGGTGGAGTCTCCTTCTTTGGAGGTCTTTAAGCAGAGGCTTGACAACCATATGTCAGGAGTGCTCTCATGGTGTTTCCTGCTTGGCAGGGGGTTGGACTCAATGGCCCTTGTGGTCTCTTCCAACTCTATGATTCTATGATTCAATTCTTCTAAATATTTCCATGCCTTGTTCCCCCTGGACTGTAATTTCTGTCTGAGTGGCCTTGGCTTGAGTCCAACCGTACATCTTACCTGGGGAATGGCCCTGGAACAGCTCCTCCAGGTGTAAAGCATCACTGCATATTCATGCCCTTCCTCCAGCATCTCATTCTGGAAGACAGACACACATTTTGGCAGAATGGCAGTGCTGGTTACCACAAAAAAACAATTACACTTCAACCAACTGCACACCAAGTCCCCTTTAGTGTAGGCAGCTGTGTACAGTCTATGGCACTTACCATGCTTGAGTGCACTGTAGCTTGTTCAATATACCTGGCAATGCCAGTTACAAAGGCATTTCTGTCTTCAAAATTGGTGTCAAAGTTGGCCTGAGAGCAAATCAAAAAGCAAGGGTTAATGCCGCTCGCAGTTAGAGCAAGCTCTCACACACAGAGTAACACTTATTTGATAGCTGGAACACATAGATTTATTATGCAGTCACTACAGTGTCACTGTCTTTTATCACCTCAAGTAATTAGTCAACAAGGGAAGCCATAGTAGCAGGTTTTAATAAACTATATGGTGTGGTCATTCACAAGGCAGTAGCCAACAATCTGGATGAGTGAATTCATGCTTACTTGATCATTACTGTGCTTAGAATGCACACCTATAACCAATACATGCTTCCACAAGACAGAATGGAAAGGGGAGCAAAGGGATCATAGTCCTGTTTGAAAGATAGTCAATCAATCTCAGGAAGGAAACTGTTGTACAAGAAAAGGTTTCTGCGCTTTCACCGGGGTCAGCGTCAGTCAAACTTTCCCCAGAGAAAGCATGCAATGCGAGAGAGGGAAATATATATATATGAGGGAAGAGTACTGAAACTTTATTAAGGCCTGGAATCTCAGTGGTATAAGTTCTCTTCCACCTCAGTCATTTTTTATTATCTAAACAGTCAAAACAGAAAGAACTTGAGGCATAGGATTTAATCACCCTCAGCTTCCCTCCTCCATCTCAAACTTTCAGCTTCTTGCTCTGTTGAAAATATTTAGACCAACACAGGAAACAACTTCCCTGATTTTTTGTAACTCCTTGTGGAAGAATTTATTATTAAAAGAGCATAGTGTAACATCAGCTGGTGTAGCTGACCAGTTTTAGCAGATTTAGCAGATTTACACTGGTTGCACGGCGTGATACTTTGGGTCGAACTTGGTAACAGATGTGAGTAGTGGATATGCCACTTTGAAGGTTTGCAAAATACTTCACTACAGCCTATTTGTGTCAGCCATCGGCCATAGCAACAATAAAACATTGGGATGTACAGATAACAAAATAAAAAGTCGATTACATAAAACACAGTTTAGGGTCATGAATCAGCAATCAAATAGTGGACCTTCTTCTGATTGCCCCAGCTAGAAACCTTGCAACCTTTGCAGTTATCCTTTGTTGCTTACTGTATTACATATTTCCCCAATCACAATGTTTTCTGCTTGACTTCATAATACAATGAACTGCAGAAATGAATGGCAAAAGCATGCAGGCCCTAGAATAAAATGTTTGAAGACCTGCTGTTTACCTGGTACATGATAGACGATGGAGGTGGCTCGATGCATGGCTGCTGATCAGGTAATGGCAGCTCCTCCAGCAGGTCCACATTGGACAGAGCATCCTCCAGTGTTACGTGAGTCGTCATGGCTCCAAGTTTTCAGACTCACAACTAAACTCAAGGAAAATAAGATTATGTTATAGAACCAGTGCCAGAAAACTTAGGGATTCAGAATAAATGGAATCAAATTAGACAACAGGCCAACATGCAAACACACAACCCATTAAAACCAGTGGGAATTAAGCAAGATGTAACTATGGACGCGGGTGGCACTGTGGGTTAAACCACAGAGCCTAGGACTTGCTGATCAGAAGGTCGGCGGTTCGAATCCCCACAACGGGGTGAGCTCCCGTTGCTCGGTCCCTGCTCCTGCCACCTAGCAGTTCGAAAGCACCTCCAAGTGCAAGTAGATAAATAGGTACCGCTCCGGCGGAAAGGTAAATGGTGTTTCCATGCGCTGCTCTGGTTCGCCAGAAGTGGCTTAGTCATGCTGGCCACATGACCCGAAAGCTGTACACCGGCTCCCTTGGCCAATAAAGCGAGATGAACGCCACAACCCCAGAGTCGGCCACGACTGGACCTAATGGTCAGGGGTCCTTTTACACTTACCTAACTATGTGGGACGCGGGTGGCGCTGTGGGTAAAAGCCTCAGCACCTAGGGCTTGCCGATCGAAAGGTCGGCGGTTCGAATCCCCGCGGCGGGGTGCGCTCCCGCTGCTCGGTCCCAGCGCCTGCCAACCTAGCAGTTCGAAAGCACCCCCGGGTGCAAGTAGATAAATAGGTACCGCTTACCAGCGGGAAGGTAAACGGCGTTCCGTGTGCTGCGCTGGCTCGCCAGATGCAGCTTTGTCACGCTGGCCACGTGACCCGGAAGTGTCTCCGGACAGCGCTGGCCCCCGGCCTATAGAGTGAGATGGGCGCACAAACCCCAGAGTCTGTCAAGACTGGCCCGTTCGGGCAGGGGTACCTTTACCTTTAACTATGGATTAGAATGCAGACTGGGCTGTAATACTATACACACTTAGCCCCAATGTTCACCAGGCCAACAACACTCCATATACTGCTGAGTAAACTCGCATAGGACAAAGCTGCATGGCTGCATTTCCAAAGGGAAACCGCCTTAAGATAGCATTAAGATAGCCTGCTGGTAGCCCACATGTGGATCGTTGAGATCATTAGGAAAACCACGTTGACTTGATTTGATTTACATACACAAGCAGTTAAGACAAGACTACACCACAATCATATGGTGGGCAGGTAGATAAATGTTTTTGTCTTGAGAGAGATAAAAGAGACACAGATGAGAGGTACAAGGATAATTTGTAGCCTTCTAGTACCTTGTGTATCTAAAGATCTTGTGACTACCTTCTGCATGCCATTTGTGCAATAGTAACCTTGTAATGCGGTTACCATACTATGGGCCAACAGCACACCATTACTGTGGTGCAGCCGCTTTAAGAAGCATTGCCTCACTGTCTTAAACTATTTCCATACACAAACAGTCCCGAGTAACACTCTGGGAACTCTGCTCTGCTTTTTAAAAATGTACAAACTTTATAATTTCATGTACCTACGGAGTCCACTGAGTATGGAGAAACCAACCCTGTTTGTCAGAAGAGAAGTCCTCAATGATAACACTTTCACAAGTGACACCCAGAAAACATTTCCCTTATTTTGCAGCATCTTTCAAAAGCTTCTACTTATCCAGTTAATTCAACTGGACTGATCATGTGCTTCTTTTAATATTCTGTGCACTTTGTTATTGTTCACATTAGAAAAAGGAAACAACCAACAAATGTCTACAGCACTTGCACAGGCACCTGCAGAGTGGTGGGAAAGTGTGATTACCGTATATCTGCAAAGGAAACACAACCTTGAGAGAACATGTGCAGATTCAGTGCAGCAGATACACTGGCATTATTGCTCAATAAAATAAATGCCTCTTCTACTTCTGTTTATGAGGTTTTATCAATTAAGTTTGGCCTCTGTCAATATAACCCAGAGGCCGACATTGCTGAATAAACTAATTATTATTCCTGAGTCTGTAAAATTCTGATAATTCATCCAAGCACACTATACAACTGTTGAATTATCTTTACCCATGGGGCATTTTAGATTGGATCAAACAACTAATTGATTCTTTAAAGGACAAACTACATTCTCTGAAGTCTACTGAATGGGGAGTGGGAGAGATGTGCAAAGGCGTCTATGTCTAGCAAAGGAATGTGTTTCCTCCCCTTGTATCAGGGTACAAGGACTTATGGGTGTCCATTTATCTTTATTTATCTGTGGACCAGTAGGCCCTGCAAAACTGTAGTGTTCGTCAAGGCTCTGTTATTTAATGTGTGTTACAATCTCAAGTATGGAAGTGACAACAGATGGACACAACGATCAGATGAGGTAATTCTGAAAAGGTCCTTATGGCAAGTGTGATATACAGCTGTCACAGCAAAGCAGCTGCCTGCCTAGGCTTTGTGGCCAGTGATTTACAAGAAAAGGTTTCCAGAAGGAAGAAATATGGGTCACACCAACTATTCTCATTTTGAAGGAGCTGAACTGAAACTCCTTACACATTCATAGGACCCAAGAGCTTGCATTTCGTTGCCCCTGGGAGCAAGCCCAAAGGTAGGCGGACTAGCAATCCTCTTGAGGAACACGCACATTATAATAATATTCCCTCAGAGCTACTGAAGTGAATGGCTCTTGTTTACCTCACTGCAGTCTTGCATGAAATGAGGTTATATCCCACAGTTCGATTCTGTCACATTTTTATTCTGTGCATCTCAGGGCTGGTTCACACCATAAATGTGCAAACCTGGCATTGAGGCTTCCCTGCCAGGTGATGTGAGGTGATATGAAAGTCCTATTTAAGGTGCCTGATATGTGATAACGTTTAGCATTTTGAAGTGTTCAGCAGCTGGAGAAGAGGGCTGGAGTGCCTCAGAAAGTGGTCATTAGTCTCAGAACTGGAATGTTGCATGTGGACAAGAGCATTTCTTTCTGACATGAACACTGTTTTGGTCATGCAGAGAAGCTTGGAAAACAATAACAACCAATTTCTTGCAGTTGCTGGATCATTCCATGTTACGTAACGTCTGCAGCCTATGATACATGACTAACAATGCAATCCTAATCATGTCCACTTAGAAATCTTATTGCATTTAGTAGAGCTTACTCCCAGGTAAGTGGGCTTAGGACGGCAGCCCAAGTTTATCTTTACAAAACCGCATTAGAAAGCAAAATATCTTCAGTGCAAACTCCATCCCACACAGATTTCATGCTGTGCTTCTGCTCCACATATTTCTTTGTGCATGTGCTCATGAAATGAAGGAGACTACATGTGCGTTTAACGGCTTCATGACATGGAGAGGTTCAGCAGGCATGGCTGCTCCTGTCACTGCTGGTTGCTTTGAGATGCTGTTTTCTTTGAGGGCGGAAGTTTCACTGGCAGAGTCTCTATGTGAAAATGTTGTTGAAAGTAAAGGAAGCTAGGGCAGGTCTGAAGCTAGAAAGCCTTGCTTACAACATGGCTGAGTATTGTTATCACTCAAATATTGCTTCTTACAAAAGTTTGGCTGTAGTATGGAAAGGGGAAAGGATGTACTATTCCCCTCTAAATCAGCACCATTGTTCATTGATATCATTACCCCAAACAGACAAAAATATTTAAATGAGAACAGTGAAGCAAAAATATATGCACATTCTGCATAATTAGAATTGCCAGGGTTTTTTTCTGGCTTGGTCCCTGGCATGCAGAAATGTTAACAGATGAAGCTTTCCCCACCATTTAATTTCCCTACCAAGATAAATTACCCCAGCAAAGTATCTGCTCCTTGGGCAGCCGTTCAAAGCACAGGAGCCCTTTCGGGGGGTGCGGGGTGCGGAATGGCAACCCTACCTACAATTGATTCAACTTGAAAAAGCTTACACACTAATCTCATGTATTTTCCTTTTCAATTCATGATTTTAAGGAGAGATTTTTGTTGCTATAATGGCAGAATTATCAAGCTTTCCCACATGAGCCAAGAACATCTGCTACTTAGTGCCGCCGCTGTCATCATCTCCACAGCCATAAAAGCCAAATAGTTCCTTCTTTTTTCCAGTGATACTGCAATGGGGTCACTGGGTCAGTGATCCTCAAAAGGTCAGCAGGGGGTATTAGCCAACAGAAGCCATCTGTGCCTCGTGGGTTTATATGGGACAGAGCTGACAAAGCGAGTGTTCAAAAGAGAAAACAGGATGGGGTGGGAGGGATATAAACTGTACTCTTTGTGGTTCATGTATAGGTGCAATACTTCCTGCACTGTTATGCCTGACCGACTACTGTTACAGCACCAAGCTCTCAACAGATAACTACATACTTTCTACACTAGAAGTGGATTGCATCAGCTAACTTGAAAGAAGGGACTTTTTTCCATCCCCCCCCCCCACAAAAAAACACACGGAGACTTTTGACCTTTCACACAGCACATACTCTGCTTCAAATTACATGATGAAGCACAGAAGACTCTATCTCCAAAAAATCTTAAGTGATTCGTCCCCCTTTCTTAAAAATTATTTTCTGTGCAACACCTTCTGTTCTTCACAGAGGCCCTAAAAAGAGTATTTAAGTATTTCCAGACATCACAAAGCCAGCCTAAACCAGCAACTCCCTAGGCAAAATTAGCACTAGGGTAGGATGACCTTGTGCTGTCTGGAAGCACTTGTTCCATGATGAACATGGGAAAACTACTCAATTGGTCTGGGGCAATTGCTTTCATAAATGTGCAGTCACCATCCTATGCAGATCAAAAGAATAGGTCCTCCATGTTTAACAAGGAGCATGTGATTCAGAAATGAACTTAGAACGGCTCCATCTTCAACACTGCAGAATTCCAAAAAACAAAGTTGTAACTGAAGAAGATAGTCAAAGAGTCAAACTACTAGAAGACATTTGAATAGCAGCAGGTAATCATCAAAATGCTACCTGCAAAACAGATAACTCAAGCAGGTCAACCAACACACACACACACTGTAAAACAACAACACAAAACTGCCTCCAAGTAAACCGCTAGCAATCAAAACTGTCACTTAGCAATTCTGACCTAAGGAATAGCCCTTCACAACCTGAGCATCAGTCATGAGCCTGAGAAATACAATACCATTTTATATGCCATAGGAAATGTTATAGGGACAGTTCGAAACTCTCCATTCACAAGTCACGTGTGGGAACCGCTCAGGCACAACCAAGGCAAGGTTTCTGGTCGCATGAGCCAGTCTTTGAGAAGTGGAGAAGCGTCTTTCTTTTCCGGCCTCAGAGTCACCTGAGTCCTGCCGCCTTGCTTGCTTCGAAAAGACTGCTTGGGTGTTGGCTGAGAAGTGAAGGGGGTGAGTGTGAAACTCCGAGCAGAGGCGCCTCCCCCCCCCCCAGCTGGCCATCTGGGGTAACTGCCTGGTGGGCAGCAAGAGGAGTGGCACGTTTATTATTATTAGTGCCGGGAGAGGAGGTGGCCGGGAAGAAGCAGCTCTGGCTCAGGCTGTGATGGTGCTTCCATGCGGGGCTAGGAATACACAGTCGGCTTTTCCCTCCTTCCCTCCATCCCTTTTGCTCAGTGTCACCTCACTCACATTCACTGATCCTGCCTGGGGAGAGAGGCAAGCTCTTCTTGGAGTGGGATCATGGAAGGACACTTAAGTCTTAGGTTTGCAAACTGGACACTCAAGGTGGCCGTCTCTGCCACAGCGTTAGAAACTGAGATATGAAAGCTAGAAGCTAAATGGCACCTTAATCCTAGGTTATGGGTGCAACAATGGAATGTCTAGGCGCACTTCTTTAATAACAAGAATACAAAGCTGAAAATGAACTGCAGCTAAAATATTATGTTCATTTTTCACATTGTCTAGTCCTCATGTGAAGACTGCAAAAAACAAAGCCATGTATCCCCTGCCCACCCCCCTAATATTCTTAAAAGGGTCTCTTCTCCATGCTTGAGAGAGCGGATGGAAGCGGGGAAGCAGAAAAAGGTCCTCCTTTCCTTCCACTCTGCAGACAAGCCCTGGATTCTCCCTATACCCCTTTCCTTCATATAATATCTTTTTGGCACCATAATTAACACATATTAAAGGCCTGTACAACTGATGGCAAAGTCTGGGGATTGTGTTCCACAGCTGGGATGTTGTTACTGAGAAGGCCTTCTGGCAGGTCATAGAACCCCAAATTTCACTCAGGGTTGGAAGCACCGGAAGGACCACCCCAGTAAACCTCAAGCCATAGGCAAGCTCATATGGGGAGCCTATAACAGCAAAGGTGCTCCTGATTCTTGTGTTGAATCATGGAAGGTTATATAGAGAAGGTTCAGGGAAGGCTTTCTGTTATCCTCTCAGTTTCAGTGCAGCTGCACCCACTCAGGCCATTCCTTGGCCTGGCGTCTAGGTTTGGAACTCACAGGGCGCAACAATGGCATTGCCCTCAAAGAGGTGGAACTATATCTTGCTCTTGCATTTCAGAGTTGTACCCTCAATGTACAACTTAAGACTTGCTTGTCCTCGGTGTAAAGGAATTGTAATAATCTGATACTGTACATAGTTTTGCATAAAAGTCTTGCTGTTCCACATTTTTTGAAATTGTTTTGGATTAGTAAATATATGAGCACCTTGTCTCAAATATTTTGTTTAAAAAATTATTATTTTGTTTGAGAATGATTAAGAAAAAAACACAAAAGTAAGGCCTGGGTGGGACATTCCCCCCCCCATTCCTTTTTCAGGCCTTTCCATCTCTAATCCAAGATTAGCCATATTCAGAGTAGACTGGATGAATTAATAGCTATGACTAAGTTATATCCATTAATTTCAATGGATCTGCTCTGGGAGGAATTCAGTGTAGCACTAATGTGATTGTTCTATCAGGACAAGCAATTCGGCTTGCAAGACGGACTGATCCCCTCTCTTCTCCATGAGCTGCTCCAGGGGGTTCTTGCAAACCCCCTCCCCCCATAAGCCAATTGCAGGGGGTCTGCAGGGGAGGGAGGGGGAGAAGCCCTGTTGCACTGCAGAAGTCCTTGTGGAGGTTTTCTGGTGATGGGACTCATTTGTTAAATCCTGTCCTCTAAGTAATAGTTAATTGGATGTAAGCAAAACATTCTAATTAAATTATCAAAATGTGTGCATTCTGAATAAAGTAAATACCACATATTCCAAACTGACACATATTTCACAGAAATAATTAATATTGAAAAATGAGTTGGGTCAGCTGTCCCATCTGTTATATATCATTAGCCCAAGGAGCTTAGAGATCCAATTTTTGATTTTACATAATATATTGCTATGGTGGTAGAGTTCCTGCTGTGACCATAGGTCAGACTATGGCCAACTCATGGGTTCTTCTGACCCACGTGTGGAAGACCATTGGTCTAATGGGAACCAGCAGGAATACTGCAAAGAAGCTAAAATGTAATTGAGGCACACATTTACTGAACTACCATCAGCCTAAAGTTTTCAATAGTTTTAATATTCATTAGTTTTCAATAGTTCAATTTTTTTTTTCATTTTTAATACCAGTTCTCATCTCATTTGCTCAGTTCTATGAATTAATGTATGACATCCATTCCCACCATATGTCCCTATGCTATCACTTTAGAATTACTGTATTCCACTGGGATACTGCTTTTCTAAACACTTTATACCAAGAAGAACTATTAGGGGGTCCTAGTGGTGTTGTAGAAATACCTGTCGCTTTGATGGATAGCTATATATTTACACTAAGCCAGGACATGGAAGCTATGCAATTAAAGTGCTTCCTATAAGCACACATTAATTCTTATGAAATAAAATTCTGCTCTGTAACAATAAGCTAAGCTAACGAAACATCCACCAAATTATTTGAAAATACCCTCTTTCACTGTTGTCTACAAAGCGTAACATTAGTTATTTATTTAAGGGACATATACTGTACTACACTTTCTGAGAGTGTCCACATAGTACCTTCTCATACAGTATTTTAAAATGCAAACACATTCCAAAAAACCTTTTAAAAGTCAGCAACAATAAATAATAATGTTAAAATCACCAGCATAAATTTTAACTCAGCCTTAACCCAGTTAACTCATTCATGTCCCCCTCTATCAAAAACTTTTTTTTAAAAAAGTGTGAGATGGGGGTCTGCCTAATCACTACAGAACTGCATTCCATAATTTCAGGTTATATACATTTGCTCATCAGTCTTACTGACTTTACAGGCAGGCACTGAAGTCAGCCCTCTGAGTTCTTAAGCTGTGGGCAAGACCATATGGCTTCAAGTGATCCTTTAAATAACTTGATTGGCTCCAAACCATCCCGGGCTTTAAAGGTAATAACCAGTACTTTAACGTGGGTCCAAAAATGCACTGGCAACCCAATCAAGGTAGCATGTGCTGACCACCTGCCGATAACCAGATGGCTATGCTCTACATCAGCTGAAGTTTCTGAAACAGATTCAAAGGCAGCCCTATGTGAAACACATTACAGTAGCTCATGCACTGCTAGTTCTTCCTAGTGAGCTTCTATGGGTTCCAAGGTCTGTTTCATGAAGCCCACACACAGGACACCCCTCACCACACAAAACAGCTCTGTTGGACGATACTGAGGTGGACAACACTATATCACAATGGTGATGGACACATATGATTTGTTCACTATTATCACCATCAAAGGCCAAGACATCAAGTGAGTTCTTACCTATATTAGGTCATTTTGGCTACAAGTTGTCTGACACCCTGTGCTCTAGCCGTGGAGCCTATCACTTAATTACTCTAAGCTCCTACAAGTATATAGGAGTATATAGGACTCTGCAGATGGCCAACGCTGACAGTCCAGGTCCCTCTGGTTCAATCAGCCAGCAAGGATGGAGCATCAAAACCATCCCAGACCCCTGGGAAGCTTACAGGTCAAACCTGATCAAGTAATGACATTATCACTTGTTCCAGACAGAAGGCAAGAACCATTGTGAGTTCTGCAACATGCACTGGCTGAGATATAATCTAAGACAGGTCCATGATTGTCATGGAGGCCATGAATTCCTGAACTACACCAGACAAAGTCACCTTGGCTTTTATGTTGAAATCACCCAGAACCATCCACCTCATGATCCTCTGCCCTGTACCACAAATGCATTGATGTTTTCCCTGTGCTGACTCCTTTCTTTCCTTCCCAGGAATATAAGGTGGTGAAAAAGGAGAAAAATAGCCAATTTCTTGTTACACCCCTAAAGGAACATCCCCCCTTCTTCTCATAGTCGAAATATTAGAATATACATATCTAATACAAGTTGAAAATGGAAGACCCAATGACTGCATTTGGATGGGACACTAAACTATGATTTAGCATTAAGTGCACAAGCCTTGAGCTTGCACACTCCTCCAGCTCCCTCTCTTTTCGGGTGGCCACAAGGAATACAGAAGTTTCCATTTCCATCTAGCCAGAATTACTTATTATGTCAGAACAGCTCCAGGTACATACCCATGTTCTTCTCCATGGGTACTGTGGTGTATCTAATTTTCCATTCTGGTTGCAGTTTCCAACACAGCACCAGAAGCCACTGCAAAAGATCTTCCAACTTTTGGGAATAGCATTTACCTCTTGATTTTATTTTAAATGACTATAAGCTGCCTTTGGGGAGTGGAAAAGTGAGGTACACATAATAAATAAAATAAAATAAAAAGCTAAAATGAGGTTGGGGAATGAGAAGGATTGCAGGAAAATAAAACTTAACTGTAAGAAAAACAGATGATCTAGAATATATGCAGAAATGCACACAATGACATCACAGGGAGACTTCTAAAACACTCCTTTAGAAGAGTGTGGTTAGTTCATTGGTAGGTAGGTTGGTAGGGGCTGTTTCCTAGATGACTTCTGTGAAGAGGTGCATCTCTCACTCTGAGAACTGCTGTGTTGAGCAAAGCTTGATTTTAAAATAGTTGGAGCCAGCTGATTACTTACATTTCAGCAACCAAAAATCCTCTACACATCCTGAGGTGCAGTTCACCGTCTAATACAACAAATAACACCTGATCACAGCTTGCCTTCCTTTCCATTTCCTGCAGGTCAGTTCAACCTCATTACTTAAGATTATTTTGATGTGAAACCCCACAGCCCCAGCCACCACAATGACAGCAACAGATGGCTCAGAAGCCCCCTCTGAATCGCCAACAATATCCTTTTCAGCTGCAACTTCAAATTCTGGTTTGTTCGTTTATTTATTTATTTATATTTAACTCCCACTAGGCACATATGGGGGGGGGAATCCAGAGAAGCTCCATCAGAACTCACCCACTTCTATTTGCCCTTCTCATGTTTCCCCCCCTCACAGATCTCAGCTGTGACTTGTGCAGCAATTCTCTGCAAAACCAATTCATCTCCTGTCATCTGGCACCTTCTTGGCCCTATAAACTAGCTAATTCATTTCCAACCCACTCACACCTTGTGGGTTCAAAAGTTTGACTCAGACAAATGCTTCTGTATAACATTGTTTAAATGTATTCTCAAGGATAGAATGCAGATATGAGTGTACATGACACAGGACAGGAAAAGAATTTTAAAAAAATCAAGCTTGATTTATTATTGCCCAAACCAAAATATATTTTGAGTGAATTACAGTACCTCTAATTCTACAAAGCTAAAGACCACATATCCCATTGGCTCCAACTGCTTCTTTCAGTATGATCTGCAACATTGTTTTTTCAACTATGTTTATTTGCACCTTCACCCCTACCACTTAATCTTTTTTATTTTATTTTTCCAGTTTTGATAATGTGCATGCTTGCTGTGAATCCACATCATTTCCCTTTGAGCATTTTCCATTTGCCTCCCACACCCTGATCTATCTCTGCCTATGCACCACACCTTCAATTTCCCAACCAAAAAGACAGAAATAAACAACAAAAGCAACAACAACAACAACAACCCCACAACCACCTAATGACTAAATTACTGGCCAACTGTGCAAAGGAATGACAAGCTACGATTTGATCCTGGAAGCCACTGCTTAATTAAACCCTATGTGCTCATTAAGAAAGACAGAATAAGCATTTCATTTTTGCAGAGAATCCTGGGAACCACCACAATTTCTCCATCCCTACCCCCCCCCCCCACAGGAAACAAACCAATCACACGGAACTTGCTTGGTGCTCTATAATAATAAACAGGGAGGCCTTGAAATATCCCAGGTAGCTCTAGGCATTCTGGGAGATCTCTTGGAAAATCCTTCCTTCGGAGCCCAAGCTGGGCCCAATTTCTTTCGGCACCTGGCCACCTGCGACACACACACACACACACACACACACACACACACAGAGAGAGAGAGAGAGAGAGAGAGAGAGAGAGAGAGAGAGAGAGAGAGAGAGAGAGAGAGAGACCGCCAGGCCTGCATCGATGCTTTGAAATGCACCCCCCCATGCAAAAATAAAAACATACGGGCGGGGGAGGAGAGCCCGGGGTCTTGCCAGAAGCCTGTTGCAAACCCGTTTGAATCATGGCAGAGCTTTGCAGTCTCATGGTTCAACGCCCTTCAAGCAAAGCTGTCATATTCGGCCCTTGGGAGGTAACGGGCTCCCAGGCTTGGCAGGGGGGCAGTGGCGTAGCGTGGGGGGTGCAGGGGGGGCGGGCCGCACCGGGCGCAACATCTGGGGGTTAGGGTTGGGGGGGCGCAAATCCACGGGTTAGGGAGCGCAAATCCACGGGTTAGGGGGCGCAAATTACTTGCCTTGCCCCGGGTGCTGACAACCCACGCTACGCCAATGCAGGGGGGAGACCCCTCCTGCGCAAACACTGCCCAGATTTCGCCCCCACATCAAACCACCATCACATCCTTCCGCCACGGTCAGCGGCCGAAGCGAGCAGGAGATGAATGAATTGCGGGCAGGGGCGGGCGACGGATGTTGACGAAGGTCCGCCGTTTCTGGCGCCGAGAGGAAAACGACCCCGCACCTGCGTCTATATATATATAAATGCAACCGCCACCCCCACGTCCTCCGGGCCGCAGACCCTTCGCCGAAGCCGAGAAAGCCGCGCGCCAAGAGGCATCTTCCCACCCCGCCGCCGCCGCCTTAGTCGTGGCCGCTCCGCCTCGTGCTCGACAGCGGCTCCCCCAGCCGCGCGCGCCGGGATGCCACCGTCGTCGCGCCCCCAGGATCCCCGGCTGCGGGGTGGCGGGATCCTCCGGTGTGCGTGGTTCTTTTTTTACCTGGCCTTGGAAGCGAGGATGCTGCCGGCCTCTGCGGCTGGGCTCTGCGCGGGATGCAGCAGCGAGCGGCGGGCAACGGGGGAGGCAGAGATGCTGAGGCGCCGCTGCTGCCACCACTCGGCAGTCTCCACCTTCGCCGCCACAGCCTCGGCCTCCTCCTCCTCCTCCTCGGATCTATTCGTGTCACACACACACGCGCACACACAGTCCTAGTCAGACAGGCTCCCTCTCTCCCCCCCCTCCCTCCTTTTCACACACACGCACAAAGAGCAGGAAATGGCTACAGCTTGCGCGCTTCCTGAGCTCTTGTGCTCATCGCCCCCCACCCCCTGGCGCGAGAAAGGAACCTGCCCCCCCCCCGCGCAACCTCCGCCCTGCACGCCTCGCCTCCCGCCGCCTCCGCAGCGTGCATCGACCGTGTCCCCCTGTCAGGCAGGAACTGCACCTGTTAACGACAGGGGACTGGAGTTTCGCGGGTTGTGAAACCACCGCCCCCCCCCCCGCAAAGCCCGTCCTCCTTGAAACTGCTGGAGGAATGGGCTCTGCTGCTGGAGCAAATTCTGTAGGCAGACTCAGGGAAGGAGGGGAGAAGAACGACAGAAATCGGCGGCATGAGCAGCAACTGCGTGTCCGCTTGCTTGCTTGCCGTGAGAAAGAGTGAGTGCCTGCCTGTTGGCCTCGGCGTTTCTCTCTCATCTTAAGGGCTGAACACAGGAGCAGGAGGCTCCAAAAAGAATGGGGAGAGGCAAGCAGTTTAAGCCTCGCCTGTGCAGCATTCAGCCAGCCCTATGTTATCAGGTGTCTGCTTCTTATTTCCACCCTTTCTTTCCTTAAAAAAAAGGGGGGATAAAAAACATACCCATAAGTGTGTGAAAATGAAAAGGCAGCCTAATAAAAAAAAGCGAAAAGGAAATCAAGTGTTTCAAAAAATGTGTAACAGCAAGACTTTTATGCAAAACTATGTTCAGTATCACATTATTACAATTCCTTTATACCGAGGACAAGCAACTCCTGAGTTGTACACTGAGGGTACAACTCTGAAATGCAAGAGCAAGATACAGCTCCACCTCTTTGAAGGCAATGCCATTGTTGCACCCATAAGCTAGGTTTAAAGTGCCATTTAGCTTCTAGCTTTCTTATCTCAGTTTTTAACACTGTCAAAGATAACTCTGCAACAAAGTCTCTCTTCCATAAGATACAGCCTGGGCCTTGATTTAGCTGCAGTGGTCTTATGCAACAATTGTGGTCCTGGATGCAGATGTATAGCCTTGCACCAGAAATACATTCAGTCAGTTAAGTAGAGCCTGGGTGAGATGTGTCTGGACTACGGACATTAACACAAGAAACACATGTAGGCTGCGTTTACCAAGCATAGGCAAACTCTGGCCCTCCGGATGTTTGGGACTACAATTCCCATCATCCCTAGCTAACAGGACCAGTGGTCAGGGATGATGAGAATTGTAGTCCCAAACATCTGGAGGGCTGGAGTTTGCCGATGCCTGGCGTATACAGTGGCATTCTTGCTGGATCACGACATTTGTTTTAAAGGTCTTGTTTTGGGGCCAACCACCAATATCTAATAGAACTCTCCTTTATATATAAGATTTGTTAAATGCGAACCTGTGCATTGAAACTTTTTGTAATGATAGTATTTACATGGAAGACAACAGGACATATGACTCTCCAACAGTTTGTAATAGTTTTCTCATCTCATCTACATATTCCGTATTTCCGTTATTATTTATTTTCCAGCATTTTTCTAAAAGAATCTCTAGTTTTACAATCTGAAAATGGTCAAAGAGGCTAACAAAATTTATACAATGAAAACAAATACAAAAATATAATCACAGCAATAACAATGTACAAAAACTCTTAAATAGCTATACTATTCTAATACAATACAATCAGTTCAAAGTCATCCTCAATTGGAGAGCAGTCCAGCAGGGTATTTTATAATAATGTACATTGTAATTGACCATTGGAAAAAGGTAAAGGGCCAGTTCAAGAAATTTTGGCAACTAAGGTGGAAGTTCAATATAATGTACATTATATATCATATATTTATATTTCTCTCATGTAAAATAAAGTAACAATTTGCGATCATTAATAGCATTCAACACTTGCCACCTGAGGTGCTCACATTTTTTTTACCCATGTTTCTTGTAGCGACATTAAAAACAGTTGATAGTGAAAGAATATATTATACAATATTTGTATATTAGCTAACCCTGCTGAATATATATATTTCCCACCCTTTCTTTCAACACATTATGTAAAAAGTGAAAATAAACAAATAGCAGAATCCTATATTTTATACTCTAGAGCTTCAAAGCAAGCAGTCCATTCTTAACTTTCCCAATGTACAAGATGCAGTAACGAGTCCCAACTGTCCCTGCTGTGTCCTATGTTAATCCATGCAGTTTATTTTGCAAGAAGATTGTGTTTTGAATTTGCTGTCAAAACATTTGTTTATGAATAGCTTAATATTCCCGTTCAGCTTCAAGCAGGCTTGGAGGACGAGAGTCATACTTCAGTTCCCCTTGAAATGAGTCATTTTTCAATTAAAAAAAGAGTGTCAGCTCCATAAAGCAATGGCAGTTCATCATCTTCAATATCGGTATCACCATGTGAAACAGAAGATAGACTCCTGGATCCTCACTGAATCCTCACTGAACAGATAATTAGACACAACCCTGAAAGCATCTTGCATTATCCGTTTTCTCAGTTTGTGTAGGACTTTTAAATAGCCAGGGTTCCTGTCGCTATTTCTGTCCCAGGTCAGCTACTTCAGTGTGAATGAATACTTCTGAACAATGCGTGCTAAACGTGGTCATGCTTTTCATATCTTTTTCCTTTTTTAATTAAGAAGAAGCTTCCTTTCATCTTTAGTTAAAGATCAGATTCAGATATTTCGTTGAGCTGGTAGAGCAGGGTAGAGAAGGGGGGTCTGTCCTCTTGCTTCTGAAGGGACAACATAGAAGACAACACTGAATACCATATTGTGAAGGCCAATAGCAACCAGTAAAGCAATTAATTAATGAATTTTTGCAGGATTTCTATATTGTCTGATTGTAACAAAAACTCAAAAGTGTTTTACAAAAAGAATAAAATTACCATGGAAAATACCGTTAAAAACAATTATTTTAAAACATTCAAACAAATAATTAAAATCAACAATAAGCTAAAAAAAATGCCAGCATTCTTACTGAAAACCTTCCAAGAAGGAATAATAATAATAATAATAATAATAATAATAATAATTTATTTGTACCCTGTCCATCTGACTGGGTTGCCCCAGCCACTCTGGGCGGCTTCCAGCATATATAAAAAGTATAGTAGCTGCAGTGTTGTTTAGTAAGCATTACATGATGGTGAAAACAATAGACAGCAGCTCATATGTGACAAGCCAGCCCAGTCCTGTTTCTGTGCAGTGAGCCCATTTTCTTCTGGTACCAGACAAAGCTTCCTCTCACCAGGAAGCAAAAGGCTAGGTGCAGAATATGGCAGAGGGCCCCATGAGCTGGTAAATGTGTGAAAAGGGTTTCTTCTGATTGTGGCCCTACGTCATCATCATCATTCTTAATTTTAATCTGACAAGTATGTTAAAGCTTACGAGAATTATATTGCTGATGAAAACGCAAATGTCCTGGCATTGGTAATCTAGTTAACACCTGCAGTGGGGTAACCCCACCCTAACATGACAGATTTTCCATAATTTTTGACCATTTAAAATTCTAAATTTGCATATTATTTTTCTTAGAATGTTTAAATGTGTTAGCAGGACTACTTCTGCTCTCCTTAAGTAAAGACCAGTGCTGTTTCGGATCCGCCTTTACGAGGTGATCCCTCTTCTCATATATGAAGTAATCTGCACCTGTTCTAGTACTGACCTCACTCCAGCAATGTCTCATGAGCGTGTAAATGGTATTGGAGGCCAGTCTGGGCTTATACAAACGTAAACCAGCACTGATTTCTTCCACCACTTCAGCGTTGGTCCGGTTCTCGTAAGGCATTTTGCCTTCGCTGAATATCTCCCACATCAATACTCCTGAAAGAAAACAAGCAACATATAATTTTGGAAGAGAGCGCATCCACATTAATGTCATGGCCCGCCTTTCTCCCACAGACATCTTCTGTGTCTGGGAGGCTACTTGGTTTACTGAGGAGCCCTGGCCAATCGTCTTCTAGGGCACAGGTGGCACAAATCTGACTGAAAAGAGGTACATGTGCATAGCTATTCCTACCACATGGCAGTGGCAGCAGAGAATCCTAGAGTTAGAAGGGACCCTGTGGATAATCTAGTCCAGGGGTCAGCAAACTTTTTCAGCAGGGGGCTGGTCCACTGTCCTCAGACCTTGTGAGGGGGGGCGGACTATATTTTGGAAAAAAATATATGAATGATTTCCTATGCCCCACAAATAACCTACCTCACATGGTTATTGTGGGGATTAAATGAGGGAGGGGAGAATCATATATGCCACCCTGAGCTCCTTGGAAGAAAAGGTGGGATATAAATACAACAACTAAAATAAAATAAATCCTGAGATCACTGGATGAAACAATGGTTTTAACTGTTACAGTTTTTAGAATGCTTTAAAACATGGGTACTCAGACTAAGGCCCGGGTGCCAGATCCGGCCCAATCGCCTTCTAAATCCGGCCAGCGGAAAGTCCAGGAATCAGCGTGTTTTTACATGAGTAGAATGTGTCCTTTTATTTGAAATGCATCTCTGGGTTATTTGTGGGGCATAGGAATTTTTTAATTTTTTCCCTCCAAAATATAGTCCGGTTCCCCCACAAGGTCTGAGGGACAGTGGACCGGCCACCTGCTGAAAAACTTTGCTGACTCATTTTAAAATGTATCTTTTTAAGGTGTTTTTAACAGTTTTGGAATTTATTTATTTTTAAGACTGGCTGTCTTTGCTGCCCTGGGCTCCTTCCTAAAAAAGTGTGAACAGAATTTCAGATAAATAAATACATAAATGAGGCAGCTTCCTATGTTGAGACTAAATGAGGCTTACAATAGAAATAGTCTCACTGGTTTCCTGATTGTCAGTACGTTATGTGTTTGCCTCTGCCTACATGTGGGAGCCAGGACTGATCAATTGCATTTATATCCCATATTTTCAAGGAATTGGAGGTGGCTTGCACGATTCTCTCCCTCCTTGTTTAATCCCCACAACAACCCTGAGAGTTGTGGGGGAGGAAGGGAAAGGAGATTGTTAGCCGCTTTGAGACTCCTGAAGGGGAGTGAAAGGCGGGATATCAAATCCAAACTCTTCTTCTTCTTCTTCTTGAGAGGAATACTAGACTGAGAGGCAGTGACTGGCCAATGTCACCCAGTGAGCTTCATGGCTGAATGGGGAATTCAACCCTGACCTCACAGATCCAATTGGAGAACAGGCTTTACCAAAGGTGTCATGGGCTTTGAAGATGCTCGAACTCAGGACAAAAGGGAGAAACGTGCTAAGAGGAAGGCACACTTGGCAAATCCATACTGTGATTAACTCCCACCAGGAAACCTATATCCCCACTGGGAAGGATGTGTGGATACAGAATTGGCCTCCACAGTCACTTACAGACTCACTGTTAAGACCGTGTTTATGGAAGACAATCTTACTTGGCTACGAGTGATCGCCAAAGAAGAAGAAGCCTGACATTTTAACTACTACACCACACTGGCTCTCCAGACTTTACCACTGATTCTCCACAATGATCTCATGTAAATTATTAAAATTTTCTTTGTTGCAGACAATGCAACTTCTTCACTGGAGTTATGATCTGTCTGCCAACTTGCTTTTCAAAAGGGTCAAAATTAATTAATCAAACACAACTGCTGAATCAAAACACGGTTAAATCGAAACTGTGAAACTCACTTTAAACAAGTGTTGCTGTTCTGCATGACTAGAAACAAACCACCCAAAACACTAATTGCGAATTCAAAATAAAGAGGCAAAATGGAAAGGATATTTTCTTAATTGCAGTTGACAACTGTATGCAAAAAGCACAGAGCTACCCTGTCTCTAGCGGAATTCTGTATTCATATCAGCTAAGTAATGTCAGCTCTCAAGAAGCATCTTCATGATACACGCACTTTGAAACATTTATAAATCTAGGGGATGTTCTTTATTGGTGAATAAGCAAAATTACGAAACTCTTAGTTGAAGTGCTCACTCATAGGTAAAGGCTAGTTGTCGTTCCTCGGGGTGTTTTGATCCAGGTCACAGTAGGATGGTTTAATGACCCAGCGGAGAATGTGAAAAGATTGAGGGGTAGCAAAGCGGAAAGGCTCGCAGAAGCATGATGCCATGACTTGACAGAAGAATCCTCTTATGCAAACCATGCTATGCAAATTAATAATAAGTCACAGACCATGCTGGCGCCTGCAATCCCCCCCTCCCCATCTATAGGAAATGTTAAGCCAAATATGGTTTAAAACATATTACATTTAAATAATAATAATGTAAGCCTTTTTACACAAAAGGGATATGAGGACGAGGCTGGAACTCCTTATCTAGAAAGGATTAACAATGGAAGGTCTTTTCAAGAAGAAGAACTTGAAGTAATTAAGTGAATGGGAATTTTGAGATTAAAGGCTCTTACCGAATGACCATACATCAGATCTGGTACTATACCGACTATAAGAGAAAACCTCTGGTGCTGACCATTTGATGGGGAATTTGGTGCCCATGGAGCTGGTGTACTGATCATCAAGGACGTATCTAAAACAGAGCACAGTTTTAGGCCACAACCCATTTGAATGATTCCAGGGTCCACGTTACACAAACACCATTGTACACAGAGAAAAGCTGCAGCTCCATGGCAGAATGCATACATTGCAAGCGTAAGAATCAGTTCTCAGGATCTCATACAATATTGTGGGTGAGTATTAGGGGTTTTTCTTTGGGGGCGGGGTTATTGTATTAGTTTGAGTTGTTCACTTGTGTTTATATCTTGGATTTTATTCTGTGAACACCCTGAGATCTTGTGATGGTGGTATATAAATTGAATTAATAATAGTAAAAAACACTGTGCACTATGCTAACATAACATCCTCCTTATAATACATGATTACTGGTGTAAGAGGATAATATGTCCTGGTCCAGACTGGAAGCTAAACCAAATGGTTCACTGTCTCTGGTTCCATATTATCAGATACTGCCAACCATTTCAACAGTGCTGTTAACTACAGAACATATCCGGCTAGCAACTGCTGAAATGATGCCTGGAAAACAGCAGATGATGACAGTGGTTTAACAGTTGATGGGATTTCTTTTCCAGAGGGTTGAATGTGATATGATAGAGGCATCTCATTATTTTCTTTGTTCTTAGTTTTTATAGGTTTTCACAATGGCTCAAACTGTTTGATTGGAAATGACAATGGGGCAAAAGAAATCAAGTGTGGAAATCATGAGAAATGGTGCCGCCAGCAATTTGAGTTCACATAAAAAAAAAAAAAAGAATTGTCAAAGGAGGGAACAGCTAGAGGAAGTTTCAGCAAGAACAGGACAACTATGAGCACCAGACTAAATGTATATTTTGCCACAACAATGAAGTAGCTGCTGGACACATTTCAAAAGGAGGGGTAAACTTTAGTGGAATTCTACTCATCCAGTATGCATACAAGGTTCAAATTACCGTGACATTCCAAAATCTGACACTTTGACAACTTGGAATTCTCCTACCAAGCAATTCCGAGCAGCCTGTGTAGAATGGAGAAAAAGAGAGTATTAGTAGGGCTGAACTGAAACAACCCATTATTTCTCAAGAGCAATTTTAGCTGTGTTGAAAAGTACATCCGACACCTTTTTTCCACAGAGGTTGTGAAAACGTTTGCATATTCATTTACATATCTCAGACTTGCTCCTCCTCTTTTAATCAGATTAGTCTGTCTTCTTCACTCAACGACATAATCACATGGTCAAATCTGATTGGCTGGGCCCATGAATATGTTGGATCCATGTAGCTTTGCCCTCATTCGCAGCAGACTGTGTTCCCTCACTAATATCTTCATGTAGCAAAATACAATTGGCTACATAGTGATGTGATATCATCCCATTTAGCATGCGATTTCCAGTTGGCTGGGATTGCCCATGTGACTGGCCAGTCTGTGGAAAAACTCGACAAGGACAATGGCACCAGAGCCTCAGCAGGTAGGGAAATAATAGCATTTGAAGATGGGGGGTGGGTCGCCTAAAAGAGTAAATATTCTGACAATAAAAGGATTTTTCAGGCAATAACTATAATGGCCCCACAACCGCTATTTTTGGCTCACATACTGAAATGGAAGAATATTTGTAATTATTTAAATTATGGTTTGTAAGTGGTGATAATTTCACTTCCTTCTTAATTTAAGAGCTGCTAATTTCTTTGCTAGAGGTACAAACGGACATGACCCAGACATACCAAGTCTCTGTGGATGACAGACGCTTGTTCCAGATAAGTCATTCCTTCACACACATCTTGGCACATTCCAAGGAGCTCTTCCTTTGAGAAACTCCCTCGCTGCCTCTTTAGATAATCAGCCAAACATCCATGCTCCATGAATTCAAACACTAGGCACATAGGAGCTTGTTGCATGCATACCCCATGCAGCTGGACTAATTTGGGGTGGGAGAGCTTCCTGTTGACATAGGAGGAGAAATCAGTGTGGTCATGTGAAGTCCTTTGCAGAAGCTGATATATGGGCATATTCAACTGGAAATTTAAGAAAAGAGCAAGAAAATCAATGTGAAAGAGAAAACCAGACCCAGGAATGGTATACACACAAATTGTGGGTCCTGGAAAATTTCATGTTGTATTTCTCTCATCATGGTATGAATCTCTTGAAAAGTAAGATGGATTCTGCACTGCTTGGACATATAAACAAAATGTAACTGACATTTCCCCTATTTTCTGTTCAAGCAACAGCCTTGCTGAATGTATTTTAAATACTCTTCACATACGCAATGCATTTAAATACTTCAGAATGTGTATAATAAATGCTCATGCAGTTTCCCCAACAACCTGAGCTTGCTTTGTGTCTTTATGAAAATAAGCATCAGATATTAATACAATAGGGATTTTTATTGAAGGAGCTATAAAAAGCGAAACTTATGCCTTTCCTTTGAGTATAGCACCAGTGACATCAAAGTCAATCTTTCATTTCCAACTTCATCCTTAGGAGAGATTGTGCAGCATCAAAAGTCCCAGTGGAAACAGCATTTTACCCCATCTTTATATTGATTCAAATTACTGCTTTTTAAAATCGAAAATATTTTCTTCAAGCTTTAAAATAATTGATGCCACATTTTTCATGTTTGTCGTGGTGTCTAGAGAAATATTATCTCAAAACAAAAGCAAAAATTCATAGAATCGTAAAAAGAAGAATTGCTGAGCCAAGCAAAGACTGCAGTAAAAATAGCCTGCTGTATGCCGGCTTTATATTCCTTATCCCTCTAGAACTGCCCAGTGTTTAAAAGTACACCATAAAGATCCATCATCAACCAGAAACTCAGGCTGAAATTATATCCTTAGCTGGGACTGGAAATAACTCCCATCAAATTTCTGAGTAGATATATAGGACTGCACTAAGTAGCCTCCAAGCATCATGACTTCATTAATATTTATTTGTGCATATGTCTGCACATAGATAAAAAATGAAATTCAGGGGTTAGCTCTTATTGTTCCAGTAAAGACCAATTCCACCAAAGTACAGGGGACAAAGAGAACCTTACAAAGCACTCATATGACCCAGAACTTTTCAGCCTGTATTTGAAGCACAACATTCGATACATTTTAATTCTGGTTATAGAGATTGTCCAAAACTGGACATTAGTGTAAGTTGCACTAAGAGATAAAAAGTCATGTTGCCATTTGATTCATAACAGGAAATAGTGTCTCTGTTTTACACAACATTGGGTTCACCTGACATCATTCTAAAGGCTTGACACAATGTAATGGACCTTGACTGGTATTGGACCTTGGCAAGATTGCTTACATCATGACTTGGGCCTCCTCAATGAAGTCTTCTTCTGACATGGCTCCTGTGCGAATGGTTTTTATGGCCACTTTCATCCGGCCCAGCCAGTAACCAAGATGAACCACCCCAAACTGGCCAAGGCCAATCTCCTGGTCAAATGTCAGTTCCTGAGGATTAATCATCCATTTTCCTAGGATAAGGCAGCAGAAGAACACTTTCAAGCCTGTGTAGTGCTTTATGAAAGAAAAGGAGTGCAGCAGTACTAGGCCTTTTACAATACCCCCAGCTATGATAATAGATTTTAAGGATTTCAGAAGTTTCATTCAAATTTTAACAATTTAATCTTGATAATAATGGAACGTGGTTAGATTCTTATAGTAATTCATCAGTTTTCCATTAGACTGCACCATCATACACATTTTTTTTTAAATGCCCCCCCCCCCGTTGCCCCCATGCACTCCCCAAATCTGCTTGGGGGGCATTCGGGGAAACCCCAAAACAGAATACAGATGGAGGAAAGGGAAATTGTTCTACTGGACAAGCAGAAATGTTTGCACTGATGGAACAATCTCCTAAGCGTTCCATTGAAGTTCACCCTTAGTATATAAGATACTATGAGGTTCTGTTGTTTTTGCTAAAAGTACGTTTCTACTTGATCCATTCATTGATGTGAGCCTGTTCTCAGTGAAAATGGATGCAACATTAACTTCTATAGAGTCATAGCACATGTCATTTAGACAAGTGAAACCATTATGCCAAATGAATATAACTAAAGAATAAAAGCACAATCAAGTCAATGCAGTCTCCTCACCATAACTTAGGCCAGCAGTAACAGGAGCCTTTTCTCTCCAAGAGCAAACAGCATACCTCAAACGAGTCACAAGACCTGCATGATGGGAAATATATATACATGAATTGGAGGAAAAGGTGACACTGACTGCTGATTGTTGGAAGGGGTGGAAAAGAGATGGGCCATGGAGCCAAGAGTTAATGTAGACTAAGGAGATAGATGACAGCCACATTTCACATAATATGTTTGAATATGTCTATGACTATGATTCATAGAGAAGTTACATCCCAAGGAAGTTCTATGAAGCTCTGTCAGTATAAAGTTTGGGCCCAGAGTGACAAATATAAGAGACAATGTATAACTTACAATCATTCAGATAATCAGAAACACAGGTAATTTACACAGGGCTGGATAAGTTAGTTGAACTTATTTCCCATTGAAATTTGTGTGAATTAAGTTATGGGAACTAAGTTTAATTAACAGAGCAATCCACTGCTGACACCAAGAGGCACTTCTGCATCTGCAAAACAACCACTCATGTTTAACAGCAGCTGAACTGAACTTTGATTTCCAGAGCAACTATATATATATATATATATATATATATATATATATATATATATATATATATATATATATAGTTGCTCTGGAAATCAAAGTTCAGTTCAGCTGCTGTTATATATATAAATCCTAACATCTTCGGATCATTTCAAAGCTGTTTGTTTCTCCTGTTCTTGCCTGGACATACCTCCTGCATTATGCTGGTGATAGGTGATCAGTTCCGGGATACAATCAAAAACATGCTTCTCTGCCAAGTAGTATCTCCTGGGGATGTCGCTTGTCTCCTTGATATGATAATGTTTTATAACAGGGTTGTTCTCGTTGCTTAAATAGACAAAACAAACAAATAAGGTTCCTTTCAAAACAGTATAGAAGCAGTTAAAAAACAAACTAGAATTACCAAGCATCAATGAAACTTTGGGCACATACTGTAGATATGACGTGGAAAACACAGACACAGATGCAGACACACACAGACACACACACACACACACACACACACACACACACACACACACACACACAACAAACAAACACTTATTTGACTCTTGGAGCCTCTACTTTTTAAAAAGGTAGTGAAAAGAAACCCTTCCATTGTTTCTCTTTAAACAATAATTAGAAAGAGCACCTTTAGAAGGTCACACTTTGGAAAGTCTGGGGACAGATATGTTTGATACCTTTTTAAACGATTCAATATTATTATTGCCAGATGGACAGTGTATGAATAATAAAATTATAATCGTTATTGTTATATTAATTAAATTTATTTACTGCCCTTCATCTGAAGATCTGAAACAAAAACCCAAATAACAGAACCACGGCAAACATCCGCTGGGATTTGACTTGCCTCAAAGCCTTTGTGAAAACTGAGACTGTGTATGTGCCAGGTTGCCTTGAATCTCTCACCATGAAGGCTCCTTCCTTACCCTGAAGAGGAGGAGATGGAGAAAGTCAGAAAATCAGAGCCGATGAGCAGTGATGCAGCAGAGGCTTCAGAATCCCTAAACTAAGTGGCTGAAGCCATATCACCAATCCCCAAATCCACAACTCCGCCTGACCTAGAACAAAGTATAATGGTGTTGGTGCTAAGGCAGGAAGTTGGGCTTCTTTTAAAAAGAACAAACACAGGTGGTACAAATATGAGAAAAGAGCGAGCCAATCCTCAAAGACACTTGGTTAGCATCCTGTATTATATTTCATCCTGCTTTTTAGAGGAAGGCTGCAGCTCAGTGGTAGAGCATAAGGTCCAGGTTCAAGCAGGTAAGGATGGGAGAGACACCTGCCTGGAACTGGTGGTGGAAGGATTACTACTTACAACCCAGCAAATTATATAATCAGGCAATTCAGGTGACAGAGGATTGGATAGTGACTTTAAAAATCATTATTTTAAATTAATTAAAATAATATCTGTAGCACTAGCAATAAGGGGGGGGAGAATATTGTAGCATTGTGACAACCGAACCCTCCCCCCAAATAAATTACATTACTTAAACATGTACAAAATACATTGCAAATCACTAGAAAATTACTATATAAGCATAGCTAGATTACTCCTAAGGGAAAGCCTGAGTGGACAGACCAAATCTTATAAGGCACCTTAAAATCCCTGTAGGTTTTTGCCTGATGTTCACTGGAAGCACATTTCAGTGTGGCACAGATGCCACCATTGTAAAAGCCCTGGTCTTGTAGGACATGTTGAACATCAGGAGCACATGGTGCTACTAAGAGTGTCGTTGCATTTCCCCAATATGTCTCTTTTGCAACATGTTCAAAGTAACCAAAGCATAAAAAATGCATATCCAAGAAAAATAAAAGACCATCTCCATAGGGAATTCACTTTACCTCTTCCTTGAGAAGGGCTTCTGCCTTGCTTCTGCTGATATTCTTGTTGTACCACCTGCAATGATCAAAGAGTCCCAGGATGTGAGGTTAGGCTGTACAGCTTTAGCTGTAAACTCCTTGGCTTTGGAGTTATTTGGGTTACTTTCTTGTTTTTATCCTGCACATGAAATGGCGCATGAACTATCATCCATGTTAATTTGTGAAGAACATACTAAGGAAATCAGAATTCATTCATCATTACAAATTGAGCAGATTCTGAATGTTCAGCACATGCAAAAACTGCATGGCTATGGCCACGTCTGGTAAAGGAAAAGGAGAGTTACTCTCCACAATTCAGCAGACTAAATATTCCTTGAAATGGCTTTCTGCCCCTTGAACAGATAATACCCCCCTTCACTAGTTCCACAATCCTGTCTATCAGTTTAACCCTCCCAAACCTGAAACAAATTTACACCTTCATTTGGAAGGTTTTTTTAAAAAAAATCTGCTCAACTGAATTCTCACCCCCTTGGTAGTCATAATCACTTGGCCTTAGATCTATTTAAGCGTTTGCCAGCAGGAGTGTCCCATCAGCAGCAAGACACATCAGCAGAAAGAAGTCAGTAGCCTTTCATGTATTTCACCTTTCCCCTGTACCCTTAAAACTATGCTTTAGGGGCTTTGGGGAACCTCTGGAGGCTGAGACACAGTGCAGGGAAAGAAGAGATTGTTCAGCCTCGTCCCTGTACCCCAGGGTGCCTTCTACTATGCTAGATCCCAGTTCCCTCTGCAAATGGAATGAACTCTTCCATTTGTGGCTAGCTGGGATCCAAGCCAATGTTGTAGCTAAAGAGGAAAAACAATCTTACTCATATATTTGCAGATTTTCTGGTGATTTTTCTACCACGTAGCTGCTTGGTACATATCCTTCATGCCTGTTAAAAACAGAATGCTCTAATATTAGTACACTAGAAACCCAGACATCTTTCACCCGAAGTATACATGAATTAAAATGTTTTATAATAGCACGATGCCTTTTAAACTCTCTTCTAGAAAGGGCTATTACTGGTAACAGAGGATAAGCTTCCAAACTATATTTATAGATGGAGTCCAGTAACCATCAATCTGAGCAGGAAGCAGTACAGTCTGAGAAAGCTGTGTGGCTATTAATTCTGTGTCTGCAATTAAAAATAGAAGAGAAACTCCAAGCAAATGGCCTACCTACCCATTTCTATCCTGAACCAACCACCAGTGGACCTCAGAGTTATCAATAACATGGTATTCTTCATTGCACCGTAATTCCAGCTCCTGAGGATTCTGTGCACTGTAGTCATAAATGGCTATTACTGCAGATTCCTTGGACTCTGCAAATAATCTCTGTACAGAAATAACAAAAAAAACCTCGAATGAGCCATATTAAATATGCAAAATTAGCTACAAGAAATACCTACTTGCATGTGTGGGCTCTGGAAGAAAAGACTGTGGCCACTTCACTCCTCCTCTGTCTTTTTGCTGCTGCACTACACTGACATAAGACTCACGATTTAGTTCTCTCAGGCAAAGCACAAGCTGTAAACTGTAGGGCAAACCTTCATTACAGCTGGTGGTTAGTTTGCAGATAGATAAACCAAAGTTGGACTTCATGTGTGAACCCAGTCAATGTGTCAGATACTCACAATCTTTCCATTCCCATTTTAGGATGGAAAGATTGCTCAGATTAAGCATATGAAAATAATAAGTATATTAAAATGTCTGCGACTCACGTTACATCATACATGCACTGGAGACACACAACAATCTTCTGCACATATGCATGATTTGTAGATTTGAAAGAACTGCATACAGTACTTAAATCCCAAACTATGAAATACTGCACTTCAAAGCTATAGATGGGAAGAAGATATATACCCAATTCAGGACCCTTACTATATTTCCACAAAGACATAACAAAAATTACTATTTAAAAATGATAACAAGACAAGCACATGCCGTATTTTTCCGTGTATTAGACGAGGTTTTTTTGAGGGTCGTCCAATACATGGGTAGTAGCATGGGGGTGGGGGTGGGGAGAAGCAGCGCACCTGCCAGCCAGCCAGTTGGCGGGAGCGCAACTTTCCTTGATGCTGCAGCAAGCACTAAATGATCTGGGGAGTGTTTTCTGCCCACAGCTGTGGGGGGGGGGGGGGAGAAGCTCAACAACTTTGGGCCATCTCCTCTCATTTTCTTAAAACCGAGTCCCCCCAAATGGGGGGGGGGTCCTTATACATGGGGGCGTCTTATAGATGGAAAAGTACTGATAGATAGATAGATATAGATAGATAGATGATAGATAGATAGATGATATATATATAAATATATAGGTGCTCCTTTGGATACATGCAAATATTATAGAAATATCTGAACGTATTTGAATTTTAACAACGTTGCACTTCATCGCTATGCCTGTGCCATTTCTTTGCGCTCACCCAGTTATCCTCTGGAGTTGGGGGAAGAGGTTTCTTGGAGACTAGAAAAAGAAAAAGAAACGCTTACCAACAATACAATTTATGTTTAGAACAAAGCATAAAGAACAAAAGACAAGCCTGCTGGACCAGGCCAAAGGCCCACCTTGTCCAACATCCTGCTCTTACAGTGACCAACCGGATGCCTGTGGGATGCCCAACAGCACTCTACTCACCTGCAGTTCCCAGAAACTGGTATTCAGAGGTATAATGCCTCTGACTGTGGAGGCAGAACATAAAGCGGCTAGTAGCTGCCGATAACCTTTTTCTCCATGAATTTAACCCTCTTTAAAAGCCATCCAAGTTGGTGGCCATTCCTGCCTCCTGTGGGAGAGAGCTCCACAGTTTAGCTAAGCAATGTGTGAAGCAGTGGTTTCTTTTATCTGTCATGTCTTTTAACATTCAACTTCTTTGAATGTCCATTCCTAGTGTTATGGGAGAGGATGAAAAACTTCGATCTATCCACTTTCTCTGTACCATGTACAATTTTATAAACTTCCGTCCTGCCGCCTGTTACTCGCCTTCTCTCTAAGCAAAACAGCCACAAACATTGCAACCTTTCCTCACAGGGGGTGGTTGCCCTTTTTCAAACCTCCTCTGAAAGTAGAAAGAACTATCATAATCCTACAAATCTGGGCAAATTCAAACAGCCACAGGGTGGCTCTGTTTTCACACGGAGAGTTGGTTGCTCTGCAGTTTCTGTTCATGAAATGAAGCAACTCTCACCACACTTTGCAGTGGCTCAGAGACTGGGCATGGGCATGGGGAATAATGGTTAATTAACCACACAGCCAGAGGCTTCAGGCAAGCAGACCTGAAGTAGTACATTCTTACAATCATATTATAGCAAACCTTCATTTGAACCGGCCCAAAGCAAACCTGCAAGTTCTGTCTCTGAGGTTCCTATTAACCACTCCCAAAACTATAAATTTTAATGGCATTCACTATTCTCCCCACTTTTGGACCAAGTTTCCATTCCTCCACAATGGCAGTCACGCATTTATACAGTGCTGTTATGAAGTTACATTAAACATGAGCATTGCTGAATGAAACACACTGCCCACTTACTAAGGCTGCCAACACCTGAAAGGTAAAGCTGGGTGAACACTGATAATAAACAACAACAACAACTATTTATACCCGGCCCATCTGGCTGGGTTTCCCCAGCTACTCTGGGTAGCTCCCAACAGAATATTAAAAACATGATAAAACATCAAACATTAAAAACTTCCCTAAACAGGGTTGCTTTCAGATGTCTTCTAAAAGCCAGATAGTTGTTTATCTCTTTGACATCTGATGGGAGGGTGTTCCACAGGGCAGGCACTGAGAAGGCCCTCTGCCTGGTTCCCTGTAACCTCACATCTCGCAGTGAGGGAACCACCAGAAAGCCCTTGGATAACAAGTGAGCCCAAGAAGTGTTAAGCCTTAACACTTCCTGGCCTCACTTCTTAACTCCAACACGTCCGTCCGACTCGGTATCAACGCCAAGGGATGGAGCTTGTTGCTTCCCATTGGACAGCCCAGCAGTAACTAGGCAGAGCTTTATGCAGCAGGGAATTTAGCGGTAAAGGAACAGGAGCTGTGATGCACAGTGAATCCAGCAAAGAGAGGGTGGAGTAATCCCCATGGAAAATGCTCTGTATACTTCAGAGACATGGCTATTCCACATGCTTACAAATACCCTGACACTGGTTAATACCAGGGTAATCACTGATCTGTCTAACACAAGGGAGGGGAATGTTTTTTTCAGCCCAAGGGTTGCTTTTCCTCCAGAAGGGCTAGAGGGAAAAGTGGGCAGGACAAATCAGTATCTTAATCTCAGGGTCGTGGGTTCAAGCCCCACATTGGGCAAAACATTCCTGCATTGCAGGGGGTTGGACTAGATGACCTTTGTTGTCCCTTCCAAATCTAGAGTTCTATGACTCTTCCTTTTGTACAATAGGCTGCATTCCAGCAGCCACACACGTCAGAGGTTTCTACACACTCCTACCCATCTTTCCATCCATGCAAACGAGAGATATCAAAGTTCCGGAAGTCATTCAAGCCAGGCTAAAGGAGGGTGTAGAGCAGGGCCAGTGAGGGGGGTGGCCTGGGGGGAGTCCTGAGGGCCAGACAAATAGGTGTAAGGGCTGCATTTGGCCCCAGGGCCTGAGGTTCCCATCTTTGTTCTAAAGCCATCAAAATGAAGAGGGAAACCCCACCCTTCTGTCAAACAATAAATAAAACTGTAAGTAAAACTCAAGCAGCCAAAGCCAGCTGCATACTATACATAGCATACAACCATGCAGCTAATTATTAAAGAACAAAGGATTCAGAAGACATTCTGTATAACATGTAGCCATTTTGCAGATGGGCAACACTGAGGCTGTGGACCTCTAGTGCCAAGGACAACTCCTATGCCAGGGGTTCAAACAATAGCATGAATAGATCACTCGAGTGAGTGAGTCAAACCAAATAACACAGTCAGCTTGCAATAAGCTTTATGTGTGTGAGCGAAGACTTAATTAAACACAAGGGAGCACTGGACATTTTTTTCTCTTTCCTCAGAAATGTCATGGGATATCAACTGTCAAAGGTGACCAGGTCCTTGCTTGATATCTCATCTAAATTAGAGCATCGTACATCAGGGTAAATCATCAATTCAGTACTGATTCAGGAGGGATGAGGACACTTGGAATGAATTATGTACATACCAGTATTGGCTGGAACATACTCCACACAGCCTGTTGCCAGTTTTTCTCCCTGAGCGCAACATCTCCATCTCCCATCTATCCAGAAATTTGGGTGAAACTTTTCCACCAAATTGTTGTTGTTCCTAGTTTCTGGAAAAAGTTGGATGGAAAAATTAAGATTGTGTCAAATTTCCCCAGCCTATCCATCATGACAATCTATAACAATCTTTATTGTTACGTGGCGTTCTGATGAAAAATGCTGTTACAGTACCTCCCATATGCCGATGGAGGGGACAAGATGGCGGCGCAAGCACTTGCAGCGGCTCGGCACTCCGAAGACCGGTATTCATTGGCTAGCAGCAGTGCGCACCTGGCTGATCAACTGAATCAATTTTTTAGCCGCTTTGAGGAGGGAACTGGAACTACCGTCACTACAGCATTGGCCACCAGCACATCATCAGAAACTACTATTGATAGACAACCATTTTTATTACAGACCTGTGACGTACAACGTGCCTTTCGGAGCATTAACATTAGGAAGGCAGCTGGACCAGATGGAATCATGGGACGGGTTATTAGGGACTGCGCTGCAGAATTAGCTGGCGTATTTACGGACATTTTTAACCTATCCCTGGTGCAGGGTTTTGTCCCTACCTGCCTGAAGACATCGATTATAGTGCCAGTCCCCAAGCAGTCAGTGGTGGTATCTCTCAATGATTATAGACCAATAGCCCTAACATCTGTCGTTATGAAATGTTTTGAGAGACTGGTGCTAGATCATATTAAGGCTGGTCTTCCATCCACTTTAGACCCGTTCCAGTTTGCATACAGAAGAAACAGATCTACTGATGATGCTATTTCCATCGCTGTCCATACTGTATTGAGTCATCTAGAACGACAGGGAACCTACGCAAGGCTGTTGTTTGTGGACTACAGTTCTGCCTTCAATACAATTCTGCCAGACAGGTTATTTCTTAAAATGACCAATTTGGGTATACATCAGAAGATCTGTCTGTGGGTAAGGAATTTCCTGACTGATAGGCCGCAGACAGTGAGAATGGGACCTTACTATTCTTCTACTCTAGTATTAAGCACAGGAGTCCCCCAGGGATGTGTGCTAAGTCCCTTTCTCTATTCCCTGTACACATTTGATTGCACCCCACTGTATAAGTCCAACACAATCATCAAATTTGCGGATGATACAACAGTGGTGGGGCTCATCAGTGAGAACGATGAGACTGCTTATAGGAAAGAAGTACAGGGGTTAATTCAATGGTGTAAAGAAAATAATCTTATGCTTAACACCAAAAAAACCAAAGAACTCATAATTGACTTTAGGAGAAAGAAAAGTGTATTTTTACCATTGCACATAAATGGCGAGGAAGTGGAGAGGGTTGGTAGTTTTAAATACCTGGGCATTTATATCTCGGAGGACCTCTCATGGACTGTAAATATTAATATGGTTGTGAGGAAGGTGCAGGGGAGGTTGTATTTCCTGAGAATGCTCAGGGGACTGAATCTATCCCAGCACCTACTTCTGTCCTATTATCATAGTACCATTGAGAGTGTCCTAACCTATAGTATATTATCGTGGTATGGGAGCAGCTCTGAAACGGATAAAAAAGCTTTACAGAGAACAATTAAAATTGCCCAGAATGTTATTGGGCTCCGACTACCAACCCTGGATGAGATCTTCACGTCTCGCATTTTGAAGAAGTCACATAATATCCTGAGAGATCCCACCCACCCTGCTCACAACTTCTTTGAACTATTGCCTTCGGGCAGAAGATATAGGACAATGAAAACACGAACCACACGCCTTCTGAATAGTTTCTATCCAAGAGCTCTGATTGCACTAAATAATGATCTCAGGGCCAGTTGCAAGGTTTAGCAAGCAGAGAGTAGGAAGGAATGAGATAGGTTTTAGGTTATGTTTTAGGTTTTAGGTTATGTTATGCCTTAATAGGTCATGTTATATTCTGGATTATGTTATGTTTTATAGATTATGTCTGAATAGGATGAGAGTGTCGGAGATACGTGCAAATGTATATGTGAACCCGGTCTTTGGGTGGGTGTTTGATTTTCGTTGTTGTGTATACTGTGTATATACGGACAATGACAATAAATTTATCTAAATCTAAATATAAACCAGCCAGCAGAGATACAATACTTTCTCTTCTTTGGCTAGGCCAAATTTCCAAAAGAAATACAGCTGGATTACTGAATATGTAACAGTTATGTTACATGGAGTGAAGCAACAGATTCCAGACTGCACTATTTTAAATTACCGGGATCGTGGTTCTTGCATTTTTCAAAAAAAAAAAAAAAAAGTTTCCCTATGTCAAAAGTCCCTAGCATGGACAGAAAATTATTTACTATAGGTATTTTTATACCATTTCAGTGATAGTCCCAAGCATATGGGGGAGTGCTAAAACATTCTTGCTGTTGTGTTTACGTATTTACTATGTGAAGGAAGCTTCGGTGCTTTTGCCCACACTGGGGGACATACAAAGAGATATGACCCCTCATTTGCAGTCTGAAATGGTTCAGTCCAGAGTGCCAGCAACTCACAATTCAGCTCAAAAGTGACACAAAGACAGCATACGAACTGAAGCAGAAATTGCCTTCGTGCATGCCCATCAATCAATCAATCAATCAAAAAAAATTATACAAAGGTATTTAAAGCAGCATTTCTGTTTTTCATATATGTATGCTGACAGCAGGAGAGAGGCTTATAAGCATTTCAGGTAGCAGGTGTGCTCATACTTTACTGGGGAGTAAATCCCATGGAACTCAACAGGACGATTGCACTCAAAAGGAACTCAATAGCAGACATGCAGTACTGGCAGCATGTGTGAAAGTGGTTGAAGTGGGCTCTGAGTCATTAAAGTTTATGCTACAACTCTAGTGTTTTGATCCTGCTCTTGGAATATTTATTGACCTGAGAGATTACACTGTGATCAGTTACCTTCTTTCAGAGCCAGCACCCATTTCTGACAGCTCGCTTGGCTGGGAGCAAAGACGTACAGCAGATAGTTGTCATGAAAAATCTACAACATGAAAAAAAGGTGCATAGAATAAATTCCAGGCCAAATAGGAAAATAACCTACTTCTGACATAAGTACTCTTTAAAAGTCAAAATATGGCATGGATATCTATCTATCTGTCTATTTATCATCTATCTATATATCTGTAGCAGAAATAAATAATTCAATTATTTGCCAAATTATCTCCAGTTGCATGACTCAAATAAATCACCCATGTTACTCTAATCTGCATGTAGTTCCAAAGCTAACTGCTGCCGAAAGGGTTAGGAATTGTCTTTTAGAAGAGGAAAGCCAACTGAGTTTTTCCTAATGCTGAATTTCCCCCCAGATACCCAAATTCGTTCTTGTGCAGTTAAGAAATAGGAAAACAAACATTTTCCAGATACGTTTAAAAGTGAAACATTGAGGCTTAACATTTCCCCTCAGGGAAGAAGCTCCACAGTCTGGGCACTGTTAGCCTGCTACAGAAAAGTCTCTCTGACTCTGGTACTTGTCAAACTGATTGATTTAGCCCAGCTTAGGTTATGGAACTGATAGGGCTGGACCAAGAAGACACCTTGCTTCCTGAGGCTTAGCCAATCGCCCCTCACCCCACCGCAGGCAAAGTCAAGGTGAAAGGCAATTTAAGGCAAGCAAAGCTATTTGTCATCTAAAGTAGAAAACTCCACCTCTTTTGCTTCTCTCTGGAAGCAAAAATGAATTAAGTATCTAAATACTTGCTACCCTTTCATGCCTGATGTGGCTTCATCACTCTGCCTAACAGGATAGCTGGCCCGAAGTCACAAACTTGCACTTACCTGGAAAGGGTATTTATAGTGACATGGAATTGTTATATCACTTTTCACAATTTCTACACACTTAATCTTCGATAGTTCAATTGAGCCTTTTAGAATTCTTTTTTTCTACAAAAATAAAAAATAAAAACAACAACACAGGATTCAGTTTGTGTCTGTAATTTTTCTAAAGGGTTATGTTACGAAGTAGGCAGTGCCTGTTCTACTGTTAACATTACAGGACCAAGACTGGGTTATTCCTTCATGTCTGAAAAGCACATTGGAAAAAAACAAGGAAAAAACTTATCTATGTTACAATTTTTAGAACCAATGAAAGAGAGAGAATGCAAAAAGAGATAGAAAGAAATATTAAATCAATCTTCCAAACATGCAATTGCTTTTTTTTCTGATCAATATAATCATTTCATCTTGCATTTTCCTTTTTAGGCAGAGATTCCAGGACAATTTATTCTACAAAGTATAACTCATTTGCCTAAAATCTTCTTCCTAACATGCTAGTTTGAATGGAAAATATAAAGATTACTCTTATTAAACATATTATTGTATGCAGTTTCGACTAATGTACACATTTATGCAAAGTAATTTTCCCTAAAATAACACATTTTTGTATTTTGTTTTCAATATATTCATTTCTACGCACACTTTCCCTATAGATATTATATGGTGCCATCTGCACATGCTCAGATGCATTATACCACTCCAGGAACATGCTACAGCCTCTTCTAGACAGATGCTATCCATATCCTGTCATCAACACCCAGATTAGACTACTTTTGTACGTTATATGTGGCTCCGTCTTTGAAAACAATTTCAGCAACAAGATTGCTGACCTGGTCAGTCAGATCATATCTTGCAGTCGCTTCCTGTTCATTTCTGAGTGCAATTCAAACTGATTTTAATCTCCAGCTGCATAAAAACGTCTCACGCTTGCACCTAAGTGATCACTTCCTTCCACAGGAACCTACCTGTTTGTGACCTCTGGCACCAGAGGTCCTTCTCTACATATCCCTGCCACTCTGTAGGCTTGCTTAATAATAATCATAATCTTATTATTTATATGCCACCCATCGGATTGGGTTGCCCAGAGAGCCATGTTTTAGACAATTTTTTTAAAAAGTTTGAATTTTTGTATTTTTACTGTTACTATAATTGCTTTTATATCTAATGTTTTTGATCTGTTTTATTTTTGTTTTATAGCTCTCTTTTGTAACCTATCTTGAAAAACTAGATTTAAATATTCATTTTCAAATAAATTAAAAAATAATGTATCCCATCATTTTCATGACACCTGTCCCCATCTCCATTTTGTCACTTACTATTCTCATTTCCCTCCCATAACCTATCACAAACCTTCATAGCTTACAAAAATAATTCACTGCAGGGAAATATATATTAGTAGTTGTGAGGTACGTACTGACATTCAGCAGCATAATGCATTCAGGAAAATTAGGACGGGGATGTAATTAATGTCAATTTTGAAGAACAATATCCCTCCAATTTCAAGTTCTAATTTCAAAGCTTAAGAAATAGATACTAGTTTATTGAACAAAATTGAACAAAATCTGCACATATTAATGGTATTTCACATTTCCAGGGGAAGCAATTTCAGTAGCACTCCTACAATGTAGCAATCACCTACACTCCTACAATGTTGCAATCAACTACAATGATCAGCTGCCCAGTGTTCCTTGAAGACACACCGGCTGCATTTGCCAGTAATGTGGACAAGCCGCAGTGAAGCTCAGGTTCCCAAGCTCCCCTTCCCTCCTTTGTAATGCTAAACCCTCATTTAACACTATGTGTGAACTGAACCATTGCACCCGATACAGAGAAGCAGCAAGACCTTTTGGACACAAGGAGGAAACAGACCAGCATTTTGCAAATCCAAATAGCAACCTTCACAGTCAGTGTTATTTTCTGATTATATGGAGACTTGCTTTTGTATTTTGAACAATGCACTCACTTACGTTTCCGAGCACAATTCAAAGTGTTGGTGCTGACCTTTAAAGCCCTAAACGGCCTCGGTCCAGTATACCTGAAGGAGCGTCTCCACTCCCATCGTTCTGCCCGGACACTGAGGTCCAGCTCCGAGGGCCTTCTGGCGGTTCCCTCACTGCGAGAGGCCAAGTTACAGGGAACCAGGCAGAGGGCCTTCTCGGTAGTGGTGCCCGCCCTGTGGAACACCCTTCCAGCAGATGTCAAAGCGATAAACAACTACCTGACATTCAGGAGACATCTTAAGGCAGCCCTGTTCAGGGAAGTTTTTAACGTGTGATATTTTATTGTATTTTTGGTTTTATGGAAGCCGCCCAGAGTAATTATTATTATTATTATTATAAATGGCATCAATTATTTTGTGCTGCAGCCATCTTGGCAGTGGGAAACATGGGCAACTGAGCTGCTTTCTGCAAAAGTCTTGACAGAAATAATCTGCAGGTCTCTGTGGATTCTGCCATGACCCTGAAATTAACATGAAGCTGTGAGTTGCATCCAGGCACCCTGTTCCGATTTCCGTACAGCACCTGAATGGTGTTGTGATTGGAAATATTGCCCTGGTCCCATTCTTGACACACCCTAGGCTAACATGTCTTGGCATCAGGTGCTAGGGCACTCTAGGATCTAATACTTATCTCCTTTTTCAGAGCCTCAAAAACAACGCAAAGCGGGAGAGGATCTGAGCAGCAAAGGCTTTTCGTCTCTTTCACACAGTGGTTTTAGCACGGAAAACCCACAATGCACACACTGTATGTGAAACACCGCTTAGTGAAACAAAGGAAGCAAAACAACACCTGCATGTTACTCGCATGCATTGCATACAATGAAGCTATATAATGAATACACACAAAATGCAATAAAATCACATTTCGGCATAAGTAACCTTGGGCAAACAGTCTGGCAGAGCTTGAGGAGCTTGAGGAGGCTCACAACAATTAGGATTCTGCTGCACACACCACTTAATGTGAACATCTCTTATTAACAGGCGTAGGCAAGGTCTGTTCAAGCCTACCTTAACTCTGATGAAGCAAAAAAAGTGGGCATGCTAACCCTGTTAGCGCCCACACCACCTAATGACCATATTAAATGTTTTATTAAAAATATGGCATTCTAAATCAGCCAGTACTCCTGTGGTGATTTCACACGTGAGGATTAAAACAGCTTTTGCCTAAATCGCTTTGTAATGCTAATGTTCAACCGATATTAAGCAGAATGCAACCAGCCTGGAGGACGGCACTGCCTGATATTGCCCTCCTCCTTAGTCACAGGGTGGCCCTTGTAGAAATCAGCAGAGAGGAGGATGGGGACAGAACAAAAATTGGTCCTGCTTGTCACTGACTCTCAGGTGTTAATTGTTGATGGGTGACATTAAGGTCCCCCTTGCTCTCCCTTCTTGAGGTTCTTTATCTTTACACCACACTTGGACCAGATAGGCCTTCAAACAGAAAGGTCTTCCAAACAGAGGACTGATGGCCCTTCAAATAGATGATTATCCCTTGTAAAGTAGGGCACACTTCTGATGGTGGTGGAACTATGACAAGTGCCCTCCCTCTGCCTATCTTAAAACTTGAGGGGGGGTCGGTTGGGATGGAGGCAGCATTTCAGAAATCTGAAGCATAAGTTATTTAGGGCTTTAAACACCAGTGTGAACACCATGGGCCTGGAAACAAACTGGCAATCAACATGGGAATAACATTTCCCCTTGAGGAAGGTTGGTGTTCAGATTGCATTAGGGATTAAAGGGCACATCTCATCTAGTTACTTCACTGAGGAAACCTGCCTCAGACATTGAGAATCTTGACCCAATGTGAACATAGATTCATACAGGCATAAACTGATGGAAATGAATAATGCAGTCCTTTAGTAATGCTCACAAAGAGACACACACACCCGGCACTGCTGCCACTGCTTCCTTGATTCAATCTCCAGAGCTAACAGAACAGAAAGGAGAAAACAATTATCATTGTCACTTAACCCAGCAGTTATGAATCAGAATGCACACTGGGAGAAGGCCTTTGAACAGCAAGAGGCCTTTTTACATAGTCACTTTTCAAAGTACAATTGCACTTTAAATTATTCTTGATCTATCTGCATCAAGGTTCAAGAGACAAACAGCACAAGTTATGCATTGTTCCTGGGTCCAAACAGACTTCACTGAAGGAAACAGCAAAAGAGGAAAGATATACAAAACAATACTTTGCAAGGGGACATCTATATGCCATTTTTGAAAATCAAAGAAAAGCAAATAAAATGAAATTGGCTTTTTGAGAAATGAGGAAACATAACTAACAGCAGGAGTTTGGTGCAAGGAAGGAAATACAGAAATGTGTGAGTTATATATCAAAATAGACTCCAAAAACTATAAGAAAATCTCTCTCTCTGTGCATGGAATTGTCCACCTATTGTGGAAGCTCCTGCATTGGCTATAATACACACACATGGTTTTCATCATTGTTAACAAATACAAATACAACCTACATACATATGCAATGGCACTGTACAAAAATATTGTACTCTAAGACTTTTGATATTTAGAGAAACTGAAATAATAACTATTCAGATAATATTGTTAAAGACACCTCTTGGTCTGCTTAATATCTGAGATCAGGTCTTTATTTGAATTGAAATGATTGTTTATTCTATCAGTGTTTATGTGTTGTAAACCACTTTGGAATTTTAAATGTTTTAAATAAACTAGGGAAATGTTATTAAATAAACCAATACAAATAAACATGTTGCAGATGCCAAGAGGCTTGGAGGGTCTCTGCCCCAAATCACTGAGTGGCGGGGTGGAATGCACCTTGGACATTATCACGATATGTAATGAAGTTGTGTTTGTTGTCGTATGCATTTATGAGGAAGAGAGAGCAAAAAGACCTGGAGAAACAGCAACTCTGAGTCTCTTACGGCAGCTAAACCTACAAAAGACACAGGGCAAGGTGGCTTTGTTCAATATCGGCAATAAATAGCTGTTTCAGGTGCAGTTCTGTGTCTCTTGACTGTCAGCTTTGTTCATTATTGTCTCTGCAGCAATACTATGCTGTTTTACATTCTACTTTACACTGCAGCTGTTGCTATCTCAAAACATTGTGCTGGCAAAAGACTTCTAACACAGTAAAACCATTTCAATGAAACATCCAATAGATTTCATCAAAGGTTCACACTCCTGGCTGACCAAGTGGCTGAAGCCTGGAGAGATGCTTGCTATTAAGAGAGGCAGGGAGAACCACAGTGGATGCAATGGACTAAATTTCTAAATATACATATTTTTGTGCTGTCTGCCACAACGCTCTCCATTGAGAACCAAGAAACTTCAGAATATTTTAACAACCTAGCTCCCAGCCACTGAAACCATCCATGGCATTGTATTGATTTTGTAGTCCGCTTTTTAAAAAAAGAAGAAGAAGAAAAACTGGCGAAATATGTTGCTATTAGGAGAATTAAGAGCTATGTTCTTCCTAACTGCAAAGATGTGGTCTTCTTAAATGCAAGCTTTGCTATGACTTTTAAAACTCTAATTCTCATCCCTGGAACAGAAAGCTCTTTCTCCTCTCGTGTTTAGTGCATAATTGCAATTAACATTAATGGAAGGTTTGTACATACACCAGGAGAAGAATGAACCTCAGAAAATCTAGCAACAATAAGGATCTGTGTCTTCTAAATTTCACTATACAGTACACAATGAGGGGCCATCTTACCATGAAGTAAAGCGTGCATAATAGATATGTGTTTTCGAGATTGCCGCCCTGCATAAATCCACCAGTGTCTTGGAATCCGTGTCCCTATTATAACATGCAAATTGCTGCTGCAGACAAAACTCTCTCTTTTCCCCTAACAGTCTGATTTCACATATACTGTACTGACGTATGCATTCCTAACCGTGCGTATGCCAACAGTCTGACTGACAACAAGAATCTGTCCATTAGCGAAGACTGTCTTGCGGACTGCAAATCTGTCAGCAACTTCAACATTTTCAGTTTATTTATTTGCTTTTAAAAAGCTGCCTTATCAGCTGAGGGTGGCTGGGATGAGGACATTTTGCAGTGGGAAAATGTCACAAGAAGAGCAAGTTAAGAGGCCCCTAGTTCCCTCCATCATGCCAGTCTTCCTCTTAAAATTGCAGTCTTAGTGTAGGAGAGAAACAAGGTCTCCACCCCCCCCCCAAAAAAAAAGAATGGAACCACGTACAGTGGTATCTCGGGTTAAGTACTTAATTCTTTCCGGAGGTCCGTACTTAACCTGAAGCACCACTTTAGCTAATGGGACCTCCCGCTGCGCCACCGGAACACGATTTCTGTTCTCATCCTGAAGCAAAGTTCTTAACCCGAGGTAATATTTCTGGGTAAGCGGAGTCTGTAACCTGAAGCATATGTAACCTGAAGCGTATGTAACCCGAGGTACCACTGTATAATAAACAAAACCTCCACTGCCCCAGAATCACATAACTGTTCCAGAACAACATGCAATGTACACGTAGTTCCGCTATTGGAAAAGATAATTTATTTAGGAAATGCAGTGTGTTAAGGCAGCAGTGTTGCTCTTTCAGTAGACCTGAGAAATGGGCCCACAAAAGATTTCATTTGCCAAAGGCTGCTATTGGGCTCTATTAAAATCTGTGTTTTGCTACAGGTTATTCGAAGATTAAGGGTCAAAATAGACAGTAAGGAGCGTAAGATGAGCCTGCTGATCAAGCCAATGTCCCATCTAGCCCAGCATCTTGTTCCCACAGAGGCCAACCAGGTGTCTGCGTGAAGCCCGGCAAGCAGAACAGCATCTAAAGCAGGGGTCAGCAAACTTTTTCAGCAGGGGGCTGGTCCACTGTCCCTCAGACCTTGTGGGAGGCTGGACTATATTTTGGAAAGAAAGAAAAAAAAATGAACGAATTCCTATGCCCCACAAATAACCCAGAGATGCATTTTAAATAAAAGCACACATTCTACTCATGTAAAAACATGCTGATTCCAGGACTGGATTTAGAAGACAATTGAGCCAGATCTGGCTCCCGGGCCTTAGTTTGCCTACCCATTATCTAAAGGCAGCAGCCACCCTGCTTTCTTATTTTAATTAATAGCATACATTAGGGAGGAACATCTGCATTTAGGACAGCAGCATCTTCCCTCACCAGCCATTATCCCAACCAAAAAACCCTCTGCACTAGTGGTCCTTCTCTCACACTAAAATAAGTGGGAATTTTCATCGAACACCCTACGCCTGCATGCTGCAATCCTGACGAAAATTACCCCTATTCTGCCTTTTTTATTCTTAAAAACAACAACACATCTAGTGTCTTGTAAATTATATTCTAACAGTGTAATCCTAAACATGTTTACATACAAGAAGTTCAATGGAGCACGAGGCGTCTTCCCCAGCAAATATGTTTAGAAGTGCACTTTATAGTGCAGGATCAGGCTATGTATGTTAATAAAAGACTATTATATTGATATTTAATTATGTATTTTATTAGCTTAATACCATCATTTCGAAGTGGTGCACAACAGGGATAGAGCATCAAATCAGAAAAACACACTTAAAATGCCTGTTGATTTTTTTAAAAAGGATTTACTGTGCCAGTCATCCCCATTTATTCCATGGCCTTAAATTATACCACAAAACTAGTGTTAAAAAGTCGGTAAGTGTCCTTATATTCATAGATAATGGGTAGTAAATCCCACTGTATTCAATGGGTCTAACTCCCAGGTAAGCGTGCCTAGGATTGCAGCCTAAATGTTGGGTTAAAATAAATTCTTAGGTCATGAGATATATAACAAGATCAAATGCAAAACATAGTTTCAGATTACCAGGGATTAAGGGCCAGATTAGACAATATGCAGGAGATCTATGACCAGGAGAGGCATCTGTATTGGATTAGAGCAGAAATAATGTTGGGGCAGTGTGTGCTTCAACACCCACACCCCACCCTAGTACAGTTTACCAGCAAAGAGTAATTTGGAGGTGGGGGAGCCTCTGGAAAGATATTTCTGTTAGGAAAATCTGTACAGTCTCTAATCTGGAGCAGTAATATGTTCCAGAGCAGGGCCCTCCTATGTGCATTTTCTTCAAAACTAAACAAGTTTATGCACACTTTTAAAAAATGCATTTACTATGAAATATGATTCAACTATAAATCACTCTCTCTTCTGAAGCTGCTATTAGAACTGTAAAGGAAAAAGCACTGGATGTACTATGGGATAATACTTTAATAGGGGATGTTGATGGGAGAAAGGGCTGAGGGTGGAAAACCCTTCTCCCTCCCAATTCTGCTTCCATAATCCTATTAGGCCCCCCCTTTTGGTTGCTTTTAAGTTAAACTTAATTGGAAAATCTGATCTCGTATTCTTCTATGTCTCATCTGTTTTGGTTCTAGGAATCTAGGTAAAGGTAAAGGGACCCCTGACCATTAGGTCCAGTCGTGAATGACTCTGGGATTGCGGCACTCATCTCGCTTTACTGGCCAAGGGAGCCAGTGTACAGCTTCCGGGTCATGTGGCCAGCATGACTAAGCTGCTTCTGGCGAACCAGAGCAGCGCATGGAAATGCTGTTTACCTTCCCGCCGGAGCGATACCTGTTTATCTACTTGCACTTTGACGTGCTTTCGAACTGCTAGGTTGGCAGGAATCTACCTCCATCCAAATTTAGATTATGTACAGTATGTACATAATTTTCAGAGATGTGCTCCTTTCAGGTCCTTGATGGAAGATTCTACTTTTTCTTACCCATTTCCTACTTTTTTCTATGCTATATGCACACAGGCTTGCATCAACTAAGGATGCAAGGAGGCACCAATTTTCATCTACCGGTAGTCCTGTCCTTGTTGTAATCAGCATTGTTTCTGTTCCACTACAGAAGCTTCTGCTAAAACCTACATTGTTTGTCTCGCTATCCACTATGGCCAAATTTGACATAATTTCAATACATTTCAGTAGAAGGGAAACATCAAAAGCAATGCAGAAAATAACACAATTAGTTATAACATTTACAGATTAAAAGGGGAAAAATGACAACAGTGAATACTGCCCATCTTCTCTTGTGTGGTTTCTATTCCTGACCTATGACGAACAGGAAGGCTGTGGCAACTTCCGCTCCCGTTTCCATTTCAGACAGAATCCTCTAACATAACCACTGAGTCCCACATTGAGCAAAAGATTCCTACACTGCAGAGGGTTGGACTAGATGACACTTGTGGCCCCTTCCAACTCTACAATTCTATGATCCCTAGCACCAACTGAGTCCTATCAAAATTAGTGGTGCTAAACAGAGTAAGTTTTAGTCTTCCACTGCCTAGTTAACCTAAATCTAAAATCTGTGTAGGGGAATCCTAATTCAGATATCCTGCCCTTTTAACAGCAATGAAAGAAGAAAGCAACAATGCTGCTCTCACCTCCCAGGAAGAGGCACTTGTTATTCTGTAAGCTCTTTAATAATTTCTCCATCTTGGATCTGCCATCTCAAGAACCGAACAAACTTATTAATAATGACATGAGAGCATCCTACCTATTGTCCTCTCCTACCCTGGACCCTAGGTGTTGCCTAATCAACACCACCAGTACCATATGAAAGAAGAGAAATGTAGTTCCTCTTCTTGCCTGTTTCCTCTATTACCATGTTATCCGCACACAACTCCAGTTACTGCACTGGTGACCTGGTCTCTAGGTGTGGTCTGTAGCATTTGAGGGATGAGAGCAGACAAAAAGACTGCAAAAGTTAGGGAAAGATTTTTTTCCAGCTGGAAATATAACAGGCAACTTCCAGCACCTGTGGTATATATGCCAACAAAATCCTAGCAACCTGAGCCTGAACATTGGGTCTGAACTATCCACCTACAATGTTGATAAAAGCTTTTCCAACAACACAGAGAGAAAACAACCATTAGATTTCAATAAACTGCAACAATGATCAGCAAACTCCTTAGAAAGCAAGCAGCTTTTTAGCAGATGACAAAAGCCATGCAGGGGCAGGGGGTGACCAATGGGACACCCAATAGCAGAAGCTGTAACTACAGGCTAGCTGTTACTTAGTCCCACTGTGGTATTTTAGCAAACCGTATCAATTCTTTCCAAGGACATCCTAATTCCTGAAACAATAGTTCTGTCTGGACAATGAGACTTTGTGTGGTGTTCAAGGAACAGATCCGGGTGATACTTAAATGATGGGGTAGTGTTTGTGTTTTGTGTGTAAGTAAGACTGGTGTCCTGTATGGCTCTGCAGGACTTGGCTCCATTTCCGTTTTTTCAAAGCCACAGAAGATAAAAGGCCCTGATAAACGTTTCAGCTTGCAGTTAAAAGGCTGCTCTAGAACCCTCAAACCACTGAGAATCAACATTCTCGTATCTACATCAAGCTGTCCGCCTTCTTGGCGTCTATAAACTTACAATGGCATACAATGTGGCAAACAATGCTTTTTAAATCAGTTGTGAATGCCTTGAAACAGTTCTCCTGGAAAGGAACAAGCACTATCATATCTTTATTCAGAACCCTAAAATAAAATAAGAATGCATGGTTTACACATAGGACAATTTTGCTCAAACATAAAGAAAACACAATCGCTGGGAAAGCCACTATCGCATAAGCTAGCCCCAGATTACCTCATTCACTCAGTTTCTCCCTACCCCTTCATTATCCTTTGATAAGATGCTCTGAAAAAGATATGGGAGACAACACACATACCCCAAGACGATGCTCAAAATACGCCAGCCTTGATTTTGTCAAAACGAAGAATCGTACTTTAAAATTGGAGGGAGACGTCCTTCTCTTTTGCTGAGACTTTTTGATCAGCTCTTCTTCAAGAAGAACACCGTTGTTCATTGTTCGTCAAGTAATGGGGGTCCTTCCAGGATGGAAAGACACCTGCCCCAATACCAGAGCCCATAAGCCTGGGAAAGAGAATTCATGTGATAGACACTGTTGTCTTTCACAAAAGTGGATGCAAAAAGCAGCGTAGGTGCTTATCTTTCCATCTGTCATTCAGGCAGTGCTGCTCAGCTAGCTTCCTTTCTGATGTAAAAACCATAACCACATCCTTTCATACACTGTCACCTGAAAAGTGCACACTATATTATTTTATATGCTCATAGAAAGGGAGGTGGGAATGAATAAGAAAAAGAAAATGGAAAGGTAAATCAGGCACCGGATTAAAAAAAAAAAGCCAAGAGACAGTTGCTTACAATTTACCTAATAAACACAATAATAATAATAAAGGAATGAATGTGTAAAGCACGAGCATTAGGTCTGATGAAGTCCACACCTGCTATTTAAGTAACTGATAGGTCTGATGTTTCCACAGAAAGCCCTTCAAACTTGCATGTATTGCTGTCATCTGAGATTTATTAATTTATTGTATCAGGTATGACCTAACTTCTCAATATCTCCCCAAAGAAGATTGTTTAGAAAACCTTTCCCAAGAGCTTAAGACTAAATGGGACATATTTGAAAAAGGTCAAAACAAATATATAGCCAGTTCTAAAGCATTATTGCTAATTGTTCTATGTTTATGTTATTTTATTTGAAATACATTTTTTAAATGTTTTGATGGAATTTTTTCATATGTATAGTTATTACGTATTTTAAATGGATTTTTGCTTGTAAACTGCTTAGAAGCCATTATGGCTGTATATAAATCATCATCATCATCTTATTGCTGATTGTGTTTGATATATAGGTACCCTTATTGCATATTGTATTTTATCACTGGATTATGGCACTGACCCATGACAGGGCCTTCTTGGAAGTGGTTCCCCATTCATAGGATGCCTGCCCAGGTGAGGAGCATCTCTCTCCCTCATTATTAACTTCAGGAGGAATTTAAAAATATTTCTGTTCATCAGACATTTGATAACTGAAAGATACTGTTCCTGGCAACCGTGAAATCACCTGTGATAATATGTGTCTGTTTTTAGATTATATATATATATATATATATATATATATATATATATATATATATATATATATATATGCAGGTTTTGGTGTCTTCGGGTGTCTTCCCGTGTAAGAGTTGGGGTGTCTAGGCGACGTTTCGACGAGGTCTCACTCGTCATCTTCAGGCTGGTGCTTTCGGCTTCTAGTTACTGGAACAGAGCAGGATCTCAGTGTTTGAGTTCCTATAAATACTGTTGAGGGGGTGTGGTGTATGGCCTCCAACGTTCTGGGCAGAGAGGAAGTTCCCAGGTTAGTGTGTCTTTTCTTCTTTTGTTCATAAATTACTTGAGGGATATCTTGAGTGATTTCTTGAGTGATATTCTGAGTACCACTTAGGAGGGTCATTAGGTGTGGATTAGTTGCTAAAGCTTTCGTGTCTTGACCTCTTGAGCTTGTGAAGAGTTTTTTCTGAGAAGATGGCTGTACTGCACTTAGTTGTGCTCTGGCTTGGCTTCGTGTATAGGGGCGAGCTGTGGTTTTGTGCCCTGTGCCAGCCAGATCTGTGTAGGGATTGCAGGGGGGTGCAGCATCCGGAGGTGCCACTATGGTTTGGCTACTGGATGGTGTCTGTAATTTATCTGTGGAGAGGGTCTGGGTTTGGGTCTGGTGTGGTTGATTGGAGATGGCGTTCTGTGTGCCTCTGGTTCTGGTGTCGGTTTTTGTGGGGAGGGCTATTTTCCAGATGTCTGGCAGGCGGGACGTATCGTCACGCTTGTTCATGTTGTGAGGGTGTTTCTCTATCTCGATGGCTTCCATGATTATTCTCTTGTGGTGGTGTTCCATGTTAAAGAGCAATTTGGAATCTGAAAAATTAATTTCGTGTCCTGTTTCTTTCATGTGTTGGTAAAGAGAGGAAGTTTTTTCTTCTTTTTTGACGGCATTCTTGTGTTCTGCGATACGTGCATTTATTCGTCTGTTTGTTTGTCCAATGTACGTGGCTGGGCAGACTTTGCAGGGTATTTCATAGACCCCTTGGTTTTCTAACTGGATTTTATCTTTGGGGTTTCTGAGGATATTGGCTATTTTTTGGTTGGTGCAAAAGGCTGTTTTGATATTGTGTTTATGGAGGATTTTGCTAATTTTATCTGTAGTGCCCTTGATATAAGGAAGGAGGGCCATGCCATTGTTTTCTTCTGTGTCTTGGTTTTTGGGGGGTGTTTCTTTTTGGATTAGCTTCGTAACCCTGTTTTGCTGGTATCCGTTGGCGATTAACACATTTGAAAGATTCTGTAACTCAGTTGTCAAGTGGTCTTTGTCAGCCAGGCGTTTGGTTCTGGAGATGAGAGTCTTGGCTACGGAGTTTATTTGTGCAGGGTGGTGGTGTGATTGTGCATGTAAGTAGCGGTTGGTGTGTGTTTTTTTCCGGTAGATAGTGTGTCCTAGGGAGCCATCAGGTTTTTTGTAGATTAGGACGTCAAGGAAGGGAAGTTGGTTGTTGGCTTCTATTTCCATAGTGAATTGTATTTTGGGGTGTAGGCTGTTGAGATGTGTGAGGAAGCTATCTAGTTTTTCCTTCCCGTGTGGCCAAATTACAAAGGTGTCGTCAACATACCTGAGCCAAAGTTTGGGTTTGTGTTCTGACTTGTCTAAAGCATTGGTTTCAAAGTGTTCCATGTACAGATTTGCGATGACCGGTGAGAGGGGTGATCCCATAGGTGCTCCTTCTATCTGTTTGTATCTTTGTCCATTGTGGATGAAGTACGTGTTGGTTAGGCAGTGGTTGGTCAGGTCCAGGATGTATTCGGGGGGATTGTATTTGTTTTGAATGGCTGTCAAGGCTTCATTAATGGGCACTTGTGTGAAGAGAGATACAACATCGAAGCTCACAAGTAGGTCGTCGGGATGTAGGTTTTGCTTCTTTATTGTTTCTATGAACTGGAAGGAGTTTGTAACGTGTGAAGCGATAGATTCTGCATAGGGCTGAAGTTGCTTAGCGAGAAATTTAGCGAGATTTTGTAGAGGTGAGCCTATGGAGCTGACTATTGGTCTGAGTGGTGTTCCTTCTTTGTGTATCTTGGGGAGACCGTAGAGTTTGGGGCATCTGGATGATTTTTCTCTGGGGATGATTCTTAGCTGGATTTCCCAGATACACAAGATACACAAAGAAGGAACACCACTCAGACCAATAGTCAGCTCCATAGGCTCACCTCTACAAAATCTCGCTAAATTTCTCGCTAAGCAACTTCAGCCCTATGCAGAATCTATCGCTTCACACGTTACAAACTCCTTCCAGTTCATAGAAACAATAAAGAAGCAAAACCTACATCCCGACGACCTACTTGTGAGCTTCGATGTTGTATCTCTCTTCACACAAGTGCCCATTAATGAAGCCTTGACAGCCATTCAAAACAAATACAATCCCCCCGAATACATCCTGGACCTGACCAACCACTGCCTAACCAACACGTACTTCATCCACAATGGACAAAGATACAAACAGATAGAAGGAGCACCTATGGGATCACCCCTCTCACCGGTCATCGCAAATCTGTACATGGAACACTTTGAAACCAATGCTTTAGACAAGTCAGAACACAAACCCAAACTTTGGCTCAGGTATGTTGACGACACCTTTGTAATTTGGCCACACGGGAAGGAAAAACTAGATAGCTTCCTCACACATCTCAACAGCCTACACCCCAAAATACAATTCACTATGGAAATAGAAGCCAACAACCAACTTCCCTTCCTTGACGTCCTAATCTACAAAAAACCTGATGGCTCCCTAGGACACACTATCTACCGGAAAAAAACACACACCAACCGCTACTTACATGCACAATCACACCACCACCCTGCACAAATAAACTCCGTAGCCAAGACTCTCATCTCCAGAACCAAACGCCTGGCTGACAAAGACCACTTGACAACTGAGTTACAGAATCTTTCAAATGTGTTAATCGCCAACGGATACCAGCAAAACAGGGTTACGAAGCTAATCCAAAAAGAAACACCCCCCAAAAACCAAGACACAGAAGAAAACAATGGCATGGCCCTCCTTCCTTATATCAAGGGCACTACAGATAAAATTAGCAAAATCCTCCATAAACACAATATCAAAACAGCCTTTTGCACCAACCAAAAAATAGCCAATATCCTCAGAAACCCCAAAGATAAAATCCAGTTAGAAAACCAAGGGGTCTATGAAATACCCTGCAAAGTCTGCCCAGCCACGTACATTGGACAAACAAACAGACGAATAAATGCACGTATCGCAGAACACAAGAATGCCGTCAAAAAAGAAGAAAAAACTTCCTCTCTTTACCAACACATGAAAGAAACAGGACACGAAATTAATTTTTCAGATTCCAAATTGCTCTTTAACATGGAACACCACCACAAGAGAATAATCATGGAAGCCATCGAGATAGAGAAACACCCTCACAACATGAACAAGCGTGACGATACGTCCCGCCTGCCAGACATCTGGAAAATAGCCCTCCCCACAAAAACCGACACCAGAACCAGAGGCACACAGAACGCCATCTCCAATCAACCACACCAGACCCAAACCCAGACCCTCTCCACAGATAAATTACAGACACCATCCAGTAGCCAAACCATAGTGGCACCTCCGGATGCTGCACCCCCCTGCAATCCCTACACAGATCTGGCTGGCACAGGGCACAAAACCACAGCTCGCCCCTATACACGAAGCCAAGCCAGAGCACAACTAAGTGCAGTACAGCCATCTTCTCAGAAAAAACTCTTCACAAGCTCAAGAGGTCAAGACACGAAAGCTTTAGCAACTAATCCACACCTAATGACCCTCCTAAGTGGTACTCAGAATATCACTCAAGAAATCACTCAAGATATCCCTCAAGTAATTTATGAACAAAAGAAGAAAAGACACACTAACCTGGGAACTTCCTCTCTGCCCAGAACGTTGGAGGCCATACACCACACCCCCTCAACAGTATTTATAGGAACTCAAACACTGAGATCCTGCTCTGTTCCAGTAACTAGAAGCCGAAAGCACCAGCCTGAAGATGACGAGTGAGACCTCGTCGAAACGTCGCCTAGACACCCCAACTCTTACACGGGAAGACACCCGAAGACACCAAAACCTGCATTCCTGTACCCGTGAAAATCTACGAAAGCAAATATATATATATATATATATATATATATATATATATATATATATGCACTGCAATGATGAAACAATTAAATTTAAAAATTACATGACATGGGAGATTTGTAATTAGGGCTATAATACTATACAAAATTTCCTAGGAATAAGTTCAATTGAATTCAATGGTCTTTACTTCTGAGCAGAAATGTATTGAATTGAACTGTTAATAAATACATACAATGAGCCCTCGTTAGATCAAACCAAAGTCCATCTAGTTCACACAGTGGCCGACCAGATAACCACGGGAAGCCGACACACAGTACATGAGCACAACAGCACTCTATTTCAAAGCAGCCAAAGGGTGTTACTAATTTGCTCTGAGAAGCAGAATCCTGAATGAGGTTTTTTTATCCCTTCCCTTGTTATTTCTCACACCTAAATCACTGCAGAGAGTGCTGTTTGCCTCATCGGGCACAAAAAAACAAGTACAAAGAACATTAAAAATACACCTCCATTGAGGTTTGCACCATTTTTTTATTCCAAAAAGTATTTTCACTTTTTCAGCGCTTTCCATATAAGAATTTCACGAAACCAAAATAATAAAGACAATGTATGTATTCCTTTCAAGACAATATCACTGCTGCTCCCTACTGCCTAAGAGAGGCATAACACAAAGACAAATGTAATTTAAGTGCTGTATCTTATATTAACATAAGACAATACCACCTACCAGAATGAATTCTTCACTTGTAAACATTTGGCTGTAGATATTCTCCTGGTGCTGAACATCCCGAGACATGACTCTGTTTTTATTACACTGTTGGTTTATACACAATGTATCCAAATTCCAAGCTCCTTTGCATTGTGTTAGAAAGAGAATATTCGTAACTTCTATAGAAGGGTTGGGGAATCTCCAGACCATGGGTTCGATGTGGCCCTATGGAGCCTGCCCACCTGGCCCCTGGGACATATTTGGCTCTGCCCTTGGGCTGCTTGAGCTTCTTATTAGGCTGGAGAAGTTTCCCTACTCCTGTTCTGTTTTGTTCCAAGGACTATTATGCAAAACCAGTGTGGACCAGTGGAAACCCGATAGCGCATGGGCCTCAGATATGTGAAAGCCCACAGACCCAAAGAGGGAGCTCTTTTGGTGGGCATGGCAGAGAGCATTCTCTGTGGCAGTTTCAAAATTGTGGAATTCCCTCCTCACAGATTTCTGTAGCTTGTGTTGAAGACACACCTCTTTACCATGAGCTTTAATTGCCAGGGTATTTTTGTGTCAGTGCTCACAAATACTCTGTACTGTACTGCCACTTTCCCCCTCCTTTTGCCAAAGGCAGCCATTTTGTGCTGACACACACACAGAGCAATTGTATTTCAGGACCACCTTTATTTTTTTACCCCAGAAAGCATATATGCATATATTAGAAGCCATTCTATTCATGAGATCGCAATTTGTTTTTAATTGTTTTAACATAAATTTTTAAATTGATGTAGCCCACCCTGGGATTTTATGGTAACGGGAAAGTAAGAAATTGCAGAAGCAGCAGTATCAGCAATGTAAGAAGTTTCCTACAGAAGACGACTGCCGTCTTTGGTTTTTGTGCTGCAGGGAAAAACGCGCAAGCGCCATCTAAACTCAGCAGTGGGACAAATGCTGGTGGATCATATTTTTGGCACGGTCTCCTCTGAGCTTCTCCTGCGATCTCACCCCTTCAATGATGAGACCAGAATCACAAAGTAAGCGCGTGGAAGAATGGCCAGTCTAGGAGACTCCGCGTTCTAATATCTATGGCAAAGAAGATGACGAAACCTCGTTGGATATCAAGAGCTGCCAATTCTGATTGGCCCAATCAGAAAGCAACTCTTTCACTCCGCCCGCGGTCAAGTCTATGGCTGTTGCTCCCGCCCTCCGTCTTTTCCCCTGCCTGTCGTCCCGACGCGTAAGCCAATAGGGAGGCAGGAAGCCGGAAGTGGCTCTGTGCCGGTAGTTGCGGGGAGGGAAGAAGCGGAGGGAAGCGAAGCAGGAACGGAGGCGGCAGCTGCGAAGGGAGACCAGGTGAGTTGCGTCGTCTGCAGAACCAGGTAGGGCCAGGGCTCCTAAAGTGGGGGGGGGGAGATGTTGCGGGGGGCGGGGTTCATTTTGATTTTGAACCGCCATTTGCCCGCCGTTTCAAAAGCTCTGATCTGCCCCTCCCTCTAAAAATGTTCGCCCACCTGGTTCGCTTCGCCACAGGGTGAGAATCTAAACTGCTACTTGAGCTGGAAGAGCTTAATAAGAGACTTTATTTTCCTTTCACGACAGTGAAAACGCACTAAGGTCGACTCAGCCGCCCATATTACATTAAAAAAATACATTATATTAAAAAGACATTATATTAAAAAGACATTAAATCCTTACAGTCCAGAGAAGTCGAGTCAGGTTATCTTTAGGCTCCAGGCAAAAACATTCCTCCTCTTCCAGGCCTTTGGCTAATTAAACAATCTATGGGCATTCAAATTTTCTGTGTGTGATTCTAATTATTGTTAAGATGTTACATATTTTTGTTGTCATTTTATTTGTATGCCGTCTTTCCATGGTTAAAACCATGCTCAAGGCGGCTTACAGCGAGAAAAGGTGTACATCAGGCATCCCCAAACGTGGTCCCCCAGCTGTTCTGGGACTACAATTTCCATCATCCCTGACCACTGGCCCTGTTAGCTAGGGATGGTGGGAGTTGTAGTCCCAAAAGAGCTGGAGGGCCGAGTTTGGGGATGCCTGGTGTACATAATCGCAAATGTAGCAGAAGTAGCTGTAAATAAATTAAAACATATCAAAAAGACCACAACCAACATGAACAATTTCTGCATTAAGTCATGAAAGATTTAAATGTGCAAAAAAATTGTATTGACCAAAGCCCCTAAAAATAAGCCCAACACAATGGTTTGTTCAGAAAGCTCAGATTTTGTAGGTGCAGTCATTCAGGGCTCCACCCTCTCAGGCCAGGAAGGAAGGGAGCAGCTCTTCCAGAACTCACAGCCAAGATTTGTTTTTATACCGTAAACTGTTTTGTAGTACTTGGATGAAGGGCAGTATGTCAATTTAATAAATAATAACAGTAGTGTTTGTTACTGGGAGGAATTGTTTTGGATCAGGAAAAAGCAAGCGAGGTGACTGTGTGTTGCTCCATTATCCATGAGTTGGAAACCATGCTATTTAAACATTTAACTGGGAGTAAATCCCATTAAGTCCCATATATCTTTAGGTACCAAGCAAAAACGTTCTTCTTTAAAGAAGCTTTGGCTTCTGTCTGTGGCCTCTTAGCATGGGGTGGGGCTATAATGTATTTTTAATGTAATATTTTAATGTATTTTTGTTTTGTTTTAATGTAGCTATGTGGGCTTTTGTTTTGAGTTGTCTTTGGCAAGAAAAAGTGACTGATAAATTTACTAAATAAATAGTAATAATACTTCTGAATAAGTGTGTATATAAGATTGCACTCTAAATTCACAGCACGGTTGCAAAATACATGGATTTATGTAATGTAAGCTGTGGTGTCCATGTAATTTAAAGTGCTTTCTGAAACAAGTTCTGTTTCTGAAATATTGCTGAATAGTTGCTGCCTACCATTTCTGTCAATATTTCATTTTATTTTAAATTATGTTTGTTGTGAAACATTCAAAGGAGCCCAACTAAGTAGCTCAGGCTTCCTCAACCTCAGCCCTCCAGATGTTTTTGGCCTACAACTCCCATGATCCCTAGCTAGCAGAACCAGTGGTCAGGAATGATGGGAATTGTAGTCTCAAAACATCTGGAAGGCTGAGGTTGAGGAAGCCTGAAGTAGCTAGTAAATATTTTTCTTAGTAATTTTTCTCCCATAGCAGGCCTAAAAGGAAAAATTAAGCAAACCATTTTCTTCTAGTTTATAAATACTTTTCTCTCTAGTTACTGGTATTAAAATATGGTAGGTTTGTTTGTTTGTTTGTTTGTTTGTTTGTTTGTTTGCTCTAAAACTAACATTCTAAATAATTGTTCATTATTTTAGTGATTTGATCTTCCACAATGGGTGAACCTCAGCAAGTGAGTGCCCTCCCTGCACCTCCAATGCAATATATTAAAGAATATACAGATGAAAATATCCGTAAAGGTATCACCCCGAAGCCGCCGCCACCAATTAAAGATAGCTACATGATGTTTGGAAACCAGTTTCAGTGTGATGAACTAATTATTCGACCATTGGAAAGCCAAGGCATTGAGCGATTACATCCCATGCAGTTTGACCATAAGAAAGAACTGAGGAAACTCAACATGTCTATCCTGATCAACTTCTTGGACCTTTTGGATATATTGATAAGGAGCCCAGGCAGCATAAAACGAGAGGAGAAACTGGAAGACTTAAAACTGCTTTTTGTTCATGTGCATCATCTTATAAATGAATATCGACCCCACCAAGCCAGAGAGACATTGAGAGTCATGATGGAAGTGCAGAAACGTCAGCGTTTGGAAACTGCAGAGAGGTTCCAGAAGCATTTAGAACGAGTTGTTGAAATGATCCAGAACTGCTTGGCCTCTCTGCCAGATGACTTGCCTCACTCAGATGGAGGGATGAGGATAAAAACTGAACCTTTGGACCATGAAGACAGTCTCAGTTGCATTGGACAGAATGACCAGCAGAGAGCAAGCTCTAACCTCAAAAAGGATCAGGTTTTGGATAAAGATGCAAACATGTGTAGCATTATTGATGAAATGACATAAAGACTCTTTGGAGACTTATTTTGAGTTAATAAAAGTTATTGGGAGTGAAAATGAAACTGATGCTGAAGAGTTCAGTAGAGTTTGAGATTTTCTTCTATGCTGCCTTTTGATAGTGATACTTAATGAGCAATCATGGAACATGGTCTGTAAGAGACAATAAACTCTGATTTATTTTTATAGTATTTCAGTGTGCACTATGTTTTTGTCTACTTGGCTTTAAATAAAAGTAAAACTGATAGATGGCTTTATTCTGGAAAGCATCACTTTTGTCATTTATTACTGCCCAGATTCCGCTGATAACTCATTTCCTGATTGTGTGGGGGAAGTTCTGTACTCTGGTGGTTTTTTGTTTCAGTCAGAGTAAAAGACTGAATATTGCTAGACTGCTGCAAACAATGTTATGCCATATATAAGCAAAAAAGCATCCAAGAATTTCCTTTCTGAATTTTAGTTCATGAATTGAAGTAACTGCTTTTGGTTTAACACAACCTTTTTAAAAAACACACACACACGAATAAATACCTAAATGTTTCCTGTCTGTTGAGATGAATGTACTTCTAAAAATACTTCTGTTTGTCACTAAACGTTGCATCATGCATGATGGGCCCTACGATCATGACACAAGATTCCATTATAGTGCTGTTCCAGTGGGTCCCCCAATACACTAGAGCAGCAGTGCTGATAAAAGCAGCAGTAGGTCAAGAGGTTTTTTGTCTTTAGAATATTGGATAGTTCAGTGCTGCCATGGATACAATTCAGGAAAGATAAGAGTGGAGGTGGAAACTTAGAAGTAGAACCAGCAGCCCAAAATGGATAGCAACCCAATGTTGGTACTGCGGGGAGAGGGGTTCTGCATGAAAATCAGCACCTAGAGTCCCACTTCCACACAATGGCTACTGGCTCTCCTGCCAATGGACTTCCTACGTATTTCCCCCTCTTTAAATTAGATTCTTTGGATCAATGTGTTCTAATTTGAATCCTCATGATTTTATGAAACATTGTTTCTTTGCCTCAGGAATGAAACAGGAGTGTGCATGTATTAAACATTTCTACTAACTTCACTGTGTATGGCAGGTTTTTTTTCGTTGTCATTCTTGTGACATTAAGGGTTCAATCATACTTGCAGTGTTTTTCCTGTGAGTTGGCAAAAGAGGGCAGCACCTAACTTGCAAATTATGATTATTTTCCTCATAAGTACAATATTATTCTACCCACTTTTTTTTAAAAAAAATGAAGAAATATCTTAGTTGTGGTTTTGCCACGGCATGCTATGTTGCTGCCTTCATAAAGAATGCATTTAGTCATATCATGCATTAGGGACATAAGTAAACTAGTTTTGTACACCAAGTACAAGGAGAACCATGTACCCCACCTTTAGATCCTTGGAAGATAAAGGTGGTATATAAATGTAATAAATATGTTTCTCTGCTTTGGGGTAATAGTACAGTGACACTTAAAAGCAGGGTGAAAACTAAAGCCTTAGATGCAAACACTTTAAATCAGCTGTAGGATGAAGTAGTTCTCTTCCTTTTCTTCAGGAAACAGCTGAAAAGCATGGTCATTCTTAGAATGTCTTTTACAGTGGTACCTCGGGTTAAGTACTTAATTCGTTCCGCAGGTCCATACTTAACCTGAAACTGTTCTTAACCTGAAGCACCACTTTAGCTAATGGGGCCTCCTGCTGCTGCCGTGCCACCAGAGCACAATTTCTGTTCTCATCCTGAAGCAAAGTTCTTAACCTAAGGTACTATTTCTGGGTTAGCTTCATAACCTGAAGCATATGTAACCCGAGGTACCACTGTATATCTGTTGAATGTAATGATTCTTCCTTCCTAGATGGTCCCTGGTGTTCAGAGTTGTGTGCTTGATGCTAATATTGCAGTGCACTTTTAGTGATGCCCAGCCATAGCAAATGAGATGAAATAATTTAGATCTAGATTTATTTGTAGAGATAATTCTCTACAAATTTCTCTTCTTATCCTGAAGGAAAGCTCTTAACCCAAGGTACTATTTCTGGGTTAGCGGAGTCTGTAACCTGAAGCGACTGTAACCCGAGGTACCACTGTACTAAGTGTCTCCCGGAGATCTTGGCCAACAATTGCTTTTGCCAGTGGGTAGAGGGCCTGGTGACAAATTCTGTGCTTCTTCACACTCATCCTGACACAGTTGCTTCCCACTCACTGTATTCTGGGATCGAAAACCATGACTATAACTGTAGGAAATTAAAGAAAACCCCTTCCATGTGATTAGGAGATGACAATTTTGAAAACTTAACTAAATAAAACAAATTAGCATGCATAGTTTTGCATGTCTCCCCTCAAGGCAGGGGAGGCCAGTTAGCTTGGGGGAGACTGCATCCCCAGTCAACTTCCTGCATACCTGCTGATAAACAGGCTCTTCATACGCTCCTGAGAAAGTGGGAACATTTAAAAGGACTCCTTTTTTATATATATAAAAAGGAACAAAATAAAGTGATGATGGAGCATTAGCTTCAAAGCCACTGGTCTGGACCACAGTTAGCTGAACTGCCATGCCTCCTTTGTCCACCATCTCTGGGTGTTATTGTTTTGTATTTAATTCCCACACACCCATGTGACCTTAGGACGGGTATCAACCAAATTAAAAGCAAAATTATAGAAGGAAGAGCTCTGAATCTTGGCTAAGAGTGAAATAAGTGGGAATCCAAAAACTAAGAGGGCCATGGGTTCCTCAACCCAGTGTCCTATGTGATATATTTGCACTTTGGAATGAAGGGCAAAATACAAATTTAAAACAAACAAATAAAATGTATTTAATCAGTAAATAAATAATTATGTATGTCTTGGCTAGGGAAAATGTCAAGGGTTGAATCAGCATGAATATAAATACCAGTCTATTCTTGAAATCAGCAATGGACAGGTTCCTTTTTTCTGTTTCATACAGGATGTGGTTTCAGCAGGCTCAAAAAGCTAGACTGAAACAGACAGCAATGGTACAGGGCTGTTTTGCGAGGACTGACTTGTGACTGTCCACACTAGGTTTGTGCACTGGGTATGGGTTAAACTTTTTATTGAGTTGAAGGAGCAATGAGATGAATTGCTATTTTCTTCTCTTACAAAGTAAGATAGGGACACGGGTGGCGCTGTGGGTTAAACCACAGAGCCTAGGACTTGCTGATCAGAAGGTCGGCGGTTCGAATCCCTGCGACGGGGTGAGCTCCCATTGCTCGGTCCCTGCTCCTGCCAACCTAGCAGTTTGAAAGCACGTCAAAGTGCAAGTAGATAAATAGGTACCACTCTGGCGGGAAGGTAAACAGCGTTTCCGTGCACTGGTGGTTTGGAAGCTGTACGCTGGCTCCCTCGGCCAATAAAGCGAGATGAGCGCCGCAACCCCAGAGTTGGCCACGACTGGACCTAATGGTCAGGGGTCCCTTTACCTTTACAAAGTAAGATGCTACTTTTTCGTTTCTCCTTGGTTAAGAAAAGCAATATTATGCTGAAATTACCAATATATTATTCAGTACATTGCATTCATTATTTATTGAATTTATGGATTTTAACATGGGCTGCCTCCTGGGGGTTGGGGAGGGATCTATTGCTGGTGGCATTGCTATAAACAATTTATGTTAATCTGAAACTAAATCATTAGTGCATTGTTGTGCACTAATAAAAATTGGTGGTGCTGTTTAGCTGAGAAAAGCATATCTTCATTAGCTATCCTCTCAATATTGTCTGAATTGAATGCAATATTTATTTATAGTTGCTCATGCAAACCCCAGTAGTCAGTCAAAATAAGGCTTTGGAGTTCTTTAAGGCATTCACCATGTTCAGAAATCAACATTTATTGTGCATTGGATTTTATTGTGCACATGCACTAAAGTGCCATGACTTTGGTTGCTAGTAGTGACCAAAATTAAATCCCATTGATTTCAATGGGACTTATATTAAAATAATGACTAACTTGCCTCATTTAAGTGATTGGAACTTAAGCTCAATTAACTTAGCCTGGAGCCAACTCCATGGGTGGTGTTCAACTTTTACTTAGAGGAGACCTTATTGAAATTAATCAACACGACTAAGTTAGTTCCATTCATTTAAATGGCTCTACTCTGAATAAAATTTAGTTGAATACCACCTAGTGGGTGTCATAAAATCCACAAATAATACCCTCTGGGGGTGCAGTTTTTCTGAATTTTATCATTTGAAGTTGATTATAAAACTCAAGATGTTGGCAAGATTAAGGCACAAAATAGGCAACAGCAGACAGCTGCTCACAGTGGTGCTTACCTGACCTTCAAACAGTAGTGTCAATGCTGCTTAACACAAGGAGGTTAGTGCAATGCAAACACACCGGCAGACCCAAGCTGGTGCTTCTGCTGGAGCATTTGAACTGCACTGACCTCACCCACTCCTTCCTAGTAATCAGTGATTCAGCTCTCCAGATAAGCACTGCCACACCACCATGTCCTCCACCCCTGGAAATGGGGAGGGAGTCTTGGTTGCTTCTCTTTCTCTTTTCACACTGAGAGCCAGTGTGGTGTAGTGGTTAAGAGCGGTAGTCTTGTAATCTGGGGAACCGGGTTCGCGTCTCCGCTCCTCCACATGCAGCTGCTGGGTGACCTTGGGCTAGTCACACTTCTCTGAAGTCTCTCAGCCCCACTCACCTCACAGAGTGTTTGTTGTGGGGGAGGAAGGGAAAGGAGAATGTTAGCCGCTTTGAGACTCCTGAAGGGGAGTGATAAAGCGGGATATCAAATCCAAACTCTTCTTCTTCTTTAAAGACACAGTGAATGTGCATGCACTAGATTAATTCTAATCTATTAGTTGCTTTAGCAAGCCATTAATTTGAACAACATCAAGACCCTGTAATAGTTGAATCCTAGCCTGAATGCTAATTCCCTGTCTACACATAACTTTCCAGCCACACTTTGCAATAAAAAAGATGATGTAGAACAGTATAATGAGAAAGCCTTTATCTTCACATTTAAATCTTATAGGCAATTTCTGAAGATTATGGGAGTACTGTACAGAACAAATCCCATCCTCTGATGTCCTGAGCAAAGCATTTTGTCATTGCTGTGGAAGTCTGTTGCCTTTTAACCAAGATGTCCACAGTATTTACCAAACACCAGCATTGGGTGGCCCAGTGCGATGTGAACTAACCACAGGGTGGGGGAAAGAAAGAAAGCCTGCTACTGAGTGCCGTGACTTAGGTCACACATGATGTAGATCAGAAATTAGAGAAGTCAGAAGCTTGGTTGTGAAATGAGCATTCTGTTAAATCTCCGCTTGCAGTAGGAACAAAGCCACCCTCTGCTGCCATCTAAGCCTACACCATGTTTCCCCTGGAACGAATTCTGTTGGTGGTGTTTACAGGTAATCAAACATTAACAAAATTATAAATTGTGGAGTTGCACTTCTGGGAAATCATTGTTTTAGACTTGTACAGTGTAATTGTTCAGTATGTAAATATTTAATTCTCTTTAATTCAAGACCAGACATCTGGCAAATGATTGTGATTTCTAACATTTTAAGGCTGTAATACCAGATATATACCTAAATTGACTTGTCTCTGAGTAAACGTGCTTAGGGATGAAGATGCAGGAATGAGAGAAAGTTAACATGCTGCTGTTGTTTGCATATGGTATATGATTTCAAGAGCTTAGGCACTAATGCTACGTTATTTTCCTAACAGTCAGCATCAACCATGTGACATATTAAGATGTTATTGAGGCTGACTACATGTAATGCATGTTCACCTAACTGGAACAGATCCTTGTGATAACCATGTGAAAACTATAAACCTCACATGCACCCTAGGTTTCCAGAATACCTGGTTCTGTGCTACAATATGCTATGATATCCCCGCACAGTATCAATTTGTATGATTTGAAACACGGGGCTCTACTCAACAGCGTCAGCAAGAGCTGTGAGGATATGAGTCACATGCTATCAGCATACAGACTTCAGCATTTGAAAGAAAATATATTCTGTTCCTGCGAAATCTGACCACAGTCCTTAACCGCCAAGGGGCTTCCCACCAGAGCAAATGCTCTTTTGTTTCTGGTAGAGAACATATTTTTCTTTTCTTTTTCTCACACTAAAGCTAAATGTGATGGGAGAAATCATGCCTCGTTTAGTCCCAAACAATCCTTTCCACATCTGGTTCAATATTTCCTACTTTTATCCTTCAGTCTGGTTCAGCAGCAAGTCAATTTCTATGCTTGGTCTTCATATAACAAAATGTTGAAAATGTTTGTTCACAATGATATGTGGAACCAAAAGGGAACTAGATGTCTCAAAGCTTTTTCACCTAACGTCTTATAATCAGCAAAAACCTTCACCCAGAATTGGTCCAGTCTACATTCTTTTAAAAATGATTTCAATGAACCATCACAAGTCACATCAACAGGTACATCTTGCTCTTCTGCAGATAGTTGTACATCACCACATTCAAAAGGATTCCTTACACATGAGTGCTCAGGATTTTGTGCAGGGAAGTAATCTCTGATGCTGGTCGCTAAATCACGCAGGTGCTCAGTGATGTAATGTTTTACTTCTGGCATCAATTCTATGTCACTGGCCCCCAAAAATGTCTCCAGTGTTGGGATATTAGTGAGGCTGCCACCTTATACTCAGCTTGCCCATAATCATAATTTTTAAATCACTGCCGCAGTCTTATCTTCAACATAAAAAATATTCACATCATTACCTTGAAGGCTTGTGTTGAGAGTGCTCAAGTATGTGAAAATGTCTGCTAAGTAGGCTATCATACACAACTACAGAAAGTTGTTCAACTGATCACATGAAATTTTGAATCTGTCAGAAAAACTATTGAGTCAGACCACTGATCCATTTGGCTCAGTATTGTCTCTACAGTGAATGGCAGTAGCTCTCCAGGATTTCAGATAAGAATCTCTGCCGGTCCTACCCAGAGGTGCCAGGGCATGTGCAAAGCAGATGCTCTACCCTGAGCTATTGCCTATCCCCAGACAGTAGGAAAAGTTCTCCATTGCTAGCTACACTGCAACTGAATTTAAAAAAGGAACTGTGTATAGAACTTGCAAGTGCTCTATATGCAGAAGGCTTTTTATATGCTATTCCTTACTTGTAATCTGAGATGGTGCATCTTAGCAAAGCTTTGTAGCATAAGGTTCAGCAATCTGAGGGATCTTGCATCTTCAAGACATAGGTGAAGGCTTGGTCAGGGTTTGATAAAGTATTGGTGAAGACTGAGTAGAAAACAGATGGAATTTTGTGATTTTGGTGGTGGTAGTAGTAATAGCAGCAGTAGTAATAATTTATAATACAGTCCTTCTGTGCCCGTTTCATCCCTGGCTGAAATAGATTAATTAGTTAAATACAGTACTTATTTGGAGTGAGGTTTTTATTCTTGCTTATTACCCAATAGAAACAACCAACTTTTTAATTTATTTGGTTTCTGCCCTACATCTGTTTCCTCCCACTCCCAAATGTAGCCACATAGCTTGACTCAGAAAACAAGAAAACAAAATGCTATTTTGTTGCAATTTATATATATATTGTGGCAATTTGCTTAGCTATTTTCCCTGTTGGACTTCCAAACCGAGACATTAATCCCAAAGTCATAAGGCAATATTCACTGAAAACCCTACCCACAAGCAGTGGGAGAGTCCTCTAAACTTGATAGACCTTGGAAGAAATTAGAACTTATTTTTAGTTAAAAAGTAGAGAGCAAGGGGAAGGGAACCCTTACTTTAAAAAAAATGATAGGCATGTCAATCCGCCCCGTGGAGCAAACCATTTGCTCTCCTCTCCCCTGCCCCCTCCAGTCGCAAAAGCCCTAAGAAACTGTGTCAGAGGTTTTTGCTCAATCCCAGCTCACTTGGCACCCAGCAACTCTTTCACAAGTTTTTCCCTGGTCAGCAAGCAGGCACTGGTCACGAGCAGAGGCTGGATGATCCGTGGAAGGCTTTCATCGTGCAAATAACAAGATAAGCAAGTCCCCTGGGTGTGTTCCATGGACCCTCAGGGGTCCCCGGACCCCTATTTGGGAACCATTGCTCTAAACTGATTTGTTTAATAAGAATATCTATCAGTTATTTTTTGTTGCTTGCTAAAGAATTTACCAAACATTTCAGAAACTTCCACTGAAGTGCATAAGTGATGAGTGCTATTGAAAAATTAGCATTTACAAGTTGCATCCAATGGTATTCCTCTGCTGGTGGAAAGCTCTTTGATCCAGCAAAGGTTTCTCAGCAGAACAGGGAGCCTATAACTCACCCTCTTCCCTGCAACCCCACCACCTTCCACAATGTTCCAAAGGTCCCCCATTCAAAAATCACATTCCTTCTCCATTCTTCTATGATTCTATTAGCTCAGAGAGCTTTCTGATATTGAATGGACTCCATTGGATACAGCCCTATGAATCCGCCCCCCCATAAATGACTACACATTTTGTCATGGAGAAATATACTTCATGTTTGAGCACCCATATTATTGTTCAGCATAGTTTGGGTGTGTTTACTCTTCATTTTCTTGGCTTCAACTCAAGAGATTGAGCCGAGGTGTTGGAATATATGCCTGGGAAGAATATTTTCAAATTACAAAGTCAGCATAATATTAGGCTTTAGGAAAGTTGCTGAGATGGAAATCTTTTTACAAATACAGTGGTGCCCCGCAAGACGAATGCCTCGCAAGATGGAAAACCCGCTAGACGAAAGGGTTTTCCGTTTTTGAGCTGCTTCGCAAGACGATTTTCCCTATGGGCTTGCTTTGCAAGACGAAAACGTCTTGCAAGTGTTCCGATTTTTTTTTGCTCCCCCCTTTTTCTAAGCCGCTAAGCCGCTAATAGCCTTTTAGCCGCTAATCCGCTAAGCCTTTAATAGCCGCTAAGCCTTTAATAGCCGCTAAACCGCTAATAGCGCTAAGCCACTAATAGGGTTGCTTTGCAAGACGAAAAAAACGCTAGACGAAGAGACTCGCGGAACGGATTAATTTCGTCTTGCAAGGCACCACTGTACAGTGTTGTTCCCACAGTTTGTCATAATTCCATTCTTTTTTTCTTTCGTTTTTTGTAACTGTAGTGTCTTCCCCTACATTCTTGTTGACATCAGTTTCTGGGTCTACAATACAGGGAAAAGTGGGCCAGAACATCACTTTACCCTGTCATTATTCTACTGTGGAAAATGGGATCAGAACCATATGCTGGGGGCGAGGAAGTTGCCCTCTATCTTGGTGTTCCAGTCTAATTTTCCATACCAACGAATGGAAATCAATATATAAGAAGGATAGCAAGTATTATCTACTGGGAGATGTTCATCAAGGAGATGTGTCTCTGACAATTGTGAACGTAACAGAAGAAGATTCGGGAACATACTGTTGTCGTGTGGACATAAGTGGCTGGTTCAACGATCTGAAACATAACATTGAAGTTGTGATTGAGAAAGGTGAGCAGAATGCTTCCACCAGGCATATGCCAGTTTGTCACTACCTAAGATAATATTTGTAGCATATTTTTTAAGTTTGGCAAAATGTTAAAGGGTCTTGATAAAACTTTTTACAAAAAATGTAGAGCTTCTGCTATGAAGGCTAGCAATCCCAATAAATCATATGTCTATTCCCCCCGCCAAACATGGGAAGCATCAAAAAAATGATTATGCATATTTGCAGAGGATGGGTATCAATAGCAAAATGGAAATCAATGGGCTTTTGGTTTACTGCAGCAAAGCAGTTCTTTTGTCATTATGCCCTTAAATCCTTCATAAATACCCAATAATCACATTTCCTTCACACACAATATACATCTGTATTTACACTCACAACTAAAGGGAGGGAGGAAGAGAGGGTTTCTGCTCTTATATTCTCATATTCTTAGAAATAGTTCCAAGACTTCAATCCAACAAGTTGATGGCTCAGATTTTCAGGCCATATGACATGCTGAAATATAAAAGTTGCAGCAGGAATTTGGTTCATGATCAGAGGGCTTGGTCATAGCTGACCTCTGCTGGAATGAAAGGTAAAACTAAAAATGAGACAGCAGTTGATCTCCTGCTAAAAGAAAGAGACCACTGGGCAAGTCCAAAGTATATGTGTGAATGCAACTTCTGCACAGCCATCCATAGTTTGGTAAACCTCAATGACCAGTAGATGTTCACATGATTCTTTATTATATTAGCTTCAGGCACAAGGCCAAAAAACGCTAAATATATTCCATTGTATCTAATGCTTTTGGGGCTTGTACCCAAAGCTAATATAGCAGTAGTATGGAACCTTAAGCCTGCAAACTAAATAGACCTGCCAGGTCCTGTCAAACGGTCTGTGAGACAATTTCTTCCAAACAGGACACACCTGTAAGAACTTTGGCCCTTGGAAAGTTGGACAGGTACAAATCAGGTAGTTGAGCTCAAAGAGGTTCACCACCCCTGTAACATAGCAAAGACTTACATTTTTGCTGAATATGGTATCGTGCAACTGACTTGTCTGTTCTTTTTCTTAATCAGGGAACTGGAGTCCAACTTCAGCTAGAGTACCAGGTATGCGTATATAGATGGATTGTGAATTTGTTAGTCTCCATTGGTTAGTCTCAAGTCTAGTGAAGCATGGAGTGAAATGAAATGAAGTGTTGACTGTAACTCTGAAAGAAAAGAAGAAAGAATAAATTAGAAGAAATAGTGAGTGTGCTTAACTCCCATTTTAAACTGACAAAACTAGGTTTTCTTATCCATGCATATTACATGGGACTCATCATCCAGAAGCATCCATTTATGTATTCAAAGACAAAGACAGCTATAATTATAATTATTTATTTGTACCCCACCCATCTAGTGGCTCCCAATAGAATATTAAAAATACAATAAAACATCAAACATGAAAAACTTCCCTAAACAGGGCTGCCTTCAGATGTCTTCTAAAAGTCAGATAGTTGTTTATTTCCTTGACATCTGACCGGAGGGCATTCCACAGGCTGGGCACCACTGCCGAGAAGGCCCTCTGCCTGGTTCCCTGTAACCTCACTTCTCGCAGTGAAGAAACCGCCAGAAGGCCCTCGGCACTGGACCTCAGTGTCCAAGATGAACGATGGGGGTGGAGACTCTCCTTCAGGTATACTGGGCTGAGGCCATTTAGGGCTTTAAAGGTCAGCACCAACACTGTGAATCCAGGTTGTATGAATGAGTATGCCGCTTTATCTTTGCTTTGTCCAGCTACTATACACTTCACTGAAACTTACTTTGCTTTGGAACCAAGATGGATGTCCAGCACACAATCCCCACAGGATGTAAGTATCTGCATGGTCTCTTTGCAGATTGATGGAAATGTTACATAACTTATAGGTACAAAATGTCCTTCCAGAACTTATCTGTGTTAAATATTGTTCTTTCTTGTTATTGCTATCCATCATTTTTGGTGAGTGAACCATAAATAAATGACCTTCTTTTCCTCTTACATGAAGCCTTTGGCAGACTCTCTTACCCCCCCCCCCATGCTCTACTCTATTAAGCTTAAGTATAACTAAATTAATATTCTTTCTTGTTTTATCTTGCCTCCATCCTCCACCTGCTGTCTTTCCCTGTGTTTGTTCTCAGATTGAAAGTGTCCTTTTCTGCTTTGCAAAGTACTGTGCACATAGATGGATATATAAAACAGACATTTTTCCTTTATGATCATAATTTACCGTATTTCTCTGTGTATAACACGCCCCCATATATAAGATGCCTCAAATTTAAGAAAATGGGGGGAGCTTGCCCAGAGTTGTTGAGCTTTTTTTTGGGGGGGGGGATTGCAAAAAAACACTCACCCGCCATAACAAGGAGTGCAACTCGAAAAACCCACCAATCGCCAGCCAGCGCGACAACAGATGACGCAAATCACACACCCCATTGCCACCACCGCAGCAAATTGAAAGCAGTGCTTGCCGCAGCCACCAATCACCCACCCAAACACCACTGACAATCTCCTGCTCCCGAAAATGACCAATCCCCCGTGCCAATTCTGCACCATGTATAAGACGACCCCCTCCCCTCCAGTTTGGAGATCATTTGAAAAGAAAAAAACCCCTCGTCTTATACTGTACATGGGAAAGTGCTGTATCTCATCAGATTTCATGAGCACAAGCATAATTTTCAGTACTATAACACTCCTAGCAGATTAGCTCACCTCATCTAAATTACCCTATTAATTCCATTTCTGTATAAGTAAATTGTTTGAAAGGTAATCTGTTATATCTGGACATAAGTGTTTGTATTGCACTTTTCAGTTTCTACTCATTGAGGTCATTTCTGTATATATATTTTTGCAGAATATTTCTGTACATTTTATCACACTAGAAAGAGAGAAAAGAAAAGAAGAACCTTCAAGGACAGTCCTATATATTAGCACTGGAACATGTGCAGTAGTATTATTGCTCATTGTGGCAATGCTGGCACTTAAGTGTAAGTATTCCTGTAGTTTTGCAGAATTTCGCTATATATTTTTCAACATTGGCAAATGAGGGAGGGAAGACAGAATCTCTCAGGGCTAGTGCTGGAAGAGATGCAGTATCATTATTAGTCAATATTTGTGGGACTAAAGGATTGTATTCAATGCAGCGCTATGTCAAGGTCCCAATGGTGTAAGGATCACCACTAGCACAATGGGTCTTTCTGCCTCCCCTCCTTTCACGCAGTGGCGTAGCATGGGTTTGCCAGCTCCCGGGATGGGGCAAGTATTGCACCTCCTGGTAGACTGGGTAGCTGGGGTGGGGACACGCACCAGGGAGTGCTTGTGGAGGATGAACAGAGCCCGCCTTCAACAGGTTACTTGCCTGTTGCCTCTCTCCACCTGCCCACTAGTCAAACTCGCCTGCCAGCAGGACTCCGTGCCTGTTGTGGGAGCACAGTCAGGTGTGTGCCCAGGGCCATGGCCTCCCTGGCCCATGACACCACGCCTCTGCCCTCATGTGCCCTTTAAATCTGTTCTGGAGTATCCTACATCCCTTCGTTGGTTTGCACCAGCACAAGTACACATATAGAGAGTAGTTCTCTGGACGTATTTCAGAAATATTTGGACCGTTTGGCTTTGAGATATTGAGTTGTGCATGTGGTTATTATTTTGGCATTGTATATATTGTTAAGGTTTCATGTACAGTGGTACCTCGGTTTAAGAACAGCCCTGTTTATGAACTATTCAGTATAAGAACTCCGCAAAACTGGAATTAGTGTTCCGGTTTGTGAACTTTACCTTGGTCTACGAACAGAAGCCGAACGGTGGGAGGGCACTGGTGGCGGGAGGCCTCATTAGGGAAAGTGCACCTTGGTTTAAGAACAGCTTTGGTTTAAGAATGGACTTCCGGAACGGATTAAGTTTGTAAACCGAGGTACCATGTATTATAAATTGTTGAAATGTTGTAGATTATTGTTAATAAATTTTTGTAAACTATGCACAGAGTTGCTAAATTTGTGGATTACAGCTCTCATCATCCCTGACTATTGGTCATGCTGACTGGGGCTCATGGGACTGAATTCCAGCAACATGTGGAAGACCACACCTTCTGCATCCCTGTCCTACTATAAAAACAAAGCTTTTCATGCCAACACTGCATGCAACACCTGTCAATTTACAACTTTTCAATGCCTCTAGCATAGGAGCCAAATCCTAGGGGCTGAGGAGTCTTTGGCAACCCAGTAAAATATTTGAGGGGGCCGGGGGCCCCAAAGTTGATGGGCATTGCTATTCAAATGGTATGTGTGTGCCACATCATGTAAGCAGCTATGTAGGGTGGGGCTTCCTGGCCCCCGCAATATTTTATTCAAGTTGGCACATCTGGCTTTTAGTAAGTCCAGTCCACTGATGTTATAGCAGCCACCAATCCTTGGTTTTTGTTGTTATTCACTAAAAGCATAGCATCTTTTACAAACAACCATATATAGTTAATAAGTAACATTTTTTTAATACCAATAAACACAAACTGTATTCATTGCCAAATACTGTAATTCATTATGCCAATACTGCGGAGTAGAGAAGAGAGACAATAGTCACCTTGCCATAGTAACCAGGTTGTCTATTGCCCTATTTTCATCAAAATGGATTTGGGAACAATGAAAGTGCAAACATATTCAGGTAATGCCTTACTAGCAAAATCAGGATGATTTACTTGCTGCATAAAAATATGAAAATAGGACAGACTTTCTGGAGGGCAGTAATATCAGGAAGTACTGTTTGGTAGTTCCTCTATATTAATCTCACTCTTAATCTAATGAAAGCAACTGCCTTTTATATTATTTATGCTTTTTAAAAACATCCCACAGGGTATTTACACAAGAAGCAGAAGATGAGTAATTCTATAAGGTAATTACTATTCAAGTCTGTTTCTAGTTTAATGCTAAGAAGAGTAGATGCTATAGTAATTCTACAACTTGCAATTGTTCTGGTACAGTTGGAGAGTTCAGCACGAGTGCTACATATTCACATTCATTGGAAATATATAGGTAACATCATGGGTTACATTAGGATGTTTATAGGCCTGGATTTAAAGCATGCAAATACTTCCATGTGTGTCAAACAGCAGCACCCCCAAGGCCACATGGGGCTAGGTATGAGAAGCAGACAGAAGGATAGGCCTGAATACCAATTTTCAAAATGAGGGGAATTTCAAAAGCAGATTATGAAATGAAGTAATGGTCTGCTGTTTAAAGAAAAGGTAAAAAAAGAAAACCCGAAACACCCCACTGGGTATATTGAGTTATTTCTGGTGACCATTTCTATCTTTCAGTACATCCTTGACAACAATGCTATGGCATTTGCAGAGTAATTATTTTAGGGAGAGGGAGAATGGTGTTGCCACAAAACTGGTGGTGGCTGCAGCAAAACACAAAGCTGTGGATATGTTTTGTCCCCCAGATTTTAAAATTCGAGCCACGAATTCTCACTTGGTAACTTTCAGTTCAGCACTAGAAAACATATGACCATAATTTGTCCATTTTGTTTGGTCCTGAGTTATTTCTAGAGATGTTGATAAGGTACAATTTTGATGGTTTCAGAAAACAAGTCTTCCTCAGGTTATACTTAATTGGGCCCAGATTGTTTCAGTTTGCATATGATTTGTAATGGGATTATTACATCGGAGAGGGACACTTCTTCTGAATTTTTTTAAAAGCAAGGAGCTAGCAGGGAGGTGACATAGACCTCAGGTGTATGGCCTGGATGCTGCAGCGCATGTTCATAGCAGCATCAAGATGCCTCACAGCAAACTTAGGGCAGCCAAAGCCATTCTGAGTAAAGGTATTACATGTCACCAAGACAGTACCCCTAGCTTGGAGAAGAATCAGGAAGGAACTAAAGCCTGAAAGGAAGTGATCTACTTTACCAACGAATAGTTACTAAAAAAGAAGGAAGTGAGGAAGAACTGGCTGTCTTTCTTTCTATCACAGTCTCCCCCTCACGGGGTCAGGTAGCTTATTGCAAGTGTTGTTGCTTTACTCGCAGAACTAAAAATGTTAAAATCAATGAAAGCAGTACAAACAACAACACAACAAAAATATTTAAAAGGCCAAATTAAAAAGAGGTGTCTTGATACCTTTTCTGAAAACAAGGAAAAGGGGCCAATTGTAACTCTGAGGGGAGCACGTTCTAGAATATGATAGCGATAAGGAGAAAGAGCTCTTGTGCATGACTGTCAAGCGGGCCTCTGTAGATGGCAGTATCCTCAAAAGGGCCCCTCCTGCAAGAACTAAATAGCTGAACAGCTTCATAACAATACACGGTGTTCTTTAGGGAGCCAGGTCCTAGGTCAGAATAACCTAGCGGGTAGACTCCAAAAACTGGGGAATACTAAGATTTGTTGAATGATCAAACTTGTTACTTTAACAATAGTATATTTGCTATGACTTCACATATTTCATTTAGCCCAAACGTGATTTATATTTGTTTGCTCTTTCCAGTCAGGTGGCAATCTCAAGCTCAGCCACTGGAGGAATTCGACATGTTATGGAGACTGGTGTCCGTGCACCAGAAAATATTTATGAGATGGATTAGAATAAGAATAATATGCACAGTTTGGATTGTGTTGACAACTACACCAAGAGGTGTTACTCGGAGCAGACTGGCTATCAAAAAGATATCAGTAAAACAGCGAGTATGTCCAGATTCACTGGTGGCCAGACATTTTGGGGAGAACTTCACATGTTTTTCTACAGCGTGAGACACTGCAACTTTATTACAGTACATATGCATACCACTGTGCTTTGATATGTGTTTCCCTCTAGTATGCTGTGTAAGAGAAACAGACCAGAATTGGAAGCCTGACTCTGTGCCATAACCCAGCCTTTACCACCCTGATGTCCCCTAGATGGTTTGACCTACAACTCCCATCAGCCAAGACAGCATGGCCAGTGGTTAGGGATGATGAAATTTGCCATGCAAAATATCTGGAAGGCATCAAGTTGGAAAAGGATGCCATAACCAGTTTCTCCTTCTGAAGAACCACGCCACAGTCGCCTACTGTCTGTTTAATTGGCCATCCATCACTTAAAGGCACAGATACAACTTCTTAGGTCTTCTATGTATATCATGCAAGTGAGGTTCTCTCAATTAAAAGAAGGACAACAAGCAGCCATGTGACTGCTGCTGAAAACTTTACTACATGGAATCTTTCCCCACGTGATGGACCAGTTTTCCAGTCCTTGGGGTCAAGTACTGGGATAACATCTTTCATTGGGTATTCTGATTGAAATCAGAGGGTTGGCAATGCAATTCACATGGTCATAGTCTTGGCTGACATCCCTGAGTACGGTCACAGCCTCCACAAGATTGATATAATCTGTTGTATTGTACCACCACGAGCTGTAATTATTAAGTTTCCTTTTCCCCTTGATTATCAATCTACTTACATCGTTATGTGTGCTCCTCCTTTTCGTTGCCCATAATTTTAAACTTTCTTGCAAAATAAAACTTTTTTATAAAAAAAAGAGGAGGAAGGAAACGAGAGGGACAACTCAGATATACAGCTTAATACAGATTAGTCATTTATAGTTATCTGCAGATCAGAGGGAAAACAATGTTCTAATTTTTCCAGTGGCTCACTAGAGGGCACTCAAAGTACTACTTTGATATATCAGTTTGAGTTTTATATTCCACACAGGCTTTCCACTTCCTGGAGACCATGAGTTTTCAGATTTTACTATTATGTGTCCTTTACTATGTGTGTCCTTCTAAATCACTCACACACAAACATGGCAAAATCCTGAAAATAAATAAAGGTTATTTCCTGTCTTTTGTTGATTAGCAGTTTTATTTGGGAATTCCCAATTTGTGAATTGACTCTCTTCAACCATAGGTGGTATCATGTAAGACACTGGCCAACACTGCATTGCCCGCATGGTATCTGGACTATTATGCTGATGGAAGAAATAACTTGGTACCACAGATTTATTAATGAAAAAGCAAAGACAGATAAATTCCAGTGCATAGAGTGGTACCTTATTTCTTATATTAACACCCATCGTTTATATCAGGAACCTTCATCAGCCACACCAGAAATTTGAAAATTATAATAACATATTTTTGCAAGACAGTCAGGATCATTGTTTCATATTAATGACTGTATATATAATAACAATAGTTTATTACTTATATCCCGCCCATCTGGCTGGGCCTCCCCAGTCACTCTGGGCGGCTCCCAACAGAACATTAAAAACACAATAAAACATCAAACATGAAAAACTTTTCTAAACAGGGCTGCCTTCAGATGTCTTCTAAAAGTCAGTTACTGTAGTTGTTTATTTCCTTGACATCTGATGGAAGGGTGTTCCACAGGGTGGGCACCACTACTGAGAAGGCCCTCTGCCTGATTCCCTGTAACCTTACATCTCTCAGTGAGGGAACCGCCAGAAGGACCTCAGAGCTGGACCTCAGTGTCCGGGCAGAACAATGAGGGTGGAGATGCTCCTTCAGGTATACTGGGCTGAGGCTGTTTAGGGCTTAAAAGGTCAGCACCAACACTTTGAATTGTACTCAGAAATGTACTGGGAGCCAATGTAGGTCTTTCAGAACTGGTGTTATATTGTCTTGGCGGCCTCTCCCAGTCACCAGTCTAGCTGCCATATTCTGGATTAATTGTAGTTTCTGGGTCACCTTCAAAGGTAGCCCCACGTAGAGCGCATTGCAGTAGTCCAAGTGGGAGATAACTAGAGCATGCACCACTCTGGCGAGACAGTCCGCGGGCAGGTAGGGTCTCAGCCTGCATACCAGATGGAGCTGGTAGACAGCTGCCCAGGACACGGAATTGACCTGCGCCTCCATGGACAGCTGTGAGTCCAAAACGACTTCCAGGCTGGACACCTGATCCTTCAGGGGCACAGTTTCCCCATTCAGGACCAGGTCGTCCTCCACACCTGCCTGACCCCTGTCCCCCCAAAACAGTACTTCTGTCTTGTCAGGATTCAACCTCAATCTGTTAGCCGCCATCCATTCTCCAACCGTCTCCAGACACTCACACAGGACCTTCACCACCTTCACTGGTTCTGATTTAAAGGAGAGGTAGGTAGAGCTGGGTGTCATCTGCATACTGATGAACACCCAGCCCAAACCCCCTGATGATCTCTCCCAGTGGCTTCAGGAGGAAGGAACAGAACCACTGTATAACAGTGCCTCCAGTTCCCAGCTCCTCTAGATGGTCCAGAAGGAGGTCATGGTCCATCGACCAGGCCGCTGAGAAATCCAGCAGAACTAGGAAACAGCTTTCACCTTTCTATCTAGCCCGCCAGAGATAATCAACCAGTGCAACCAGTGCAGTTTCAGTCCCATGATGAGGCCTGAATCCTGATTGGAAGGGATACAAGTGGTCCGCATCCTCCAGGCATGCCTAGAGTTGTTCAGCAACCACTCGCTTAACCACCTTGCCCAAGAATAGAAGATTTGAGAATGGGTGATAGTTGGCCATATTGCCTGGGTCCAAAGATGTTTTCCTAATAAGCGGTTTAATGACCACCTCTTTCAGCGGGTCTGGGAAGGCTCCCTCACAGAGCAGAGCATTCACCACCCTGCAGAGCCTATCACCCAGCCCTTCCCAGCTTACTTTTATGAGCCAGCATGGGTAGGGTCAAGGAGACAGGTGGTTGATTTCACTCGTCCAAGCAGCTTGTCCACATCCTTGGAGGTAACAGATTGGAACTGATCTCATACAACTTGACTAGACAGGACTCCAGCACTCTCCCACCCTGGCCCTGCTCCCACGGTGGAGTCTACCTCTTTCCGAATGGGCCTGTCCTGTTTTGGACCAACTAACTTTTCTGGATTGTTTTTAAGTGTATATAACGCGTTACAGTAATCCACACAGGAGGTTCCCAGGTTGTGGCTATCTCTGATTTATCTCTCAATATTCAGACCCCTAAATCTTAACAGTAGGGCTAATCTAAAAGCTGGCCCTTTCTATTCGTCATCACTGAAATTTCTACTGTTAACAATAATTTCAGTGGGAGCAGACCTTTAATGAACAGCTTAGTAGTACTAAGGAGAACAGAATTCTTAGACGTTCACTGAATGTTCTTATACAAAGGTTATCAGTTCTTTATGCTATATGCCATAAAATAAAAGGTTGTTGGTCAATGCTGGTGTGGTAATGATGGGCCAATGCCCTTGCTTTCCATTTCATTTCATTACCTACTGAACTTCCCTCCACCCCTGAAATTATTTTAGCCTGCTTCGTAATGAGAGCATTACTGGAATGTGTAAACCCCACGGGCCAGAAGCAATATCATCCCAATAACATATCCTATAGCAAGACAGTGCCGTCCTAATATCACCTGGGGAGTGTTGCATGAAAATTATGAGGGCCCATTTGGAGGAGCCTCCGCATCTTTCCTGGGAGTGTTGCCAAGAGGAAATGACATTCACAGATCTCCGGAGAAGAACCGCTCAGCAGAATCAAGGCACAGCATTTCATGCCTGCGGCCCTCTCTGGGAGAGCTGAGCCGGGTAGGGATTAGAATCACAGGGTCGTTTTGCTGCTTCAACAACCAGGCACAGGAGCAGAGGGGCACTGTGTAGTTTGAGCAGCCACAGGCATTGCATTGACCCCCCCATGCCCTCTACTCAGCAAAATATTAGAAGTCACTTCATACAGAGGACAAGAAAGGTATGGATTATAAATAGTCAAACTCTAGGGTAGAGCAGGCTAGGAAAGGATGAAACAAGCACAATGTTACAAATCCTCGTTTCCTTGACCCGACTGAAATGCAATGAAGTTAAGCAGATAATTTGTTCCACCTGATAGAACTTTCTTTTGTCAGAGTGCCTTAAGCAAAAGGGAGAATATGAGAGAATCCACCTTCTCTGTGTTTCAAGCATTACAAAGGGAGTTCTGACCTCATCCCCCAAACACAAGATGCTTTGGTCACAGAAGTACAACTCACTGTTCTAGTGTAAACTGGCATTGACAGTGGGGATGCCAGAATCTACTTACTTAAAAAAACAAGGGGTGGAAAGCTACAGGTGTTCTGGACTACAACTCTCATCAGCCTCAGCCAGCATGGCCAATGGGTAGGAATAACGGAAGTTGTAGTTAAGAACATCTGGAAGGCAACCTCTACTGAAAATGATTCAGGAATGACTAGGAAATCTAAGGCAGATGGAAAACGGGCAAAAAATTAAAATTAACCTAAGCATGATTGGTCTTGGGAATTACAGCTGAGATGTGTATAGGACTGGGGTGTAAGGCATGATAAATAGGATTCCGATTCATGCAATAATAAGTGAAGCGTTGTCTGATAAAAATATTCTCCCTCTATCAATCCACTGTGATCAAAACACATGTCAAATGGACTTGCTGCTTGTTAGTTTCAACTGGGTTTTAGTTTAGATTATTTGTTTCAGACTACAGTGGTACCTCGGGTTAAGTACTTAATTCGTTCTGGAGGTCCGTTCTTAACCTGAAACTATTCTTAACCTGAAGCACCACTTTAGCTAATGGGGTCTCCTCCTGCCGCCGGGCTGCCGGAGCACAATTTCTGTTCTTATCCTGAAGCAAAGTTCTTAATCTGAAGCACTATTTCTGGATTGGCGGAGTCTGTAACCTGAAGCGTATGTAACCTGAAGCGCATGTAACCCGAGGTACCACTGTATTGATATGTTATATTGACTGTTGAACTTAATTATTTTTAATTATATGTTGCTTGGTTATTAAACACCTTAAATAAATAAATAAATAAATGTAAAGGTGTGCTTGATTTCTATATACATAACAGGAAAGTGACGAACACATTCATGTATAGCTAACAATTTAAATATATAGTTTTTCAGGAAAACTGGTTCCTTCATTTCAGGAAAGCAACGTTACATTTTATGGAGTAAAATATTTTTGACCATTTTCTCTGTTCTTTTCTTCTCAGTGGATACCATATCTCAAACAGTAGTAAGAGGGGTGGTGGGCCAAGCCATCAAACTGCCATGCACCTATCCTGTCCGGAACAGCTATGACCTTACTGATATGTGCTGGGGCCGAGGCAGCTGTCCGAATTCTAAATGCAGCAACGAAATTCTCCGCACGGATGGAAGGCGGGTGATATCAAGAAACTCACATAGGTACCAGTTAAGGGGATCTGTGACATGGGGAGATGTGTCCCTGACAATTACAGGTCTAAATGAAAGAGATAAAGGATTGTACTGCTGTCGTATTGAAATCCCAGGCTGGTTCAATGACATTAAAATGACCTTGGATCTACAGGTTAATAGAGGTGAGTGGAATTATTATCCTCTGCCCATTTTCCCCATCCTATGAGAATTATGAAAAGTAGATGTTAGGTTTCTTTGCACTACAAGTTCACTGTGTGGGGAGTCTGTGGACCATTGTTCAGCTGCAGTTGATCTAACTGGCAGCAGAGCTGAACTATCTAATCAAAAATATTTTCATCTGACCTATCACAGAATCTCAGTTAGTAAACAATTTCCCCTTCAACCTACTCATTTGTTGGCTTGAGTTGTCATCTTTATGGCCACCATTTGCTTTGTTCCCATTCCATAGATGTAGTTCTGATACATATTTTTGTTGTTTTCTTACAGCAACAACTACAGTCTCCACCACAACAACCACAGTCTCCACCACAACTATTGCCACCACACCTCAAGTGATTATCACAAGTACTCCTTCTCCCTTAATAACCACAGTTACTTTCCCACAAGCTTCTCCTTTTATTTCAAATAGCCCCGATTCCCCCACTGCAGCCCCCACTGATGCTCATATTCCAACAATGACCACATCTTTTGTGACAACAGACATGGCTTTTCTTACAACTGTTTCTCCATCAGTCAACTTCAAACCATCACCAACCCGTCGCCAGGACGAGTTGACCGAAAATGTCTGTTGTTTTTTTACCACAGTGACTGCCCCTCCAGCTACAGGTACAATGCTTAAACCTCCTTTAAGTTCAATTTATTTATTTATTTGCTCTAAGAATTTATAAAATGCTTGATATAAAATAGTTAACTGGTGAACAAGATGGCAGGGGGACCAGCCATAAGATAACATTGAAAGCATGACTGAATATTCTTCAGTAATAATCAAATCAGCTGCAAAGAAAAAGACAGCTGTTCTCCTAGGGAAAGTCTGAGTAAAATAGAAAGGGTTTTCAACAGGCATTGAAAGCACACAAGCTACATACAGGCTGTCAAATTAGAAATGATGGTGGAAGATCTGGGTGAAATAACTGGAAATCCATATAAAGACAGGACAATTTAAAGCTGCAGTTGATCTAGCTGGCAGCAGAGCTGAACAATCTAATCAAAAATATTTTCATCTGACCTATCACAGAATCTCAGTTAGTAAACAATTTCCACTTCAACCTTCAACCTCATTTGTTGGCTTGAGTTGTCATCTTTTTGGCCACCATTTGCTTTGTTCCCATTCCATAGATGTAGTTCTGATACATATTTTTGTTGTTTTCTTACAGCAACCACTACAGTCTCTACCACAACTATTGCCACCACACCTCAAGTGATTATCACCACAAGTACTCCTTCTCCCTTAATAACCACAGTGACTGCCCCTCCAGCTACAGGTACAATGCTTAACCCAGAAGAACTGCCTCCTTTAAGTTCAATTTATTTATTTATTTGCTCTAAGAATTTATAAAATGCTTGATATAAAATAGTTAACTGGTGAACAAGATGGCAGGGGGACCAGTAATAATCAAATCAGCTGCAAACAAAAAGACAGCTGTTCTCCTAGGGAAAGTCTGAGTAAAATAAAAAGGGTTTTCAACAGGCATTGAAAGCACACAAGCTACATACAGGTGAAATAACTGGAAATCCATATAAAGACAGGACAATTTAAAGCATAAAATGGCATAAGTGAGAAGGTAGGTGGAAGTGGAGAAGTGAACTCATTCCTCCTAAACACTGGCTCTCCCATATGCCCCCCCCGACAATCTGGGACTAGAAGTAGCTCCAATTGAAAAACCAGCTAGGTTAAGCAACTTTGAGGAGAAAAAAAAGAAAGGGGGTGGAGAATAGCTCCCCACTTCTTCTGTGCTCCTTTTAAAATATCCCCCCTAACCCCACCTTCCACTTTATCTGGATTGCTCTTCCCTCACAGTTACAGTCATACCTCTGGTTGCGAACATGATCTGTGCGGGAGGCACATTCGCAGCCCGCAGTGTTCGCAGCCTGAAGCACTGTGTCTGCACATGCGTGTGATGTCATTTTGTGTTTCTGCACATGTGCGAGCACCGAAACCCAGAAGTAACCTGTTCCGGTACTTCCGGGTTTGGCGTGGCCCACAACCCGAAAATGCGCAACCTGCAGCATTCGTAACCTGAGGTATGACATTCTTAAGTGTGTTCCATTGTCTGTCAGATTGAAGTATTTCTTAGTTCTGTATTAATCTTTTCTGCAACAGATATAGCTTGACCGCGTGACCCCAAAAATGTCTTTATTTCATGGGCCTGGGCATTTCTCCCAGAACCCAAAGGCAGAGCCAGTTTTCCAGAAGTCAAGTGTACCCTGGAACACAGTTACTTAAATCACATTTTATGTTCCAGATTGTTAGCATTAGGACCAAAGAAACACAGAAGTTTCCTTTCCTTCTGCTTATGAGCTTCCTCATTTCCCATGCAACCCACCAAAACAATTGTTTTCAATTCTCCATTTTGAGCTATTCTTCAAGACTTTGTTAATGCAAGTCATACCATGTAAGGAGGTTGCATTCACAAGAAGGATTCTTCATGGCAGAGAGGTTGGCCTATGATGACTTGCCTTTCCTACTGTAAAGGATTGGCCAGACTCCCCGGTGGCCTCTGTGAAACTGTCCTCAGAAATTCAGATTCTAGATTTGACATGTGCGTTCATGACTTAATTGTTTTGTTTTCCACAATCCAATTCCTAGCCACAAAGAGCAGCCAACATCCAAGTCTGGGGATGGGCAGGGGGAGGAAGGAGGGCTCATTGATTTCCTGTTGCTCCCATGTGAAAATACCCCATAAACTTAGGCAACAATTCCAGAATAAAACCCTCTCTTCCGAAAGAGAAAAATTCTAACCATATTTTTCGCCCCCCATCTCACTTTAAAAACAAAAACCAATTCAAGGCTTTCCTCAGATAATTCAGATGCCTGAAAAGCTTGCCAAGCCAGTCAGTATTTCCATATTACCTCGCCCCCCAATATGCACTCTGGTGAAATGGTGTGAGGGGGCTGCAAACTGGAGAGTTCCTGGAAGCCTGAAATTTACCATACTGTAAGTGTCAGACCATTTGTGAAAAATCACTAAAGATAATTTCCCTGAAGGTTCTCCTATGCAATGGACAGTTTGTGGTAATTATCGTAGGAACCAGTAAAAAGTAAAAACACCAGCATTATAAGGCAATATCCTACCTGGAGGTAAAGAGATCACAGTGGAATATGTTATCTGTTCTTTTCCACTGTTTGGTGGGAACATACTCCCAAGTGGAAGGAATTATGGGACCTGAGATGCATGATGAGAAACAAAGCCAGGGCCCCAACATTATGTTTGTTGTCTCCACAGCCCCCATGTTGCCTGAAGGAAAGTAGATGAAAGTAGTGGAAAGTGGTGGTGGTTGTGGGACTACCCAAGATGTGTATACAGTTTAATGTGAATAGATTCTTAAACCTGCCCCTTGCTACACAGTCCTGGGCTCAAAAGCAGCTGTTTGCCTCAGTGTCTCTCATTCCTATGGCAATGGAGCTGCTACTGGATGATCGCTGTGAGCTCAGTAGGCTGTATCTCCTGCTGCTTTCTCCTCCACTGTATTCTCTAGGTTAAGGTTACCAGATGTCCCCGTTTCCTGGGGACAGTCCCCAGATTTACAAATCAATCCCCTGACAAAATCCATCTATTTAGTAGGAAGTTGAAAAGTGTTCCCGGATTCATTGAAAAAAATCTGGTAACCTTACTCTAGGTGGGTGTTTTTATTGTCTACATCAGCACTGTAGTCTACTCAGTCAAATGTTCCTCCTCAAATCCCTTAGAATCTCCTCAGAGAACTCTCCCTTACTTCTCAGAAGACCAAACCCTTCAGTCCCCCAAAAGTGCTGTGGTTCACCCACAGATGTCAGAGAACTCCACTGGAAACAGGAATGGAAGTGAAAATCCCCAACATTCACATGATAATCAGAAGTCAGGAATGGAAATGACTCCAGCAAATAACAAGTAGGTATTCACTATTCTTTTTTTACCCGGAAATGTTACACAAGTCATTACATTATTTTCTGCTCTTTTTCCTAACATTCCCCTTCCACTGAAATGCACTGAAATTAATTACTTCATTAATTACATACATTTCAGCCATAGCGAATAGTGAGATGAGTAACAGGTTTTAGCAGAAGCTGAACTGCAATGGAAAGAAAAGGTGCTGCTTGTGATCAACCTGGGATGGGAATGGCTGCCTCCTTGTAACCCTACTCCAGGCATCCCATAGGGTTCCAGAGGTTAGGGTGGTTTCATTTGATTCATAATCCCATGTACTGGAAGAATATCTGTGGTGTCATGTTCTCATTAGTAGCTTATAGCTGCAATGACATTATAAAGATGGCCACCACTGCAAATAAAAATAAAAGAAATTTAATTTTCTCCATGTCTGTTCAACCAGTTTTATTGTGTAAACTCTCATTGGAATGTTATAAGCTTTAAAATGTGTATTTATGATTTGTGATCCTCATTTTTTTCTCTTTTTTTTTTTAGCCAAAACCAGTTTGGAATTTCTGATATGCTAGTAACATATAAGGTATTTATTGTATTTGGTTGCTTACTTTTCCAACAAGCTCAGACTCCTGCCATATATGTACACAGGGAAAAGCATGGGATTTGGAGCAGAAACATTAGCCAGTCAGAAAGGGGTTAAGTGAGGGGTTACCAACATTTGGAGGTCAGTGGGCATATCTTGACACCAGTTACAAAATGACAGCTGTGGGGCCATGTCAGAACACAAAATGGCTGCCACATCTAAAAGAGCAGAAAAAGAGGTGGGGCCACAAAATGGTGCAGGCATGATCCCTCTCCCACAACAGTCAACCTGTCAATGGGCAGAAATCCATCTATATCAGCCACCACCAGACTTGTTCATGGAGGGAAACTCTTTGTTCCTCTTCTCTGTTCAGAATGGGTGGGAAGGTGTGTGTCCAATCCTGACACTCAATTAAATGTGACAGGTTTAAGGGAGTATATTCATTGTAGGAGAGACTGAGCCAGTGCAAACAGGAATGGAATAGAAAGATCAAGTCTCTGATGTATCGTGGATTTTTGAGATGTTTACTGAGACTTTTCATGGGTGCCATAGATGATACTGGTGGGCACACTGGTACCCATGGGTTCTGTATTGTCAACCACTGGGACATGCATTACTTCCCTGAATCCTTCTCCTGCTCTACTCCAGGGAAGAAAAGTCAGGCCTTCAGCATACATCTGCATATGCTTTTTCTGGCCATAATGTAAGCACACAGGGGATTACCATGACAAGACTGTTCCAATTTACACCCTCAAAAATGCACCCTGATCCAGGTGAAAGAGAAATCTATTGAAAGCTTGTCCCCAGCATGTGTAAATGTTCTTTTATCTACATCTCTAGTTCTGATCTTTAAATGTAAAAGAAAAGTGAACTCGTATATTTGGAAGCTAGGGTGGGTTGGATCACAAAATCCAACTCAAGTGAAATGTGCTGATCGATCCACTCCTTTCAGCCCACCAACTGGAGCTTCAGGCCAGAACACTGGGGTCCAGGTGTCCCCGTCTGTTGGCAAACTTAACCTGGATCATAACAGTTTTAAAAGCCTATTTGGTTTGTATTTTTTCCTGTTAGGAAGTGCTGATTCTTGGTGCTATTGCACTTTCGGTTCTCCTCTTGATTCCAGTAGTACTGCTAATGAGACGTAAGTATGGAATATGCAGTTTGTACTCTGTTTTAAATAAATGTTTGGTACCGAAGAAATCTTTTGGAACTTTCCCCTAACAAAGCTCCAGTTTGCTAATCTAGTCCTAGAGCACACTAGCAAGACAACTCATTCACATTCCAGGAATGCCTCTGACATTTCATAGACCATTCTCTCTTCGCTGGTTGGTTGGTTAGTTGGTTGGTTCCTCCCTCCCTCCCTTCCTTCCTTCCATGCTGGAGAGGAGAGAGAGTATTTATTTTATTCATTTGATTATATTTATCAATTAAAAAATCTTCAAGTGATTTAATAGTAAAAACATCAACAAAAACCATTAAAACCAACTCAATATTTAAAAGTAATTTAAAACAATTTAAAACAAAAAAATAATAATTCAAATCCAATACAGATGCAAACTGGGATAAAGATTTCTACATAAAAGTGTAAAAGAAATCAGCATTTTAGTGTGAATTTCTCTTAATCAATACATTTTTATATGCAGTTTTGACCACCACAGTGGTACCTTGGGTTAAGTACTTAATTCGTTCTGGGGGTCCGTACTTAACCTGAAACTGTTCTTAACCTGAAGCACCACTTTAGCTAATGGGGCCTCCTGCTGCCGCCGCACCACCGGAGCACGATTTCTGTTCTCATCCTGAAGCAAAGTTCTTAACCTGAAGCAATATTTCTGGGTTAGCAGAGTCTATAACCTGAAGCTTATGTAACCTGAAGCGTATGTAACCCGAGGTACCACTGTATAGACTTGTTTTTTACAAGCAATTTCCCCAGCATTTTTGTATGTTATTTTTACAAACATCTTCATTTTTATGCACTTTCCCCAATACGTACATTAATCTTTGTAAACATTGCTTGGCTGGAGAACTGCACCAGATAAGGATGGCTGCATTTCTGTTTGTATATTGTTTGAGAAAGTGCAGACTGCATAGATTTGGCTTTAAATGCATACTGAAATGAACTCCCCCCCCCCATTCCCTACTCCCAGGTAAGTGTGTGTAGGACTGAGCCCTTGCACCAGTCTTAAGCAAAGCTATCAGATTCATGCATAATCAGCACCATAAAACATCAATATACACCAAAATAAAATTGTATTTAAACAGAGTGGACTATCAGCATAAAAAACAACTCAAGTGGTTGTGAAGCACCAGAATGTTGAACAAAACTGTGTTCCTGCAGCGATGTCCCTGCAATTTCACAGAGCTTTATTCTCTTTTCTCTTCTTACTTAAAAGCTGCACACTCTTCTCTAGCACTGCAGCCCATGTCTCCTATGATTATTAAGGAATAGGGAGCCTTGCCACTTTCAGTGCTCCATTTCTCTTCCAGTGCATGAAACCCTCTTGGGTGAATCTTTGAAGTCACCCTCAGCAATCTCTTTCTGTGTGGTCTTTCAGTTGTGCACAAAGAAGACTCCTGACTGCTTGCTATGCTATTCCTGTTGCTTTTAGTGAAAGTTTTCTACTCCTCAAGAGTTGTGTATTATGACTTAGCCAAGTCTGTTGGTTCACTAAATTGCATCATACTGTCCTAGAATAGATGTTCCTATTAAAACTAATCAATCTTCATTCCCTCTCTAGGTAAAAAGATTAGAAAATACCACATTGACGAAACCAAAAGGTTAGAGTTTAGTTTGCAAACCAATTCTTTTTTATGTCTAATTGAAAGAGAGACATAATAATTTTTATATGAGCCCACACTAGCATTTCTGGTTCTATTTATTCTCCTTTTCCCTTTGTGTTTATTACCCTTACCCAATAGCCCTGTCCTTTTTCAATTTTTCTTTTAGACTATAAGTAAGCCTCAGGGCAGGACTTGAGTTCTTTTCTTGGGAAATATCAATGTGGCCATAGTAATTGTTCTGCACTTATCCAATGGATGCTATCCCATAGGCTTAATATGCTAATATTGAAGGGTGGGGGGAGTAAACAGGATTTATTTATTTTTTACTATCCTAAGAAATCTGTTATCCTAAGGAGTATGTTGACACAACCACTACACTTACAGACTCCAATGACTTTCAGGCCCAACTAAATCCATGTATTGTACAATACTTTTACCCATTTGTGGGTTGGCAATCTTAATTTGGCACCGGAACTACAGTATAGTGAAAGAAACTGAGCTAAATGAATAAGTTAAACAAAACAACCGTGTACTTATTTACCCCAAGTTTTAAAAGACTCGTGCTTGTCCTTGCAGCTTAAACACACATGAAGAACCCGAACAAACACTTGCTGAAACAGGAGGAGAGAATGGAATGTTTCCTCTGTAGCAGTCACATTTTTACATTCAAATCTAGCTACAAATTCAAGATCCATGAATGGAAGCATTTCGAAGAAGCATTCCTGAATGACAGATTGCATAAATTATGCTGATCGCCCTATTGCATCTATTTGCCAACTAACCACTTCATCTCTCTCCCCCCCCCCCCCGCTTCTCTTCTTTTATTGGGCTCTCTTCCCTGCTTCCACCTTTCATGTGTAATTTTTAAATCCTGTACTAAGCATAAAATGAATGGTAAATAATGGTAGTGGCTGTGATATTAGTTGCAGCTGTGGCAGCAGCAGCAACAGCATGTTGGTCTATTTTCCATCTGGTAGTAATCTGCTATTTCAGCAGTTACTAATAATGCTAAACTCTATTACTTAAACATTTTCTTCCTCAAATTTCTAGCTGTTTAGCTTACATCATGCAAATCCTTTTACAAGTAATACATTTTAATCATGCTAGTGATTAATATGTAAAGAAGCATTGCGGAATTATTGTTATGGGTAGTGGTAGTAGCACTGTATTTAGACAATGTATATACAGCACTGCTTAATTACAGCAGTCTCTACGTGGTGTACAAGGAATGCAATACAATAAAAATAAAAATTGGTTAAATCTATTAAAAATGTTTAAAGTAAATAAAATCCTTAAGTAAACTATTCATGTATTGCCTAATGATGAGGACTTGTGCCTTGTGCAGACTGCCCCAGAAATGCAAGTGAGAAGTGCTCTCCTCCATGTGTTTGAGCTAGCTCATGTTTGAGTTTTTGTTTTAGCTCATGAACAAATATTTGCATTTTAACGAGTTTGGTACTCTAACAGCACAAGCCTATACAAGTACTCATAATTCTTAGTTTAATGGGTAGGTGTACATAGAACTGCAGCTTCAGTGACCTGTTCAGTTATTGTGAACCATCTAGGCTCTGTATCTTGGTAGATTCAGTGTGGCCATTGCCTTCAGTTTATTCAGTCATTTTCTTTGGAGCAAACATGTCCATGAGAATGTTGCACCCTGCCACAATAAATGGAAATACATGAGTTTCTGTTCTTTTACAGCATTTTACAAGTGTATAGTGCTACCTAAAGTTTAAGAGTTGATTCTTGAATCTTTGCTGAGATTGATTTCATAGGCACTTTCCCATGCATTCTGTTCCATTACTCAAATTCTTTCCCCAACATTTTTGCAGTCCTGTCATTCAATATCCTAAGACAGCTAGAACCATTAGCACAGTTTGCACCATGGTCTTTCAATGGAAACCATACCTTCGTTGCTGTTTGTCAGCTGCCTCCATGTTGTCTGATGTTGCCTCCAAGCTGTTAACCAGGCATTTTGATGAGTCTTGAAGAATGAGAAATAACCGTGGTGCAGTTACAACTTGTCTGTTACTCTTTCTTCCAGATATGGCAAGTTAGTGGGGCTGAAAGGGGGAGACAACCACAGTAGGGGGGTAACTAGAAGGGGGGTAACTTTAGGAAGAACTTCCTGACAGTAAGAGCTGTTTGACAGTGGAATTTGCTGCCAAGGAGTGTGGTGGAGTCTTCTTCTTTGGAGGTCAACCATATGTCAGGAGTGCTCTGATGGTGTAACTGCACCACGGTTTCCTGCTTGGCAGGGGGTTGGACTCGATGGCCCTTGTGGTCTCTTCCAACTCTATGATTCTACAAAAGAAATTGGAAGTTCAAACTTCTACAAAAGAAGTGGAAAAGCACACTGCAGTGAAATGCTTGGCACCTTCTGCAAGGGTAGTGCACAATGTGGAATGCCTCCTTTGACCAACGAACAGACAGGATTTGATTCAAACACTCCCAACCTATCTGACATATCATTCTGAAAAGTTATAATGCATCATACACATGCACTCCTCAAGATAATGGAGAAGCCAGTCTGAGCAAATCTGCCTTATGGAGACCGTGCCCCAGAAATGTAAATTAGATGCAACAGAGGCACCTGAGCATTCCTTCTTCCCCACCTTGCTCTCCATATCCTCACTTCCAATTATTTACTCTGGCTCATGTTTGAATTTACAAAGGAAATCAGAGGATAGGAACCTGCACGGAACGCTAATGAATTCTGTTGGGACATATGTAAATGGAAATGCACTGAACTAATTCATGAGGAACTGATACCAGCTGTCAGCACATTTAATGAAAGGTTAAAGAGATCTTTTGGAGAAGTAACCAAGAGAGACATACATTCCTCTAAAGAAATAAGGCATAAGAAATACAGTCCCGGGATGCAGAGAAACTTGACAAACATGGCAGCTCTTTAAAGAGCGACAAAGTAAAAGAAAAAGAAAAAAGACGTATTAAGGTTAACATTCCTTCTCACTTAAGAAGTCCTTCAAAGCAAGGATGAGTGAACTGACTGACCCATTAGTACCTTATTGCAATTCAGAATCTGTTAGCCAAATTAAGTTTGATAAAAGCTTCCACGTATTATGTCCTATGATTTTTGGAGCATCTTTGAAGTTTTGTGCATATATGTTTACAGAGTGCATCCTGGAAATGTTCACAACATGTCATTCTTTTTCTAAGATGCCATGGCATCATGGCTGACAGATGGGATTCTGGCTATGTGCATCATCACCACCACCATCATTCCACATTTTCCCCAGGCACCTTAATTTTTAAAACTGCAGACAAACTTACATGCTTTGTAGCTAGGCTACTGAAGTAACATCTTTTACTCACTGATATTACCCACTGAATAAATGTCATCTGGCTCTAGAAGCATCAGCACATCAGCTGATCATCACTGATCATTAACAAGCAATCAAGCATGCATACATAGATGGGCATTTCTGCACCTGATACATATCACAATTTTATTTATTTATTTAAAGTGTCTCCAACCCACTCTTCATCTACAGTGATACATAAATTACAAAACGTAAATGATAAAATACATATCAATTGAGAAACAAAACACACAGCTCAAGGCAAGAGAGCAAGCTAAATAACCATCAATTTATAATGCCTGGGCAAACAAGTAAATAGCCTGGTGCCAAAATTTTAATGTTTGTGCCTGTTGCGCTTGTGAGAAGAGATTCCATGATACAGGCACCTCCAGAGAAGGCTCATGTTCCGTCTCACCTGTTGGTGCCTGCGTACATGGAGATAGACCTTGCTGGGCTTCTTCCACCAACTAGAGAATGCCAGGCAGCTACGTTCTCCCCCACAAGCGACCCTTGGGATGATTCATCACTCTTCTTTCCCGATGCACTTCTGGAACACATATCTGAAGATATATGCACACAATACAATAGCAGAGTCCAAGCAGAAGCTAGGCATTGGAGATGTGGATTTCTAAGCTACTTTATTATGTACAAAACAGAACAAAAGAACAAAAGAAAACATGACTCCTTTCTCCATCTCCGAGAGAGCAGAAAAGCAATAGTACAACATAATGGAACAGTGTAACTGAAACTTCCGTTCTCATGACTCCAACAGTACAGAATGTCAACACAGACATGTGATGAAAACAATTACACATCCTGCAACGGGAGGAATGAAATCCCAACATCCTCCCCCATTTCATGTAACTGTTGCTGCATTACCTAATGCAGCTGTACACAATCAAACATACAGTCGTTATGTACCGTATTTTTCGCTCTATAAGACGCACCAGACCACAAGACGCACATAGTTTTTGGAGGAGGAAAACAAGGGAAAAAATATTATGAATCTCAGAAGCCAGAACAGCAAGAGGGATCGCTGCACAGTGAAAGCAGCAATCCCTCTTGCTGTTCTGGCTTCTGTGATAGCTGCGCAGCCTGCATTCGCTCCATAAGACGTGCACACATTTCCCCTTACTTTTTAGGAGGGAAAAGTGAGTCTTATAGAGCAAAAAATACAGTATATAACAGACACAATGAGCTTCCCTCAGTTGCAAAAGACATTGAAGAGCCTCCTGAGAAAATCTCAGAGCACAGTCAGTCTGGTATAGAGAGAGGATCTTCAGTTATACAACGGCATGCCTGTTTATAAGACATGGAGCCAATGCTATGGTATTGCTTTAAAACCATATAGCAAAGACAATTAGTTACACGAGGGTGTAGTTCTGAGAAAATCACATTTACTAAACAATATTGTTCTGTTAAAATTCCATGCCACCAGCCTGGTAATTCAACCCCTTTCTTTAGACTGTATCAACAAAAGCACAAGTTGCCATGGTGATTTCAATGGTGATTTCACAATCATCCGTTAACTAGGTGGACTGGAGGAGCATTTTCTGAACATATGTTCCTGGAAGCAGAGGTGAAGCATGGGATGTATTGTGAGATTAGCCCCAGCAATATGGTAAGCTGTTTACAAACATTATAGCATTCATATGGAGTGCCATCATGCCAATATGTTTTTCACTTATGCTCACATGCAAATCTTAAGATTTGAACCTGTTCCCAGTTAGAGTATAACATCTTCTATTGCTTTTAAAGTATAATTTTTCTTTGGATATAAGTGTTTCTTCTACTCCCCCCATATATAAGATGAGTTTTGTAAGCCTCTGATGTATTGTGAATCCAACTCGACATCAGAGAAGAAATTCAGTTTGCTATCCCATTTCCATGTGGTGCGTGGACATCCATTATCCCTTGAGACTCTTTTAGTGAAAGGGACATCGGTATTCAGACCAGGAATGTAAAAATCAGGCAGCAAAGTTTCTTAAAGAAAAAGTTTATATTTGGATTTTTGTCAGACAAAAAGCAAATAGGGTGCATTCAGGAAAATGAAGAATGCCCACCCCCCCTTTGGGGCAGTCAACTTATATATCTTTCTGCAAAGCACAGTTCAGCCCCTTGGCATCCCTTTAGCCAATGATTGACAATTTCCTATGGTCATTGATACATATTCATTAAAGCTCAACCAATGAATAAATTTGGTGTGTCCTTTCGGTTCCAAGTTGCCTATTCCACTAGGTGGCGCTACTGGCTTATAATCTACTTAACCTCTGTACTAGTTCCAGGAAGTGCCCCTGAACCCCCCCCCCCCGCTTCCAAGAAATGTCCTTGTGGTTTAGCAACTTCACACCTAAGCGTTATATCTGGAGCCTGGCGGTCAGCAAACATCCTGCTACTTGCCTTTGTCAGGGGTCGTTTCTCAGAAATGGCTTAACCTCAACTGGCAAACTTCCTGCAGGGGCAAGCTAGCTGCACCCACAAGCTTGCATGCTTGCTGCCTCTGCAAAAGGTGGCAAAGTGACAAACATGAGAAAGAGAAATAGTCTTTAGCTTTCTAAAATGGCTTTGTGCTTTTAGCTTTTAGATGGCCCTATAATATGGCTTCAGAGGTTCTTAGCCTGGCTCTCTATTGGTCATCCTGACCTTCACCCCTGCATTCCCCCCTTTCCATCACGAAAATGCTGACCGGTCACGGTTCTCCATTTTCGCTTGATGGACCTATAGGTGCAACATCATAGAGAGCCAGGAAATGTACACTCCTGTGGATACACGTGCCTCCCTCTATGACCCTGTCAAGACTTCAAATATGGTGCTCGGGAACCACATAGGTGGTGCTCAGAATCTTGACCTCGCACGCATACCCAGCACTCAGACCTGTTCAGGCTCTTGGCCACAGCCATGGTCATGTTCAGGAAGGTGTTCTCCCTCCCCCCGGTGGCCATCTGAGAGGTGAGAACCATCCGGAGGCGGGGTATGATCCACATCCTGATTCGAGGGATGTTCGGTGGCCCAGAACAAAGAACTGTACCACCAACACAGAAATACCACAAAAAGGGTAATACCGCAGGCCAAAGGGATGGGGGCCCACGAAGGCCAGGTCATGTGGGCCTCTAACTCCTGGCCCTACTGAGGCGTGAACAGCGTCTACACACAAAACGTTCCCACTCTACACAGGGAAAAGTGGCCGCCTGGCACTGATACACTGTTAGGCCTCGGGAGCTATAGGGATGGCAATAGACTCTGTAAAGTTCATAGGCTGGTCCTACTGGGTAGCGGTCACCTACGTGGTCTCTGACCAGGGCCTATGGAGGCTGAAGCCTGGAGTGGTAACCCTTATGCAGCCACAAGAATACCCTACCACATTCAAGGGTATTAGATGTGGAGTTACCAGGCCAGGTATTCTTCTGGGATTATGGGAGGCTCGAGCCACCACGACAACCACAGGTGGGGCTGCAGGATTTACTGGCACTTGTTCAGCAATTTCAATGCGCACCTGGTTCAGGCTCCCTCCCCTGCAATATTTGCATTAAGATAGGCTCCGTCCCATGCAACACCTGGATTAAGATTAGGACCTGGTCTACCAGATGGGGTTGGTACAGTGCTCTACCCCCTGAGTGACAGTTGGTTACCCCCCCCACAACAGCAAGAGCGGTCCAGAACTCGATAGATTTCAACCGTCTCTGCAACTTCCCGTAGGAGCAGTACCCATGTGCGCTGGACAGTGGTGTGGAAGAGAAGCCACAGTGGGGTAGTGGGATGTTTCAATACGGCAACCTCATCAAAGCCCTGTTCCCAATAGCCAATGAGCACGCCGTTTCTTACCACTGGCAAGACGAACCAGTCGTAGCAGAGGTCCGCAGACCAATAGGGTCGGTATGGCTCGGTGGGGTCAGGGCAATAGGACATAGAGCAAAAAGGGCAGTAGGACATAGAGCAAAATCAATACAGAACATAATAGAGAAAAGGGGAAAGTCCTTGTGAAAGTCCTTGTGATGATCAGTCGCAGGATCTCGTTGCCCGTGGCCCAACGCGTTTCCGGTAGCGTCAGACACAAGGTGATGATCAGACGCGTGTGATGCACCCAGGGAATCACGTCGGCTACTCTCACCGCAGTTGGGATGGAGAGGAGGACGGCATACGGGCCTCGCCACTTAGGGATGAGGGGGTTGCGCTTCCACGCTGTCACCCGGCTGGAACTGGTGGACCGGCTCAGCGAGACTGCACGGTGTAGGCTCGAGGTAGTACCTGGAAAGGGAAGCAAACACACGGGGACAGGAATTGCACTTGTTCCTGAGTGATGTGATCTCCCACCCGCCCCAAACTGGCGGGGATGTCTCGGACGAAAGGGGTTGGTCTGCCATACAAAAGTTCAAAGGGTGATAGTCTCAGTTTCTTGGTTGGAGCACTCCAAATTCGAAACAAGGCAATGGGCAGGACATCTATCCAGTGTAGTCCCGGCTCCTGGGTCAACTTGGCCAAGTGGGCCTTCAAGGTGCGATTCATACGCTCAGGTTTTTCCAAACTCTGGGGTCTGTAGGCTGCGTGTAGCCTCCAGTTTATCTGCAGCGCCTTGCACACTTCTTGCACAACTTTATCAATGAAGGCAGGGCCATTGTCACTGCCAATACTTCTGGGGAGGCCAAATCGGGGTATGAGTTCATGTAACAGTTTCTTGGACACTTCACGAGGTATCTCTGTTCTAGTGGGGTACGCCTCTGTCCAGCCCGTCAGCGTGAAGACAAACACAAGCAGGTATTTGATACCCCTAGCTGGAGGCAATTCAGTGAAGTCCACAATCAGGCTTTCCATAGGGGTAAAGCCCACGTGTTGTACACCCGGTGGGGGAAGGTGGCCTTGTCTGGGGGTGTTCTTGGCGCACAGGACACACCCCTGGGATATAGCAGCAACTAGTTGAGAAAGGTTAGTGATATAGAAAAGTCTCCCAAGGTGTGCTCTGGCAGCTGGACCCCCTAGATGAGTGGACTCGTGGTAATTCTTCACAATCACGGTAGCCAGATGTTGGGGCACAAAAACACGGTTTTCTGGTAGACGGAACCATCCCTCCTGGAGTGTTGCTCCTTCCTGGCGTGCCCACTGTTGCTCCTCCGGTGTGTAGCGTGGTTCCACATCGTCTGGAGTGAGTTGTGGGATGAGGGCTGCGTTGAGTGCTGGTGGAGGTTTCAAAGCTGCTTCACGAGCTGCGTTGTCTGCCTTCCGGTTGCTCCTAGTGACCATGTCCCGGCCTCTCCCATGGCCTTTGCAGTGCATCACGGCAATCTCTTCGGGACCCCATACTGCTTCCAGTAACGTCTCAACTTCTGGACGTCAGCCTTGCATCCAGCTGCCAATTGCAGGGCAATGCCTTTTGCTGTTGGACTTCGCCTCAGAGCACAAACAACTCTTGGCGACTTTGGCTTTCTTAGAGCTCTTGGAACGGCTTGCCTGGCTTGCACCCCCACTTCTGGGTGCTCTGCTGCCTGAGGAACAACTTGTAACTGCCTTCCGCCCACAGTCCATCATACAGATTTATTGAAGCGTAGAAACAGCTTCCCAAAACAGCCTCAGCCCCCTCTGGGCTTGGTACTTTTTCTGGGCATCCTCTAGCCCCCTCTGGGCTTTCTGGGCGTCCCACAGCCCCTTCTGGGCTTCCAGCCCCCTCTGGTCTGGCTGCCACTGTGGCCTGACATGCTGTCTTCAGTGGCTGCCACGCTACCCAGGGCTTCCTCCCTTGGAGTATTGGCAACAGCCAAGAATCAAGGCTGGCCCTTAAAATGGCTAGGACCCTTTGGTCTCTCCAGAGCATCAGGCACGTCTGCTTCACAAGCTTCCACTGCGCCTGCAGACTTCTCAATGGGTTGGGCAAAGCCTGTTTCAGCATGTGTAACCCTTATATTCCATAAGGGTGAGAACTGAATGGGGCACATTCACATGCATCTCCTGGCCAAACATGAACTTGCCTGCTTCTTCCACTAGTGTGGCGGTGGCAGTGACAGGCCACAGACAGGGTGGCCAGCCTTTCACTGTGGAATCTAATTGCTTGATAGTCTCAAAGGCTTCTTGTTGGGCTGGTCCCCACTCAAAGGGGTCTCTTCCTCTTCCTCTGGTATTCTCATTTAGAGGTTTTGCTAAAATACTGAAGCCTTGGATCAGGATTCTGCAAAAGCCTACTGCTCCACAACTTTAAGCTTGTCTTTTAGGGATATCACAATCTCTGCCTTTTTTTTTTTTTTTTGCAGTGACCTTTTGACAATTTCTAGATGGTCAGTATGTTCAGCAAGTTGTCTGGATAAATTAGCTAAATCTTCATCCCTTTCTTTTTTTGCATTTTGTAAAGTGAGCTGGTTGTATGAATCTTTCACTGATTTCAGCTCATTCACAAAACTTTGTTCTTTGTTTTTCTTTTAATTTTAGTAACTTGTTCAATTTCTCCTTTACAGAGATATGTTCATCGACCTGGGATTTAAGATGGTCTGTTCCTCCTTACATTCTATTTCTGTTTCTTGCAATTTTTAGCTGATTTACTTATTTGTTCTTTAAGCAATTTAATTTGTGACTCACACTCCATGAGTTTGTTGTTTTAAGTAACATCACAAGTATTGATTGTAGAATGAAGATCTTTAACTGTTTGGCTAGTCTCTTTGTTTTGCCTAACAAATTCTTCATTCTCTTTTGTTTTACTAGCGTTTTCAAATTTTTTTTTTTCTCAGCCAGTTATGATTTTATTGCACTTAACTGTTCAGAAAGTTCTGAAAGCTTTCTGCCTCCACTGTTCACACCTTTGGTTTGTAGATCTTTCAGTAACTGGACTTCCCTTTCAGCCTTAGACAACACTATTTCCCTGTCTTACATTTCATCCTCTTTGCACTTGATCTGACATTTCAGAATATTAATCTACTCAGAATACACATTTATATTTGAAATAATAGCAGAAATTTCTTTGTCTTTCTCAACTAAAACCTCTCTGAGGTTGTCAAATTCTCTTCCATGCCTCTGGAGGTCTTGAATTAGTTGAGACCTCTCTTCTAAATGACTTGTGTTTAATCTATTAAGTCCTTCATTTGTCTGTTCAAGATCCTGTTACATTAATTCTATAGCAGCATCCTGTTTCATGCTCTTTTTTTTTATTTCCCTCTGTTAATGCAGTAATAACTGCTTACTGCTCTGTACACTCTTCTCCATAAACACTGTACTTCTTCTGTACATCTTCCCTCTCCAAAACCTGACATGAGGGAGTGACTTTGCAATGTTCAGTCCTGCATTTCTTCAACCGGGGGGGGGGGGGAATTGTCATCTACCACTTCAGCCAGTTGTCTATATAGGGAATCTGGTCAGGATGTCCCCCCTGGTCTATGCCATAGTCTCCGCTGAATCCTTTCTTGAAGTTGTTTAACATACATTGAAGGGGGATTACTGGACCTTTCAAGCCTTTCAAGCCTCCCCCCTCCCATTTTCAGTATGGCCCTGTACAGCGTCCCCACACCAAACACTCACACATTCATTTCGCAACTTTTCTCACCCAGGTGCGGTCGCCCGACTGGGAAATGGAGTACTTGTTGCTACGACCCCAGGGGAATGCCCCGGGGTAAGACACATACATGCACAAAATGCCTCTCTCGTTGGACGCTTGCACGACACACTAACCACCCTGTGCCCCCCCTTTTTCTCCTTCCTAATACCAAAGCGTGGGTGGTTGTCAGCAGTCAACCCTTCTACTTAATGCCACTATCCACGCTGGAGATTTGATCAGGATCTCCCTTCTCCTTAATTAAAAGGAGGATTTCCTATGCCCTCAGGTCTTGTTGCCATGTACTCACCCCAGCCGGCTCTTCTCTGCCCTGTCCTCCCAACCTCGGCTCTTCAAATCCGTTGTCCTCTGTCCCAGGATACAGCAAGAGGGTCAAGTCGCCTTCTGTCCCCCTCCGAAGAAAAGGTTCGGTGTGCACGTGGAAGCCAGGAGGTCTGTTGGCCCTCCGCCGTCTCTGCCCAGAGGGCAAGGGAGCTGCCTCCTGGTCTCTGAGGACACTTAAAGTCCTTCTGATCCGAGTCACGGCACCAGAAATGAAAGGGACATCGGTATTCAGACCAGGAATGTAAAAATCAGGCAGCAAAGTTTCTTAAAGAAAAAGTTTTTATTTGGATTTTTGTCAGACAAAAAGCAAATAGGGTGCATTCAGGAAAATGAAGAATGCCCACCCCCCCCTTTGGGGCAGTCAACTTATATATCTTTCTGCAAAGCACAGTTCAGCCCCTTGGCATCCCTTTAGCCAATGATTGACAATTTCCTATGGTCATTGATACATATTCATTAAAGCTCAACCAATGAATAAATTTGGTGTGTCCTTTCGGTTCCAAGTTGCCTATTCCACTAGGTGGCGCTACTGGCTTATAATCTACTTAACCTCTGTACTAGTTCCAGGAAGTGCCCCTGAACCCCCCGCTTCCAAGAAATGTCCTTGTGGTTTAGCAACTTCACACCTAAGCGTTATATCTGGAGCCTGGCGGTCAGCAAACATCCTGCTACTTGCCTTTGTCAGGGGTCGTTTCTCAGAAATGGCTTAACCTCAACTGGCAAACTTCCTGCAGGGGCAAGCTAGCTGCACCCACAAGCTTGCATGCTTGCTGCCTCTGCAAAAGGTGGCAAAGTGACAAACATGAGAAAGAGAAATAGTCTTTAGCTTTCTAAAATGGCTTTGTGCTTTTAGCTTTTAGATGGCCCTATAATATGGCTTCAGAGGTTCTTAGCCTGGCTCTCTATTGGTCATCCTGACCTTCACCCCTGCATTAGGAACTGCATTTATAACCAGGGTGACGGTGGGCATGGTGGGGAATCGATCCAGTTTAATGTTGCCTTGAAATTCTACAGTGCTCAATTTATTGCAATTACTATGGCACACAGAACAGCAGCTTCCTGGCCCAAGTGGTTTTTAATTTGTTCCGATTCAATGTCAAAACTTAATGGTATTATATCTGGAGAATCCAAAGGGACCACAGCTCTGCTTCATGAAGCAATGTGGTAATTAAATCAAAGATTTAGCTTATGTCTATGAAATCATTTGACGTGTACCTATACCTGCAGCTTGGGGGAAATTGTCTACACTAAAATGACCAATAAATTGGCTCAAAAAGGCCTGAAGAGAGAAGATAATGACCTAACTAGCCCGATTAATATAGAGAAGGCGGAGAAAAGTAATTAAAAACGAAGATACAGCTATTTCGGAACAAGGATTGGATAATGAGGAAACACAAAAGAAAACTATAGCAAAGCCAGCCAGTGGCTGAGATAGGAAGGCAAATCCTTTAAGAAGAGGGAATTAAAAGATTATTTCAAGATTAATAGAATGCCAATGTAACTTTCTTAATAGACCTCATTATACCAGATGGTTCCTACCAGTGCTTTCATCCTCGTTTCATTACTTTTCTGGTTCATTTCCAAGTTCTAAGTTGAATGCAAACACATTTGGGTTTTTTAGGAAGGTGAGAATATAAGTAATATATTTGCTAAAAAGCCCAGCTGATGAGCAGCGTTTTTTGTCATAAGAAGAGAGGTAGAAAATGAGTGACAGAAGAACAATGCAAGATGACTAAATAAAACAAGCACAAGGCTCCAGAGCTAAAGAATAGGTAGTTTCACAGCAATAACAGAGGGTGGCCTTGTAAGTATAACAACTCTGGTTAGCTGTGGCTAGGATTTTGAACTGATGGACACCTGGCTTGAGTTTCCCCACTCTCCTTTTAATGGCTTCCACCGTGTGGCAAAAACTCTGCTTTCTAGGAAGCTTTTGGGGGAGCATGGTAGTTTTTATTCTATCTGGAGTTTTTACTTTGCTGCAGGATTTTTTTTAATGATATTGAATTTTGCTGCTGCTTCTGCCTCACTTAGTTATTTATATTATTTATCCTTTAGTTTTGCTGCATCTGCTTTGAGTTGTGATGTTGTAGTTTTATTTTATTGCTTTTGCTGGGACGAGATGTCATGGACTGATGATAGCAGATGTTACATGAAGCCATAGCATAAAATTTCCATAGTAGTAGCCATTTTAAATGTTTATTATCGTAGCTTCACCCCTCTCCTCCCCACTACCCCTGTGTCACCACGAAATTGGCTCTGGGGCGTTTTAGGAGAACCCCCAAAATAGTGCATGGGGAAGGGGGTCATTCTGTCTGGTGAACTGCAATGGTTGCGCAGATGGAACATTTGCATGTTCCCAATACTTCTGGCATATTTATGTCAATGCAAATTCAGCTTTAACAGGCAATAAATTATTAAATTCATATTTAGCGTGTTGTAAACTTTGATGCAGATTTGGAGAAGGGGATGCTGCAAATAGACTTGAAAAGGGATTCACTGTTTTCTCTACATTACATGCTCACCATTCAATAGTACATGAAGAAGTTGTACCTCCATTATTTTCAAAATATTCCTGAAATTCAACTCCCTTCTGTCTTAACCCCCCCCCCCCATTATTCAGAAGCCCCGTGTTTAAATGCCAAGAGCCAGTGTGGCTGGAGCAACCCTGTCAGATGAGTGGCATATTAATAAATTATTATTATTACTGTTATTATTATTATTATTTAAGCAATATCAGTTAACTGCATGGCAAGACATACTGGAGCATGATCTGAAGTAGCAATTCTATCTATATGACATACTATTACATACTGAAGTAGAGGAGATGAAATAAAATAAAAAATAGTCCACCTAAAAATGATTTTGGTGCAATCCTGAAAGAAACGTAAATTCACATTCTGTGCAGTGCAGAGCATGCAAAATGCAAACTCAACCCAATCCAAACTCCGATATATATATTTTGGCACTGACCTCCCTGAAGATTGGATTTTACATGGAGGAGTTCTCCTAGGTAAAATCAGTTCATAAGCCAGGTGTGGAGAACCTTGGGCCTTCTGGGTGTTGCTGCACGCATAACTCCCATTAGCCCCAGCAAGCATGATCAATGATCAATAGCTAGGGGTGAAATGGAAATAGGGATGATGAATGTGTAATCTGTAGCGAACCTTAGGGCCAGGTATGTCTCTGAAGCTGCTGCATTCCTGAAATTATTCCAAAGTGATTATATTGTGATGAAATGTCACATACAGTGGTGCCCCGCAAGACGAATGCCTCGCAAGACGAAAAAAACACTAGACGAAAGAGTTTTCTGTTTTTTGAGTCGTTCCGCAAGATGAATTTCCCTATGGGCTTGCTTCGCAAGATGAAACGTCTTGCGAGTTCTTGCGAGTTTGTTTCCTTTTTCTTAAAGCCGCTAAGCCGCTAATAGCCGCTAAGCCGCTAATAGCCGTGCTTCGCAAGACGAAAAAACTGCAAGACCAAGAGACTCGCGGAACGAATTAATTTCGTCTTGCGAGGCACCACTGTATATGTGCCTTACTGCAATAATCGCAGGTAGGTGGTTGCTTTCCATTGTTGTGCTTAGATATCGACTCTCTCAGTTTTAAGTTATCTGTGCGATAAAATAGGCACTGATTATCCTTCTCTCCCAAACTCAGACTTTACCAATATGCATCATAAAAGCCACGTGCATATTTAATGCACTATAGAGCATGTCTGTGGAGAAATCCACAGTGCTCAATCCAGTAATGAATCATTTATGGGGGTTTGGATTATCTTTGTGTACTGAATTAAGATGTCTCTGCACAAAACAAGCCCCCCTTGACACAATTTGCATCACAGGCCCCACTGCAATATGATGTACGTTGTGCAGATGAATTATTTACTAAAGTTTTGGATCATTTGCCTAGCACCAAATTAAGCTGTTTAATTTGAAATCTCTCCTTAAACCTTCTAACCTTTCCCTTAAAAAAAAAAAAAAAATTGTGTATATAAAATGTCTCTTTTTAAAAATTCTTCAGGTGAAAAAAATGAAACAGGTTAAGGTTAAAGGTTTCTCTTCTTGATGGCCGTGTCCCTACTATTTGTTTTGACAAACCAGTTTTGCTTCAGTTCAGAAACAGCTGGCAGATGCTGAGAATGCTGCAGAGTTAAGTTTTAGCTAAACCAGGTTCTTCTACAGTGTAATAATCATTTGGAAGAGCCCCTCTGGTGTGAAAAATGGCTCCATCCCCATGCTCTCAAAATACTTGGGGTCAGCCAGTGAAATTGATTGGTGGATAGGTTCAGGTCAAAGAAAACGAAGTATTTTTCATGCAATGCACATTTATTTTAGAGCAGAGATGGGCAACTGGTGGCTGCCAAAACAGCATTGGACAACAACATCAAAACAGCATTTTGTCCAGCAACATCTGGAGACCAAAGTTTTCCCACCTAAAAGGGAAACAGTTCTCTGGAGGGCATTTCATAGAAAGGGTACTAGCTGAAAAAAGGGTTGTCCTTGGAAACCCACTTAAACCTGTGAAAGGAGACACTTGGAACAAGGTTTCAGAAGGTGACCTTAAGTAGGCTCATATGAGATGGTGCAGTCCTTCAGTAGACCAGTGTATAGGCCATTAAGGTCCTTATAGGCAGAGCAAGCACTTTCAGCTAAGCCTCCCTAAGTTCACTCCCTGATGTTTTGTACTGTGTTTTCTGTAGCAAAATGACTGAGACATCTAACTTCTTTCTCTTCGAACTTCTCACTTCTGCTATTTCTTTTTGCCAAGCTTGCTCCCAGCACAGAGCGAATGCCAGCGTATCTCATCTATCATTCATTGCCATGAACTCACACTGCTGTCTGCAACATTTCCACTGGGCTGAGCCCTCTGTGCTTTGGTTTTTGTTTCCGTGCTCTGTTTTCCACTTCACTTTCAAATCCAGCCACAATACCTCACTTTTTTGTCGAGCACTCTTCATTTCCAAGGTCTCAGAGCACTTTATACTAACACATATCCAGCTGTATAACAACTCCGGTAAAGAAAAGAATGGAACTGTTGGTTCATGACCCACCAGCACTGACAGGAAGAGTTGCAGCGCAGCACGGTAGTTGAGGGAAGGAAATAAAGAAGAGCATAGTCTCAAATTGAAACAGTAGGGGACAATTAAAGTGAGAAGGATGTAATTATTACACACACAGAAAGCTGAATATTTCTTGAGATTAAAATGAGAGAAAGAGCATAATTTTGACAAAGCAATTCCACATTCCCACATGTTGTAACCATTTCCTGAAAAATTGATGGGTACAGCCAATATGTGGTGAAATGTGACAGAATAAAGTACATTACATCAGCTGTCTTGTATCGCTCAGCAATTCTTACGTGAAAAATAGAATAATGGAAATGTCCCCTTAGCCTCTGACATTATTTTGAACCAGCCTTCCTGAAATATGGCTACTACCAACTTATAGGTGATTCGGGTGTCCTCTGCTATAGAAACACTGCTGTTGCAGGGAATTAGCATTTTTCCAGTCTACACAATGGTAAAAATGAACTCTTAGGGGGAAATGAACTCTTACTTGTTCATCATCCACCCATCCAAGTAAAAACATTATATGTAACTGTTTAACATAACTGTTAAATATATGTGTTTGTTCCCCATTACAAGATACTGCTAATGAAAATTCACTATGCTATGGATGAAAAAACACTATTTACACACACACACACACACACACACACACACACACACACCATACTTTCAGTGAGAATTGCACTGAAACACCTTTTATGGACGATTTGGGTGATATGAGAGAGTCCAAGTTCCTTTTCATACCAATATTTGGGAACATATTAAGGTACCTCGTGAGGGAAGGCTTTCACAAAAAAGCCTTCTTCTTAAAAAGGAGCACTATCAGAACAGCTCTGTAAAACTTCATCTGAAGCAAGAGTCTCTAAAACTTTGATAGGATCTTTGAGTTAAACCTGGAGAAGACTATGTTCCTTTCCTATATATGTCAGCCCTTCAACTTCTAACTTGAAGGAAGAATCCTAAAACTGTAATGGAATCTTTGGGCTAAAATTCGGTTTAATGATGGCTAGAATCCATGGAGAGCAGAAGCTTTCAATGCAGAACAAAATATATGGCCCATTCTTTATACTGGTGTCTTTCAGAAGCACATAAAATATTAAAGTATTATGTGCTGATATTCTGTTCTACAAGCAGTCTTATAGATGCTCCCTCAAAAGCCTTAATTTCATTTCATTGTCCACATTTCATTGTCTAGTTAGTGGGACTGTAGCCCTCCACTGAGGCTGCAATCCTAAACATCTTTATTAGGAATTAAGTCTTATTGAAATTAATAGGAGTTACTCCTGAGTAAAAATACATAGGATTGCAGTGTTACTTTTCCATTCTTGTCTATTCAGTTCCACTCACATATTTAAATTACTTCATGGTGGGAAAAGACTCACATTCTGTGCATAACTGCCTCTATACAGATTTCTTATACCATGATGTTTGCAGCTTCAAAAGCCAATGCAATGAAGGAGGGAAGGAATATTCCACAATAAAAAGAGAAGCCATTGTGATGTACTCTCTCTGTCTTACTTACTTTACCAAGGAGATGCAATTCAAACTGTATAATTTGCATTGCTGCTCACATCCCTGCTAAAAAGAACATGTATATGTAATTCAAAATACGGTCATTTCAGGGGGATGTGAAACATGGAAACGCATTGCAAGTATAAAAATAAATCTTATTTAAGAAGAGAGATGTTCATTATTTTATTTATTTTTATTCATTTGGGAGGGATGCGAGTGGCACTGTGGGTAAAACCTCAGCGCCTAGGACTTGCCGATCGCATGGTCGGCAGTTCGAATCCCCGCGGCAGGGTGAGCTCCCGTCGTTCGGTCCCAGCTCCTGCCCACCTAGCAGTTCGAAAGCACCCTTAAGTGCAAGTAGATAAATAGGTACCGCTTTATAGCGGGAAGGTAAACGGCGTTTCCGTGTGCTGCTCTGGTGTCGGTTCGCCAGAGCAGCTTTGTCACGCTGGCCACGTGACCTGGAAGTGTCTGCGGACAGCGCTGGCTCCCGGCCTCTAGAGTGAGATGAGCGCACAACCCTAGAGTCTGTCAAGACTGGCCCGTACGGGCAGGGGTACCTTTATTCATTTAAAAGCATTTATAAACTGTTTAATATATATTTTTTTAACAAATCTGTAAGTGGTGCTCATTAAATAGCACTGGGTTCTTTTGGAAACATACATCAGACAAAAGCAGTTAAGAGCTTTTTAAAATTTCTTGTAGCCTAACATCACAATATATTACATGACAAAACAATGTGTGTAAATGACAAATTGAATGCCAGGACTCCTGTGCCTAATGCTGCTGAAAACCAAAAGATAAGAGGGGAAATGTAGCATTATACTTTCAGTTGCCTATTAATTCTTAACTAATAATAAATTACACACAAATCTGCTTGATTGGAAAAGATGCAGAAGCCTCATGAAGGCGATAAAGGAGAAGGAGCTGCATGGCAAAGAAATACGAAATGCAGGGAAAATAAGATCCCTGTCTGAGAAATTCTGCTGAAGGGCTTTTTTCTCTCATTTTGGAGCACTTCTCCAGAAATAATGGGTGGAATCCACAAAGCACTGCTACAACCGAATGCCATTTTTTAAAACCTGCTGAGCTATAGTTTTCATAGCACTTTAGAGCTTTTTCCACTGGTGGTGGTGGTGGCAAACTGTGTTGGGAGGATAGGATCTTGGATTTGGGGTGTTCAGTTCTCTGGATATATTTAAAATTGAAAACCAGACTTCCTAGCTTCTGAAACTAATCAATATCTTCCAATTGTAAATAGAACTTCCTTATCCCCTTTTAGATTGCTTACTTGGACTGTGGAGATGTCCAGGATTTCTTTTTGAAGGTCATCGTAGGGTTTCAGGCTCTGCATATCGGCTGGAAGCCATAAATAGAATCCTCAGTGCTCCTTCCCTCAAGTTACTAAAAGCAACAGGAAGAGTATTATTCAGAGTCTTAATCACAGTAAAGCACATGGTAGATATGGAAGCAGCTCAAGGTACTGTACAACTTCATTTCCTTAGGATCTTGCGAAAGAACAATGTTAGACAGCAACTGATGATTTCCTTCTATCAGTCCATGATAGAAAGTGTTCTCTCATACTGTATTACGGTGTGGTACGCTGGTTTGACAGCCATGGACAGAATGTCCCTACAGAGGGTGGTGAAGACAGCACACAATATCATGGGCTGTCCCCTGAGTCTGCTAGATGTCATCGCAGGAGACCATTGCCTCGGAAGAGCGAGGAACATTCTCAGGGGTGATTCACACCCTGGCGAGCAGGAGATATAGAAGAATGATAAGCCGCACCAACAGGTTAAAGAACAGTTTCTACCCGTGGTGGTGGTGATGATAATGTTATAATTTATACCCTGCCCATCTGACTGGGTGGCTTCCAACATACAGAAAAACATAACAAAACATTAAACATTAAAAAATAACCTTCTTTATACAGGGCTGCCTTCAGATGTTGTCTAAACCTCCTTGGCTCGGGGGTCGCATACCCTCCAACATTTATATGATGAAAAGAGCAACATCCTACCATACCCTCCAATATTTCTCTGATGAAAATAGGGACATCCTAAGAAAAAGCGGGACACTCTGGGATCAAATCAGAAACTGGTATGTCTTCTGTTAATCTGGGGCTGGCCCTTGAAAACAGGAACACTTGGAGGGTCTTGCATGATGGAAATTGCAGGAGGGAGAATGTCTGAGGTGGGCTGCAGGTTCATCCAAACATGGATATGCCTGTCTACACAATACATCTATTTCTTAGATTGTATTGCCTTAATCTTCCAAGGACTTCAAGGTAGCATACATGGCCCTCCCCTGCCCATTTTATTGGTGCCTGCTCATTTTAGCTTGAGAGATGCTTGGCTCACAGCCATACAGTGAGAGGGAATTGAATCCTTGGCTTCTTAGCCGCCTGTATGACACTCTGCCACTGTACTATACACATGTTGGAAGGGACTGATGGGAATTGTAATAGATCAAGCATTTGGAAGGCACCAGCTTGGTGAAAACAGCCCTTGACCTTTGTAATGCACGCCTAAACAGTAGTCCTTTCTTCATGAATCCAAAGTTCATCCTATTATACTTTCTCACTCACCTCCTAATATCTAGCAATACAGTATAGATAAATCCTGCAATTGTACACTTCGAATTTGCAAAGCAATATCTAGTTATTTTACAAGTTTAGAATCTGAGGGGAGCTATGTCTATTAATCTTTTAAAAGAATCCAGATCAGTGTGTTTTACTGCAAAGTGTGCACTAAGGAGGAATTGGTGTTTTTGAAAACAATGCATTTATAATGACATACAATCAAAGGGAGGATAATAAACCTGTTAGACCTCTGTATTTACGGAGGATTTTGGCAGCAAACAGGCATTCAGGCTTGGTTTAACTATAGATGTCTTCTTCCTTTCTGTGTTTATGGCTTTCTCGATCACTCTGCTCAGCTGTCGTGGGAGGTTTTTATTTGCTGATAAGGGCTATTAAACAGTTGAAAAGTCAAGATGATAAAAGTTATATAAAATTCCATGAGCTATTTTGCCAGATTAAAAGTGAGTCCTGTTTAAAAGAGTGGCTGAAGCTACCAGAAGCCTGGACGAGCTCTGATAGTATCAGAACACTCATCAGTAGCACTAGGGCAACCTTTATGTCAATCCAAGCATTTATGCTTGCCAGATACTATATTCTACATCCCCTCCCCTCACACTCTGCTCTAGGGTTCTCCTGACCTCCCAGAGTTGCTTTGGTGTGGGGGCAAGAAAAGAGGGGAAAGGCCCATTGCCCAAGTGGAAGTCCTTGTGAAGGCTTCTGACAGTGCAGCCCTTATTATTTTACTTTGTTCTGTCTCTTCTCTTCATAAAATCACAGGGTGGCATAAGAGGGGACATAAAGGTTACATGAAATATAATACACAGCTATATGGTATTGTCTTTAGCCATTCAGCACTGTTTTCTGTTCTGATTGACAGCAGCTCTTCAAAGCTTTGGGAATCTTTTCCAGCCTTGCTGATATTTTTTTAACTGGGGATGCCAGGGAGGACTTGAATTTGAGACCTTTCCCCTACCAAGTATCTATTCTGAGTTCTGGCAAATCTGCTTATTTTGGTTCCTCTCAGGTTCTCCTTTTTCCAGTTCTCCACATTTCCACATCAGTCCTCATAAAATTCACCAGAGAATTTTTCCTAACACACACATTTTTGCAAAGTCATTTCCCCCATTGTAATACAATTTGAATGTTATTTTCACATGTGTGTGTATTTGTACACATGTTACTTGGCTGCAGAATCACATTGCAAAATCTGGTGAAGTAAGAATTTACAAGAATGGCTTGTGCATTGCTTTCAAAAGTGTATATTTAGTAGGTTCACTGTTAAACATGAAATGAATCAAATTTGTACCCATTCCTAGTTATGGCCCCTCTTTCAGCCTGCATCTTTGCATAATAGAACAAAATTAAGCTAACCACAATTATATGCATAACAGTGTTCAGCTATGATAAGAAAGCATGTTAGCAGAGCCTATGGGCAAGGAATAGTTTGGTAAAAAGTAACCCAGATAGCAGGCAGGAGCCACACCAAACATTCCAGTTAACACACACACACACTTTAGTTCCTGATTTAGATCATTTGATTCCAGAATGTCCCACTTTGCCCTATTTTCAATGGAGAAATGTTGGAGGGTATGCTGCTGCCTTTAAAAAAACCACAAAAAACTGAGGAGATGCACATTTATTGCAAAAGCAGTGCTTCCATAATAGCTACAAAGGTCATCTGAATAACACCTAGGTTGGGCCGTAACCTTAAGAGTGCATAGTCATCATCACTCATGAAAAAAATGGTCTTAAGAACCCCAAACAGACATTAAGGGGGCATTGATAAAGCCCTGCTTCTCACATGTCCATTGTTTCACATACTATGTGCTGGTTGATGTGAAATGCTGTCATCACATTTTATTGCATACAAGTCATGTCCATCAGTGGGGAAGAATGCATACATAAAGTAAAATGCCACAATGACCCCCATAGGAAATTTCCTCTGTAATCTAGAGACTCAGGACCAGCCCTCCCACTGGGCATATTGAGGCAACTGCCTTAGTGGCAAATCAATGGGAAGCAGCGGTGTCAGTTCTCCAGCAGTTTTTCCTAAGTCTCCACGCATAACCTTCTGCTGGAAGATAGAGCTGTGCCTTCCACACAGCCTGTTCTGCAGCTCCATAAACAGGAGTGAAGAATCCTATTTTGCTGCTTGAGGCAAAATGGGAAGTGCTGCCCTGGCCTGCCACTGCTGCCTTTGCCAGCACCACCAGCACAGCCACCTCTGCCACTGGTTTCGAGTGAGGAAATGGGTGCTGATGCCAGTGGTGGAGGTGGGGGCAAGCAGAGTGGCCATTGGAATGCCCCCTCAGGCAGCAGAGGAGGATTTAGGGGAGCATGACCAGTTCGCCTGCACTGGGCACTGAGCTGAGAGGTGCTACAAGGTGTTCTGCAACAGTGATGAACAATGGAAGGCAAGAGGTGTGTGTGTGTCTGTATGCATTGCACAAGCTGCCCCTGAAATTTTAAAGCCCAAAGTTCGTCATTGAAGGTAGTATCACTACTATGGGAGTAAGTTTCAGCTGCTACTCCAGTAGACTTCTATTGGTGGAATGGGGGACACCATCTTGTCCTTCATCTCAGGCAGCAAAATGTCTTGGGAAGACCTTGCAGATACTCCTAAACATGTGGGGGAATGGTTTCTGAAGCATATGACTCATTCATCCAAGCTCTTGGCACCACTTTTGTACTTTAGGTACATTGCTATGGAGAACAAAGGACCAGGCAAAGGAGTACATCATCATCTGATATACAACTTGGGATTTGTTTGTTTGGTTTGACATTGAGTCAGTGATCATTACAGACTATAGGGCTGCTGCATTGTTTAGATTTCGAGGGTGTAGCTTTAGTTTTCATTTATTTTGTTGACCCCACTCCCAGCGATGCATACAGCTGCACTGAAATCAATAGCTTTGCAGGTATCACTCAATTTGGAGGAGCCTGGACTAGAGTAGGAGGCCTATGAAATCCCACTGGGCTCTGTATTGATCATCAAACCAAAATCTTATAAACAGAACAAGTAGACTACTTCCACATAAATAGTATCAGTATTTCAGTTTAATAGTTTGCACCTGGCTCCTGCATCTGCAAAGTAACATCTCTGCAGTACCCCTGAAGATGCTTATGTAATGCAGGGTTCAGTTCTACCATGCAGATTTAAACTAGCAAATGCCCATCATTTTGATGAGAATGGGGAAGGAACAGACACATGTCGTTACCCCTCTGATGTGAATTTTGCTGGCCAATGGGGGGAACTAAAGAGGCTAAGATACAAGTGGAGCAAGACATGCCTTTGCTACAGGCATTGGGGGCATCAGTATGGGGTGTAGAGATTCTATTGACACATGAGCTGTGTCCCAATTTTAAGCTGGAGGGGGAGTCAGAATATGCCTCTCCTCAGACATATATCTGGAGCAAAAGGGAAACATGTTCTTCTCCTTCTCAGATGTTCTCAAAGCTGAAGCCTAGTTACTGAGTTCCATTGTCTTATATGGGGCAAAATGATGTGACTGTAACTGGAGACGTCAGGTGACCTCCAATATGTTTTTGCCCACTCTTCAATGACAATCTTTCACAGTGGAACACTCTTTCTTCCATAGAACCAGGGCAACTGAATGGGGGCAAATAAAAAGCCTCTCCTCTTCCGTGAGGGGAGGGGTTGTGAGCAGGACTCGCTTCCCGCGCATCACAGCGTGGTTGGTCCCCCTGTATTGCAGGGAGTCCTGGGCCTGTGTCACACCCTCACTACTCACTGTCAGGAGTGCGTGCAGGAGCCTGGCCCTGTGATTGGTAGGGTCTCACAGGACTGGGGCCTTCTTGAGTTTGGCCTGGAAGGGCAAGGCACGGCTGAACAGGTGAGGCTTGACAGAAGACTCGTAGCACCTGGTGACAAGGGCCAGGAGGGGTATATAAGACCAGCAATTCCCTCTGGCTCTTTGCCACAGCAACATGCTACCCAACTAGCTGTGCTTCGGCTTCCCGACTCCTGCTCTCCTGACCCTTGGGCTCTTGGCTTCCTGACTCCTGGTCTTCCGACCTTCGGACTCTTGGCTTCCTGACTCCTGGTTTCCTGATTCATGGACTCTTGGCTTCCGGATCCCTGGACTGCTGATTCCTGCTTCCTGTCCTCTACCCTGGTCCCGATGTACCAAGCCAGGACTCTGACTGCCTGTAACCCAGACCATGACACTCACATTCTGTAACCAATAAAGTTGTGGCCCTTTTTTGCCCATTAACCTAAAATACTTGTGTCCAATTTCATCATAAAGCGGAGGATGAGGCCTTGACTCGCAGCCACAACTCTCATGGACACCTTTAGGTTGAAGGTTAAAGATAACACAGTGCCAAGTGCAGAAGGAGGACTTTATCTATTTCAAGCAGAGCAATAGTTTACTTTCAGTCATAGAAAGATTTACTATTCTATGCCTGCATTGGTGAGGAGTCCCCACTTTCATGACTCGATCTTTAGCTTTGACTGCCCTGTAGGGAAGAGAGAAGGCTCACTCACCATTAGTTGTATAGTTTAGAGCAGTGTTTCCCAAACTTTTTTGGGCAACGGCACACCTGTTTACTGAAAAAAAATCTCGCGGCACACCACCATTAAAGCCCCGCCCCGTGACGTCAGCGCGCAGCGTCACGCCGGGAGGACGCACGAAAGTGAAAGTTTTTCCCCTCCCCCCTCAGTCCCTCGCTCGGAATTCAGCTCGTTTGAGGCATCGCTCCGGCTGCTCCCTCTCCCGCCGCGCAGGAGCGATGCCTCTCTCTGGCTCTCCCTCAGCGCAGGCTGAGGGAGGGAGGGAGGTGCGCGTGTGACCCGTCTCTGCTGGGAGACCAAACCCAGCGAGGCAGAGTCGCGCGGAGGCGCCCAGGCAGCGCTGCCAGCTGCGAGGAGGAGCGCCAGGCAGCAGCAGGAGGCGCGGCCTCTCCTCGCCGCCGCCGCCCCGCCTCTCGCCGCCCGACTCGCCCGCCTCCCTCCAGGCATCTCGCGGCACACGAGGCAACGTCTCACGGCACACTCGTGTGCCGCGGAACACCGGTTGGGAAACACTGGTTTAGAGCACTGGTGTCCATTTAGAAGACATGTATTAATTGTCTTGTTGGGCAATATGGCCATCACTTTCCTTCCACAATCTCAAGAGTCATGTAAGTCATCAGCAAACATTCATATTCAAAGTCTTTGGTTAAGAGAATGAATTTTTGTATCTGAAGGAACAGTTATATAGAAACACACTTTTAAAATAATAATAATAATAAAATTGCTGCCACAAATATTGTATTGATCTTGTAGAATCTGTTTTCCAATGAGCCTGTTTTTGTGTTTTTTTAACTAGAGCAAAAGAAAATCCATAAACTAAGTTATGGCGGGAGCCAGAGAGTTTGTGCCAAGAATGAGAGAACAAGCTGGGAAGCTGATTAAAGATTTATACTTCTCAGGGAACTACAGTAGTCTTTTGGGGGGCAGCTCTCATCCAAAAAGCATGCCACTATCTTCAACAACCCACATATAATTCTTTCCCATTACACTCTATTGATTCATCTCCATTTTATACTGTAGCTTTGGGTCACTAGTGCATTTCTGCTAATACAATATATTATTCAATTGTCTCTTGCTTCCCTTTGGTATTCTATGGCCATCCATTAGCACAGTCAACTCCCTTCTGTCTACTTATTTAATGATATCTTTATTTTCCCTTAATGGCTCTTACATTCCAGCCATCCATTAAACAGTCACATTCAGTCTGAATCCAAAGCAGGCTTTCTTGTGGATTTCGTCTCATCAATAAATGTCAGTGGCAAATGCCATTGTCATCTTTTGTCTTCCAGTTCACAGGGAACACAGCCTTTTAGAGAATAGTGCAGTCTGCATGGATACTGTTTCTGGGAAACAGAGTTCTTCTTCTGGTTGCATGGTAAGACCATCCAGCTTTATTTGTGCAGACAGAGGATTGGTTTATATATTCACATATATCATTTGATTTCTCTGCACCTAATTGCTGTACATTTGATGGGGGGGGGGTTTTCAACCGCTTCCACTGAAAACTAAGCCTGTGCCCTGGATTTGGCCAAATCCTGAACTGGGCCCATCTGTGCCTTGCCCAGATTGGATCAAGGAAGCTTCAAAGTGCTATAGAGCAGGTCAGGTTGACTCAAATGTATTTGTAGTGATTTGTGTCAATCTGTTGCGCAAAACAGTCTCTCAGAAACATAGACAGACAGTCTCCAAATTGTTGCAATTACACCATATAAAGAGCACACCATGGTGGAGACAGGAGAGCTGGACTTTGCTTATTGAGAGCTACAGGGCTATAATCTAACCTTACTCAACTATTTCCACTCACAGTGCTTGAGGGGAGAGAGTGTGAAGTCTTAAAACTTTTTTGAAAACTGTCTCTTAGAAAGAGTTTGGTGGCGTTTGTTTCACTTGTTCCAAGAGATGGGTGCCATCTGCATACTGTTAACACCTCACCCCAGGCTTCCAGATTACTTCACTCAGCAGTTTCATGAGTTTCATGTAGATGTTGTGGAAGACAAAACTGAATCCTGATGGACACCATAGTGTACATTGGTACCTCAGGTTACATACGCTTCAGGTTACAGTGGTGCCTCGCAAGACGAAATCAATTCGTTCCGCGAGTTTTTTCGTCTAGCGAATTTTTTGTCTTGCGAAGCACGAAATCCCATAGGAATGCATTGAAATTCAATTAATGTGTTCCTATGGTCAAAAAAAGTCCAAACAAAGCCAAATTTGGTACAACAAGAGTTTATTAAGTGCTCTTTAAAGTCACACATACTGTAAAGAGCATTTCAAAAATTGAAAGAACAATAAATTAAGTTTCTAAACATGACAGAAAAACATTTAAAAATCAACAAAGTGTACAGTACATTTTCTAAGACTCTGGGGGACAACTCAAAGAAGGTTCCTCTTCCACTCTTTGCTTCTTGCTGAAGAACCTGTCCATGGTCTGCTGCTTCATCCGCCTTTTCAGCACCTCCCTGAAAGGCGACATGACCCTCGTATCAAAAGTGTTCGCAAGGTCATGTGCCACGTGCTTGTCAGGGTGGTGCCGCTGTGCAAAAGCCTGCACATCCTTCCACTTCAGGCAAATGTCCCTCAGTTCTTTGGAGGACAGCCGTTCCTCAGTTGCTTCCTCCTCTTCCAGCGAGGCCTGCTTCTGTGCAGCCTCTGCCTGCAGTTCGACCAGCTCCTGGGTGGTCAGCTCGTGGTCGTGCTCCTCCACCAGCTCGCTGATGTCCTCCTCTGTGACCTCCAGGCCCATGGTCCTCCCCAAGGCAACAATGTCCTGCACCACTGTTGACTCTGGTGCATCAGAATCACTTGGTGCCACACAGTCCGGCCACAGGTTGCGCCAAGCGCAATTCAAATTTCTCTGGCTGTGGTGATCATCTTCAAGCAGGTGACGATGTCGAAGTGGTCCTTCCAGAATTCCCGCAGGGTGATGGTGGTGCAGTCAGTCACCTTGAAGCATCGCCTGAAAAGCTCCTTGGTGTAGAGTTTTTTGAAATTGGCGATGACCTGCTGATCCATCGGCTGGAGCAGTGGCGTGGTGTTAGGCGGCAGGAACATGATGCTGATGAAGCTGAACTCCTCCAACAAGTCCTCCTCAGGCCTTTAGGATGAGCAGGAGCATTGTCCATCAGAAGCAAAGCCTTCAGGGGCAGGTCGTTGTCCAGCAGGTACTGTTTGACAGCAGGGCCAAAAGCAAGATTGACCCAGTCCACAAACAGCACATGTGTGACCCAAGCCTTACTGTTGGATCGCCACATGACACTCAGCTGCTTCTTGTCGACCTTGTGTTTCTTGAAGGCCCGTGGGTTCTCCGAGTGGTACACCAGCAGGGGCTTGATCTTCAGGTCGCGCTTGTGTTGGCACAGAAGAGCAGGGTCAGACGGTCCTTCATGGGCTTGTGGCCAGGCAACTTGGCCTCCTCCTGTGTGATGAAAGTCCTTTTGGGCATCCTCTTCCAAAACAGCCCGGTCTCGTCGCAGTTGACGACCTGCTGTGGAACGTAGCCCTCCGTCTTCACAACCTCCAGGAACTCTGCTGCAAAGTCTTCAGCCACAGAAACATCAGAACTGGCAGCCTCTCCATGCCTGACCACGCTGTGGATTCCAGATCTTGTCTTGAACCGGTCAAACCAGCCTCTGCTTGCCTTGAAGACTTCTGGCTCGCCTGAGGTTCCTGGCTGTTCCCGGACGAGGTCTGCGTGCAAGGCCTTGGCCTTCTCACAAATGACGGCCTCAGTCACTGTGTCCCCTGCACGCTGCTTCTCTTCTAACCAGATGAGCAGCAACTTCTCCACCTCCTCCAGAACAGCTGGGCGGTTCTTCACGATCCTGGTGACTCCCTTGGCTGCATCAGTCGCAAGGATCTTCTCCCTCATCTTCAGGATGGTCGATGGATTCCTCCCGTACTCCCTGGCGAGGTCTGTCACACGCATTCCACCGCCATGCTTCCGGATGATTTCCTCCTTCATTTCCAGCGTAACCTTCTCCTTCTTCCCCTCGCCGGCCTCTGCAGCAGCAGTCTTCTTGGGTCCCATGGCAGCACAGCTCCTACCTTCACAAACCAAACAAAAAACAAAAAACAAAAAAAACAACAACACACCAGTGCTTCACATCCAAAAAATTCAAAAGCACCCAGCCACCCACCACACAGAAATTCAAACCCAGAACCAAGTCCTTGAATTCCAAACACCCCAACCCAAAATCCAAAAACCCCCAAAAAAGTTTTAAAAGTTTAACTTACCGAATGGCTGCAAAAGAAGTTTTGGGAAAGCTTCAAAAATCACCAAAGTCTTCAAAAACCTCAACTATTCCCCCAGCCACCCACCACACAGAAATTGCAAACCCCTCCCCAACTGTTCCCCCAGCCACCCACCACACAGAAATTCAAACCCAGAATTCTTTTTTAAAAAAAACAGCAGAATGGCCCAATGGTCACAGAAAATAATAAAAATGCAGAAAAAAAACCACACAAGCTTCCAGATTCTTGCAAACCCCTCCCCAACTGTTCCCCCAGCTACCCACCACACAGAAATTCAAACCCAGATTTTTTTTTTTTAAAAAAAGCAGAGTGGCCCAAAAAATGCAGGGAAAAAAACACACAAGCTTCCAGATTCTTGCAAACCCCTCCCCAACACCAAGTCCTTGAATTCCAAACACCCCAACCCAAAATCCAACCCCCCCAAAAAAAGTTTTAAAAGTTTAACTTACCAAATGGCTGCAAAAGAAGTTTTGGAAAAGCTTCAAAAATCACCAAAGTCTTCAAAAACCTCAAAAAAGGCTACCACACCGCGTGCTATGATTTGCTCCTCGAAGTCAAGTCACAACTGCACCTCTTCAAGCAATGCACCCTGGGTATTAACGGTTTTACGAAAAAGGAAACAAACTTGCAAGACGTTTTCGTCTTGTGAAGCAAGCCCATAGGGAAATTCTTCTTGCGAAGCACCTCAAAAAACGAAAAACCCTTTCGTCTAGCGAGTTTTTCGTCTTGCGAGGCATTCGTCTTGCGGGGCACCACTGTACAGGCTCCGCTAACCCAGAAATAGTGCTTCAGGTTAAGAACTTTGCTTCAGGATGAGAACAGAAATCGTGTTCCGGTGGCGCGGTGGCAGCAGGAGGCCCCATTAGCTAAAGGGATGCTCCGGGTTAAGAACAGTTTCAGGTTAAGAATGGACCTCCGGAACGAATTAAGTACTTAACCCAAGGTACCACTGTATTTTCCAGAGAGTAAGCCCCTTCTGAGTGCAGTAGGCATTTTCTGTGCATGCACACATAACAAAGGCTCTTAAAACTGACTACATTTTTGCAAGCAATTTGGATCCAAAAGCAAGCTTTTCTAAGTGGTTGAAAACCGCCCCTCTGTCTGAGATAGCACCCTTTCTACGTCAATGCCGTAATGTGCACAATCAAAAGTAGGCTGTAGCACATTTCAAGTTAAAATAGCTCTTCATCAGGAGATGGAATCTTGACATCTTGTAAAAGAAGGCTGCAGGTCATATGTTTGATTTTGTTCCCACTCCAAGGACTTTTAAAAGATTTTACTCTCCTGATGAAGAGCAATTTTGCTTCAAAATGCTTTGGAACTCTCTGCCTTTGATTGTCTTCATAAAGACTTGATGTACCCTTGGTAGCTGACCATCGCAGAGGGCTCCAGACTGCATGGCACAGTCTAGCCTCACAAGGTCCTGGAATGAACCCTTCCTTGTATAATTCAGTGACATGCCGGATTTGTGTATAGTTGATATTTAGATGAATCATTTTACAGCTCTTCTGGTACCTAAGGCAAAGTATCAGTCACAGCCAGCTAACAAATGAAACAATCTTCAGGAAAAGGATTCAGTCAAATGTATGCCTGAGCTAGTGGAGCCTAGTGGATAGAAAGTTAGGCCACCACATACACTTCCTTCTTTAAATAGGTTATGGTGCCCAGTAACTGTCTGCCTCTCTCTTAGCCCCAACTGTAGATGAAATAAAATTTATAATTATTTAACATGATGACAAATCTTAAAATTTCTTGAGAGTTTTAATATTTGGAACTTTCTCTTCCAATAGATTTAATGTGAAGGGAAAAAAACCAATGATGACTGGGGTGGTGGGGTGGATTTCATTTCAGGATTGAAAGAAACCAAGGAATAGGAAGGAAAGACTGAGCATCACAACCCAGCTTCACAAAGAGCCTTTGGTCATCTCTAAAATATATATTTGCCAAAGACAGCTCTATACACTTTCTATTTTTCATTAGGAACAAAAAGACTACACAGTGGTCTGATGGGGCCCTCAAGAGCAGCATGAATCCTCAAGTTATTTAATTTCCCTCTATTTTCCAGCTCACCAAGTATACACACTCTGGTTATATTATCCCTAATCAGAATGAAAATGAGGTCACAGCGTTCTAAAATAGTTGCTGCTTTGAAGAACTCTGTAGTCACTTCTACTTTTTGTCTTTAACTTTTCCAAGACTTCATTCTGCCCCCTCAATTGCACTTTTTGCACTTTTTGGTGTGTGTGTGTTTCTTTGTGGCTGATTAGCTCTTTTCCCTGTGTAAAGGTCAGAGGGGGCAGGGTTTCTGTTGAGGCAGGGGATTAGCTGTGGGAGGAGCTTATCAGAGTTTGTAGGGCAGCAGTTGAAGAAGGAGCAAAAAGGGTTTTCTTGTGTGTGTGTGTTTCTTGTGGCTGATTAGCTCTTTTCCCTGTGTAAAGGTCAGAGGGGGCAGGGTTTCTGTTGAGGCAGGGGATTAGCTGTGGGAGGAGCTTATCAGAGTTTGTAGGCCATCTTTTAGAGTTAGGGGAGCTAGTCTCAAACGTTTGTTGGGGGAGACCTAGGTTTTTTTTTTGTTTTTTTTTTTTTGTGGGCGAAGTTATTTGTCCTGTCTTCAAGCTTTTTATGATGGAGGACCTCTGTAGCCACCCCCAACAACACGATCTCAAGATGGAAGGGGAGGGAACAGCTGCAGTCGCCTGCGATTCCTGCGCAATGTTTGCCATCTTGCCAAAGGTTGCAGGCAGCTTCACCTGCAGCAATTGCATGTTGATTGCCCTTTTAAAAGACAAAGTCCAGCAACTGGAGGAACGTGTAGCTACGCTCCAAAGAATTAGAGAGCTGGAGCTCTTCTTGGAAGCAACAGAGCACACCGTCCCCACCAAGGAGGAGACAGGGGACTCCCCTGAGAAGGAGGCTAGTTCATCAACACAGGAGCCAGATATATGGAGAAACGTGACTCAAAGAAGTAGGAGGCCCAGGGTTCACTCTGATTGTTTAGAAATACACAATCGCTTTGAGGTCCTCTCCCCTAGCATGGAAGACGAAGAGCAGACTCCATTTGAGGATCTCTCCCTCATTACAGTCGATCAGGTATATGAAGACGAGCAGCAAAGTCAGTCCTCAGGGAATGTGCAGGCGACCTTGGAACGGACAGCTCACGGAAGAACCCCGACCAAACCCAAGAGGAGGCGTGTAGTGGTGATAGGGGATTCCCTACTGAGGGGAACAGAAGCAGTGATCTGTGGGCCTGACAAGATGTCTCGGGAAGTGTGCTGTCTCCCCGGGGCTAAGATCCAAGATGTAACTGAACGACTGCAAGGAATCATAAAACCCACTGACAAATACCCCTTCCTCTTGGTTCATGTGGGAACCAATGACACTGCAAGCAATAGCCTCCAGAAGATCAAAAGAGACTACGAGGCTCTCGGCAGGAAATTGAAGCAACTAAATGCACAAATTGTCATCTCGTCTGTCCTCCCAGTTGAACGACGTGGCCCAGGGAGAGAGGGGAAAATAGTGGAAGTGAACAGCTGGCTTCGCAAATGGTGTAAACAGGAACGGTTTGGATTCTTAGATCACGGACTGCAGTTTCTTGAAGATGGACTTCTGGCAAGTGATGGGCTGCACCTCACAACGGTTGGGAGGAATGTTTTTGCCAAAAATCTCAGAAACCTCATCAGGAGGGCTTTAAACTGACTAATGTGGGGGAGGGAGACAGTGCTCCTGAAGGTAGGAGTCTTTCAATTAATGAAGATGATCATCCAAATGTCATAGACCAAATGGAGCAAACAGCACGCGGACCTAGTGGTGGGAGGAAAAAATCCTTAAATAAGAGACACGGGGGAATGATTAATGGACTTCAATGTCTGTACACTAATGCGCAAAGCATGGGAAATAAACAAGATGAGCTTGAGCTCTTGGTACAGCAAACTAAATATGACATAATAGGCATCACTGAAACCTGGTGGGATAAGTCCCACGATTGGAATGTAATAATGGGGGGATACAATCTATTTCAGAGAAACAGACCAGACAAGAAAGGAGGAGGAGTGGCGTTATATGTCAGGGATGTGTATACCTGTGAAGAGATCCAAGATTTAGAACCTCAAAGCCAATGTGAGAGCATTTGGGTCAAAATTAAGGGAGAGAAGAATAACAGAGACCTCATTGTGGGAGTTTACTATAGATCCCCAAGCCAAACGGAGGACATAGATGATGCCTTCCTGGAACAGATGGCCAAGCATGCAAAAGGAAGGGAGATAGTAGTAATGGGGGACTTCAATTACGCGGATATTTGTTGGACGTCAAACTCAGCCAAGAGCATAAGGTCAAACAGATTCCTCACTGGCCTTGCAGACAACTTCATTGTCCAGAAAGTGGGAGAAGCAACAAGAGGAACAGCCATTTTAGATCTGGTCCTAACCAATGTTGATGACCTGGTTAGTGGGGTAGAAGTGGAAGGATCATTAGGCGCGAGTGATCATGCTCTTCTGAAGTTTACTATACAGCGGAAAGGAGCAGCCAAGCATACTAGGACTCAATTTCTTGACTTTAAGAAAGCCGACTTCATAAAACTTAGGGAAGTGCTGGGTGAGATCCCATGGACAGTAATACTAAAAGGAAAGGGAGTTCATGATGGCTGGGAGTTTGTTAAGAGGGAGATAGTAAAAGCACAACGTCAGGCAATACCAATGAGACGGAAACATGGAAGGTGCCTAAAGAAGCCAGGGTGGCTATCTAAAGAACTTTTAACTGAATTAAGATTAAAAAAGGATGTGTACAAAAAATGGAAAAGGGGGGAAACCACCAAAGAGGAATTCAAACAAATAGCCAGCACGTGTAGACACAAAGTCAGAAAAGCTAAAGCACAGAATGAACTCAGGCTCGCTAGAGAGGTTAAAAGCAACAAAAAAGGCTTTTATGGGTATGTTCGTAGCAAAAGGAAGAACAAAGAAACAGTGGGGTCACTCAGAGGAGAAGATGGTGAAATGCAAACAGGGGACACAGAAAGGGCTGAACTCCTCAATGCCTTCTTTGCCTCAGTCTTCTCCGATAAAGAAAACAATGCCCGACCTGAAGAATTTGGAGCAAATGATTCAGCAAAGGAAACACAGCCCAGAATAACTAAGGAGACAGTACAAGAATATTTGGCTAGTTTAGATGTATTCAAGTCTCCAGGGCCAGATGAACTGCATCCAAGAGTATTAAAAGAACTGGCAGATGTGATCTCAGAACCACTGGCAGTCATCTTCGAGAAATCCTGGAGAACAGGCGAAGTCCCGGCAGACTGGAGGAGGGCAAATGTTGTCCCTATTTTCAAAAAGGGGAAAAGAGAGGACCCAAATAATTACCGCCCAGTCAGTCTGACATCAATAGCAGGGAAGATTCTGGAGCAGATCATTAAGCAAACAGTCTGTGAGCACCTAGAAAGGAATGCTGTGATCACCAATAGTCAGCATGGATTTCTGAAAAATAAGTCATGTCAGACTAACCTGATCTCATTTTTTGACAGAATTACAAGCCTGGTAGATGAAGGGAACTCAGTGGATATAGCCTACCTTGATTTCAGTAAGGCATTTGACAAGGTGCCCCATGATATTCTTGTAAAGAAGCTGGTAAAATGCGGTCTTGACTCTGCTACCACTCAGTGGATTTGTAACTGGCTGACTGACCGAACCCAAAGGGTGCTCATCAATGGTTCCTCTTCATCCTGGAGAAGAGTGACTAGTGGGGTGCCACAGGGTTCTGTCTTGGGCCCGGTCTTATTTAACATCTTTATCAACGACTTGGATGATGGACTCAAGGGCATCCTGATCAAATTTGCAGATGACACCAAACTGGGAGGGGTGGCTAACACCCCAGAGGACAGGATCACACTTCAAAACGACCTTGACAGATTAGAGAACTGGGCAAAAACAAACAAAATGAATTTTAACAGGGAGAAATGTAAAGTATTGCACTTGGGCAAAAAAAATGAGAGGCACAAATACAAGATGGGTGACACCTGGCTTGAGAGCAGTACATGTGAAAAGGATCTAGGAGTCTTGGTTGACCACAAACTTGACATGAGCCAACAGTGTGACGCGGCAGCTAAAAAAGCCAATGCAATTCTGGGCTGCATCAATAGGAGTATAGCATCTAGATCAAGGGAAGTAATAGTGCCACTGTATTCTGCTCTGGTCAGACCACACCTGGAGTACTGTGTCCAGTTCTGGGCACCACAATTCAAGAAGGACACTGACAAACTGGAACGTGTCCAGAGGAGGGCAACCAAAATGGTCAAAGGCCTGGAAACGATGCCTTATGAGGAACGGCTAAGGGAGCTGGGCATGTTTAGCCTGGAGAAGAGGAGGTTAAGGGGTGATATGATAGCCATGTTCAAATATATAAAAGGATGTCACATAGAGGAGGGAGAAAGGTTGTTTTCTGCTGCTCCAGAGAAGCGGACACGGAGCAATGGATCCAAACTACAAGAAAGAAGATTCCACCTAAACATTAGGAAGAACTTCCTGACAGTAAGAGCTGTTCGACAGTGGAATTTGCTGCCAAGGAGTGTGGTGGAGTCTCCTACTTTGGAGGTCTTTAAGCAGAGGCTTGACAACCATATGTCAGGAGTGCTCTGATGGTGTTTCCTGCTTGGCAGGGGGTTGGACTCGATGGCCCTTGTGGTCTCTTCCAACTCTACGATTCTATGATTCTATGATTCTATGATTCTAAGCGCTAAAACTAATAATCATCACCATCATCCTTGTACCAGAAGGTCCAAGGACAGGTTACCTAATGTGAAGAGACAATTAAAGCAGTTTTAAAAACCCACCCAGGACTCCAAGACCAATAATCCATACAATACACTTTAGGGAGAACACCACAACTAATTCTTCAGTTTTCAGTTGCAGTACTTACCTTGTTTATTGCAGGGTGTAACATTTTCTGCAGATAAACAAATGAAGACCCACGAGTCTAAAGCTATGCAGTCTTTTAATTAGTCATTTGCAATTATTGTTGTTGTTGCTGATATTATTTATTAGTACAACCAATGTACATGATTCTTTATTGCATAAAATAAGTAAAACAGGTCCTGCCTCTTGTAAATTTCCAGTCTAAATTTGGAAGGAGGGCCAGGATTTGAACCGCTGACCTTCAGATCAGCAAGCCCTATACTCTGTGGTTTAACCCACAGCACCACCCGCATCCCACAATAGCAATGGCTATGTATAATCTGTAGATCAGAGAGAAACTAATGTTTATATTCTCTGACCCTTTTTTCTGCTGGTAGAAAGTATAGAAAAAGGGAAGGTAGCCCTAGAAGGTATCTAGAAAGCAATTCATCATCTCAGTCTGGGGTCATCAAATACATTTCCTCTCTCACTTGCCTTCATGATTCAAATTAACTAGGAACTAATGGAAAAATTAATCAGAAGCTATTTCATCCATCTCATTCCTGGAAAGGCAGGTGAACATTAAACATTAAATTTTATGATGAAATTGAGATGCTGTACAAATACAGTTAATTAAAGTTTTAGAACAGCATATTATTTTAATTTATAAAAGGAAGTTCCATTGAATACGTGCTCTAAAGAGTGTAAGAAATGAGAACCCTTGAATTCTCCCTCGCACAGCGTAATGGGATTAATTTCATATCCACCATCTCAAATGCATGGCACATTAATGAAATGATAAATGAGCTGAGAGATGTGTCTCAAGAGCAAAGACTAAATAAAACATTTTTGAGCTGTGGCACTTGGACATCTGAGGAGCAGATACTGCTGTGAATAGCAACCAGGCAGTGTTTTTAATGACTGCGAGAGAGCTTGTTACTGATTGTCTGTTGGTTTTATTTTACATATTATCAAAAGCTTCATAATATCCTTGGATAAGGCCGGGGTTCATCTAGTTCAGTCTTGCCCAAATTGGTGCCCTCCAGATGTTTTGCACTACAATTCCCACCAGCCTCATCCAGCAGAGCCAATGGTCAGGAATAATGGGAGCTGTGGGCCAAATCTGGAGGGCACCAGAATGGGAAGGCTGATCTAGTTCAATGTTCTCCCCAAAGGCTTTTTAGATATCTTTTGGGAAGTTCAGAAAGAAAGAATATAAGAACTGTTCTGCTGGCTCAGCCAAAGGATCTAACTAAACTAGTAATCTGTTTCCAAAAAAGACCAGCCAAATATCCATGGGAAGTTGTTTGTGCTGTATTACTTGGTGAGAGGCTGCTTCCATAACAGAGGTACGGCCAATTGTATAGTAGACAAATAGTCAATTAGCCTAAAGAAACAATGAGAAAATAGGTAGCATGCCTATTTAATAGTGGATGCCCATGAGAATGCAGGCAACTTTAGATTCAAGAATGATTCATTGGCTCATGGTGGACACTGCTTATTCTCATAAATCATATCAGAAGGTGAACCAGGATAACTTACCCACCCATGTGGCAGAGGCTCAAGTTAAGAACTGAGACCTCACCGAAAAAATTGTGAAATGTTCATTCCTGGCCCTAAGGTGTCACACTTCTTCAAGGCAGTTGGCATGGCTAAAATGTCACCATTGTGATACTGATGGAACATGCAACTGCTTCTTCTCGTGAGCCAAACCATTGACTTCAATTACCCAAGGCTATGCCACCTCTTCACTGGATTTCAGTAGAATTGTGGCACTCAGACTTTTGCTGATGGGATCTGGTTTTCTTAATAACTTGAATAATGGCAAGAGTGCTGCTTGCTCTTTGTACAAAAGAGCTTTCCAAAGACGCTCTGCACTAGAATTAGTCATTTGCTTTCTTGACACAGAAGTATTACTTTGACCTTTTGGGAGCTGCACATGGGATTTACATGCACAAATTGTTCTTTTATAAAACTTGTTCATAGTGAATATCAATTCTGGAATGGATATTCCTTGTGGAGGGCTGTGGGGATAAGGTGGCTATTATTTAGGTGCCTGCAGGAAGAAATCTAATCAGCTTGTACCCACCTCCACTGTTTCCCCCAATTCAATACACAGGAAATGTTGATATGTGGATGGAGGATAAAGTAGAATTATTTGAAACCAACCTAAAAGCAAACATGAGATTTCAGTGAACTGAGAGAAGCTATATTTTATTTTGCTTGTTACAGATGGACAAAACAGAACTCAGATTGCTTCATAACTTTTTAATCTATAATCAGTGGGCCAACACAGTTCCATCATTGGAATAATGCTGCAAGTCTGACTCTGAGTGCAGAATACTTTATATCTGTCCAAATATATGAACCTCATCTTAAACACACACACACACACACACACAGAGAGAGAGAGAGAGAGAGAGAGAGAGAGAGAGAGAGAGAGAGAACAAGTTTCTATTTCTATAGCTGTAGAAATCCTATAAAATACTGTTTATATGATTGCTACCATGGATTTGCCTTTTGAAAATGCTGGATCAGTTTAGAATTTGAACGAAGGATTGTTACGTATGCACCAGAATGACTGGCCAATGTTCCTTAAGGGTGAACATAAAATGCTTCTTTATGGGTGCTGATTGTTAAAATGATGTGTACTTAGACTTCCTTAAACATGTTCTGTATGGTTTCAAAAATGAGCAGATCATTTTTGAGAGCTTCCATTAGCTGTTCTTAATGTCTAGGAAACGCTTTGAAAATTATGGTACCATTCGGCCAGTGGGTGCCACTATTTTACTATACTTCAGAAATTTGCAAAGCAGTAAATTGGTTTATAATTTTGCTTATTGTCGCTTTCTTGTCATGTAAATGAGAACAAGAATGACACAAAAACATACATAGGAGCACATGCTTGACATTAACTATAGAAAAGGGGTAAGGGTTGTATTCAGCATACCACTCAATAGATTGTTCTGTCAGTGCAAGCATTTTTCCTTGTCCAGTGGAACTATTTCCCCTCTCCTCCCTTGGTTTATTGTTCTAGGGGTTCTCCTGATCCTCCAGTGCAGTTTTGGGGGGCTATGGGGGCGTGTGAGGAGAGACTGGAGGGGGAAAGCCCCATTGTGCTAACAGGTATCGTTGCACTGGCTTGCACTAGCGCAACAATTTTGTTGAATATAGGCACCAGTACTCGCTCAGTTTTCTGAATGTAATCTGTATTAGAAGGAGTACAGAATCTTGCCACTTTCTTCCTTGCTTCTGTCATGATAAAAGGGGGGGGGGACCCACAACAACAACAAAAATCACCTAAAACCCAACCCTGTGAGTGAATACACAAGCGAATCGTGAACCCCGCTGGAAAAAGTTTTCCGGACATTAGCTTCACATTTTTGCTCCTGCTTTTTATAAATTGTTGTACACTCATTGACCTGAGACTCAACACAGAAGACAGTATAGAATAAGGTTACCATTTTTTTTTCAAAGAATCCAGGGAAACTTGGGGGGGGGGAGGAAGAGGGGGAAAAGTTATTAAATTTTTTTTTTAAAAAAATTAAGAAGTAATATCTTCTCTCCTGTGGTCTCCTCTGTCACATGGCTTTCGTCTGGGCCCTGGCCTGCTCTCTTGGAGCGCTAGCCGCCATGGAGTGGGCCATGTGTCCTTGCCCTTCCAGTGCTCTCTTACCTCTCCTCCTCAGCAGCAGCAGTAGCGGCGCAGGAAGGTCGGGGCTCCCGTCTTTTTTCTCCCTCCTCTTTCTCTCTCTTTCATCTCCTTCTCCTCTCCTCCTTCTCCCTGCATCGGCTCCAGGGTTTTTACTGGCTCCGGAGCACCGCTGGGCAGTCGGCCGGGTGCTCTCTCTCCCGGCTTGATTTGGGTCACAGGGGTGTGTGTGTGTCAGCAGCAGTCTCAGCAGCCCAGAGCCAGCCTGCTAGTGCAGTTGGCTTTGGCTGTCTTCAGGAGCTGCTCACTGCTGTGACGCCCGCCATTTTGCCTCACTGGAAGTCCCCATATGATGTGTCTTGTGCCGCTGAACCAATCACACAACATTCATTCCCTACTAATAAATCTACAACACTTAAAATACAAATCCGGGGACATTAAGTGAAATCCGGGGACATTCCGGGGATGGATTTTTTCCCCAGGGACAGATTTGTAAATCCGGGGACTGTCCCCAGGAAACGGGGATGTCTGGTAACCATAGTATAGAAATGCCACTTGAAGCACACGTGGTCTCACTTTTGGTAAAACAGCTGCAGCCATTTCTAGACAAAAATAGCTTGCCCACTGTGGTCTTGGCACTGGATGCCACAATGTCCTCTTTGTGGGGCTTCCCTTGGGCTGACCCCAGAAACTGCAGCTGGTGCAGAATGCAGCAGCTAGGTTCTTGGTTGGAGCACCCCACCAGCAGTGAAGGAATGATTCTTCCTCGGTGAATGCTCATTGTGAAAGCAGTTTACACCAGCAATTCTCGACAATGGGAAAGAAAACTTTTTTTATATTCTAATATTTGTTTTTTATTGGTTGGCTTATTATTCTTTTTAAAATTATGGCGTGTAAATTGTATCCACCAGAGGCTTTGCATTCAGTATTGTGCGCCCAGTTTTATGGAACTCATCTCCAGTGGAGGTCAGACAGACCCCTTGCTCTTCAGCCTTCAGCACCTAAAGAAGACTTTTTTTGTTTCGTTCCACCAGGCATTTCATTTTTATGGTATTGAGTTTGTGTACACTTAGAGATTAATGTGACTAAACACCATATAGAGTGTGGGTGGTATTTTTTGAATGTGTTTGGAAGGAAAGTAAACATGAAGATTTCTGTTGCCCTATGGCCATTAAGTGAATAACAACAAAGTGTAAAATGTTGCCCATTGTGTCTTGCTAACATACGAAGTGATAAAAAATAGAGTTTGACACCTCGTTTTTCCATTAAGGAAGTGATAACAATCTCTGAGAAAACACCCCCCTTTTTTTCAGCAGCAGGAAGTGGGAAGACGTCCAAAAACAGATATTTTAACCCCTTGAAGAGATGAGGAACAAAAATATACGTCCCATAATAGGCCATATAGCAGTGTTGCTTAGTTGTGGGTCCTTTTACAGGGTACACCATGGGGAGGGTGGAGCTACAGCTTAAAATAATACAGGAGCTTTATGGGTGGGTTTCTGATCTGCTGTGCTCAAAGTAAAGTTCTCTCCCATGGGTGGAATGTTTTTCTGAACACCTTTTATTTATTCATGTATTTGTTTATTATGGAGCCCACCTATTCTCCTCAATAATATGCAAACACTCCTGGGCCCTGGAACCCTTTTTTAATTAGTTTGGAAAGCAGCCGGTGTTCAATGCTTTAATCAATTGCAAACTGCTGAAGTGTGGAACTCCGAGCAGTGTACCATGAGTCAGGGGTCCAGCATGTGGGATAACATTATTGTTCTTCCCGTAATTTGCACTCAGCAAGAAGTGAACAACAGCTAAAATAGCAATAGGCTCCCAATAGAGAGCAGTCGATCCCATCCCAATGGGGTTTTATTCTAAATAGCATCAAGATAATTAAACCTGACAGAGGTGAGAGACATAAATCTGGTTTCTGCTGGGATAGCTTGTTTGCGTTGGTGTTTCTTAACTTGTTTCAAAATGGAGTTGGAATACTATCACCATAGCTAGTATTTTGTTGGCTCCATTGCTGGGCTAACTTCTCGCATTAAAATTCTCCTCAGCGTGGGCTAAAAATGGCAGAATTGACCATTTAAAGGATCTTCAAATTAAAAGCAGGACTGTTGTGGCAAGCAGCCTTTGAAGATAAATGGCCTGGGGCAGCAGATCTTTATTCTCTCCTTGTTCCTGGTGTAGATCTTCACTCACCCCTTCTTTCAGGGTAGGGAGGAGGACACCATTTTGTGGTTTGCCTCAGGTGCCAAAATGTATTTGGGTGGACCTGCTGAAGTGGATAAGCAGCTGGATAGAAGACCATGGAGCCCCACAATGAGATTTCTAAAGGAAGGAATAGGATGTAAGCCCAGCCAATCAATAATAATGAAAAGTGGTAGGTGAACAAAACACGTTCCTAAAATGCTGTACAAAAACACAATGTTGGCAATGATGTGGGAAATTTGTGAACAGTATGTCCTGTAGTTAGCTGTTGCTGTTGGTGTTTGTTAGCAGCTCCACGCAGTGACTCTGAAGATCACGGATCTTGCTCCGGGGGGTGTGTGTGTGTGAAATGGTTTTCAGAGGCATGCTCATTCATAATCCAGAGCAGGCTACAGCTGGGGGGAATGAGAGTATGCATGGTTTGCTCAACCCTTTCTCATACTCTTTTCAGTTCAAAAATTTGTATTCTTGCATGCTTGCTGTGAATACCTGCGTGCTCAGGCTTTCAGAGTGAAAGACCTCTTCAAATGTTCCTGTAATAAAGAGCTGTGGCAGAAACGATACTTACTGTGTGAATGGGTATCACCTGCATGTGAATGGGTATCAAGGCTGCCTTCTGCTCAAGTGAATGGGGAAAAGCTTTGTAGGCAGAAGAGTATCTTTGGCATGTTGGAGCCCCTGAATTGAAAGCAAATACAGTGGTACCTCAGGTTATAGACACTTCAGGTTACAGATGCTTCAGGTTACAGACTCCAGAAATATTACCTCGGGTTAAGAACTTTGCTTCAGGATGAGAACAGAAATTGTGCGGTGGCAGCGGGAGGCCCCATTAGCTAAAGTGGTACCTCAGGTTAAGAACAGTTTCAGGTTAAGAATGGACCTCCAGAACGAATTAAGTTCTTAACCTGAGGTACCACTGTAGCTGGGTTGGCAGCAGCAAAATATGATATCAAGTTTAGGAACAGCTGCAAAAATTTAAATTCCTTTGAACTCAGTACAAGTGAATGCACATCCACATAAAGCAGAGTGTTGATTCACAGCTAACATTGATTCTTCTAGTACAAAAGTTTTGTTACAGAGCCTGCTGATTTGCTGTAGTTATAACCTACTTCAGGAGGACTGGAACTTTGTTCTCAAGATCATATTACACAAAACAGCAATGTGTGATGGAGCACCACTGTGTTTATGAAGTCACATACATTCCCATGGCAGGAGATTGCCTCTGTTCTAGTAGGGCATGGCATGAAAGCTTAAACTACATGTTAAGCAGAGCTATGCGATTCTCCCCCTCTTCCTTTCTGTTTTTAATCCAAAGCATTCTGAAGCGGTCTGCATGTGACTAAAAGAACAGTGAGCGCAGAGTAGCTGCTTAACTCCCTTCTGGTAATTTTTCTCCAAACTGCTTTTTCATGTGCAGGGGGACACAGGAGTCCCCTTATCTACTCTATATCTTAGAAACCAAACATCTGAACCAGGAAAATGAGCAAAGGGGGAGCTTCTAAGATTCAGCGTGCCCTAGACAGCGTCTTTGGGTTTTGTTTTTTTGAAAAACACCCACAATACTCTTTATGTCTCTGATACAGTCAATTTGTTGAAAGGAATACCAATTGGTTGACTCATTGACTAGATTATCCCCTACCTTGCTATTGTGTGCTTTATTCGCCTGTCTTTTAAAAGGTCAGGATTCTTCCCCACCTTTCCCTTCAAAGATTTTCCTTGATGTGCATTTCCACTATTTATTTTTTTTACCTCAGGGTGGCACCACAGCTCCTTTGTTCTGAAACATGCCTTCCTTGAGGCTGTGAGTTATTCACTGTGGTTCAAAGGGCAGCCAAAAAAGCCTGACCAAGTGTAACTAAATCAGACGGGCATGAAGAAAGATGGTGAGCAAAATGTGATATGTGAGTGACTCTCTCACCCTTCCCAACCATTCTCAATAATTAGAGCAAACGCATGGCGGATAATGAATGGAGGGAAAAGTGCGAAGGTGAACTAAAAATGTTCAGAAATTAATTGTGTATTTCACAAGGAAGAAACATGTATCCTTGATTAGTTATACAACTATATATTGTGTAAATATGGTTTGCAACAATGATGAACAATATAGAGTATACCATGACAGAGGGGAAGGGTGGGGTGGGGGTGGAATTACCTGTGTGTTGAATATATTTTCATGCTCTCATGGGAATAATGCAGTGATGGGAAGACTGGTCATTTTCAGTAGCAGTAATAATAATAATTTTTATATGCTTATATTTTAAAGAAAAAGCTCTCATAAGCTACATAAAACATCAAATAAAACAATCCAGAATAAAACATTACTGAAGAAAGTGTTATAGGAAAAAAAGGTGGGTTTGGCTTTTGCTGCCGAATTCCCCAAGGGACTGAGTCCCCAAAGTCCAGATGGATGGATGGAGGCAAGATCTATGGAGCAAGGCAGATCTTTATTTTTCTGTTGCAACAGAGTTCGCTTCCCTCCTTGTAAGGAGTTGGAGAGACCCTGAACAATGGTGCACAAGCCCCCATAAAGACTTTTGAAATTGTCCACCCTGTAGCTCAAGACCACCCACCAAAACATCATACATACATCACAGAAAGAGGCGGAAATTTAAGAGTGTTGCTTCTCTCCTGTCTGCCAGGGTACCTGATAATGCCTTACTTGATTGCATTTTCTGGGTAGCTTGGCCATTCCTTTGAGATAGTAAATATTTTAGTTACTGAATCGCTTACACATATTGATAGTTTGCTCAGCTTATACTTGCCAGACTGCATTTGCAGGAAGGTATAAGCCCCTACAGTCCAATAACAATTGGAAAGCTTTTCCCATTTCCTTCCTCCTTGAAGAGAAATATTTGAGGTCAATTTGGGAGAGTCAAAATGGTTTCAGGATTGCTCTCCTGTAATATTACAGACTTGTGGTTTATATGCTTATGTATGTGTGTTTGCCTTGTTCATTTATGAACATTTATTCTGTATCTGAGACCTTGGGATTCTTATAACAAAAGTAACACATTCAGTATATATCCAAAGCAAAATAAAGGCCTGAAAGAAGAGACATGCTTTTTCCTGGCGCATAAAGACATGTAATGAAGGATCCAGGTGAGTCGCCCCGGGGAGATCATTCCACTAATGGGGAGCCACTGCAGAAAAGACCCATTCTCTGGACCTCTTGCAGAGGAGGCATACGAAGAAGGACCTTCATGATTCAAATTAACTAAAGCTTTATAGGTCAAAACCAGCACTTTGAATTGGGCCTAGAAACTAACTGTCAGCCAGTGAAGTCAGGACAGGATTGGCATTATATGCTCAAACCACCTTGCCCCAACCTAGCCTGGGGAGAAAGAGAGAGAGAGAGAGAGAGAGAGAGAGAGAGAGAGAGAGAGAGAGAGAGAGAGATTGTAAAGACCGCAGCAACTCCCCCTTCTTGACTCTCAAGCCTGACCTGACACTGCACTGAATACCCAGGTGGCCACAGCTGAGTAAGATGTCTCTATCCTTCCTCTCCTACCCAGGTCTCAGTGATACAGATCAGATCAGTCTCCTCATGCACAATCAGATCATGGACAAGGGAGGTTTTAGTCAGAGCCACACCCATATGACTTATATATAAAAAACACCCTAAGGGATTGCTTCTAGAAATTTTTGCAGCATACAAACTATCAAACGCTTGAACTATCGTCAAGCTGAGGCCTACCAAAGGTGCTGTTTGTTTAAACTGGGTGATCCTTTTCTGTCTCATGTTTTCCTGACCTTCGTGAACACTGTTATCTGTGGTTGCACATTTATAGCAACTGATTGTCATGATGTTGTAACATTGCCAGTATATTCTCCTATGATTGCATCTCAAGCAGAGATGTCAGAGAGTTCTAATGCACACAGAGACAACAATAATTATTATAGCCTTTGTGGAGAATATAGAATCATAGAATCATAGAATTGGAATAGACCACGAGGGCCATCGAGTCCAACCCCCTGCCAAGCAGGAAACACCATCAGAGCACTCCTGACATATGGTTGTCAAGCCTCTGCTTAAAGACCTCCAAAGAAGGAGACTCCACCACACTCCTTGGCAGCAAATTCCACTGTCGAACAGCTCTTACTGTCAGGAAGTTCTTCCTAATGTTTAGGTGGAATCTTCTTTCTTGTAGTTTGGATCCATTGCTCCGTGTCCGCTTCTCTGGAGCAGCAGAAAACAACCTTTCTCCCTCCTCTATGTGACATCCTTTTATATATTTGAACATGGCTATCATATCACCCCTTAACCTCCTCTTCTCCAGGCTAAACATGCCCAGCTCCCTTAGCCGTTCCTCATAAGGCATCGTTTCCAGACCTTTGACCATTTTGGTTGCCCTCCTCTGGACACGTTCCAGTTTGTCAGTGTCCTTCTTGAACTGTGGTGCCCAGAACTGGACACAGTACTCCAGGTGAGGTCTGACCAGAGCAGAATACAGTGGCACTATTACTTCCAGGTTGGGTATTTAATATTTGATGCCTTTACTTTGAATTTCTTTGACCTTTTTTTTCCACCAACCAACACAGACAAAGCTACATACAAATCCAGAGAAAATGAGAATTCCCTGTTTTACTTCTTCTGAAACATAATTCTGGAGGAAGCACCTTCTCCTGTTCATCCTGCAGCAAGGCTTAGAGAGGGATGCCACTATATTCAGAAGGTAGGCTTGTGACAGAGAAGATAAGGGCCTTTTCCATGATAGCACTCTAGGGAAAGATGGATTTAGAGGACCTGGCTAGACCAGATCTTTCAGGAAAGCCATTAAAAGTCTCATTTCGTAAGATGTCTGCTGCGTTTTGTTCCATGTCTGTATGTATGTGTGTGCCATTTTAAGATCTGTTTCCCTTGAAGTTTAGTGTTTTAAGTTGAATTGCTTTGCTTTGGCTGAATGATAGTATCATTAAAAAACCCAACCAAAATGCATGCATGAATTAAATCCTCAGATTAGTCTTTGATGTCAACCAACATGGCTTTCTTGACATATATATTACAGGAAAGATGAATTTGAAGAAGTGAATGAAACATGGATGACTGAAAACTGTCTATTGATTTATAAGGTGATCCATAGTGCTGTCCTCCGGAAAAACTACCAGTGGTGCTTCGAAAATGAAAACTGTACTGTCAACAACATCAAAACATGGCAAGATCCTTTGATGCAGAGGTGCCAGGAGTAAGCTGTGTTGTGTTCTCTATGTGGGAGGCTGGTAATACTGATGATCAAATTCCATCTATTTTGAGAGAAAAATGGCTTTCTCCCAAGATTTCTTCCATGTGCTATGCTAGCTGATACAGAAAAGCATAATAAAATGCAACAAATTTGTATTTTAGCAATGAACCAGGTATCTCATTAACAAAAATTTACTGCCTTATTAATTCTCATCAAAATGCCAATTACAGATATTGCATTTAAAGTGCTACAGCTATGTTTTTCTGGAGACTTTTAAAAGATGGGAGTTTTACACTCTAAATTTGTATTGTGAACAGCTGGAATGTGTCTGGAGACGGAGAACATGGGCATTTGCCTAATTATTTTTTTAAAGCTGGGTTTTTTTCCTCTCCAACAGAGTAACAATTTAAGGAACTGCACATATTGAATTGCTAATGCTTTAGCATAGTAACAGCTAGGCAACCATGGTAGAAATATTCTGCTTCATATACAGCACACTGATGAATTATTAGAAAAAGAAAGTAATTCACTTTGTTAAATTAGAAGTGTTGCCAGAGGCACTATGAATGTTAACAGCCATGTAATCATGCAAAATATTTGGATTTTATCAATAGAAAACACTATGCAGATGCAGTAAGTATGAAACATAATGTAAGAATGATGCATTGGAGAGAAAATATGTCTTTCTCTTTGGTTGTACTTGTAATATTCTATAATAGAGTTTCCCGCCAGGAATGTAAATTGGTGGAAGGTGAATTTTCAATGAAAAGGTGAAGCCTTTTGTCCTTGGCGAATGAGAATATTTTGGCACAATAGCAAAAAATGGAAAATGTTTCAAAATCATACAAATTATTAATCAGAATTAAAGTGAGATGTTTTTACATCCTTTTTTGGTTTCTTGTGTACATCCCTCTGCTAGTGAACTTTTTAGGTCAGTCAGTAGAGCATGAGACTTTTAATCTCAGGGTCGTGTGTTTGAAACCCACATTGGGCAAAAGATTCCTGCCTTGCAGGGGCCTGGCTTAGATAACCATTGAGATCCCTTCCAATTCTACAATTCTATGATTGCAATGGAGTATTTCAGTCATTTTTTATGTACCTGGTTGTTCCTGTCCTTGAGTTGATATAAATTCATTGACATGATCAGATGAAGGTGATCTTCCAAACCATAACATTCTGTCTCATGTTGAAAAAGAATGTTGAACTATGCTTGTTGTATTTTGAAGAAGCTAGAGGTTCCTACTTACTTTGTTCAGTCCAGAGAAGCATGGCACCAAGTTTAGGTCAGGATCACCAAAAGGAGGAGAAGAAGAAGAAGAAGAAGAAGAAGAAGAAGAAGAAGAAGAAGAAGAAGAAGATCAATATTGATGGAAGAAGTCCATCAATATGCAGATGATACCCAGCTCTACCTCTCTTTTAAATTGAAACCAGTGAAGGCAGTGAAGGTCCTGTGTGAGTGCCTGGAGGCAGTTGGAGGATGGATGGCGGCTAATGGATTGAGGTTGAATCCTGACAAGACAGAAGTACTGTTCTTGGGGGACAGGGGGCGGACTGGTGTGGAGGGCTCCCTGGTCCTGAATGGGGTAACTGTGCCCCTGAAGGACCAGGTGCACAGCCTGGGAGTCATTTTGGACTCACAGCTGTCCATAGAGGTGCAGGTCAATTCTGTATCCAGGGCAGCTGTCTACCAGGTCCATCTGGTACACAGGCTGAGACCCTACCTGCCCGCGGACTGTCTCGCCAGAGTGGTGCATGCTCTAGTTATCTCCCACTTGGACTACTGCAATGCGCTCTACGTGGGGCTACCTTTGAAGGTGACTCGGAAACTACAACTAATCCAGAATGTGGCAGCTAGACTGGTGACTGGAAGTGGCCACCGAGACCATATAACACCTGTCCTGAAAGACCTACACTGGCTCTTAGTACACTTCTGAGCACAATTCAAAGTGTTGGCGTTGACCTTTAAAGCCCTAAATGGCCTTGGTCCAGTATACCTGAAGGAGCGTCTCCATCCCCATTGTTCTGCCCAGACACTGAGGTCCAGCACCAAGGGCCTTCTGGGGGTTCCCTCACTGCGAGAAGCAAAGCTACAGGGAACCAGGCAGAGGGTCTTCTCGGTAGTGGCACCCGCCCTGTGGAACACCCTCCCATCAGATGTCAAAGAGATAAACAATTATCTGACATCTGAAGGCAGGGAAGTTTTTAATGTGTGACATTTTAATGTATTTTTAATCTTTGTTGGAAGTTGCCCAGAGTGGCTGCGGAAACCCAGCCAGATGGGCAGGGTACAAATAATAAATTATTATTATTTTTATTAGAAACCAACTAGAAAATGACATTACATCTTAAAAATTGATTTGGGAATGTTCAGAAAATTCAGGAATGTGTATATTGGAAATTCCCTGCCATTGTGCTCTACTTTGGAATTTTCATTGGTGGCATCCAATCTGTATTAGCCTTTAGAAAAAAAGGCCTCTGTTCAAACTGCCTCCCATAATAATCATTCACCCTGCCTTGAATGCCAGTGACTGCTCTACCTGTTTGAACATCTTCTCAGAAAGCCAGAGCTGTTGCCCAGGCTAAATTGGTGATTAACCCTGATCATTTTCTCAAGCTGACCCTTTTTGTTACTGTGCCAGTATCCCAGAGGATAACAAGGCAGAAGTAAGACTGATAGATGCCAAAATAAGGAAACTTTCCTCATATATTTGGAGAAACCTTAACAGTGTGAAAGGGCAGAGCTGAATAAGGAGTTCTGTCATTTATATATCCCTATGCACACACATCTCCTCTCTCTCTCTCTAACGCACACATCAGTCGGCCTCCAGGCACGTTGCCACTAAGTTCACTACCTTTTAACAGGAAACATTATTCTTAGAAGAATTGTCAGACGTTTAAAAGGTGAACAGGAAACACCTGTTGCTTTTTTTGCCTGCCGTGAAGCCCATAAAAACAGTTTGCCCCAATGGAATACAAATATGCAACTTCTGGGCTGGAGCCACGGCAAGGAAAGAGAGGTACAGAGGGGTGTATATGTGGGAGCTTTGTTTAGATCTCCTGATGAATTTAATGACTGCAATCTCTCTCTCTCTCTCTCTCTCTCTCTCTCTCTCTCTCTCTCTCTCTCTCTCTGTGTGTGTGTGTGTGTGTTCTGCCAATGGCCATGTGGAGAGGGGCAGGGAGGATACAGAAAGGTGCCCATTGTCACCATTGCTTACAGAAGGTAAGGACATGCCCTTGATTTTTTTTTCCATGATGAAACCAACATGGCAACCATGGCTATGTGAATGGGCTATTATTTCCAAGTTAAGTATGTTTAGGATTAATGTTAGGAAGGAAAAAAGGGACAACAGACACTGAAATGTTTTTAATGAAGAATTATTCCATTGGATTTTCTTGTCGTGGGGGATAGTTTTGATAAACTTCTTTGCTTTTTGCTGTACAGCTTTTGACCTCCAGAGCCACGTGAGGGGGCTGAAAATTATGGAGGATCCCTAGTCACAAAATGGCAGCAGGTGGGGTTGGAGAATGGCCATGCTTCCTCACTCAATGGCACAGTTAGTTGGCAGTTACTGACATAATTTTAAATTGATATCTAACCCCCCCCTTTGAAATAATTGAATTCTTTGCCACAGACCTTCCACCCCCCACCAAAATACCCTCCATCTCCCAGTCACTTTCACTCAGTTCCACCTTCTCTTCCTTCTACCCCCTGCATGGCTACACAAACACAGGTTCTCCAGTTCCCACACCATTGCCTGACACTCGGTTGTTCTTCTGAGGTGGAGGCCTTTATATCAGTCAAGAGAGGTTTCCTTGCTCAGCAGGAGACCAGGCAGGAAGTGTGGAGTGTGACACTGAGGTCCACCTGAAATTGGGCGAAGGCAGCCCTTTACCCACCATCTGAAAAAGCACAGCTGTACAAGACAGTCTAAATCAGCAAGGGCCCCATTTATCCTTGGCCAGCTCTCCAGGGGCTACTAGTCAGCGGTGAGTACATGGCCGCCCCTCTCCCATGCACACTTTTGCATACACACACAGCCCCTTCTCACCTGATGTGTGCAGGTCAGCCATGGAGAGTGGTTCCCCATTCATCAAACAATCTATCTGACAGCCAATAAAGGAGTGATTTGTATCCCCCTCAGATACCTGTCTGCCTACCTCTGGTCCAGGGTCTTTAAGGGGTGGAAGAGAAAATTTTCTTGGGGACCAAATTAGGCCACCTGTGACCCCAGTCTAAGTCATTAGAATCCAAACAGAAGGCTTGAAATCTAACCCATGATCTGTAATAGCTCAGTTGGTTACAGCATGGTGTTGATACTGTCCAAGGTTGCAGACTTGATCCCTGCATGGGACAGCTGCATATTGCTGCATTGCAGGGGGTTGGACTAGATGATCCTCAGGGTCCCTTACAACTCTACAGTTCTGTTATCTCAACTCCATATAACTGTAGTTAATTGTGTTAGGTCATTGAACCATATATTTGACATAATCCCCCCCCCCCGCCAGCTGTCCAGGGAAAGAAAGATGATAGGGCACCACTCTTTAGCAAACCGTGATATTTTCAGAGAAGGTGTATGTGTGCCACCTTTTAAATCCCCAAATTACCGTATTTTTCACTTTATAAGACGCACCAGACCACAAGGCGCACCTAGTTTTTGGAGGAGGAAAACAAGAAAAAAAATATTCTGAATCTCAGAAGCCAGAACAGCATTGGATCCATAAGATGCACACACATTTCCCCTTACTTTTTAGGAGGGAAAAAGTGAGTCTTATAGAGCAAAAAATACGGTATTTGGGCTGCATAATGAAAGCAGCAGCCCAGCCCTTTGTGACTTTTCTCATGTAATTAAATGCAACATTTGAGAGAAGGAAGTCTAACTATGGCACATTAGTGTAGAAAGTATGGAAACCTCTGGCCTAAAGGGGAATGAATACACACACACACACACACACACACACACACACACACACACACACACGAGATGCATGCCTTAGGAGTACTGTAATTTTCTTGTCATCATTATAGCAACTGAGCTAAAAATGAACAGACTACCATTAGAAATTTGCCCAATCAGAAAAAGTCCATGGCTTTAATAGATGTCAACAAGTTTCAAGGAAGCTGTGGGAGGGAAAATGTTAAAGGTGCCTCAGATTGCCAATTTCCCCTATAATCAACTACTTGAAAAGTGCATAAGAGGAATAGTCTGTACCACATCCATTGACCTGTCACCTTTTATTCCTCATTAACACTTAACACCAGTTCTGGATATATCACAGAAATGTTTGCACAATTAAGTAGTAAGCATTTTTATAGCACTTTCAAGTGTTCAAACTGCTTTCCATACATTATCTAGTTGTAATCCTCACTACAACCCTGTGATGATAGCCATCATCATCATCATTATTATTAGTATCATCATCACCCATATTGCAGATGGGGAGACTGAGGCCACATATGCACATAACATTTAAAGCAGTATCATACCTCTTTAAATAATCATGGCTACCCCCAAATTGTACAATATTACAGTCTCCAAAGTTGCTCACAAAGTGTATATAAAATAGCAAAATCAAAATAAAGGTCAACAACATACTCATAAAAGCAACAGAACAAAAGAAGGAGGTAAGATCAAAATAACAGGTTCTTCATTAAAAGTCCTGGTGGATAAGGTTTAGATCTGATTCCTAATTCATGGTAATGCTGGTGCCTCCTGAACTATTCTGGGGACAGCATTCCATTAGTAGTGCTACCACTAAGGAGGCCCTCTCTCAAATCTCTCACTTTTGAAAGCAGGAGCACCAAAAGAAGGGCCTCTGTTGCCTATCATAAATTTAAGGGAACTTCATTGGGAATCATTTATCTTTATCAAATTCCATGCTGTGATTAGGTCTGAATGGTTCTTATGCACAGTGTAATCTGCAAATGGGGAAAATAATCTTAATGCCAATCTTAATTACCAAACAAACATTGCATTCAAATGAAATTTAATTTCATGGCAGGAATTGAGTGGATGGGTATGCTGAGTGTTAAACACCATGGATATGAAAACTAAAGTTTCATGGATATGAAAACTAAATAATCTATGCTCTCCTTCCTTTGGGATCAATATAATTCATCAGTGAGAATCTTTACTGCACCAGATATAAAGCTTGCAACTGTATTGGAATATTTTAAAGATGTTTTAATTGTTTAACCCTGTGTGTGTTTGCCGCCCTGACTCCTTTAAGGGAAAGGGTGGGATATCTATTTTAATTTCAATAACAATAATAGATTTGTATCATGGAAGTACAGAGATTCTGTTTCACAAATACCAGGTACATGAAGTACTTGTTTTGAACAAAGTATCCTACATGGCTGCTACTCCAATCTGTAATGGAAATGGAAGGCAGCCAAATCTCTGTGTTTAACGTCCTAGGTGAGAGAATAAGAGAGGCAGGATATAAAAGATGAATGCAATGAACAAGCCTTGGAAATAATTCCTCACAGTGTGTCTTTGTGTACTGTTAGACTAAATGGGGAGTGTCTAATTGCAAATTATTTCCCATCCTGTATTCTATTCTTTCATTCACCCTCCTTCATTTATACCACTGAGGTTTTTTAAATTTGTTGAGGACACTCAAATACTAGTGCTGTTAATAGCTTGCTTGGGTTGACATCTAAGCAAACTGATAGCCTAAAATGCAATTATTTCCTAGCAAATTGATACCTGTTTGCTGTTTGCTTTTTCTCGATCAGGCATTAAAATTAGAAGCAGAGGGCCTGCAGAGGATCTTGTGTGTGAATACATTTTTTGAGAAACAGCCATGAGAGAACATCTTCCTCCTCATAAGTATTATGCTCTTTGGGGGAGAGGGGCAGACAGAAGCTCGAGGTAGATATGATGGGAAAGCAGTTGTAAACAACTAAAGGATGTCTCAGCTCACACCACACCCTTCAAACATCTGCAGTGCTGCAGTTGTAAAGTGAGGAAGCACTTAAAGAACACTGCACCAGCAGAAGCAGCTGGCCTTTTGAGCACCAGGAATGTACTCAAAGACAGTCAGAGCCACACTAGACCTTATTTTAAAAAAAAACATTACTAATTGGGGGGCAGTTTTCATTTCAACCACAGTATGCAGGGAGGTAAGGTATAACCCTTTCCTTCTTGACTATTATACCAACAAAAATGCCTTGTGCAGAATTAGAAAAGAATTGTTTATACCAGTACTATTTTTCTAGATAAAGAGGTGCTAGAACTCACAATGAACGCCTTCCTTGTTCTCTTAGAATGGCAATGGCTCCCACCTGAGAGGCGCTGGAACTGTGTTCCGGCTGAAAAAAAACCCTGGTTTATACCAACGTCTTGTGTGATATTTACATGCCTAAGGTTTACACAAGACCCCCTTTTAAGGCCTGTTGTGTGTCATGTGAATAAAAATCTCTGAGGGAATCTCAAACCCGCCAAGTGCCCCTATTTTCCAAGGGTGTCCCTGATTTAGAGTAGCTGCCCCAGTTTCTGATTTAATACTAGAATGTCCATATTTCCCTATTTTCATCAGAGAAATATTGAAGGGTATGGTAAGATGTCCCTGTTTTCATTGGAGAAATGTTTGGGGGTCTGGAGTTATCTGACCCTGGAGCCATCTGAAGGCAATACTAAAAAGGGAAAGTTTAATGTTTTTATATATGTTGAAAGCCTCCCAGAGTGGCTGGGGCAACCCAGTAAGATGTGTGGGGTACAAGTACTAAAATTATCATTATGGAATGGGATATCCCTATTTTCATTGGAGAAATGTTGAGGGGTATGTAATCTACAACATGTACTCCATGGAGATACTGAGATACTCCTTGAAATTTTGAAATTCAATTTTTGAAATTTTTGAAATTCAAATGTGTTTTCAGCATGCAGCAGTTGCTGGAAATTGGCACAGTTGTATAGTTTGGGTCACTGGAAACAAAATGACTAGGCTGTGCTCAGCTGAGGAGATAACATAAACAGGGTTGTGGGGTTAGTGCCACCCACCGAAATAGCATCACATGTGTGAGAGACTGTTAACAACAACAACAACAACAACAACAACAACAACAACAACAACAACCCATCCATCTGGCTGGGGTTCCCCAGCCACTCTGGGCAGTTTATAGCATATATAAAAACATAATAAAACATCAAACTTTAAAAACCTCCTGATACAGGGCTGCCTTCAGATATATTCTAAAAGTTGTGAAGTTCTTTATCTCCTTAACATCTGAAGGGAGGGTGCTCCACAGGGAGGGTGCCACTACCGAGAAGATAGTGTTTCTACAGCTCAGTGACTGCAGATGGATAACGGGTTGTTTTTATTTATTGGGTTTTCTGCAGTGAAGAGAAATTTGGATATAAAATGTAAAAGCACACACACACACACACACACACACACACACACACACACACACATCTTAATGATGCTGTGTGGGCATCACAAAAAAACTTGCTTGCATGAGCAGCACCAATTCCACCATAAACTTCCATTTGGAATCGCCCTGCAATTTAAAAACACAGGAACAGAAACTTTAAATTGGCCTTTATATGTACAGAGCCTCTGTTCAATGGATTACAAGCCAATTTAATGCCATGCTCTGCTGAATGTCATAGTTGGTACTCTACCTGACAACTGAACCAAGGTGTTATGACAGCTCTTCCTAGTTTGAAAGACTTGATCTTTTAGCTTTTTTTGACCACTGCTTCATTATTGTTCTTGTAGGATATAAATTGCTTTTATCTTCAAGTTACAGTAATTGAAGAACAAAGGAAGCCAAGACTTAATTTGCAAAGTGCATTTAGAATCACACTTCAAACAGGTTGAAAAGTGTACTGTATATGGGGTAGGTGTAAGTCATTATCTCTTTTCAGGAGGGGGAAAAAAAGAAAAAGCATATGCGCCCCCCCCCATACAAAGCTACCTAACTTTCTCTTGTTAACTTCTGTTTTGCTTCTTTGGTTTCCCCCTCAAAATTAACCCTTTGCTTCTTGTGTGGTTCTTTGAACTGTTTTAAATGATCTACAGGTGCATGGTGAATAACAGGGTGGAAAGAAGATATTGTACCTGTGTGAGCTTTTAGGGAAAACTGGGGGGGGGGATCCTAACCATTGTTCTTTTTCTACTCCTAATATAGCATGTTTTTTTTAAAAAAACCCCTTACTATTGTCAGAGTAGCATTATTCAACATTTGGAACTGGTTTAATGAAGCTTGTGTTTAGAAAGATCCATTATTTATAGAGGCAAGAGAAGTAACAAATGCTTAGGGACCTTTTCAAGTTATTTGTTTATAACCTTTGGGGGGGGGGGGAGAAGCCTCTTATCTGTTGTGAATTTGTTGCTGGTCTGCAGAGGTTGTCTTTGGAAGACCAAAAGTTAAATAGTAAGGACAAGTTTTCTTTTCTACTCATTTCTTCACTGCAGCTTTTTGTCCTGGGCAAATTCCACAGTGGATCATTTGCTATTGTGATCTGTGCAGGCATGTTACACACCAGGTACTTAGGTGCTGCGGAGGTATTGCTCTTAAACATGGACTCCTTTCCATCTGATTGTATCGCTGTGATTCTAAAGAACTGAGGCTGCAATCCCATACTTATTTTCCTGACAGTAAATCCCTTGGAATTCAGAAGGGCCTTCACCTAAGCAAACTCTGCAAGGATTTCAACCTCAGTATTGAACTCTGTTTCCCATTACACTCTCTCAATATCCATTTCTGCAGTGCAGACAAATGTCTGTGTTGTATTACTGTCCTAACCACCAGAATCCCAAATAAAAAATGTTCCAACTTTTTAGAAAACTTTTTTTTTGTCGTCAATACAGTATGTTTGTTCTCACAAAATGATAAGATTCTTTTAAAAAAATTAAAATGGCAAATGCTGGCTGTTGAAAAGAAATACAGAATGGCTGGGGTTCTGCACTGCAGGACTTCTAATCATGAAAATGCAACTAGTTAATGCTGGTTAAATTGGGGAGAGGTGCTGAATTTAGCCCCTCATTCTCAAACAACTGATCAATGTAACTTTAACCTTTTTTGAAAGGATTCTGCGGTATTAAGCCCTAAAGTTCTGCATTGCAGGACTTGTAATATTTTGGGAGAAGTGGAGGGGCTTGTGCATAGGTGTTATGTACTGAGTTGAATAGGATCCAAACTGCAGCAGTCTGATTGGTCCTAGAACAATAGGATCCAAAATGCAGCAGTCTGATTGGTCCTAGAACAATAGGATCCAAAATGCAGCAGTCTGATTGGTCCTAGAACAATGCAGCAGTATGATTGGTTGGCAGGAACCACCCAATCCTGCTCCAGATAGAAGTGAATCCACAACCTGATTGGCTTACAGTAGAATTCCGGAATTAGCCAATCATGTGCAGCCCATTGTGTAAATAATGTATATAAAGCAGATACTGTGAGGGGACTTCCATTCCTTCCTCCTCACCACTATGAGCTGAATAAAGAGCATGAAATCACTTTGCGACTCTGAGTATATTTCAGTAGGCAAGAAAAATGCCCCGTGAAGGAAACTGAGAAAGAGGTGACTGTGTGGCTGACTGTACCAGTGGTCCTGGACTAACCCACTGAGAAAAAACACGAAAGGAGGACCAGGAAGGATGGCTTGAAGCAAAAGATGGCAGGGCTCCTATACCTTCCAACCATCCAATTTTTAATATCTTTATTTTTAATTTATTCATCAAATTTGCATACTGCCCTTCATCTGTAGATCTCAGGGTACTGGGCATATCTTTATGAACATTCCACATCTCCCAGGCCTTTGGCTAATTGTAACATTTTATTTATTAATTTATTTATTATTAATTTGTTAAAATTGTGTACTGCCCTTCATCTGTAGATATCAGGGCAGTTCACAACATAAAAATTCAAGATAAAAAGACAAAAAAAACTAATAAAAACAAGAACAAAATAATAACCCCCTCCCACAAACACATTTAAAAGGGTGTAGGACAGCCTTGGGCCTCCAACTGTTTTTGGACTACAACTCCCATCATCCCAAATGAGCAGGGTCAGGGGTGATGGGAATTGTAGTCCCAAAACAGCTGGAGACCCAAGGTTGGGAAACCCTGGTGTATGATGTTAATCAGCCAGAGGCCTGGCTGAACACGGTGGAAGACACATGGCAAGGCATGTAAAGGAGCCAGAGCTCTTGGAGGCTTGTGTGACAAGATCAGCTGCAATGGTCCTGCACCTTTTTAATTTTAATTGTGGTGCTGGGAGTGTTAGCAGGTGCAGCTTTCCTCACACTGGCATGCGATGCTACTCCTGCTAAAGTTATTATTTCTACATAACTATTACAGGCATTGGAAGGTACCTCGATTCACTATAAAACCAAGGCAACACTGGAGATGTGGGGGAAGCGTGAGACACAAGGGGGTCCGTTGTAAATGCACATGTTCATCTTTCTGTCAGGCCACCTAAATGTGCATGCAGTTATTTATGGAGACCTTGAGGGTATATGTGTGTTATGTATCAAGCTTGGATCCAGGAACAATAGGCAAGTAGGATCCTAAAATGCAACAACTGATTGGCTTGCAGGAAAAGACCAATCAGGCTCCAGGAGGAAGTTAATCAGCCTATTAGGCTGGTAGGATCCTAGAATGCAACAACTGATTGGCCTGCAGGAAAAGACCAATCAGACTCTAGGAGGGAAGCAGAATCAGCCAATCAGATGGGACTCATTGTGTAAATAATGTATATAAAAGCCTGAGGTTTGGGGGGGGGGCAATTCAATCACTGTTTTACAAGCTGCAATAAAGAGCATGAAATCGCTACAGGACTCTGAGTATATTTCAATGTGAAAGAACTGGAGGTTCAAGACAGTTCTTTCTCTGCCTGTTCCTCCCTTGTCTTGTTCTGAGTATCTGTTCACGGCGCAGATATAGGCCACACCTTCTCAGGCCAGGGGCAGCTTGATGATTTCTTTGGAAAAGGCCTCTGCTCAGTGACATAAAGACCTTTGCTAATGAGCTTGCCTGGGACACAGCAGGGGAGTCTGATTAGGCCGGGTGAGCCTGGCAGCTGTGTACTTAGCCTCTCACAGACCAGGCAGGCTTCTGCTGCTGCCAGTATAATGAAGCTCTCTCCAGGAGCTGGAGACAATCCCAACTACAATCTTCAGTGGTTTTTCAGCCGTACGCAGCTCCCAGCTTAGAGCTCTTTCATGTGCTGCCAGGCCTGATGCGAATTCACCTGCTGTTGGACGGCAGCACAGAGGAGTATCGGGAGGACAGCTGTGTTCATGGAGAAGCTGGAAGACCGTGCAGAGATACTAACATCAGACCTTCCTTCAAGTGCAAGAAACCACTTGGCTCTCCAGCCATTCTCACAGGTGAGGCTTACCTTAAATGAGATTGCAGGGTCAATGTGAGCTTTCAGTTAGTAAGGTTGCACACTCAGTGCTCCTGTTTAGGTGCTCAGCAAACACAGGGTTTGGGTGCAGCTTAGAAAATAAAGTTAAATTTGAGGGCCTAGATCTGAAACACGGTGCCTGCCTCCCCACACAGCTTAAAATTCTGTTTAGGCTGGGTTTATCCCAAGCGTGTTGGCTTACACACAAGGAGATTGTGTGTAATACGACTAATTTAGCTCCCATTTTGTATCTTGCATTGACAACATTCACACGTGGTACAAAATAAAGTGAGAGAAACTCAGAAGCCGACTTTTCAGTATTTAAGCAGTCTTCATTTTAAGTTAAAAACAAAGGGGATATCAAAGCTCAAATACCAAATCAATTATGAATTAGAGTGTGGGAATGCTATCCAGTATATGTGTTATCTGCAACCATACAAGAAAGCTTGTTGAAGTACAGTGGTACCTCAGGTTACATACACTTCAGGTGACATACGCTTCAGGTTACAGACTCTGCTAACCCAGAAATAGTGCTTCAGGTTAAGAACAGTTTCAGGTTAAGAACAGACCTCCAGAACGAATTAAATACTTAACCTGAGGTACCACTGTATCTTCATAGGTTGTATTTAATTTTTCCTTTTACTATAACTTTGTATTCTGCCTTTCTACATTACTTCACACAAGGCGGTTTACAAGCTGAACAAACAACATAATATATGACAGATTACACCCCATATAACAATCTGATCCAATACGAAAAAGTCACGATAAAAATGTAACTTTAGAATAAACAACTTATATTGAATAAAGTAATATCTGATAATCTATTAGAATATAATAGTACACAATAAAATTAAATATCAGCAAATAATTAAACAAATTCATTAGACATTACAATAATTAATTACTAAACTAAAATAAAAATAGCAAGTCACAATGCATTAAATTCCACATACATAAAAAATCATGTAAAAGGATCCAATTGAGAAACAAAGACACACAACATATATATCCCTGAACTCCTATTCTCTCTTCCCAGCTGCTTTTGCTGTTTTTAAAGTCATGGTCTGGAAAAGGTTCCTAGAGCTGGAGGCAGCAGGAGGCAAGGCAGGTGTTAAAAACCATTGCCTGAGGGATCTTGGGAAAGTTTATCTAAATAATAGATTTGTCTAAAGCAAAAAAAAAAGGGGGGGCACTCTTGCATTTAGTTTTGGGAGATATGTAATGCAGGTTGTGCTACTGGACTCAATGTATTTAACACTTTTGTGACTGGTGCCAAACTCATAACGGGATTCAATTATTATAAATCAAAGGGTAGATTCCATCATGCACGTCTGTCACTTTGAGAGGAATCCAGTGCTGCGCTTTTTCAATCATTCCATCAGCACAAGCATTTCAGAGCCAACTTGGGCAGTGTGGAGGGAGCAGAGGGTGGAAAGTCCTGCACGGGGGACTCATTGTGTTGGTTCCTGCTAGTGCACCTGCTTAGTTGAATCCTGCCCTTTGTCAAGTGAGGAATGAAGCTGAACCATCAGATTATGAATCACAGTTGGAGATTCATATTGCCTAAAATACAGGGGGGTTTAGGGGCTACGGTTCATGTAATGGGCTTACAGGCACCACATGCTTAGCAATGAAATATTGATAGTTCAAGTAAGGCTCACACATATGTGTATCAGTTATAGATAAGCAGAACAGGGAAGGATAACTCAGTTGGTCAGAGTGTGGTGCTCATAATGCCAAGGTTTAAAGTTCAGTCCCCGTATGGGGCAGCTGCATATTCCTGCACTGCAGGGAATTGGACCAGATGATCCTCAACTCCACAGTTCTGTGATTCCATGACATTACATCATAACCTTGCTCATTTTGTACAACGTGCTGCTTGTCTTCTAACTCACCACCCTCCCTTACCTTTCACCTTTCTTTTAGCTTCTTATCCAGGCATCCCCAACCTTTGGCCCTCCAGATGTTTTGGACTACAATTCCCACCACCCCTGACCACTGGTCCTGTTAGCAAGGGATCATGGGAGTTGTAGACCAAAACATCTGGAGGGCCGCAGGTTGGGGGTGCCTGTTGTAATCCTTGTCATGGGCGTTTATTTCACTTCCTATACATAAATGTGAGATACAGCAAAAATCAAAAAGGTAGTAGTAGAGGCAGTTTGTTACCTCACAGATCAAGCTGTAAAAAATACCTCTGCACTAATATTTAATACGGTACAGGCATCATGACGATGGTGGATTAAGGCTGCAATGAGATGTATGTTAGTATGTGCCTAGGTATGTTGGATACTTAACAGGTTTTATATACTCGAGTGATGCTTTAAAATCTAAACGTACAAATGTACAAAAAATACTTCGGTTTCCTCTTCTTTTTACAGGGCATGCAATATTTTAACCTTTTAGCCCAGTCACTGTTGGGTAGGGGGCGTGAAAAGAGTGATTAGCAATGATAATAATCATGTTCTGTATGAAGTGATTATGAATGAAAAGGGAGTGAACTACCCTGGACACCAAACAAGCATGTCATTAACTGTTCCTGGAATTTAATGGATGCTTTTCTATTATCAGTAAGTTGAGTAATGAGTATTATTAGTAAGATGGGGAGGCTCTGCATCTCTGTGCCTGCATTGAGTTGTGCCTGCATTGCTGAAGATCTCCTGGATAAAGAAGAAAGCAAATGTGTGCTGTAATCAGGATCCAATCCATGTCTTATTTTTGTCCCTGTGACACAATCGAGCAATCAAATTGTATACCCTCTTACAGCAGATCTGAATTGAACCCAGAAGCTGCAGCTGCTATGCTGTTGACTCAGATGATAAATGAAGATGCTATAGTGACCACTGCTACTTTCACTGGTGGGCGGGAGGGTGGGGGGCAGGAGAGGAAATGGGGCATAGCATCCTTGTCAAATTTATTTGTTATTTGCCAGGAGATTTGCTTGAGGAATGCAGATGGCTTTCGGTTACCTTCTCACACGCACCAGTGCAGAGTTATTTGCTAATCAAATATTTGCCTGCAATAGAGAACTTGAAACAACATTTGTCATTGGGTTTTCAGTGCATTTATTATCTGTTAATGCCTTGTCACTCACACCGCATGACAGTCTGGATATAAATATTTTATTGAGTTATACAGATGGACAAAATATTTATTCACTGAAATTTACATTCTTCCAGGTCTTCATGACACTGGTAAATACAGATGACTATTTTCTGGGAGTGTTCATTGGATCTGTGTGTAAACTGATTCACAAGGTGAATTTTCTCTTCTGAGTGTAAGAAGAGCCTGTTGAATCAGGCCAAAGGCTGATCTAGTCCAGCACTCTGTTTCCACAGTAGCCAGACAGATAACCATCACTCCCTCTAGTAAGTGCACTGTATGAAGGGGTGTGTGTGTGTGTGTGTGTGTGTGTGTGTGTGTGTGTGTGTGTGTCTGTGCTAACATTCAGCCTTATTGGAAGTCCCTAAGTTCTAGCGTGAGGGAGCCAAACTTTTCTTTACATGCTTTCTCCAAACCATGCATAATTCTACACACTTCCATCTTACACACATTTTCTTTAAACTAAAAAGTTCCAAATGTAACTCATGGGGGAGTTACGGCATCCCTTTGATAATTTTAGTTGCCCCTTTCTGGACCTTTCCCAGCCCTACAATAGTATTTTTAAGGTGAGGTGACTGTACAAGTGTGGTTTCATCATAGGTTTGTATAATAGTGTCATGATATTGGCAGCATATCCCCCCCCCCCCCCGAGGAAAGAAAATGACCTGGCTGGAGAAACACTTCAGCCCAGTTGCAGAGGGGAGAGGAGCAGGGGCAGATAGGGGCACCAGTGAAGGGCTTGGTGCGTGTTTGTGTGCCAGTGGGTTGGCAACTCCTAGAGTAGAGGAAGGATTGAGACTGATCCGCATCTACGATGTATCTATCCTGTAATTTCTTATGAAATACTGTGTATTTCCTTAAACCAGCATGGATTCAAATTGAGAAAAAGAATGACCTAGGTGCATTATAAGCTGTCAGTGTGTACACAGAAACAGAAAGTTGAATTCTGGGGTTTCTGTAAGCCAGGCATGGCCAAACTTGACCCTCCAGATGTTTTGGGACTACAGCTCACATCATCCCTAGCTAACAGGGCCAGTGGTCAGGGATGATGGGAATTGTAGTCCCTAAACATCTGGAGGGCGAAGTTTGGCCATGCCTCCTGTAAGCTAATGGCAATTTGGGGTGCTGGGCATCTCCTTGGAGATCCAATGGTGGTATTGGATGTGACATTTTGAAGTGTCAATCTGTGCTTTCACATTTATCCTTAACCTGTATACAGTATTTGTAAATAGATTCAAATATTACAAAATGATCTCTTTCCAAAAGAAACAAAACCTGGATAAGCATTGTGCCTCTGAAATCTCAGTGTATGTAATAAATAGTACATTGCCAGTGATGGGAGGGTGATGGGGAACAGAGCACAAATCATTGGAAATATGAAAATTAACTCAAAGTTTGGATTAAAACATTACAGTGGATAAAAAAGCAGACATTGGCTACCACAGCAATTGGAGCCAAAGGCTCCATAATGTGATTATAATTTTCAGCTCACTGCCTACTGCCCAAATGGCTGTCCGGTTTGAGCAACGTGCTCTTCGCTAATTAGTTTTTATGCTGTGGGAAAAATAGCAAGGCAGGCCTTCAATATGCAATTGGGGGTCACTTTATAAGGCTCTGCAACGTTAACTGCATTTAACAGATCATAAATGTTATTTAATTGCAAATAATTCATTGTAACTTATGTGGAAGCCCTTTTAAATGCTAAGCCTGTCTTTTTCATAGCCATTGAGGTTTCTTTCTGAATGCTTACATCAAAGGCCTCCTTGCTTTTCCCCACAGAGGAAATGCCTTTTTTATATACCATAATATGAAGCCCAATAGCACCCGATGCCTCTGTGTGGGTCATACTGATAATGTTTCTAACCCTATGGGGAACAAGATATTCCCTGTTGAGTCAGGCAAAGCCATTCATACCTGGAATCATGGGGCTTTAAAGTGCTGAATTGGAAGCCTGTGACTACTGAAGGGATTTTGCACTCAAACAGTTGCAAACAGGGGCAAACACAAAGGGGAATACCTACATAGGAACAGATGAAGCAGATTCTGGCGTTTTGTAAAGGTGCCTTAACATCTGCCATTGCTTAGTGGGGGCTGGTGAGTGTCGGATTGTTTATATGCTTCTAGTACACTGGTTTATTATTGTCTTAATAGGGTACTTTCCAGTTGCGTCCTGTCTGCTAATGGAAAGCTTTTTAATCAAGATGAGGCTTGAGTGAGGCGAAAGCAGGGTGGATGGGTGGCACTTTTAGGTTCTCCTTGCAGCCTTCTGTGCAAAGGTATGAACAGTAATTTGCCAGGCGCCAGATTGTGCCTGTTAAATAGAGAGAACCCTATGCCAGTGTTTCCTTTATTTTGCAAATTTAGAGTGAAGCTTTTCTGGCATTAAAAGGCTGTGTTACTCAAATGAGTTGTAAGTGATTTTGTTACTGTAACTCTTAAAAGTACTTTGGATGTGCATTTGTATCCAAAAGTAATTTGGATGGACATCACACACAAACAAAATCTCTCACACACTTTATGTTGAGCCTGGACTTGGTTCTCCAATGGAAGTAGGCTTAATAAGTACAAGATTTGTATGAAATTAAGTTGATGAAGAAAAAAATCAGGGCCATAGAGCTGGTTGCTGTAATTGGAAATAGGCTGTGATTTTAAAACTTAAAGTCTAAGCAATAGGAAGTGACTGCATCAAATTAAAACACTGGTTATGTGTCTTGAATGTCTGAGCTTCTAGGGAATGAGCAGCCCCCAAGAAGCTCATTAATAGTAGCTGCAGAAGGGCTCCCTTTCCCATATTAAAATTTGCTTTCATAGCTGAAAATAATGTGCCTCACAAGTTCTCTTCCTGTCTTACAGTTATTTTACATTTCCCTCTAGATAAGATGCACATGAATCTAACTCTTTAGTGGTCTTGGGTGGCACTTGTGAAACTGCATCCAACCATTAGTCTCTTTTCATGGGAGACAGGAAATCCTTTGACCTGAAAACGAGTTCTGGCTAGCTAGAAGTGACCTCATGGAGAAACAGGAAGTGCCTCATTTGCATACCCTCTAACATTCTGCAGGGATATTTCTCACTCTCCCCCAACTGACCTTGCTCAACCCGCTCCCATTTTTTTGTCCTCTCCCCAACAGAGCATTTCCACCACCACTTCACCAATGGGACACACACCCTCCGCCATCCTGAGAAAACCCATTAATCTTGATTTTGTTTTATTCTTTGGTAGATTTTACAAAAGAAAAACACATACCAAAGGGGCAAGATTAGACACGGATGCAGAGAGAGAGAGAGAGAGAGAGAGAGAGTGTATACAGTGGTACCTCGGGTTACATACGCTTCAGGTTACAGACTCCGCTAACCCAGAAATAGTACCTCGGGTTGAGAACTTTGCTTCGGGATGAGAACAGAAATTGCACGACAGTGGTGCAGCGGCAGCCCCCATTAGCTAAAGTGTTGCTTCAGGTTAAGAACAGTTTCAGGTTAAGAACGGACCTCCGGAACAAATTAAGTACTTAACCCGAGGTACCTGTGTGTGTGTGTGTGTGTGTGTGTGTGTGTATTTGTATTTTCAATACTTCTTGAGCTCCATTCTGCTCCTCCTTCCTGACCAGGGCAGCTCTGCTTGCCCTTCAGAGCCAGCATGTCACATGGGTTGGGACCTTGGTGGTGGTAGCCTCTCTTCCTCTGTGCCCATTTCCAGAAGCCACTATGAGCTGGCCAATGGAGGAGGCTGGCAGTGATGGCCATGGAGAGAAAACAGGCTGCTCGCTTGCAGTCACTGCTGCTGCTGCTGACGCTCAGGACAAGTGCCAGCTCATCCGGGATCAAATCAGAAGCTGGGATGGCTTTTGTAATTCCAGGAGTGTCCCTGGAAAATAGGGACACTTGGAAGGTATGCATTAGGAACACAGGAAGCTACCTTTTACTGAGGTAGCCTGTTTGTTTATCTAGCTAGCATTGTGTAACACTGATTAGCAGTGCTTCTCTGGGGTCCCAGGCAAAGATCTTTCACACTGCCTCCTATACAAGTCTTCTCTCCTGTTCCACACATGTGCCCATCTCAAGGTGGCTCTCTCCAGATGTTGTAGACTTCAAATCCAATTAGTCATAGTCAGCCAGCATAGCCGATGGTCAGGGATGATGGGAAGGTGTAGTTCAAAACAACTGGAGAACACCACTTTGTGTGTCCCCCCCCCCCCAGCAGTAGTAGTATATGTGGTTTCTATGTTATTCGTTGCCCACGCCAGTGTTTCAACACCTGGAAAAACCCTGTGCTTGCAAGTATTTTGCTGCTTGCTACTGTCTGCCTTCAATGTGCTGCTACATTTGCCACAGAACATTACTGCCTCAAATTCTCTTTTCTAAATTAAATATTTGCGACTTTAGATTTTCCACCCCTTGTCATGCTTGCCTAATGAAGAAGAGCAGATGGCGCCAACACATCCCAGCCTTGCAAGGCATTTGGTGTTTTCTGACTGCACAAGTCTGTTTTCTTGTGGGAATGAAAACAAAGGCCTTGCTGGGTGGTGATGGATGTTTCTGACTGTAGGTGTAGACAAACATGCAAATACTGACAAAATATTATCAGTAGCATCAATCCTGCAATTTTTAAAGGAAGAATGATGATGTGTTTGTAAACCAGCATCCTCAGTAATATAGGGCTGCTGATTTTTAGGAAAAATAAAAGTTAACTGTAAAGAAACGATCATGTACTTCAATATAGCCAGACACCCACCTTGCAAACTCAGATTTGTTTTGCAGTACCCTTTAAACTACGAAGGTAGATTAAATAGAAATGCTAATCATTGTTGTCACATAACTCTTTTATATCCACCTTTCCAACCTCTATATCTGGAAACCCTAGTTTATCATGACAAGCACAGCCAATGCCATGTCTTTTCTTCACACAGAATTATTTTGTAAGTAGCACCCAAGAAGCATATTCCTGCTCAAAGAGCAACTGAGGCTTCTTGTGACCTTTGCCAACTGTACACTGAAAAGAAGTTTCAGTGAATGCATCTACTAAAATGTAATGTGTGAAGCTGATCTCATTATTAATGGAGGTAATAAGGAACGCCTTGCTTGTTTACTATTCATATAGGAATTCACAAATAAAAGTTTATGCAGCTATATACACCCAAATCTGTGTTATCATGCTTGGTATTTACTGACTTGGGAGCAAAGTTTTTATGTTGTTGTTTAATTAAACAGTCTATGGCCTTTTAAACTGTGTGAGAGAGGTGGTGATTATTATGGTTTGTTATTATGGTTTGTATTTTTGTGTTTTTATATTGTGATCCACCCTGTGATCTTTGGAAGAAGGGCAGTATTGAAGCTAAAGCTATCCCAGTCCCCCTCATGCCCCCAAACCATGGAGAAAATGGTGGTCATGCTCCTAAGCCCAACTAAATCTTGCCTTTGTTTTTGGTAGGTGGGGAACCGGTGTGTGCATGTTTTAAAAAACAGTAGGAAACAGGATGAACATCTACTCTGCCACTGAAGCCTGACAGAGCGTAGGATAAGGTGGCTGAACCATCTTTGTAGTACTCCCCCCCTCCCACTTTAGGCCGCATCCTAAACATTCAGTGCTCATTTGGCTTCACATTTTTGCTCTGAAAATGATGGAAGAAAATGGAGCCACACATTATTTCTTAACAATCATTATTTTATTAATATATTTTACAAGATTGCAGTTGAAATAATTTTAAATACAAATCTTTTTATACAGAAAGTGTAATAAAGTTAAAATACTTCCTTGTGTAATTCATAGCATTATTGCAATGCTTACAAAATTTTGCATAGAGTGTGCAAGGATTGATGTTACTTGATAAAAAAAGCTTTAATTTTTTTCTCACACAATCACACACACACACACACACACACACACATAAATAAAAATAAAAAGCCAAACAAAATGTGAACTTCATGAAAAATGTGATTTAGAACTTGAACCTTTTGTTGTGGTTTCATGAAAGAGTTTGTGTTTACCATAGGTAAGACAACACATTTTACTATCACAGATGGAAAACTGTGATGGCATATGGGCTGTTTTTATGTTACCTTCACAGACAGATAGGATTCTGGCAGCCGAAATGTCATTGCTTTATACCAGCAGAGATTGTATTCTGCTCTCAGTGCTCTGTATGCACAACATTTTAGTGGATCAACACAAGTAGTTATATGATATGTCGAGCACCAGTATCCAGACAAGGCAAGCTGTTAAAATAAGCTGTAGCTATGGTTGGGAAAGTGACTCCAATACTGCAGTCCCAAGCAAACTTACCTGGAAGCCCCACTGAATCCTGTGGAATGCATATGTTTAGGACAGTTAGCCCCATAAATGGGGAACTTGTGGTTCTCTAGATGTTGCTGAATTACAATTCCCATCATCCCTTACCACTAGCAATAGTTGCTGAGGCTGATGGGAGTTAAGCTTCAACAACATCTGGAGAGCCACAAGCTCCTCGCCCCTGCTGTGAGCCATTCCACTCCAGGGACATTGCATCCAGGTTGCTGCTCTTAACTCCAAAAGATCTATTCAAAGCAACATCCTTCTCTTCAAAGGCAGTAAACCTCTGGGCACTAATGCTGGGAATGTACAGCATGTGAGGTCCTTCAGGCTCTGCTTATAAGTTTCCTAGCTGGCTGCTGCTGGAAACAGAATGCTGGACTAAATGGCCCTTTGATTTGATTCAGCAAGACTCTTTCTATTTGCAGATTTTTATATTTCAGCTTAAGCAAAAGATGGGGACTGCGGCCCTTCAACTCCCACCAGCCCTAGAGATCAGTGATGACGCAGTTGCTTTCGTCATTGTCTGGAGGGCCACAGATTCCTGATTAGTTCCTTGATTTAAGCCAAGAACTTGAGGGCATTTTCAGATGTGATCCTAAAAGCGCCTTTGAACCTCTCGCCTGGCATTTTTGCACATATGTAAAGGCTGTCAACACGGAACAGTAAGCAGAGAGCAATTTTTAAAAACAAATAGTTAATTGTATCCAATATAGGATTTATACTGATGTTATAGATATGAAAACAAACAAACAAAAAACCCCACACTACCTCATGGTGTTATGTGTGAAAATTGTTACTTGCAATGCAGTTAAGTTGAGCAGACTATTGTTTGAAATCCTGAGATCTCAGTTCAGCTGAGCTGGGACTGGGTTGTAAACAAGGACATACCTAGAGATTGACCAGGTTGGTCCCTGCCAAGGGTGCAAGATTTGAGCCTTTGGCTCAGAGCGGTTAGGAGCCAGCCCACTCCTCCATTTTTCCGGGTGGAGGGTGTTGATAATCTTGCCAAGGGCAAGGGATGGGGGGGGGCACTGATACAGCTCCTTGCAGGGGAGTTCATTGCGCAAGGGAACCTAGGTATGCCTCTGGTTGTAAACGGATGTATCCATACAAAATCACAATGGAATTTTATTAAGATCTATATGGGACTAGATGAGGGCAGTTTGTAAAAATGGACTTGGGTCAATAAAATAATGGAGAGCTCTGAGTCTTTTAGATTAGTCCCATAAACATTTTAAAAAGATTAGTTGCATCGAAATGTAGGGAAAGAATTGACTTTAAAAATGGTGAGAATATGCCAATGGGAGTAAATGTTATGGTACTAAACATAACTAGGTGCGGCTATTAAGGACTTAGCAATAGAAAACTAATGGCTTGATCCATCTACTGCCACAGATGCAGAGTTGTGCAAATGAAGGAGGATTCCACAGGAAACTCAACAAATCCACTTAACTGCCATCCCCACCCTTGGCCCACTGCAACCAACCATGGGTGCATTACAATCTACTTGGCTATTGCTCAGAAGCAAGAGCCCACCAGCATTCCCATAGCAAGTTGTGGCAGGTCCATTGATCTTATTATGGGGAACACAGATCATGTGTTGCAATGTCAGTAATGACAGGTGCACTTTAGGGTCCCAGTGCTTGCACTCAACCAACAACTAAGAGGTCATGGGCTCAATAATCTTTTCCCCTCTTCCCACTACAACTGTGCAGTCATGGTAGGTTAAGAGTGGGCATATAGTGTCCTCCAAAGGTCGCTGGATTCCAGCACACATTAGGTCCAGCCAGCATAGTTGGGGATGATGGGAATCACAGTTCAAAAATATTTGAAGGGTTAGAGGTTCCCTACCCTATGTGAGGGCATGGATCATGCTGTATATTTATACATATGATCCAGATTTATTTTCCTCTCTTAGGGATTATCTACCAATTCCCAGTTGAACTCCTGTTAAAGCATTTTAATGGGTAGTGAAGAGATGCAAAATTTTAATGGGTAGCAAAGAGATGCATTTTAATAGGTAGTGAAGAAATGAAAACTTGACCAGACCTGAAGATGCATGGCTAAATATAAGGCTTCCTTTTGTGCCACTTTATCAGCTAAGAGCAGCTTAGGGACCCTGGACTTTATTGGAAGATACAGAAATATTGGATGGGTTAGAATATTCAAGCTTTCAAACCTTGCCATAGTTCTTTTTCAGGTCCTCTAATGTTAGACCTATATTAGCCACAATTTAACAAAGTTATGTGCACTTTAGCCCACTGATTTAAGTGAGTTAAAGTACACCTAAATCTGTGTTGACTTGTGGTGATAGCATCTGAACACTGAATAGGAGCCAATTATTAATATGCCGTCAGAACAATAAAAAAGCAGTTTGCCACATTGGTACTGGGTGCTGCTGTGGCACACTAAGGTAGTTTGGCCATCATTTACCTAGCCATCTCAGTTTTTTTGGGGGGAAAGCACATAGCAATGAAATATACAAATCTGGGAACTGAAACAAGTGATGCAAAATATCTGTAATGTGATTTTCTGACTTAAACAGCAACTTGAAAGCAGCTGGAGGGACACTCCATTTTTTAAATTGGAGTACTGTAGAGGTTTGTGCTTAACGTTTTCTTTGTGCTGCTGTTTTCTTGATCTAAGTAGTACCACAAAGCTGCTATTGGCCTACACAGTGCAGTTACCTCTATAATGTTATGTACATTATGCTAACATGGAGGCAATAGCAGCTTAGGGAGAGATTTAGAATGGGAAAATGGTGCAGGGGAAAAGTCTGAAGCTCTCCCCCCAATCCCATTACTCTGGTCTAAATCAGAATTTCCAGCACTGCAAAATGTTTGAGATCTGACTGTGGATCCTTTTGATTGCATCTGTTTTGTACGTGGTGTAAATAGAGAGAAAATAGTGAATATTTCCATATTTGCTGTTAAATACTGCAAAATGTATTGAATTAGACCTTTGGCCTGTGTAAATCTAGACATGCCCCCACATTGAGTCAATGGTGTTTTGTGTTTTACATGACTGCAGTATCACTTCCAGTTCAAAAAATATATTTCATGGCTACAGTTTAGATACAGTAGAAGAGGGTGGGGTGGGGGTGTGTGGGAGAAATATTAAACACCCCATAGCTGCTAAAATGTCCATTGCCTCAGAAGCCCATAGTCTTTTGCCCATCTGAATGTATACTTCATTAACAAATACCAGTTAGCAGTTCAGCTTAATAACTTGCTTCTACATTGATCCTGATGCTTGCTTGATGGGTGTAAGATGGCAATATTGAGAAAACTGAACAGCAATTGCCTTGGCTATTAATATTATTTAGGCTGCTTATGCTTATAATTGGGGCATCATTAATATACTGCTAAAGCATCAATGATTTTTTGCATCTGTAAGATCAACTAAAATTAGCTAGAGCTGGTAGCCGCAAACTCAGAAAATGGCCAAGAAAAAGTCACTCCTTTAACAAAAATGCTAATTCCTTGTTAGCATATAAAAAACCCTAGGAGTTTTCTCTCTCATATATGAGAGAGAGATAGATAATGATATAATGAAACTGTAGGAAGGAGAGATGTAGCAATGTCTTTACTATAGACTCTTGTTATCCAATCTTGTATGAAAAATAGAATCCCACCCATTTTTGTGTGTGAGATACATTGTTGTGGTTTTTCAAAAACCAAAGCTGCTCGGAGGGGTTACAGATGCTGCTCTGCTATGAAAAAATCTTGTCGAAGCCCATAGAAATAGCATTGCTTTAGAAAGCAGTAATACATTCAGGCAGCAGAAACCCTTGGACTATTTTATCTCTTATCAGTGATTAAGGTTTTAGAATGGGGGAAAAAGAAAACCCACACACGAATGTAGAATAAATTCCTGTAACAACACAAAAGATGCGCCTGCCACAGACTATGCAGCAAACTTATTGTTAGAGGAAATGCAGAAATAGTTCATCCTATGGGAACTTTCTGAAAGGCCCCAAAGCCTCTTTACATTTTTTTAACAAGCCCATTTTCTAAGTTGGTGCATGTTTATTTCAAGTGTTTGGTAGCAGGGCACTATGCAAATGTAACATTTTTCTATTTTCCTCCTGCCGCCTACACACTCTGGCAGAAAAACAAAGCAGAATGAACAGCAAGGCAAAGAAATTATTTTAAATTGTTCTTTAGTGGACCTTTTCTTTGAAAACTAAAATTGATCACGAAATGATCAACAATGCACCCTTCTTAAAGAGAAATTAAGAGATGTCTCATCTCTCCTTTGAAAAGGCAACATGCTGCTACTGCTAAAACAATGGTACTAGCAAGAAAAGATTTGAAGCAAAAGATGACAAGGTGCTCTGATACAAGAACATGAAACATTTCCAGCACATGGCAGTGCTGCTGGGTTTTCCTAGCGGAATACCATCTGCACCAGTCAAATTAAATTTCTGAGAGATTTTACATCCCTGTAGTTTTGACAGATTTTGCATGGGAAATTTCAGCCTACCTCCCTTCCCCTTGACATAGATATATAGGCCTGCTGTGTTACATAGTCACCTCTTCCACCAAAAAGAAGAGGAGATTTTTGGGCAAGTTTGCTACTCTTTAGATTCAGAAAGCCTCAAGAGATTCCAAAAGCCAGAAAAGGTAAAATCTTCCCCAACCAAACCAAGAGCAAAATATTAAATGGGTTATTCAAACGAAAGGGTGAAATATTTTTAGACGGCCATTCCCCCTTCTTATATCAATAGTACAGGGAATCCAGTTCAAATAGGAGTATTGCAATTGCCCATGGGTACCCAAATGCAAATAAAGTACACACCCAAATATATGTTGATACTTTAACATATAGTGGCCAGGTTTGCTTGTCAGGAGAACCATAGATCAGATATCTTAAACCTTTTTAGACTCCAGACCCATTTTTAACCCAAACATGCATTTGGGGACCAATTTCTTAATCTTGTACCATGTTGGTAGCTGTGGTTGCCACCCACCTAGGATTAAGCTTCAACCCACTAGTGGGTCTCACCCTATGAGTTGAAGGCCAGCTCACTGTGAACATGCTGAACATGTTTTGTTCCTCTCTCACACAATGGAGAGAAACAGGTCACAAGCCCTGGCATAACACTCTATCAAAGCCTTTACCAGCAACACTCTAATTGTAGTTTGTTCAGAGGGAAGCAAACCACAATGCCATTTCAGACACAACTCCAGGCCTGGGATCGATTATCATTTGTTCCTTCCTACTGCAGGCTGGTAGGGTAGAGCAGAGTGAAGTAGGAATGATTTGCTACTGCATGATAAACCATAATTTATGGCTTACTGTGACACATGAACAAAGTCAACAGTCCATATCTATTCATCTTATACAGTGTTTCTCAAACTTGGTTCCCCAGTTGTTGTTAGATTACAACTCTCATCATTCCCACCACTGGTCCTGCTAGCTAGGGATGATGGGAGTTGTGGTCCAACAACAGCTGGGGACCCAAGTATACGAAACACTGAGAAGGACTTCAGTGTAAGCCCACTGTGTTCTAAGCTGGCTAACAGATAAATACTTCCTAGGGGCACCAACTATAGGGGGCTCTGGGTGCCCGAGTAGCCAACAAAAATGTTGTTGTAGGTGCTCAGCACCCACACTACAGGGCCTCCACACAACTTCAGAGGTCTTGCAAGGCCTCGGAAAGCATCTCTGAGGCCTCACGAGACCTAGGAGATGCTTTCTGAGGTCTTAGAACCTGCTGGGTCACATCTTTGACCTCTGACATAGTTAACAAGCTTAATTTATTTCTTCACTGAATCCATAAAGTGCTAATGTCTGCAATAATGTCAGTAGTTTTGGACAGTCCCATGCTGCATTATTAAATACATATAATCTGCCATATCACAGTTCCTCTCACAGCAATACATCTATTTCTAGAGAATCCTGGATCCCATGTATGTCCATGTATATAACTTCACCCACTGGGGTGGATACAGATTTAGACATGCATAGAGATGACCCATTCAAATCAATAGATCTTAAGTTATTTACTGCTAGCTTAAGTCACATTGATTGCAATATGTATACTCTAAATGTGACTACGTCTGGATCCAACCCATTTGTTGCTGAATCAAACCAAGCCAGAAAGTAATGCAATCTGTTTTCAATGTTGCTGCTGTAAAGGCAGCTGATACTAGCCTTCCACAACATCTTCTAGGTATAAAACCATGCTCTGAAAGCCATAAAAGGTTAGTTGGCACGGTAATTAAGAGCATTTATCTTTATCCATAGCATTTATGGCAGCTTAAGATGTGCTGAATATAACAGCAAAGTCTATTAAGTATTTCAGAAAGAGGCAGCTATAATGCAGGAGGTGTAATATTGCAACGACTTGAGGTCAATGACAACATTTCCATTTACTTTTGACAATCAGGCCAAGAACCAGATCTTAAATCCTGATGGAGAAAATCCCTGGGATATCTACTACAGACATGTAAGCCGATGGTGTATCTTACATTGATTTCAGTGCAAGCAGGTTCAGCATCCACCTTTGCTTCTCCTTGGCAACCAGAGATAAAGATAAACTGCCATCTGGGAGAAATCCCAATGTGGAGGAAAACTGAGAAATTACGTTATTGGGATATGAGTGAGGACAGTGTCTGGATAACTTATGCCATGAAAATGAACATGAAGCTGAAGAAAATAAAAATAAACTAAGAATACCGCAGGGCCCACTAACCTCTGTTCATTAAATGGAAATTAAATGCGCAAGTTTTTCAAATAGAAAATGCAGACAGCTGTTCTGGTGACCAGTCCCTATGTTGTCTCCCCAAGTGACAATATGTCAGCAGTCCCTTTAAAGCAGCATTTCCCACAAGACTGCCTACTCTTTTAACACTGGAAGTGGAAAGGATAGAACACAAAGAGAAGCCAATATTGTAACAGAATAACAAACAATTGATAACAAAAACAATAGTTTAAACATACCATAAAACATGCAGGTCTCAGTTGTGTCCATCTACAGAACATTTTTTAAAAATCACAACCATGTTGCCAGTATGCTTCCACCGGCACAGATAATCTTCCAAACTTTACATTGGAAGATATTTTGAGTTACCAAAATCTGATATACTTGTGTATACAGACTGATAATACTTTTATCTTTTTAAAAAAACTACAATATACTTACACCAGAGACCCGTATGTTTTACAAATTCTTTTAACAACTGAGATTTGAAATAAATAGCTGTAATTTTTTTTTTGTTATTCCTTTGGTAAAGGCAATAAATAGGGCACAGTGATTTATTATTATTATTATTTTTTGCTTGTGATCTATCTTTCCAACACAATGCCTGGGTTCATTTTTGTACACGTCATAGATGTTCTTTAAATAATGTTTCCCATGAAAACATGACTGATTTGACTAAAGTGTCCATAACACGGGCAACACCTGCATGATACAAGGATCTGTTTCATCATTAGATCACATGTATGGCACTCAATATTTATAGGCATGGCTTCTTGTCACACCAAACTATTGCTGTTCAGAAATGTCTGCCTACAGAGTAAAATTCCAAAGCCAGCATAGGTTTATTTATTGCATAAGCCCTAATCTGAGGATTTAAGCGTCCTTTAACTTTCATGCTTGACTTTTGTCGGGTTCTAAAGAGTTGGGGGAGTGAGAGGAAATGGGAGGTGCTTATGTGTCAAACCATGTCCTGTTGTACCCAGTTTGTTTTTAAAAGCAAAGGAGAGTTTTAATAGTTGCTAACAGCTGCCTTTTGTAGTAAGCAGGGTGGCTATTTGTGGAACTGGTAGCAAGCTGTAAAGGTCTCCCATGCCAGTACAGGGTGAGTCTTTTAAAAGAGGCCCCGTGGAACATGTGTACTCTGTATCCATGGGGCCTCTTTTAAAGGACTCACCCTGTATAAGATAAATTAGGACCAGTAATTAAGCAAGCATGGATGGGGAAGCTGCAAGCCTCCAGATGTTTCTGGGCTACAACGCCCATCATCCCTGGCCACACTGACTGGGGTTTTGGGAACCCCAATAACATCTGTAGGGCTACAGGTTCCCCATCTCTATCTAAAAGATATTTGATTCTTATTGGTAGCATCATTTCCAACATCCTACCTCCTCTCTGCATATGATGAAGCCCAACTACCTAAGTGCAGGCAGTAACTAAATTTGTAACTTTAAAGTTGCAAGATCAGGACCCAAATTAACATAAAAAATGAGCTCTCAGAAAGATAAGCCCTTCAGAAACAAATACACAAAAACCTAAAGACACCAATGGTTCATTTCAAAGGAACCTAATTTCATTGTCTTGTTTCATTATCAGTAAAATTAATGGGGGGACAAAAGATCAAACAACTCTGTTACATGGCAATATGTATATTTTCTTTGCAGTGCTGAGCCCATTTATCAACCTGACAAGTATTCCTTAATGAAATGGCCTTACATGTGATCACTGTTCAATAAGAAAAACAAGGGAATTTTTTACCACAATACCCCCAAAACCTCTGAAGATTCAGTCAGACCTCCAGGATTAGCTTTGGAGTTCAATACCCAGGTTAAAACATGTCAGAGATGTGGATTTTCTCCAGGTGCCCCAGAGTCTATGAATTTCTAGTGACTCTACTTCATGTTGCTTTAAAAGCTCTCATTCATCTCTCAAAGATTGCAACCCCATCATTCTCTTCAGTCCAACACGCCAAATAAAACTAGTTTCAATAATAAGTATGATGTGCTTCTCCTTGCTGAGTGCATTGACTTAAGGCATAGGCACAAGTCTCCCTCTTTGAACAGAGATGGTGTATAGTCCTGTGTCCCAATACAATGGTTATCCCGGGTGACCCCCTTGGATTTAAGTACCAGGTAAAAAATAATAATATTAATGACAGGAGCCATTCAGTTAGGTTTGAAGTCTAACAGTGTCACTAAAGGCTGCAGTCTTAAACAAACTTACTATGAAATAAGCCTCATTGAATACCTGGGGACTTACTTCTGTGTAAACATACCTAAGAGTGTAAATATATTATAATTTCACCTTCCACCAAAAGTGCACTTCACTGGTGTCTTCAAGCCTTATTTACCGCTAACCTGAAGCACCTAAGTACAATATTTAGTAATGGCTTAATCCAAGCATCATTGAAATGAGTGGGTGTGTCTTCCAAACTGACTTCATCAGTCTTGCTATCAAGTTCTTAGTGCTCTCTAGCCCACAAAGAAATTCAAGGAAATGACTTAAATGAAGATATAACAAGGTTGCTATAAGTGTAGTTGTTACTTAAACTTAGGGTTTTGTATAGGTTCCAATATATTTGTATGTTTTTGTTTTATAAATTACATAAATCTATGTGGGAGTTATTTATGAAACCATTTTTCATAAATTGTGTGCCCTTCTCTTGATACATCTGATTTGTGATGCTGTTAATATTTCCACTTCATAGAGGATTCCTTTAGAGAAAACAATGTCCTGTGGTAAAACGTATTGTAGCACAAGTTTTTTTGTGCCACAAAAAAACTTGTTAGTCTTTAAGTGCCACAGGACTCTTTGTTGCTGTTGCTACAACAGACCAACATTACCACCCTTTCCCTAGTTCCTGTAGGGAAGTGTGCCTTGGGTTCAGCTTTGAAGGGAACTCACTCTACTGCTTTTCAGTGAACTGACTGTGTCATAACCAATGCAAACCACTAAAAAACTTCTTCAAAATAAGCATCTCTGTCAAAAAAAAGAAAAAGACATTGACTTTCTATGGCTCGCCCCACAACATTTTATACCATTAATTTAGTTAACTTGTTTTTAAAAAATCACATTTATATACCACCTTTCTAGCCAAAGGGCCCCAAAGACATGGACCCTTTACTTTGCCAAGTTCCATCAGATATATTCCCATTCAGTACTGTAATAATAAAAAAGCATTTCCAGAAACTAAGGAATGCTTTTGTTTTCAGAAACTGAAATGTTGACAGCAAAGGGCGAACCAGACACCTGTCAGTTGTCTTCTTCCTGTATTTTTGTATGTAAGGTGGCCATCTTTCCTTTTAATCAGAAACAGATTGCTTTGTGCTGACATTAATAGTCTCTCTGCACTTTCTGTACTATTTTTTTAAAATGTTTTGCTGTGGGTCAAATGGACATCCCATCCCATGCTACTTGCACAATCTATTCTAGTTCCCTGGTCATCTGCACTGTAGACAGTAATGGTCCTGAGAGCAGCATGTTTGGAATAGTTGAAAGCTGAACATTATTAATACAACGTTCTCCTTTGCTGAATCATTTTCTTCCTTCCATGGGACCAATTTTTCCTACTCCTGCTGAAATGGGAGAGCAATTGCTTTTTCCTGAAGATGAGATGGGTCATGCACTCTCTGTGCATGGGCTACAGAGGCAGAAATGTCAGGACACATCTCAGGCAAATGTGTGAGAATAGATCCTAGTGCTCCTTTTCACGATTAAAACCACATGCTTGTCCATCTGGCCTTTAGCCCTTATAAACAATATCTTGAATGGACTTTACAGCTTATCATAAAATGGCTTGCAACTCTTAACTCCTCCACTGATATGACTCAGTTATTTGCTTCCTTGATGTGCTATCTGTGTTATCTTTGTGTTGTCCTCGCAGCTCTGCCTCCTACCTATAGGCACTGAGGAATCCTCTTAAGCCAGATGTACTTATGAACAGTGCTCCATGTGATTGGAAGTCCCAGTAACACAGGGCTACTGGTTGTGTGGAGGACTCTCCACAAGCACTGCCAGCTTTCCATTCACATGGAGGTTGGGAGCAGAGCCAGGAAGATGGGCACAACGTCAAGGGCACTTAATCACACGGAGGCCCTTTAAATGCATTGAATCCCTTCACCCAGATAAAATGTGAAGAAGCCTAGGATTATGGAGAGTGCTGCAGAACACCACTCTTGCAATATTTGCTTCTAATTAAAAATGAACAGTGTGTAATTTAACCACAGGTGTCTTGGAGCACCCTAAGCAGTAGGTAATTTTGTCATCATATCTGATGGATTTTCATGGCAGGATAATAATCAGAGATGCTTGTCTCATCATGCAGTCTTTAACCGGGCCGTTTATTCTTTGCTTTGAAGTGACTGTAAATAACGAGAATCTCATTTCTACATACCAAAACCGTGGTTCTCAAAGTGGAAGAGGGTGACATCCCCTAAGGAGGGGAAGGCAGCAGTTAAACAATTGTGATATCCTACTGTCTGAACATTTCTGAGCCTATTATGGGTTATGAAGTGAGGTACCAACGCAACTCACCTCCTCACAGTTCCTCCTGGGTATTAAACTGATTGATAATTCTTATGAACATTTTTTGTTTGGTTCCTTGCCTTTGATGTTTCTACTTTCAGGCCTAGGTTGAGAAGGAATGGTACAAGCTGAGCTGCCTTTTTCAGGTGGGGTGTGTCTTTATCTTAGGGTTACTTCACACATGACATTGTACCTATACAAGTGTACATGGAGTAGAAAAGACATAGGAACCTTGTGTACATCATCATGTGTGAAGATCACATACCAGTCTAGTTTTCATAGACACAATGGAATGCCATAATTGCAGAGCCAAGTATCTGTACATGTGGCAGATCAAACATGGGTGCAGTCTTGTTAAATGACATATTTTTTCCCCCTATTTCCATGCAGGTAAAATGTCATGTGTAAGGTACAACTAAATTTGGAAAGGCTTGAAAGCATTTTCTTGACTGATAGAGGCTTGCTATGACACAATTTGAATACTCCTGGAACGTTCTGGATCCAATTTGCACATTTTCAAATTTTGATGTGGGAGCAATAAATGCTACACAAAGAGGGTCACCCTGGAATTTCTTGTACTGAAACTTCATTTTACACAAAGGATATATATATATATTTATATCTATATATATCTATATATTTATATATTCACACGCACACACACGCACACGCACACAAAAGTCTTTGATAGGCTTTCTGTGTTCTAGTAAAAATAGTTGGCAGCTGCTATCTGGGAGGCCAAAAAAGGCCTTTGTGCTGCCAGCTATGCCTGTCACAAACAGTCTCTCTCAAAGGCAGACACTTGTCTTTATCTGGCAGGTGGAACTACTTCCTGCTTGAGACAGGAATAACCTCCCGTTGGGACACACACAAAGCTCGTAGATTTTTTGCCTGGATCCGGTAGAGGAGAAGGATCCCAGAGGCAATCTAGGTAGTTTGATATTTGCAGCCTCCAACGTTATCTGCAGAGGAAGAGAGAAAATAAATTAGCATTGAAATGGATTTGTCGGCCCTTCGATTTAAAACGTTCAGTGGGAATTGACTGAAGTTCGCTCTATAACACACACATCTGCTTATTTTTTACACGAATAAAGTCAGCTAGATCTATAGTATAATCTTGTATATCTGGATGCTATGTAAAAGTTACATATAGTATTGGTCTGCCACTCACTATTCGTGCTCCATATAAATCTTGCATTCACCAATTCATGTGTAGATACAGACAGAACTTATTGTTCCCGTTTCTACTGTCTGGCAAATGAGTAAAGTGCTGCATCATTCTCTATTCCAATGAATGCAGGAATAGTGGATAGGATATAGGATTGACATTTACCAGACACTAGCAATTATTTCCCAGAGCTAGTTTAAGTTTTGTGCACCTCTTGCATTTTGTTGTGTTTGCTGGATAATTAGGTAAAGGTAAAGGACCCCTGGATGTTTAAGTCCAGTCAAAGGCGACTATGGGGTTGCGGTGCTGATCTTGCTTTCAGGCCGAGGGAGTCGGTGTTTGTCCACAGACAGTTTTCTGGATCATGTGGCCAGCATGACTAAACCACTACTGGCGCACGGAGGACCTTGATGAGTGCCAGAGCGCACAGAAATGCCGTTTACCTTCCCGCCGCAGCGGTACCTATTTATCTACTTGCACTGGTGTGCTTTCAAACTGCTAGGTTGGCAGGAGCTGGGACAGAGCAATGGGAGCTCACCCTGTTGTGGGGTTTTGAAACGCCGACCTTCCGATCGGCAAGCCCAAGAGGCCCAGTGGTTTAGACCACAGCGCCACCTGCGCCACGCTGGATAATTAATAAAATGCCAGAACACTAAAAGGACAGCTGTAGAGCATACTTATTATATTCATGTTAAATTTCAGAAACATTAAAAAAATAAATCAGAAATTAGTTTGGAAGTTAAGCTTCCCAGAACTAGAGAACTGAGCCACTTTTGGTACCTCTTTTTGCTTTTTGGCTGAGGGACTCTCTGAATATTTGTAGACTGCCCCCATATCTCCACTCACCCCTGAATATTTACAGCCACCTCCCACACATTTGGAAATAAAATGAATGGCATCTAGGCCAGAAGGAACATTCTTTAATAAGTTTCATTTCTCAAATTAAGCATCAAGAGCCACATGTGTTGTTTTCTCTGAAAGTTATCTCTGAGCTGTAAAGTGGGAATCAAGCATTCTACCTTTTGCAGAACAAGAAAACAAAAATTTAAAATAATGTTCATTTCACATTATAAGTTCTTAAATAGCAGATTTACAAATAAGTCCCTTAATGAACAATACTCTGAGATACTTTGGGGACAACGGTTGAGCTATAATCCCAGACTCTTTAAGCATCTTCAACAGCGGAAAGGTTTGTTCTGACATATTCCTTTCCTTCAAATAGGAAAGTGATGCTCAGCTTTACAAATCAATACAGGTGAGTTAAGTGCTCCTCATTGGAAAAATGCATGATATAAGATTTAATTATGCTAGTCAAGTAAATCTCACTTTAAAGTGACAAGGAAGAAGAGAATTTAGTAGTACTGCACATTTTTACAGCTGCATAAATCTGTTTCACACAACCAATGCTATTATCCCAGCACTTTAAAACTAATGAATCACCTCGCCATTCTGTATAGAAGGAATGTAGTCTGCATACAATGAGTTCCATCATTCCTACAAGGAGCTCTAACACACATGCTAAACCTACCACTTCTTTTTAGCTGCAGTGCTAAATAGAATTGCTTAAGTGAACACCGTCATCCCATTTTTTAAACCTACAAACTACCTGAAGATACTGCACACTACAACAATCATTAAAAATAAAAGACCCTCATGGAAGGCCCAGATTCTTCACTTGGAGATTTACTTAGCGTTCTACCTACCTCTCCATCTTTGGATTCCAGCTTGAGCTCTGTCCTACATGTAGCTTCCAAGTTGCCAGCTTCTGCATTAATTTCAACTCCCTTGGGAGCCTCCATCACCAGAAAGCGTGTTGGTGACTCAAGTCTGAAACATCAAGAAGGGTTCATATTACTTCCTTTATTTATTTCTCCTGGAAACTTGTTTGTAATAGAGAACTATATGTATTCCTTGAATTTAATAGGCTCCATTACGACCTGATGCTAAGATGCTAAAGAGCATGCCCACTAAACCACATTTTGATGTGGTTGCATTTCACACCTCTCTAACAACGAATCTGTGACTAAGTCCTATCTTTATAGAGTGCACGTCTGTCACATTAACATGATCTAGTGTTTGGTTTGTATCAGATTACAGTACATTTCATTCATGTTACTGTTCTGTAAGAAGGCATGTGGCATTCTGAACACCAGTTTGCATCAGTTTAGAAGGGGGTATTTTAAAGGTCTAACAGTTTATATTTCCACACTTTACTTTGCTGCATATTTTGTGATTTTAAATCTCTGCTGGAGTTCTCGCACCAAAGAGTTCTTCCCCCAAACTAGATCCTGGCATCCAGGAAATTCTCCTTTTTTATTATACCTAGCATTTTATCTTTTAACCAAAATGCAAATAGAAAAACAAACAGCAAACAACAAACCCAGACTAGAGTAGTAGTTTCAGACTAGAACCTCCCTCCTTTTAGCTCTAACCTCCGTCCTTTATACTACATATGTATACTGCATTTTTCTATAATTCACCATTTTCTTTCCCCTACTCTCTTAACGTCTACATCTTTCTTCTCCTCTCTTTTTCCTTTTTTAAAAAAAAATGAAAGGGAAAATTGCAGTGATGCTACTGGGTGATCTAAATTGGGTTGGTGTACAACCCAACTGTGAATCCTGATCCACCAAACAAATATCAAAGCACATTCATTGTTTATCTGCCTGTCTTACTGTTTCATGACTGGTCTTAACAGCAGTGCAAAAAGTTCTGCTTAACTTCCCAGAATCTTTAAAATTCATGTTTAGAACATTGCAGTCTTAAATCAAAACACCCAGTGGCAACTATGTACCTCCTTAGGAAGTGCCTTCAGATTATCACTGAAGCTCTGCAGAAGTAGTCATCAACAAAAAAGCAAAACTTTATTTTTCCTAGCTTGTTTGAAAACTTGCAGTGTAATTTATTGGAGGTCAGCATATCAGTATGTTCTGTAGTTTCAGAGGAATTCATTCTGTTGGAGCAGTCATTACTTATCCAGATTTCTAGTTTTCATTTCCTGCATCATACACAACCTCATTAATCACTCCAAAACGAGGACAGCAAAGATCATATTTTCTGCATTACATCTGCCTCCAGCAGACTATGGTGCTTCCTTTGCTTTCCTAAGTAGATAGGAAATAAATATTTTCAAATATTCAACACATCCCAAACTTTTAAATTTTGCCCATTTTTAAATTTAAGGACAGATTTTGAAGCAAAATTTGAACTCATATTTTCAGTGTGAAAATAATTCTTAGCTGAAAGTTCAGCTTAGACATACTGATATATCTTGTTTTTTCTTTTTAAAATGGGTTATTAATATGAAATCGTATAACCTGCTGACTCTTAAATACTAGTACTGGAACGTGTCCAGAGGAGGGCAACCAAACTGGAACGTGTCCAGAGGAGGGCAACCAAAATGGTCAAAGGCCTGGAAACGATGCCTTATGAGGAACGGCTAAGGGAGCTGGGCATGTTTAGCCTGGAGAAGAGGAGGTTAAGGGGTGATATGATAGCCATGTTCAAATATATAAAAGGATGTCACATAGAGGAGGGGAAAAGGTTGTTTTCTGCTGGTCCAGAGAAGCGGACACGGAGCAATGGATCCAAACTACAAGAAAGAAGATTCCACCTAAACATTAGGAAGAACTTCCTGACAGTAAGAGCTGTTCGACAGTGGAATTTGCTGCCAAGGAGTGTGGTGGAGTCTCCTTCTTTGGAGGTCTTTAAGCAGAGGCTTGACAACCATATGTCAGGAGTGCTCTGATGGTGTTTCCTGCTTGGCAGGGGGTTGGACTCGATGGCCCTTGTGGTCTCTTCCAACTCTATGATTCTATGATTCTAGTAATTCCCACTGTATGTGATCTATCAGATCTTATAAAATGCCATTATATGTCAACTATCAAATACTATTACACAACAACCATCAAATATTGTCCAGTATTATTATCATTTTCCTTTTGGGGGCAAGGGGGGGAATAATGGGTTATTTGAAAACTTTACCAGGGGTTCCTTGATGAGAGACTAGCTCCCCTACTTCTGCTGACCTTCTTTTGCAATTTGCAAACATAGAGGAATACTGGGTGTGTTCTGTTCAGGTGAGTCTCAGTTCACTATGGACAATGGTGAGGCCCAACCCTGCAGACATAAGCACTCATAAGCACTTATTGATTCCATGGCAGGGTGGCATTGGCAAGGCAAGCTGCACTGAGGAATGGCTGTAATCAATTGGCAGAGCAAATGATCTGCCTTCAGAAAGTCCCTACTTGAAGCCGTGGTACCTCAATATACTGCGGGAAAGACTCCTGTCTAAAATCCCAGATGGACCAATGCCAGTCAGTGCAGGTAAGTAAGGAACTAGATGGACCAGCGATCAAATATCAGTATATCAGATAAAAGGCAGGCAGGCTGCTATCAGACTAGGCATATCTAGACAACTTGTTGCTGGCAAGAATCTATTTTACACAGTGAGGTGAAGAGACTTGGTAACAGGAAAGGAATGGCAATGCCTTTTCCCAGTTTTAAAACAGCTCTGCTTCACTGACTTTCCATTTGCTTATGAGTAGAATTCAAAGTGCTGTATTCACTCCTATGCAGTCTGAGATTCAGGGCTGCCGCCTTCTATATGCTATGCTATGCTATGTGTTAAGATCTGCTTCAAAGGCCCTTCTCTGGGCCCCATCACCATATAAAACCAAACTGGTGGCAATTGGTGAAAGGAACTTTTCAGTGATGGCACCCTAACTGTTTAATTCTCTTTCCTGGGATACTCATGGGGGCATTTAGCTTCATAGGTTTTAGATGCCAGACTAAGACTTATTTTTTATTTAGCCAGGCCTTCAACCAGTTTTAGAGTTGCTGTTCTATGCTATTTTTTAGGGGTTCTGTTTTTTTGTTTTTTGTTTATTGTTTCAACGTTTTTTGGAAATCCATATTTAAAAGTGAGATAGCATTTTAAAAATTAAATATTGGAGTATACTTTGAAAGAGAGACCATTAACCTCTCAAATGTCTAATGTTCCTAATGAACTATAGTAGATGATGGGCTGTACCTGAATAAGTTAGAGTAGACCTATTGGAATTAATTGACAAGTTATTCATGTCTATTAATTCCATGGGTGCACTTTGATACGAACATTGGATATGACCATATGTATTGCTATTCATGGATGTCAGGGGTTCAGGAGCAGAGGCAAGGGCAAGGGAGGAAACAGAGAGCGAGGGGGAGGAGGCAGAAGAAAAGATGAGTGATGACGACGACCCGAGATCTCCGAGTCTTTCCAGTGAATCAGAAGATTCACAGAAAGGAGCACCAGTGGTCAGGGCAAGGGGGGAGCCTAGGGGGACACCCCAGGAAGAAGGGTCCAGAGGGGGCTCAGAGGGGAGCAGTTGGAAATCGGGACCAGCGTCACAGCCAGAGAGCAGGGAAGAGGAGGAGCGCCAGAGATCAAGCGCTGGCAGCTCGCAACAGGGGGGAGGGCACGAGTCAGGAGTGGCCACACCTCCATCGGGGAGCGAAGAAACGGTCAGACGGAAAGTGGAAGGTTGGGCGCGCGCGCCAAGTTCAAATGCACAGGAAAGTGACGCAGTAGGCAGCCAGGAAAGGGAGCCAGGTCCTAAAGCCCGGCGCAAGGAGACAGGGAGTTCCGGGGGGTCGGCGTCAGAAGAATCCCGGAAGGAAGAGACCCCGGGGGGCAGAGGGACCCAGAGGAGAGCAGTCAGGCGGAAAAGGTGGAGCAGGGCTAGGATATTAAGTTGGTGCACAAGGGGCGGAGACTCAGACGGAGCTTCGCCGATCTAGCCATTAGACGTAGAGTTGCACGCAGCAGCTTGGGAATGGAAACTGTAACTCAATAAAGACTTTTACTTAATGACCGCTGGCTAGCGTGATCCTCTGTGAGCTAGGATCTTGAAGCAGCTCTGACAGTAAGCTCCGTCTCTAAAATTGTGGGCATCTACAGCCTCGAGGAGAGGAGAGAAGCAGGTGCCTACTAGCTAGCTCACGAACGGCAGACAACATGACGGCTGAGCAGCAGATAGAGGAACTCAGAAAAGCAGTGTCACAACTGAATGCCGAGGCTCTCGCATCCAGGAAGAGAGAGGAGGAGGCAGCTGCCGCCTGCAGGGATCTCCAGGTCAGGTTGGACATGCTTACGAAGCACGGGCAACTGACACCCAGACAGGAGGGAATTGGGTTGGCGAGACGAACAGGCGGTCTGGTCTCTCACTTCGATGGGAACCTGCAGCAGTACCCCAACTTTAGAGCAGATGTAATGTGCGCACTGGAACTGCTGAAAAAAGACTTTAGAGATGAGCAAGAGAAAGTGGGGTTCATCATGTCCCATTTGCATGGGGAAGCTAAAGCATGGCTGCGCAATTTGTGGAGGGATAAGGATCCGGCGCTCCAAAATGCGGATGCCTTTATTAAAGCGATGGATGGGTGTTTCTTATCAAGCATTGACGTGGATCTTGCTCGGCAGCAGATACATGGACTGAAACAAGGGAGGGCCAGCGTAAGGCAGTATCATGCCCGCTTTTTCGCTTTGGTCAGTGCTCTGGAATGGGACAGGGATTCGGCTCCTGTAAGAGACCTGTTTTGGGAGGGATTGCACGGCTCTGTTAAAGATGAAATTGCGAGGGGGGAGAGACCCCGGGCCACGCAGGAGATCGTTCAGAGGGCGCTAGCCGTGGGGGTGCGGCTGGAAGAACGTCCGTGGAGCAGGGACGAGGGGCGTGGAGGGCGCGAACCAGCCAGGGGCTCCTCCTTCCTTCCCAGAGAAGCAGCGCGTGCGCAATCCACGCCTCCGCCAGGAGGAGGAGTGGAACCTATGGAGGTTGGAAGTGCAAGGGCTCAATCAGCAGCCAGAGCCCTAGCACCGACAACAGTGAAAGCGAAGCCTCCTAGAGGGAACAGGAAGTGTTACATCTGCGAGGATCCAGGGCATATGGCGAAAGAGTGTCCCCGGAGGCTCCACAAGCACACTGCAGCCTCAGCAATGGTAACTGCAGCAACGCAACAAGGAGGACCACAGCAGGGAAACGACAATGTCTGGCTGGAGGAAGAGGCAATGGGGCCCAGCCAGACGTGTCAGTGAAGAAGTCCCCGGAGATTTCACAGCCCATGGACCCCCTCCCGCCCAAACCAGTAGTGAGGCTCACCGCATCGCTCCAGCTGCCCAATGGAATCACCATGGACGTGCCGCTCACCATTGACTCGGGAAGCAATGCGGACTTTATAGGGCAAGACTTTGTAGACCGGCACGCTATACAGTTGCTGCCGGCCACGCTGCCCCTGCAGGTGGTCACGGTGGATGGCAGGGAGCTGCTAGGGGGGCAAGTGGTGAAGCAGACGCCACCAATGGTGATGCGCCTTGGGAATCACAAGGAAATCATCAGCTTCAACGTCACTCAACTATCGGACACGCCCATTGTATTGGGCATGAGTTGGCTGGACAAGCACAGCCCAACGCTGGCTTGGTACCAGAGGCAGCTGACCTTCGGCTCTTCCTTTTGTGCTGAACACTGCATCGTCCCCCGGCAGGAAGGAGAGGAAGAGGAGACACAGCTGCTGCTAGGCACGCTGCAAGCGATTCCCCACAAGTACGCAGAATTTTTGGAGGTTTTCTGCGAGAAGCAGGCAGACAGGCTACCCCCCCACAGACCATATGACTGCAAAATTGACCTGCTGCCGGGGGCGGCGCTGCCTAAAGGGAAGCTGTATTCCATGTCTGAGGACGAACTGCAGGAACTCAAAGAGTTCATAGATCATAATTTGGAGCGCGGTTTCATCCAGGAGTCCAAGGCAGCGGGGGGCAGTCCTGTATTCTTTGTTAAGAAGCGGGACACGCCCCAAAAAAGACTTGTGGTGGACTATCGCATCTTAAACAGTGTGACCAAGCCATCGGGCTTCCCCATGCCCCGAATCGACGACCTCCTCGCAAAGGTACGGAAGGGCAGCGTGTTCACCAAGTTAGACCTGCGAGGGGCGTACAACCTCATTCGCATGCGGGAAGGGGATGAGTGGAAGACAGCCATGTTCACGCCGCTGGGCACCTACGAATATAGAGTTATGCCTTTTGGATTGCAAAATGGCTCCCACGTTTTTCAAGCGTTCATGCATCACGTGTTGGCGGGGCTCCTCTACAAGACGTGCGTCTGTTTCTTAGATGACATCCTGATCTTTTCGGAATCGCAGCAGGAGCATGACAGACACGTCAAAGAAGTGCTAAGCAGGCTACAGCAGCATAGGCTCTACGCCAAGCTGGAGAAGTGCCAGTTCGACGTGACGGAGGTGGATTTTCTGGGCTACAAGTTGTCTGACAAGGGGCTCGCCATGGACAGCGCCAAGGTTCGAGCGGTGTTGGACTGGAAGAGCCCACGCAACCGGAAGGAGGTCCAACGGTTTGTCGGCTTCGCGAACTTCTATCGCAAGTTTATCAAAGGCTTCGCTATGCAGACAGCGGCCATCACGGACACGCTTAGCTCCAAAAAAAAGAAGTTCATCTGGACAGAGCGGGCGGAGCAGTCCTTTCAGGCACTCAAGCGTCTCTTCGCGTCGGAAGAGCAGCTGCTGCATGTCGACCCCAGCAGGCCGATGAGGGTGGAGACAGACGCCTCGGACAGAGCCGTGGGAGCAGTGCTGTTGCAGCAAGACCCGCAGGGGGCGTGGAGACCGGGAGCGTTCTACTCCAGGAAGCTCACCAAGTCAGAACAGAACTACACCATCTGGGACAGGGAGTTGCTGGCCATTCATGCAGCATTCAAAGCATGGAGGCACTTCCTGATCGGCGCCAAGCACACGGTGCAGGTCTGCACGGACCACAAGAATCTGGAGCACTGGCGCACGGCACAGTTCCTGAACCAAAGGCAGATACGTTGGGCTGAGTTCTTTGCGAACTTTAACTTCCGAATAGAGTATGTCCCGGGGGACACCAACATCATGGCGGACGCTCTCTCTCGTAAACCACAATATCTGGAGGACGCCAAGCCAGCGGCCGCCATGCACATCTTCGCACCAACAGTGTGGGCGTGCGCTGCGGCAACAGTGGACCTGGAGGCGGTGCGGCGAGCGTTGCAGGATGACTCCTTCGCGCAAGCGAAGATGGCAGAGGTGCACAGGGGCACGGCAGCGACCGACGAGTTCCAGCTGAGAGATGGATTGCTCATCCGTAAAGGAGCCATCTACGTGCCGGGAGACGAACTTCGCGCCAAGGTACTGCAGCAGCTGCACGACGCGCCCACTGCCGGGCACTTTGGCAAGGAGAAGACGGTGGAATTAGTCGCCAGGGACTTCTGGTGGCCCGGAATGAGAGGGGAGGTCGCGGACTACGTGGCGAGGTGTGACACCTGCCAGAGGGCCAAACCGGTGCACAAACCGCCGGCCGGACTGTTGGAACCGCTGCAAACTCCGGTCGAACCATGGGAGAGAGTGGCCCTGGACTTTGTCACGGATCTGCCCAGCTCGAGGGGCAAGACGGCCGTGCTGGTGGTGGTGGACTTGTTCTCCAAGATGGCACATTTCATTCCGTGTGCCAAGGTGGCCACGGCGGAGCAAACCGCCAAACTGTTCATAGACCACGTGTTCAAGGTTCTGTCCGACCGGGGGCGACAGTTCATCTCGAATTTCTGGCAGAAGCTGATGGGCTTCCTGAACGTCAAGATCAAACTGGCGTCGGCGAGACACCCGCAGACCAACGGGCAGGCGGAGCGGGTCAATGCCATCATGCAGCAGTACCTGAGATGTTATGCGAATCAACAGCCTGCGACGTGGGTGGATTACCTGCCGCTCGCCGAGTTTGCCTACAACAACACGAAGCACGTGTCCACGGGGGTCACGCCGTTCTTCGCTAACAACGGGAGGCACCCCAGAACCTTCCCGGGACTGGAAAGGAAGGGGGAGGGGGAGCCGCAGACAGCAGATGCGTTCGCGTCGGAGTTGCAGGAGGTCCACGATCAGCTGCGGCGACACCTGGAGCTGGCCAAACATGCATACAAGGTGCAAGCGGACAAACACAGAAGGGTTGGCGAAGAGATCCATGTGGGAGACTGGGTCTGGTTAGCAGCCCACGCAGTGCCGGCCAGGTCGTTGGCCAAGAAGAAGCTGGGGCATAAGCAACTGGGGCCCTACCAAGTCGAAGAGCAGGTCAACCCGGTGGCTTTCAGGCTGGCGCTTCCGGAGGGTTCCAGAATGCATCCGGTGTTCCACAGATCGGTGCTCACTCCCTACAAGGCACCGCACAGGTTTCAGGAACCCGGAACGGCACCGAGTCCGCTCAGAGAAGGAACCGGGCACGCGGGAGTGGCACAGAAGGAACGCATCAACGAAGTCACGGAGATTTTGGACTCCAGATGGGGGGAAGAAGGGGTAGAATACCTTCTCGCCAAGGAGGGCACCCCGGCCAGTGCGAACAGCTGGGTGCCGGGCTACGCCTTGGACGAACCTCTGCTCAAAGACGAGTTTCATGCCCTCTTCCCACATAGACCAATGCCAGCAGAATTTTTCGACGACTGGCTTTTCACGCCAACGCTTTCTGCCAGCACGTTCCGGGGGTTCGACTCGGACGAGGACCCGATACGAGACGCCCGTTCCCCGGAGGGGTCACCCTCGGGATCTGCCTCAGAACCCTCGTATTGGTGGGACGATAGACCAGAGGAGCAGTGGCGCAGGAAGTGGCAGGAAGGTCCAGGACGAGCAACGCCGCCAGGAAGAAGTGAGGGAGAGACGGACATGGACGTTTTCGGGGACGACCCTGGTTTCGAGCACGGTGGCACAGAGATGGAAGCGGAGGTGACCGTCGTCGACGAGAGCAGGGAGGCAGAACCGGGAGACTTCAGATGGAGGCCCGCCACGGGAAGCGAACTGTATCCGACGTTCGTCCCTCTGACACAGCAGCACCCAGTTCCCGCACCGGAAGGAGGGGAGGGGGGAACGGGGGGCTTCGAGGGGGGATGGATGTCAGGGGTTCAGGAGCAGAGGCAAGGGCAAGGGAGGAAACAGAGAGCGAGGCGGAGGAGGCAGAAGAAAAGATGAGTGATGACGACAACCCGAGATCTCCGAGTCTTTCCAGTGAATCAGAAGATTCACAGAAAGGAGCACCAGTGGTCAGGGCAAGGGGGGAGCCTAGGGGGACACCCCAGGAAGATAGAGCCAGAGGGGACTCAGAGGAGAGCAGTTGGAAATCGGGACCAGCGTCACAGCCAGAGAGCAGGGAAGAGGAGGAGCGCCAGAGATCAAGCGCTGGCAGCTCGCAACAGGGGGGAGGGCACGAGTCAGGAGTGGCCACACCTCCATCGGGGAGCGAAGAAACGGTCAGACGGAAAGTGGAAGGTTGGGCGCGCGCGCCAAGTTCAAATGCACAGGAAAGTGACGCAGTAGGCAGCCAGGAAAGGGAGCCAGGTCCTAAAGCCCGGCGCAAGGAGACAGGGAGTTCCGGGGGGTCAGCGTCAGAAGAATCCCGGAAGGAAGAGACCCCGGGGGGCAGAGGGACCCAGAGGAGAGCAGTCAGGCGGAAAAGGTGGAGCAGGGCTAGGATATTAAGTTGGTGCACAAGGGGCGGAGACTCAGACGGAGCTTCGCCGATCTAGCCATTAGACGTAGAGTTGCACGCAGCAGCTTGGGAATGGAAACTGTAACTCAATAAAGACTTTTACTTAATGACCGCTGGCTAGCGTGATCCTCTGTGAGCTAGGATCTTGAAGCAGCTCTGACAATGGAGCTTTCTATTTCACATCTCCTTCATTATTCCATAAAGAGCATTCTTTAATCTAAACTGCTCATCAGCTTATGCCTATAGGAATATTATTTTCTGTCTATCTATCCAGCTATCATCTGTCTGTCTATCATCTCTCTCTCTCTCTCTCTCTCTCTCTCTCTCTCTCTCTCTCTCTCTCCCTCCCTCCCTCCCTCCATCCAGGCAGAGTTTGCATTGAACCTGAACTATGCATTGCAGCAACTCTGGGTTATTATTTCTTCTGTGTTTAATTATTTCTAATGGCACTATAATATTTCACGTTGGGCAGAAAATTAGCCACATCATCAACTATGTTGCACCTTAATTAGTAAATAACTACGTCAAACAGTCCTACAGCCAAATCAATTTGCAGACAACTAACTACTATCTTAGGCTGGGAATGTGATCTTTGTTTTGTTAAAATCAATGGGCTTCCTATCCAGACTGACATGCCTATGTGATTCTGATATTTATGTGTCATCTTCCAAAGAACCAATTATCTCCTCCAGTCCCATTCAAAGAAAGATGCAACAATTTTGCCTATTGATCAAAAGTTAATTAACCAACATGCCTTTGGCTTGAAGATGTTATAGTCATAAATACATTTTCATTCTGATATTTGGACCTCACTGTTTGATTACTATGGAGTGATAACATGTTTGTAATAGGAAATACATATTCTGACTGGAAAGGTTTTTGGTTTGAGATGCAGAGATACTGCATAGTTGATGCTTCAGTCAACTCTTGCATCCAGGGGTGGGTGTTGGCTCAACCACCCCTGAGCCATGATGGCAGATAGAACTGTGGAATCACAATTTTTAGTCTTTTGGTTTTTTATTGGTTTTAATGAAAGTCATTTTGAGTTGTGTTGTAAGAAAAACAACTAGCAAATATGATAAACAATCATCAATCCAAGGTCTCATGGTGAGAACTGCCAAAAGCCATCTCTGAATCTGAAATAGTTTAGTGATGTTCAGCTCCACTGCATCCTTTCAAATGCTACAAAAACAAAATCCAGAAGTGGAGTGGTCTTAGGAACTGTAGAACAAAAGGTTAGGAATTATTTGCCCATCATGCCTGTTTTTAAGCAGCAACTCTAGTTTGCTTTGCATCCTCAGTGTTGTATGCATTCATACATCGCACACATCATATGCTTTAAAAAGTCACAGAAATGGAAGGATCAATCTCCTACACGTAAGAGGAAGAACCAACAATGCGACATACCTTAACAGTGCTAAACACACATAAGGATGAAACATTGTTCCCACAAACATTCTTGGTGGTTTTTTTTGGAGGGGGAGGAAGGGAAGGAAAGGAGCCATATTCACTCTTTCCCCCTGAATGTTCTTGAGATGATGCCATGCCATTCTACAGTACTTCCATAGGGACATTCAGTCTCACATTGGAAGGGAATGTCACTGGGTATTGAGGTCAGCTTCCTACTACCTGAAGCAGCTTCAAAGTTGTTGGTTTTTTGGATTTGATATCCTGACTTTCACTCCCCTTGAGGAGTCTCAAAGCGGCTAACAATCTCCTTTTGCTTCCTCCCCCACAACAAACACTCAGTGAAGTGAGTGAGGCTGAGAGACTTCAGAGAAGTGTGACTAGCCCAAGGTCACCCAGCAGCTGCATGTGGAGGAGCGGAGACGCAAACCCAGTTCCCCAGATTACGAGACTACCACTCTTAACCACTACACCACACTGAAAGAAATCTTCAGTCATCTTATCATGAATGGTAAGCTCATCCTTACCCAGGAGTTCTTAGAATTTGCCTTTGCCCTGAAGGTCGACAAAATCCCTCCCCACCATCTTCATGGCGGACAAATTATTCTGCAAAAGTGTTAGGGAGGAGGTGGATATCTAGCCTGACCTCAGACATACTTAAAGCAGAGTGAGCTTGTCTCAGAGCCAAGTATGTAAAAAGAAAGAAATTAGTCATTCAGGAGAGTCTTTCTTAATCACTGCAGCTCATGATACATATGGAATTCTATAAAAATACAAACACAACCAAGTGCTTTGTAAACATACCTTGAATATCATGGCTCACAATAAAATATTTATCATGATTATTTATTGCATGGCACAAGCATCAATCTCATTTTCAATTATGTTCTAATGAAATGCACCAATTACTGTTTAAACGGTGACATACAATGCTAATCTCATTCAACAGAGATAAACCTTGCTTACACAAGCTTTTCGGCATACCTTCTTCAACAGCATTAATTACGGATATAAACAAAGATGCATTATTATCTTGGTATTAGCCTGTGTTTTAGTTTGACATGTTCTTCTGTTTGACAGTCTTAATCACTAGGCAGTTTCCAACAATGACGCTGTTAACTCAGCTCAGGTGCAGCTGAATTCTGAACCAAGTTATTGTGATCCAGGATTTGAAACTATGTACTGTACAACTCTCTTGAAGTACAAGAGAGGGGGCTGGCTTGCAAAAATAGCATCAGTGGCTGGTTAAACTCCTCATCAGTACAACAGAAGGAGACCAGTACAACTCCCAACTGGCTGTGAATGATTTTGAACAAGAAGGCATTTCCTAGTCTGTATTTCAAAACTTTCCTTATGTTGCTGGAGCCCAGAAAAGAGATCATAACAAATGAAAAATCACATGCATGTTTGAAGATATGCAAATAGTGGCTGTTTTGCTAATCTAGGGATAGTGAGAGAGGACAAAGGAAATGGGCCTTTCCCTCTGGAACAATGGAAAGTGCCACATTGAGCAGAAGCAGACCATTATAAAGTTCTAGGGAAGGGCAGGATCCTGAGGCAGGGGTGTCTTCCTTGCCAATAAGCCAATATCTGAGCAGGTTGAATCTGGTGCCTTCCAGGTGTTTGGAACTCCCAACTCCCATCAGCCCATCCAGGATGGGCAATGGGATTACAGTACGTCATCCAAAAATCTGGAGGGCATCAGGTTGGAGAAGGCTAGAATATCCTTACTGGTGAAGGCCATGTAATAAATTCAATCATTAACAACAACATTGTGTCAGCTCACTGCAAGGAAGTTTCCAGAGATCGATTTTTTAGTATGCTAAGATAGGAAAATAAAAGGAAAGACACAGTGCTCTGTACTGATTCCTCTATCCAATTCCTGCATAACACATAATAGCATGATACTTAAGAGTACAGTGAAAATGAATACAAAAGACACTAATTACCAAAAAGAAGCTTCTGGGCAGTTGCTTAGGTCTGAATACACATATATAGGATGAAAGCTAAGGGGATCTAAAGATGAGCAAGATACTATGCCAGTTCTGCTATCCTGTCTTTTACCAATGAGAATATGGCAGTGAGGCCGGAATAGGCAAAATGCAACCGTGCAAACCAACACTGCTGCTTTAGGGATGTGCACAGTAAATGCCTAGTCAAATACGGGTGGTGCTGTGAGTTAAACCACAGAGCCTAGAGCTTGCCATTGAGAAGGTTGGCGGTTCGAATCCCCCCCGATGGGGTGAGCTCCCATTGTTCGGTCCCTGCTCCTGCCAACCTAGCAGTTCAAAAGCATGTCAAAGTGCAAGTAGATAAATACGTACCGCTGTGGTGGGAAGGTAAATAGCGTTTCCGTGTGCTGCTCTGGTTCGTCAGAAGCAGCTTAGTCATGCAGGTCACATGACCCGGAAGCTGTAGGCCGGCTCCCTCGGTCAGTAAAGCGAGATGAGCGCCTCAACCCCAGAGTCGTCCGCGACTGGACCTAATGGTCAGGGGTCCCTTTACCTTTACATTTATATTGCGCTACCAATTCAAATGAATGCAGTGTTTTGCAATCTTCATTTTTCCCTGTTCATAATTTTTTTATCAATTATGAAATTGATAATAGGAACGTGTGACTTGTCCAGTATTATTCTGCAACTAAATGTTTGAATATGGGTTTCTCGCAAAGCTTTCTGGCTACTATACTGTCTCATATTTATTTATTGCATTTATATCCTACCTTTTTCTCCAAGGGGCTCAAGGTGTTGTACATGGTTTTCCTGCTCCTCATTCAATACCCACAATAAACCTGTGAGGTAGGTTAGACTGAGAGGCAGTGACTGTCCAAGGTCACCCAGTGAACTTTACAGTGCATTTAAATGTGGAACCACACCTGTACTATAATACAGATCTATCTGTATGTCCCTGTGTGACATCCTATTAAACATTTGAACTCAGATCACACTAGCTCAATTTGAAAAACTTTCTTAGCATAATAAAGCTTCTATAACCTGATGGCAATTTTTGAAGAATCGTTTGAAGACCTCCTGACATGGTACTACACCTGTGGCTTATTCATTTGTGCAGAGTCAATTGGTAATGATTCAATTAAGATGGTTAATAAAGACTTAATTTATTTACTTGGGCATGTTGCTCCTGTTTTAATTAACAAGAAACATTCAATATTTCAACTGCCCAAACATTTTGTTTGAGCCCTCGTGGATTCCTCCCCCCCTCCCTCCGCCCACAGCATCACCAGGAAAATGAGTGCTTATTTACTCAATGTCAGTTTTCACACTTCACTAAACCTTTTCTGTAGATGACAGCAACAACTCCTTAGGAGTAAAATTGATGCTCTTTGGATCAGAAATGAATACTTTCAGTTGTCTGTCATTTTCAGATGGGGGAAATGACACTAACAATATATGTTAAAGAAAACAGACAAGATGTAGAATACATACATTTCAAGTGATACATTTTCTATGAATTCAGGGGATTTTGTATATATGCAGTTTCCACTTGCTCAAGCTCAAAGGTTATCATGACATTTAGCCTGCAATCTTAAAATACAATTGCTATGAAATAGGTCTGGCTGAACGCAATGTGACTTATTTCTGTGTAAGCATACACGGGGCTGTCTTTGAAAAGTGCTCAGAAACTTCAACTGGTTCAAAAAGCTGCAGCTAGATTGTGGGGCTATGCTTCTTTTTTGTAATTATTTGTATATTTTTCGTAGATATTTTATATTTATATTGTTGGCATCCATTGAGAGACAAATTCTGAAGTGGAACAAGAATGCTCATGTACAAAGAAATGCAAATCACTTTAGAACCATTTTTTCAAGTGTTCCCAGATGATGCTCAGAATTTGTGACCCAATTATGAGTCCAGCACCATTTGTGACCATTGTTAGCCCTCAAAAAATAATTACAGGTGCCATTATCACCAGATGAATTACATAAAGAACAAGATGCTGCTATTCATGGGTGCTGCTTTGCAGTGAGTGTTGTGTCAGTTGTTGTTGTTTTATTTAAAAAAAGGATTCTGGAAGCGCAGGGGCTAAGACTTTGTGTAAGGAAATAAAATAATACTTCCTGAAAGAGTGACAAGGCAAAACCTCAGAGATTTGGAAGATATCAGCACGATGGGCTCAATTTTCCTGAGAGAAGGAATTTATTCACATTCCACAAAGTAGTAACGTTACAACAGAGGGTTGTATCCAACTAAGTTATACTCAGAGTAGATGAACAAAATTAATGAATCTAGGATGGTCATGTCTATTAACTTCAATGTCTACTCTGAGTAGGGCTTGCATTGGCAACAATTCTGATTTGATTTGTGTGTGTGTGTGTGTAAATCCACCAAGTTTATCAGGCTAATGATAACTTGGTGGCCGACTGTATGATTAATGATTTGGTGGGCCAACTATAAATGATGGCATACAGAGTTCAGTAGCAACTGCCAAGACTTTGCTCAATACTGACCAGGTCTAGTAGTACAAGTCCAATATTAATAGATCACCTGTGACATATGTTGGCAGTTGATTTTTTAAAAAAGAATCTGGAAGAACCATTTGCCTTGTTTCTTGACTACTACTGTTGGTATGTGGATATAATGAAGGGGCTCGTCAGTCTGGGAAAATACCCTATCTAGAAGGAAAACTCTGATCCTAAACCTCTGTTGCCTATCTTCGGGAGAAGAAAAGGCTTAGCAGTACACCCTACACAAAACTGGAGTGGAGTTCCTAAGATGGTTGGATGGCATCTTGTAACCTCCTTCCGGCAACTCCTACAACCAAGCTGCTTTCCTATGGACCACATCAGTGAGGTCAAGAGGAGCCCAGGACCTACATACACACTGCCCAGTCATGCGGCCCGGAGATATCACTTTGGTTCTGCTAAAACAGCATTTTGAATTCACCCCTAGACACACACTCCATTGTCTCTCGAGACAGATAAATACCAACAACGTAACACTATTGCAAAAAGAGTGATTGTAATGTAAGACAGAGGTAGCCAGATGTTGCTGAACTCCAACTTCTATCAACCCTAGCCAGCACGACCAATAGAGAAGGACTTTGGGAAATAAAGCCCAACAATTGTTGGCTACCCCCGGTATAAGAGGCAATGTAGTGGGCCCAAGTCTGTAGAACTCTCTCCCAACTGAGATGAGACAGGCACATTCCTTGCTGGACTTCAGGTGCATGAAAACTACTTTCTTGTTCTAGCAGGCATTTTAAGGTAGTATTTGGTTTATTGGTAATTTTTAATTGTTTTATTATCTCATTTTCTGTAGATGGTTTTTATGTACACTGCTAAGAAATGTGAATAATTAAACAGCTTAGAAATGTCTTGAATAAATAAAGATCTGTTAGTTGACCCTGGCATACTCTCCATTTTGCAAATGGGTCTCAGTGGTCTGGCACTAATTTCAAATGCTTTGGAAAAGACTTTCAGTGGATTCCTAAATGTCTATTCAAAAACTGAATTCATTAGAGAGTTTCCTCAGTGCGTGTAGATTTGAAGCTTTTAGCTTACGCCTAGGAATCCCATTGCAATGTGGAAGTAGAATGAGCATTTCAAAGAGTGAGAAACTTGCTCACTCCAAAAATAAGACATTCAGACCACCTTTGTTGTTATGATATGCTTGATATCCAACTATTCTGCAGCATCCCTGAAGTCCAGCACAACAGCTCATGAAGTGATACAGCTACACATTACTGGCCACTGAAACAGATTTGATTAAAAAAAATAGTAGATATACAGTGGTACCTCGGGTTACATTAGGCTTCAGGTTACAGACTCCGCTAACCCAGATAAAGTGCTTCAGGTTAAGAACTTTGGTTCAGGATGAGAACAGAAATCATGCTCCGGCGGCGCAGTGGCAGCAGGAGGCCCCATTAGCTAAAGTGGTGTTTCAGGCTAAGAACAGTTTCAGGTTAAGAACGGACCTCCAGAATGAATTAAGTACTTAACCTGAGGTACCACTGTACAAGGATTACATTAGACAGAGAAAATGGTCAGATACCATCAGGCACAATATCAGTACTGGGTATGCAAGAAGACTGTTTCCAATTCTTTCTCTATAAAAAGATGTTTATTGAGTGCCAAAAAGCCCATGGCGCTTCTTGGGTTTTTTTTGCATTTTTCATTACATACAATCATTTCTTTCACTGTGTTATTCTAGTTTTCCTTATCAACTCTTCTGAACATCTAATACAACATCCATTAGGACATGCCAACCTAGCAGTTCAAAAACACACCAGCACAAGTAGATAAGCACAAGCTGCGGTGGGAAGGCAAACAGCATTTTGGTGCGCTCTGGCACTTGTCACAGTGTCCCATTGCGCCAGAAGTGATTTAGTCATTCTGGCCACATGACCCTTGGCCTAAAAGCGAGATGAGCGCTGCACCCCATAATCACCTTTGACTGGACTTAATCCCTTTTACCTTTACCTTAGAACATCTATTATGATAATTGTCTGTTACAACCATAAAACATCTCTAGTCATTTCCTATCATAAGAAGACTTCCCACCCTAACTTTCCTTAACATTCCCCCCTCCTTTTCCCTTTTCCCCTTTTTGACCAGTGCTCATAAATTTATCCCCGCTTGTACATTTAACATTATTCTGCTCTTTTTAAAAATATGTTTCTAGTAGTTCCCACTCACTTATTTTCATTTTCTCAGAAAGCCCATGTTTTTCCTGTTTTTCCTAGGGCTACGTTTCCTAAATGATACTGTCCACTCCAGTAAAGCTGTGTTTACTCAGCCATCTCTGGCTGTGTCTCTTCCTTCTGGCTGCCTAGGTAAAAAGCATGGCTGTTTCAGTGACAACTCCAGAGTCAGATGTAACATATCAGATATTGTGTGTGCCCTACACTGGTTTCGTAACATTTTATTTTAATCCAAGAAGGAGATAGAGTGGCACATGTGTGGCATATAGGAGTTTATATGCCCGACAAATCTATTTATATTGCAAGCTGATTAATAAAACAGAAACACTTCCTGGCAAAGCAATTGCCCTGGTTTTATTTTCAAGGCAATCACATTTAAGCAAAATAAGATTTTTAAATCATAATACACTTCACTAGCTAGGTCCAATGGATTCTTTGCCAAGATAAGAAACTATTAAATATGTGGTGTTCACTGTTTATTTTTACCCATTGCTATCTCCAGTTCTGTCGCCTTTCCCAGGCAAAGCTAGATCTTGCTATTACGGAGTAAACTATTCAATAACGTCTCACTAGGTGGTGAAGTGATGTAATTAGAGCTCCTACAGGACAGGGTCACAGTGAGGTGAGATACAGTAAATAAAAAATAGAACTGATTCTCAGCATCTCATACAATGACTGAATCATTTCTCTCAGGGCAGTCTTATTTTTACTGAGTTTTCAATTTACTTCTATTTTAGCTCTAGCAAACAAGCAAAGGGAAGGCAGGCTGTGAATTTGGACACCAGAGTTTATGTTGTTGCTTTTACTTCATGTTCTCTTTGCATAGCAAAGCTCCTAAATGAACAAATGCAGTAGTCAAGGTACAATCAACTTGTTAAATACGATGAAGGGTCCTCTAGCAGCTTAAAGACTAACACATTTCTTACACAAGTTATGCTCACAACATGCTGTCTAACACATTGGGTAGCTTTCTTAGTTTCCAAATACAGAAGCTTTCCCAGTCCGTTGGTAGGAATATGAGCTTTGCATTACGTCTTACATGGGAGTCCTGTGATTACTAGTGTGCATATGATAGCAGGAATTATATGCATGATCCAACAGCCAGAAATCATTAAAGCAACCCATTTGTTAACAACACCTCCTGGGGTTGCTATGAATGCATGAAATTATACACCACTGAAAACAATAATCATCCCCAAAGAATTCTCATTTTAAAATATTATTACCTCTCACACACAGTGCATTGACTGTCTTTAGAGTTAAAGTATCCTAAATTAACTATAATGCATAATAAGCTGATCCTGTCAAAGCATTTCAACAGATAATTCATGAAGCAATTTCAGTTGGAAATTGGTGAAAAATAAAAATGGTTCCTAGACTTGACCAGGCAGAAATTCACAAAACCTGTCACTTGCCTTTAGACAAGGATACTAAATTGGTCCAGCAACCAGAGAATGGCTTGCTCTGGACTTAAGCGACATGTCAGCCTTGAGCTGGCACAGGAATTTCAGGAAAGAACTTCCCCCAACCCACCTTGGCCGCCTTGGCCAGCAGAAGCAGCAGGGCTTCAGACGCAGCCCTGGTTCCACTACCCTGTTTGGACTCACTGTTCCCTAGCCAGCCCTAAGTCAAGTGCAGTCAGTGAGAGAAATGAATAGCAATCAGTTCATACATGCCATGAAGTTCAGAATCTTGAAACATCAAAGAAAGAGTTAGGAGCTCCTATTTTTGCCCAAGTATTTCTGAAGTCCATTTTGCTACACCTAGCACTGGGATTTCTCCTGAAATAATAACACTCTTCATACTGATTTTAGAGTACAGTGGTTTGAGTTGTCAAATGGTTCAGACTGGAATCCCTGTCTGTAGTATTAATTTCAGTCATTCCAAAGTGTGTCTTTTTCGATCTGATCGCAATGTAATGGTGAGTTGTAAAAAAAAGCATTCTTGTAAAAAGTTATATATAGTTCCAGAACCGACCTCCACAGGATATCTCCAATTGTTTAATATTGATAAACCAGTTTCACTGCAATCATGAAACAGAAAAAGAATGTGTTGTTATTGAAGTGTACAGAAGCAGCCATTTTAAACCAGTTGGCTTTGTGAAATATTGTGTATGCATTTTACACCAAAGTACATTCCACCTACTTCTGCTTGCATCCTGTGGTTTCTGGAAGTATGGAGCTTAGTAATCAATAGAAATAATACACCAGAGTCAAGGAGGCATCCAGATTATTATTTTTAACCATGCTGTTTCCAAATATCCCCCAATACAGCCATTCAGGAACCATGATACAATATTATGGTCCAAAGTAATGTAGCTGTCTCCACAACAGAACATTTATTCTTTCTTCCATTCATCTTCTACATAACATTTTAGAGAGAGAAAATATGCTGCCAAGAAGGATGTTATTACTTTGTCTCATGGCATGCTTTCTGAATGTGTTTCCTTCCGCCTTCCAATTTGAATTAAAGGTAAAACTGAAGTACCCTATGCAATAGCCGTTGTGCAATGAATAGTAAGTTCAGCAAGCACCTTCAAAAACAGTGTTATTACGACAACTACAATTTATTGAAGATATTTCTACAGTAATCTGATCATTATCAGTACAACCAGGAGGCATGATTCCAACACCCGTTGGGCAGAATACCTCTGGGTACCCTGTAACAAAGTCTTGCTAAGATGAAGTTGCTTTGATGACATCCCTGGTCAGATGGGTTTGTGGACCAACTTTAACTTTCTCCAAAGAGTCTCCTAAAATGTCTCCTCCTATTTTGTATTTGATCTGCAATGGTTACTATTGAGAGCGGCAAGAAGTTCTGCGTTGCACCTCCAGCATCAGGTGGAAAGGAGAAGCAATTGGGAGGATCAAAAAACTGTTTCCATCCTTCCCTTTGGCACCTTGGAAGGTGAAGGGGGGTAGGATTGCCATTTGCAAAAGCCTTCTTTGAAACAGCCACCCCTTACCCTTTAAACATTAGAGTGAGCTGGTGAACTACAGGGCTCTTCCACCTCCTCTGAAGTTTAAAGGAGAAGGTGGGGAGGCTGCTTCAAAGAACACTTTTTGCTGAAATGGGAGTGCACGAGACTTGCAAAACCATGCAGTGTATTTTGACATGTGGCTGGCCCACTCATCCCTTAATCATGTGGGAATATAATAACATCATGTGAATGATAGGTGACCACCCTGTCAAATTTGGCCTGTGACGCTGATGCTGATAAGAATCTGGCATGTTAAGCCAAAAATGTTTCCCACCTGCTCTATAAACCATGCTTGCGGAGAATGGGAAATCTTGTTTGACAAGCCTGTTTTTTCACCAGGTGCAGGTACACCCTTTTATGCATGCCTTCATAATCATAAGGGTGATATGCTTGGTTTTTTAAAAAAAAGAAAGAAAAAAAGAAAACATGCCTTTTTGTGAGCACAACCCTAGCAATGTATTTATTGAGATCATATACTGATTTTAGTACACAGGACTTAGAATTAACATCAGGCATACCTGAATTCTGTCATCACATCTGTGTGTGTGTGTGTGTGTGTGTGTGTGTGCGCACGCGCACACACACACATACACACACACACACACAGTTCTGAATACATCAGAATCCATGTGGATTACAGGGCCATTTTGAAGGGCATCTATAAGCAACAATGGTACATGCAGCTGGAGATGGTTATGGTCTGTGATTGCAAAATAGATACTTGAACAAATATTCTGCTTCATATGCTCTCGGTAGTTCATTAATCACATGGGATATAATCCAGTGGATGCCATTATTTGCTAATTTTTGCTTCTGAATAATTTCCATTCCTTTTAGTTGGGCTGGCACAGGAAATGTAAATTTTCCCCATGATAACCGATGCCTCTAAATGAAGAGAAGCTGTTTGTACCTATTCAATTAGTATGTTCCCAGAAACCACTGTATATTGTCATTCTGCAAAACACCATGCTGTGTCACTATCTTCCTTGGTATGCTTACAGCCAGTAAATAAACATAAAGGCACTGCTGTGGCATTGTTCTCTTTCCCTGCACTAGAATTAAATGGTCATATTTCTTGGATTAGCCTCAAACGCTCTTATGTATTTGTCTTCATTTCCATGTTAACTCACGTCTACAGTTCACACTAAGCAAATCATCATGCACATCTTTCCCTCTTTAACACTGGTTGAATTTATTGTCTGTGTTCAGTCACTGAAAACAGAGAAGTGCCATCACTTCACTGTCCCAGCTGCCTATCTTTGGCTGACAAAGTATATCATTTTAAAAATGGACTGAGTCAGGAACCAACGTGCACTATCAGACAATCACGTTATCCTCTGCAGGTAAATCTGTACAATGTGTGTGCTGCATTGGCTTCGTTGCTGCACTACAGAATGGAGCTGTATCAAAGTGCTGAAGAAAATTAGCTGCTCCAAGGAAATCTAAGCCCCCCCTCACATTACATTGGCAACTCCCAAGCTGCCAACAAGTTAATGCAAAAAGCCAATGTAAACCTGAAGGGGGCCGGCTTGGCGAAAATGAGCACCTGTGAATGTAGACAAATGTGGACAAAAGGAGAAACAAGAGAACAGCTAGGAAAACTCCCAAGGAAGCCCTGACTACCTTCCCACATATACAGCCTCTAACACCATGGTGGTTAAAGCAGTACAGGTAGAATATCCTCCAGGAGATTTAGGGAAACAGAAATTCATGTTAAGAAAATTTCAGTTTTTTCTAGTGTTTCCCTTCACCTCAGGATACCCCAGAGCAGTATATCAGAATCTCACACCCCCAGGACTTTCTGCTAAACCTTCCTACTGAAGGCAATGTTTGCAGATGAAAATACATTGACCTTGTACAGTGGTACCTCGGGTTACATACGCTTCAGGTTACAGACTCTGTTAACCCAGAAGTAGTACCTTGTGTTAATAACTTTGCTTCAGGATGAGAACAGAAATAGTGCTCCAGAAGCGCGGCGGCAGCAGGAAGCCCCATTAGCTAAAGTGGTGCTTCAGGTTAAGAACAGTTTCAGGTTAAGAACAGACCTCCGGAATGAATTAAGTACTTAACCTGAGGTACCACTGTAATGTTTAATGGAGGTCTCGTGCAGTGAAGCCCACATGCCCATTTTACAAATGTCAATGGTTATCAAGTTGCTCTGAAAGACCACTGAGGCTGACATCTGCCATAGGGAATGGGCTGTGATCCCACCAGAAAGGGATTTTCACAAAGTCTTGCAGACCTATTGTCTCTTGAAGCTATATGGGAATAGTAGGCTTTGCCACCTTCTTTCCCAAGGATGGTCCATCAGAAGACTTCACCTTCATAAATACTGTCATCCTGTCTGAGTTAAACCTCAAGGCTCTGCACACATCAAGAGTGTGCCAGATCATTTCCTTTGAATGGGACAGATCTGGAGAAAAGGAGGAAAGCAACATTTCCTGTGACTGACAGAAAAGGAAGTTCACCTTTAGCACAAAAAAGTAGCCATAGAAGAAGAAGAAGAGTTTGGATTTGATATCCCGCTTTATCACTACCCGAAGGAGTCTCAAAGCGGCTAACATTCTCCTTTCCCTTCCTCCCCCACAACAAACACTCTGTGAGGTGAGTGGGGCTGAGAGACTTCAAAGAAGTGTGACTGGCCCAAGGTCACCCAGCAGCTGCATGTGGAGGAGCGGGGAATCGAACCTGGTTCACCAGATTACAAGTCCACCGCTCTTAACCACTACACCACACTGGCTATGCCACCAATTTTGAGACTTGGAATATTGAGGCAGGTGTTACTAAAACATTGCCTTAAGGGTTAGAATCTTGATTGGACAGATAGCTAAGGGTTTGAATGGCAGACCCATCAATGCTGTAAAGACCCAGTTAGCGTTCCATGATGGAAACCTGTACACTGTTGGCAGTACTTCAATTGTTTATTATTTTTAATTTTATAAATCTGAAAGTTTTTGCATATGGAAAAATATTCAATAAGTGAACGGTGGTTCTTTTCTTGCTCTCTCTAAACACATACAAGCTGGTAGAAAAAGAAGAAGAGTTTGGATTTGATATCCCGCTTTATCACTACCCGAAGGAGTCTCAAAGCGGCTAACATTCTCCTTTCCCTTCCTCCCCCACAACAAACACTCTGTGAGGTGAGTGGGGCTGAGAGACTTCAGAGAAGTGTGACTAGCCCAAGGTCACCCAGCAGCTGCATGTGGAGGAGCAGGGAAGCGAACCTGGTTCACCAGATTACGAGTCCACCGCTCTTAACCACTACACCACACTGGTACATCTCTGGTTGTTCTGAAACATTACAAATGAAGCATTACAAAAGTGCTTCCTTGGAGAACCAACGATTGAGAAGCATGATAGGCAAATAGTGTACTCAGTAAAGAGTTAGTATCATAGAATTAGAGGAGAGTTGGAAGGGACCATAAGGGTCATCTAGTCCAACTGTTTGCAATGCAGGAATCTTTTGCCCAATGTGCAGCTCGAACCCACAACCCTGAGATTAAGAGTCTCATGCTTTACCAACCGAGCTATTGCCTCAGTTTGACAACGGAGTAGATCAGACATACTGTGAACCACAGTGAGGCATTACATAAATAAGGGGATGGGAATATAGGCTAGCATGCTTACACTTCTCTTCACATACTATGCGTTCTAGAGTCTTATCCTGGTGTGAGGCAACTCACTGTTTGTTGGTTTGAACAAAATAGCAAATTATAGTTTGCTTCTAGGCAGGGTAGTATAGAAGTATCCCTACTTTTTTTTTGTTCTTGGATCAAACCAGGAAAAACATGCTTTGTTAAGCACTGAATCACTTCATTATTTCCAATACATGCGATTTTGTATGTGTTTTTGGCATTTTTGGTACAGGAAACCAAAGACTGACTATTGTAGTAGCTGTGTCTGTGTCTGGAAAATAAGGAGCACAGAAAGAAAGGATGGAGTATATTAGCAAAACACTGACTCAGTTCTTAATTTGTGACAGCTACTTCCTATCAAGACGAGAAGGAAACAGCTTTAAAAGAATGGCCCTGTGAAGACCTTAAAATCAAACTCCCATTAGTGGCATAAACTTTGGCCACAGAAATTCCCTCCAGCTGGGCCAGGCAATAAATTCTACTTGGGCTTACTTGAACGGTTGTAAAATGGATTTCATATTAACATCTCAGGAGATTTCAAACTACATTTTATTAGAAGAACTTGTTCAAGAGGCACATCATTAATAGCTAAAGTCCTTGACATACACCATGGACAAGTGAAGAGCACTGGATGTGGAAGCTTCACAGCTGTTTAGAAAAATAATAATAAAGGACCATCTCAGGGGGGTTTAATAGCATTCCGTTTCATCCTTGTTATCCTTTAGCATGCAAGTTTTAAAAAGTATCCTTGCTAATTGCAAAGGTGATTAAAAACATGGATATATGCCCAAAAGGATCTGGAATGAAACCATTTTGAAATCTGTGGCATCTGGAGTTTTAGTTACTGCCCACCTGGTCTAAATTCAAGTTGTGGGCTGGAGATGAAAAGGCCCGCATGCTAGTTCTGTTCCCTCGAGTCATCTGCTCTACATATGGAGTGCACATATAATGGGTGACGGGATTAGATATGCAATGAAATATGGTTTATGGGATGGATACCTCAGCAACACCGAAGCCTTTCATCTCTCTTGGTCACTGTTGGTATCAGTCCAAACCAGGTGGGTAGTGGATGCCTGAAAAGAGTGACAGCTGACACCTGCTGTTCAGCAACCAACAGTGGATGAAATGAACCTTTAAGACTAGTTTGTGGTGGATATGCCTTTTACTCTTTGTAACTCTATGCAGATGTAAACAAAAATATGAAAAAATAGGATTTTACAAACGACCAAAACATTCCATCCATCTCTCTCTCTCTCTCTCTCTCTCTCTCTCTCTCTCTCTCTCTCTGAAAAATTTGAGTGTACAAATAAAGTAAATGAAACAAAAGAAAAGAGTGCTTGAAACTATAGTACAACACAACATATAGGTGTATAAATAATGCTGTTATTCCAATCTATATAAAATTATCAAAAATATTACTCTGGACCCTTTAGATCAATGGATAGAAGATACGGCAACTCTTGCAACATAGGAGCAGATTGCTTTTAGATGCAGATTGTATATGGATAAATGCGATGATATTTGGAATCCATTTATAAAAATTATAAGGATTTGCCAAAACATTCCATATTTTGGGTGTTGAGGCTTCAGCAGTGAGTTGCCTCAGTATCCCATTTGTAAACATGGATATATAAATATGGCTATATTAATACTAATCCACTTTGCAAAATTAAAATTCCTGAGATCCCTGAATTGCAGCGGGTTGAACGAGATGACCCTTGGGGTACCTTCCAACTCTACAATTCTATGATTCTGTGAAAATTGTTCTAAAGCTTGCTGTGATATATCCATGCAAGGATATATGAACATTCCAAGGTTTTCTAGAAATATTTATCATTGTTGTTATTACTTATTGAATCCTTATAATCTAAATTTAAGAGGTCAGCGTAGAAATTGTTGTTGTTGCTGCTGCGGCTACTACCATTTTAATTAATTAATAATAATAATAATAATAATAATAATAATAATAATAATAATTTATACCCTGCCCATCTGGCTGGGTTTCCCCAGCCACTCTGGGCGGCTTCCAACAAAATATTAAAAAGATGACCCACTTGTCATCTAAGGTCCCAGGGCAGGTTACAACAATTTAAAATGCAACATTAAAAACAGTTCTAAAGACATATAGGTTTTTTTTTTTATGTAACAAATCTTAGTGATTTTTCTCCATTAAGCCTTTCCTTAGTGGTGATAAAGTAGCTAAAGGAGAATACTTCTCTTAATTAATTTCGCAGACACTCTCCAAACACACAAATATGCATACATGGGACACAATCCTGCTTGCCAGCAGAAGCGTAGTGTCCCCGTACAGCCACATGATTTGTCCCTTACCCGTTTTACAAGAAGCCTGGTTACTTTAACAGACAACCTCAGTATATTACAGGCTTATCCAAAAACACACTTTCCCACAATATGCTGAGGGCCATAATATAGGGAATTGAGAGCCTTATAAAGCAGCAATAATCTTTAACCTCTGACATCCTACAAGGAGATACTGCATTTTATATATCGAAATGAGCAATTTTAACATCCCACCATTAATTATTATAACTCTTTCATTAAAGGTAAGACACCAAATCCTTAATAAAAAATGATAACTTGGCATTATATGTCACTTTACTTCTTGTCTCTTAAAATGCTAATATCTAAAGAGTCAAATAGGACGTGCTGTAGTTTATCCTCCTCCACCACAGGCAAATTTCAGCATTATAGGCATAAAATGCCACCTCTTGCTTTTAGCCCTTGTTATATCAAATGTAAGCAGATTTTCATTAAGTTCACTGGAAGGGAACATTTCACTTTAGCTGCAGTATCCCTTCATTGCCTGAGCTTTTCTGCTGTACTGAAACCTGCTGGGAGGCCATTTCCCTCTTCTTTCTTTATGACCTCATTTGATACTGTGCCTGAGTAGTTTGGACATTTTTGTTTGGTTTACTTTCTTAACTCAATCCCCAGAGCCCCTTTTATGGCCTGGTGAAATGTGGCTCCCACAATTTTCATTAGAAGTAAAGAGTCACCTTTTTATTTCTTTGGGTGAAACAGAGGGACCCTTTCAGAAGAAAGCTTATTATGTAACAAAAGCAGGAAAAATGACTCTTTTAAGGAGTTCACAGGTGATATATTATGTTGGTCAAATTATGCGCCCCCCCCCGGCCTCTGGAAAGTATTTGTAAGCTTCTGCCTGTGAAACACATTTTACAACAAGGTCTAATGCTTGATATTTTTCACAAATGAAAGGAGGAATACAAGAAAACATTGCTTTTTTTGGCAAGGTGAATGAGGAAGAACTTAGGTGGACTGTTCTGCTTCTATGAATTATCAGAATAGAGCTGCCTGCCTGTAGTTTACAGATTGTGTCCATCCTTGGCTTATTATTAAATTGTCGGGGATTCAAAGGGTAAATCTCTTCCAATCTGCCAGCTGAAAGAATACAGTCCAGCAACTGAGAGATCCTGTGAGGCTTCTGGCTATCTGTTTTGCCTCAAAGAGCAAGCACGCTTTACTCATGGATAGAAGAAGGTGAACTGTAGAATCTCCCAGCTTCCTAAGCATAATGGTTTGCAATCTCACGTTCCTTTTCACATCATATTACAAAACCATCCACACACAGCACTGGCCTTACCTCATGCAGCAGGGAGAAGCTGCCTTTCTCTGTCTATCTTTTGTGCCTTACAAATATTGCATCACAACTGCAAACTCCACTTGAATTTGAGTTCCACAAGTGGACTATCCACCTTTGACAACTGCTACCCACTTCAACAAAGAAGTGGCTTTCTCAATCTGCAGTTTATGCATCAGTTTGTGCCAGCTTCCCAAGAAAAAGATTATTCACCCCATGTCCTCAGAGGACCTAGTCCTACATCAGTATGAGTTTTGTTAAGACTTTCTTGGACCCAGACAGTTGCTTTCAGCTTATTACTGTGGTAATCAAATTTCTGCCTCCACATTTCCTACATCACCCTCAAGTCATGTGATGCTGTATGAAATACGTTCCTTTAATAGTCGCTTGCCTCATTCTGGCCAAGGACACATTGTCCTCGTGTAGATGAAATTAAAATGACTGCATTGTTTCACTTGCCAATGAGACTTCACGTACATATTTATACATGCATTTCTAACAGCTACTTTGGCTGATGGGAAAAGCAGTGGCTGCCACTTCTAAATCTGAGATGACTAAAGTCCAGCTGTTAACTGCTGCTTTTTCAGACCCAACCAAGGCAAGGTTTTGGGTGTGTGTGTGTGTGTGTGTGCCTTTTTTATGCATAACAAAACAATTATTTCCATAAGCAAACAGTGGGGAACTGCTCTCATTTCCTTAAACATGGTTTTGGTATAAGAAGAGAAGCAGGTAAAGAAAACTATCTCAGAGCCTGTACTAATGGGACTTAACTCTCTCAGGCACCAGGGCGAGTTACCAACAATTATCCTATGGGAAGGATTCTTTCCAGCAGGGAGAGAGGGAGGCAGGCAAAGACTATCTCAGTCTGATTTGGGTTGGCTTCAAGTAGCCCCAGCCATTTTATCACCAATTGCCCTGTGGGAAAGAACTTGGTGGCTTTTTATATGCTGAGCCTGTAGGCAGTGTTTTTATTTTCTATTTTACTGGAAGCGTTTTTCTTCTGAAGGTGAGACACAAACAACTGCCATGAAATAGATAAATGTTGTTTTACTTGTGTTTAAGCTTTTGGAAAACATTTCTGTATGCTCATCAAACTATAATTTAAGGACCTGTATAGTATAGGTTTAGTTGGTTTGGCCTGAAAGTACCCTTTCCAACACATAACCAGTGCATTCTAGTGAGGTTGTTAGTGGAGGGGTTTTTTCAGAATGGAGGTTACTTATTTAATCCTTGACAAGATAAGCAGCAGTGCCTAAGCTTTTGGGAGCTCAGATTTGTGTTGCCACCCCAACACACTGTCCACAGACTCCATTACAAAGTCAAAACTTACATGCTTAACTACTGGCACCATAGAAAATGCAGAAGGAACAACAACACTAACTAAACGTGGGTAGATATCACCATTTGCTGCACAGAATAGGGAAGAATGCCACCTTGTTTAATTGCCTTCTTCATGTTATTCTGATGTGTAACTCTTTCCCTGGGCAATCTAGAAACTTAATTGAGTGTCTAATCATAGATGTCAGAGCCATTGAGACTGGTTTTGAACAGCACTGAGACAAATAATATTAAGTTATCAGAAACTTTCTGAGGTAATTTTTTTAAAATTACAACAGTGGCTTTCCTCTTGTCTGATGCTTGCAGTTAGGGCACACAGAGCAATATACAGTAGGAATGTTTTTTATTCATCAGGTTGTGTAGGATTTAATTAGCATGTGGTTTTAAGGGAACAAATTTGCATTTCAACAGTGAAGAACCCCCAGAACTGTGTGTCAGGGTAGAGGGTAGAGTGGGGAGCAATATTTCACTGGTTCTTGCACTGGCTGCCAGAATGCTTTCATTTCATTCTGAGCTAAAAGTATTGCTAAGTTGAGTCTTAAAGACTTGAATCTTAAATGCCTGAAGAACTGCCTTCTTCCGACAGGGCCTGCCTTCTCCCCAAACAAGGCCTTCCATTGTCAGGTATAATACATGACATAAGAGAGGGCCTTTTCCATAGTGGCGATCTGATTATGGAACTTGGTCATTTTCTCAAGACTTTGGTTGTTTTTAACTGTTCTGCTTGAACTCTTCACTATATTTCAGTTTCTGATTATTTTAAATCTGATGTTGATGATATTTTTAGCAGTTCTCTCTATAAATGGATGGCTCCAAGTCATTCAGGGTTTTTATTGTTCCCCAACCTGGTATTCCAGGAGGAAGGGCGGGATATAAATATTTAACAATGTTTACATTATTTGTTTCAGTTGTTCAGCTCATTCAGTTTCAACTTTTTGACTTTCTCAACCAGTTCATCCCACTGTTTGTTCAACAAAAGCCAAGGAGACCCAACAAAATAAAAGAGGACTTTTTATTTGGATTTAGGCTATAAGTGACTACATTTTATAGATGTGTTGTCCATTGTTGACAGCAGAGGTCCAATTTAATTGATACCTAAAGGCACAATTCAGTGAATAACAAACAGAACTTCCATTTTTCTAGTGAGCTAGAAAAAAGGCAGAACTTCAGTATGATATTTAGCCAAAGTTCATATTTGGGGGGTTTGTTTGTGTGTGAGAATGTGTTTTGTTTGTTTGCTTGCATCTCTGGAAATGGGACAAAGCCATTATATTTGGGCATTATAGTTTGGGCATTTCAGAGGTGTGTTTTCTGCTTTACTTTAGCTTTGAAGTCTAGCAGTGGTAGGGAAAAAAAATTGGTCTGTGGTTCCTAACCATATCCCAGACACCTTGGAAATTAAAGCCTCAAGGAATTTGCTTTTGTGCATGTTACAAAAAAGAATATCACAGCCGTCCATGATTTTGTCAAAGCGATCTAATTCCATCACTTTTAAAAGGATTGTAGTCTTTTACCTTAGACCATAATAATAATAATAATAATAATAATAATAATAATAATAATAATAATAAAAAGAAGCTCAGTCAGCCACAATGTCCTTTGGGTTAAATCTGCCCAGAATTATACACGTGAAGAGCAGCTCAGTGGCAGCAACCTGTCATTAAAAGATAAGATCACTTTAAGCCATCAGGGGGGAAACGTAGTTACTTCTGTTTGATCTTAGAGGAAAACAGCTATAATTCACACTATATATAATTTAACAGAGGGCAAAGGCTTTGCAAACACAAGAATATTATTTATGATCTCTCAACATAAGTCTATAAAATACTGCATTTTGAAATGTTAAAAATACCATTATACTTCAGTATAATACCTATTTCTTCTAGCGCTCACATTGTTATGAAAATAGCTATTGATTTCCGGCTGCAGCCAACAGATGGAATGTCTGGAACAGGGTGTTTGTTGTCATAACAACAGTGGACTGACAGCCCTGTTGAGAGCTTAACTTAAATTAGATAGCAGAGCCCCACTATGCAACCCTCAATTATTTGACCCCCCTTTCTAAAGTTCAAGGCGCAATATCAGTAGCTTTATATCAGAGTAAATAACATCCCCCTTTTGCCAGATCTCAGCATACCTAAATGCAGTTGACATTCCCCAAGAGTCTTTCAATGATTTAAGTGTGCCCTTGTTTGCTCTGCTTGCTAACCCCTCTTACTGCCATTTCCACCACATTAACACCCTAGAGCTTCCCTTCTCACCCCATGAAACTACTGAGCACACTTTTTACCATCCCAACTCTGTTCTTGAAGCCACTTTTCTGTTCTGCAGTCTGACTTTGCTTCCCTGTTTTCACCATCACCCCTGTCCATGCCTCCCGCTTTCCTTTTGTGGAACCCCACCCTGCACACAACATCCCGTGTCTTCCTCCTCCAACAGTTTGCAACTACGAAGCATCCTTTTCACCTTATGAAGCTCCCATCCTGTCCTATTATACAGATTCTTTCATACCCCTGCTTTTATCTTCATTCCCATGCCTCCTACTCCATCCATTTTTGCAACCTCCTTTGCACACCCATTTTCACCTTCACTCCTTTCCTCCTTCCATCCTTCTCCATTTATCAACTTTCCTTTACCATGCAGATCAGCATGATTTCCATGCCTCTTGTTATGCAGCCCGCTTTGCACACACACTGCAATGATATATGTTACTGTACAGTCATACCTCGGGTTACAGATGCTTCAGGTTGCGTGTTTTCAGGTTGCACACCACGCCAAACCCAGAAGTACTGGAATGGGTTACTTTCGGGTTTCGGCGCTTGCGCAGAAGCACTAAATTGTGCTTTGCGCATAAGCGCCAAATTGCAACCCGCGTGTGCGCTGATGTGGCACTGTGGGTTGCGAATGCTGCGGGTTGTGAACGTGCCTCCCGCATGGATCATGTTTGCAACCCGAGCGTCCACTGTATCTTTAAGAAGAATAGATATTAAGAGCAAGCTTGTCAGTTACAGAATCTGGAACCTTAAGTTGAGGACAACGCATGGTACCAGGAGTGAAGTACATGACAAGTGTAACATACTGTGGAATATTTAAGGCCTCCACATCCCTTATCTCTCACACAAGGCAACTGAGGATTGCAAGAGGGAGAAGTTTAAAACAGCCCTATTTTTCCTTTCAGTGTTGTTGCCATCTTGCTTCTTGTCTGAGTAAAGAGTGGGTTTAGGGACAGTGATATGAAAATTGTGGATTTAAACAATGGCAGATGTTTGAGTAAAGCAGGGATAGAGGCACACAGAGGGGTTATTTTAAAAAATGAACAAACAAACCAGTTTTAACAAGAAGAAATATCAGAGATGGGTACAACATCAAAAGGCTAACAAAACAGAGCCTTTTCCAACTCCCGTCTTGTGCACATTGTTTTAAGCTGTCACTCCTTGCTCACTCTACTCAAACCTCTGTCATTATTTAAAATCACCATTTTTTCTTATCAGTTTCTTTTCACTTGTTTTGTTCAAATCTCTGCTGTTTTTGTAAAACTGACATTTTCCTTTCTGCTCCCTCCATCCTTGTTTTACTCAAACTTCTGCCACTGTTTTAAACCACCACTTTACTCCTCAGTGTTCCTTCCTTCTCTCTCCTATGCAATGGCCACTGCTGCTGTGCAACATGCCTTTTCTTTCAATGCTCCCCTCCTCTGCCTTGACTTCAACCTCTAATGGAAATTTAATGATGCCAGCATGAGCATAGCCGGGGGGGGGGAGGTGGCCGAGAGGCAGCTGCCCCCCCCCAAAATGAAGTAAATAAATAAAAATACATAACATATCAGTTCCCCCCATAACATAAAGCCTGTCCCCATTAATGGATATATCCTTTATTTATGGTGAAAATAAAGTCCAGTTGTGCACTCCTTGGTCAAGAAAACCAGCATGAACTGAAGATCTCACAAGGAATGGAGCAACAGCTTTCGAAAGCAGCTCTACCACCACCAGAAAGCCCAGAGAAGTGATATCAAGGAGAATTGCTCATCTGATTTTATCTAAATTCATGCTGCCCAATCAGAAATCAGAATCCTTCCTGATCATTTGGGTCACACTTGCATAATATTTCTCATGAAATTGTTCTTACTGGTACCTTTAAAATATTTTGTCAAACTCTTTCAGTCTTTGTAAATTTCCCAGCTACTTTAACTAGTTATAAAAATCTAGACAGAATATATAGATGTAGGCTAGCACAACTGACCAAAAATAAACACATTTTCATAGATATAAAAAGCAGAGACATCACCTTGCCAACAAAGGTCTGTATCGTTAAAGCTATGGTTTTCCCAGTAGTGATGTATGGAAGTGACAGCTGGACCATAAAGAAGGCTGATCACCAAAGAATTGATGCTTTTGAATTATGGTGCTGGAGGAGACTCTTGAGAGTCCCATGGACTGTAAGAAGATCAAACCTCTCCATTCTTAAGGAAATCAGCCCTGAGCGCTCACTGGAAGGACAGATCCTGAAGCTGAAGCTCCAATACTTTGGCCACCTCATGAGAAGAGAAGAGTCCCTGGAAAAGACCCTGATGTTGGGAAAGATGGAGGGCACAAGGAGAAGGGGATGACAGTGTTCTTGAAGCTACTAACATGAGTTTGACCAAACTGTGGGAGGCAGTGGGAGACAGGAGTGCCTGGCTGCTCTGGTCCATGGGGTCACGAAGAGTCGGACACGACTAAATGACTAAACAGCAACAACGGCTGAATTAAACTTTTTAACTAGTTCATATTAAAGAATCACATGATTTGTATATTGTATAAACCAAACTATGGTTTGTCAGGCCAGCTTTACTCCCCATTGTCTTTTTTTTACTGCTGTTATATACTAAGCTATGCCGAGGTTTGTCCTTGGCTACAATTTGTGGTTAGCGAGGAGAAAGCTTAACACATCAAACCAAATCTTGAAAGGAGCCCAAACATCAGATTTCATCTGCTGAAATGGGCATTCACCTTGGTAGCCAGGAATCAAGTGAAAGGGAAGAAATGGTCTTGTCATATTCCCTAAGGGGGTTATCTAAAGTCCAGTTTCATAACAATCCTGCCCATGACTCCAAATCATGCACAGCTGACAAAACAAATAAATAACATGAACATGGGCTGCAATTGTGTACACTGGACTAGGTAATGGCCATAATTCCCCTTGCAGTTTTATTCCAAGTGCAGCCGTCTCTGTGCGGGCTGCTGTATTTCACACATAACTGTGGTTATGATAACACTTGTGATGGGGAATCTCATAGTTTATTAAAAATGCCATATTGCATTGTGGTACCAGTACTGATTTATAGCACATTGCTTTTCAGCTAGCCTCATACGAATGCTTCTCCAGAAATATTTCACTGCAAAAGAGGAAGGAGCAATGTCATGTAAGTTGTCCCTAAAGAAATAGCATTGGTTTGCTACTCTTCTTTCTGGACAGATATCGAATAACTGATTTTCAACACAGAAGATGCAGTAGTATTTTTTGTGGATGTACTTCAAAGTCAGTTTCAGCTTCGTTATTAACACCACATTCCAGGGCTCAACCCTCGCAAAACATTAGGTTGCTAGGGTCTACCTGGGTTAGCCCTAGTTCAAAGTAAGCTTGAAGAAGTGTGTTCCAAGTGAGTAGGATGGGAGTGGGGAGTTACATATATAGCTCACATTGAAATAAGTAAAAATAATAATAATGAAGGTGTTTGCTCAATTTGCTGTGATTTCAATGAAGTTCCTGGCGGATGCTGCTAACCTGTTTCCCCTAAAAACACCTTTGCATAGCAATTGCCAAATTCTTTTATTCCTAAATCATATCGGAGTGACCCTTTAAGAGGCAATCTTACATAAAACACACACACACACACACACACACACACACACTATCCGTATGGCCCAGTGCAGCACCAGAGTAAAAAAAACATGTGTGTGTGTTCATGCACGTGCAAACTCCTCTCTGGGGCCTTCATCTTTGCAAAGTCCCAGTAAGTCATAGTTTGGTTTAGAGTATCACGCAAATCAGGCCAATGTTGTTCAGCATTATTTGCTATGGCCAACCTTAATCAGTGTGTGTGTGTGTGTGTGTGTGCGCGCGCACACACACACACACATCTCAATATATCTCACTAAACATATATGCTGTAGAAGCTGAAGGGTATTTAAAAAAAATTCTTTTTTCCTGCCCCCCAAATATCTGACCACTTTAAACAGCAGTGCTTAGACATATACCAGCTCTCCAGTGTAAGTATCACAACTTCCTCTTGAACACAGCACAGACAACATACGTACTTGATTATATGATGAGTAACTAAATAATTCCACCATCACTGCAAAATTTCATCTGCACAATGTCATGTGTACTTGAGGGAAGGGTGAGCACTATAATTAAGTATTAAGCCGTTTCACTAGCACGAGTCTGCCATAAAGTATGAAATGGCTATTATTAATATCCTTAAGGTCCCATTTTATGTACAAGGTTAGTGGAATACAGATTGAATAGCTTAAAAAAACAAAATCTTCTGTACCATTGTATGTGTATGCTTTTGTGTGAAGATGCAAAGACTGCAGCAGATGTGAATAGTGATAACTACTGATGCTAAAAGTGATGCAAAAAGGTTAAAATGTCAGGCTCCCATGCACTATCTGGTCATAGTTATGGTTATGGTTATGGTTTTTCCAGGACACGTCCTCTTTTTCATGGGTAGAGTCGTCATAGCCATCCATAGTTAAAAGCAGGTCAGCAAAATGTGTCCTATTTTTTGCTCTTCAAAATAAGGCACCTCTATAATTCCACTATGAATTCTGGCAGCTGGTGAAATACGGGAAGAAATGAAACTGCTTCTATCAGTGGGAAGAAACAATTGAAACACGTTCTTAATGTGGGATAAAAGAACAGGCATATCAGAAGCTAAACTGCTGCTGTGGAACAAAAGGAACTTTTTTGGCACTATTTAAAATAGTTTTTAGAGAAGTGAACTCAGAGAGTGGTATTTTGCCTCTCCCAACTTCTTGGTTCCTATCTCACTTTGCTAGAAGAATAGAAAAGATACAGAGTCGTCGGATAAGCATAAAGCTGCCACCATTGTGCCGTAGAGGCAAGCAGTGCATTTATTTCGTGACCAGATGCTAGTTCCGGCTGAAAAGGAATATCAAATTAACTGAAATTGCAGCTTCAGACACCTCCTGCCTCTTTACTTTCTAATTGTTGACTCTTCTGTTTTCACAAAGAAGGTAGGATGTTGCTAGGAGGTTGAATGGCACCCTCCTCCGTGTCCTTTGTGAAAAAGTAGCCCCAAATTTAGCTTTGTCTCCCATGGCAAAGGAACTTTTCAGCATGTTTCCTGTACATGGCAGAAATGTGCCACCAGGAGAGGGAGGACTCAGGGACAAAAGTTCAGGGTCCCTGTCAGCTGAATGAGCAGCAGGATCTGCAAAATTAGCAGGGCTGGCTGGCCACATTTTGAAGCAAATGCTTTCCCACATCATCCAGAAAGACAGCGGTCACTGGAAGGGAAGGACTATGTTATTAAGTTGTTCCTTGCCTTCTGAGGCAACCCAACCGCTGCAGAAAGTTGCATTTTTCTCCTTCTGCTCCCTATATTTAAAGTGGGGAAATTTCTTCCCCCTTTATTTTTTATTCTTGTATGTGTGTGTGTTTAAGACTGCATAAGCAGTGCAACTTATAGTGAGCGATGAGCTTAATAAATAATAATAATAGTTTATATTATTAATGTGGGCATAATACAAAAATCCCCTAGAGGTCTACCTAGAAGAGATAATCGTGACAACAACTGCCTTCCACATTATCGCATTTTCCTATAGTAGCTGAATGCTTCCCATGGTTGCTGAGCATTAACCTACCTTTGCCAGTTACATGTCTCAAAATACTGGGATTTGTTTTCAAATCTGGGGAATAATTTTCAGTTCTTCATACTGGTAAACATAGGAATAAAAACCCCTAAGAGATAAAATTCATCCTATGGGTGCTGCAGCCTGAAGGTCTCAACTGTCATCATTTCAGCACTATAAATATCTGCATATTTCAAAAGCTTGGCATATGGAATACATTAAGTGCTGTCCTGTGTATGATTGTGGTTCACTGTGGATTCTTTTGCTTCTGTTTTTAATTCCAAATGCGTTGGGCTACATTTTCAAGTCTCAATGAAGCCAAAGGAACGAGGTTTTAACCCCGCTTCTACTCCATGCCTCAGTGAGTATAAATCAGGGCACTGGCCTCTTTAATGCTGATAATAATAGATAATAATAGAATTTTTACACACACAGGCTTGGCTCATGCATGACAGTAAGCTATAGTATAAAATCTGGCTCTCTGATAATCACTTGCATTCTCAAATCTCACATACCTTACTCCTTGCCTTGCATTTCAGGAAAAAGGGAATAACCCCCCCCCCATTTTGTTGGCTGCACTCCTCCCCATATGTACCCCATGCGAACCAGTGCTTGTGGTTTCTTTCTTTCCAAAAGTGAGGCTTTGTTTCTGGCTTATTGCTTGTGGTTTGTGAGAAACAAACCACCAGCACTGGTTAGCAGTGTGTCTGCTTCATCTGGTATGGCCAAAGGGAGTGGTAACTACCATGCACCATGTAAGATTACATACAAACAGGGTCACAAAAACATTACAGTTCTATCCAATGCTGCGTGAGCGGAATTCCAGTTGTGCATCAGGAGTTTCTCTTCCTCTTTTCCCCACATGCACCCCAAAATCAATTCTAATAAATAGTGAAAGTTGGCACACTGCAAAAAGTAAATGCATCTTAAAGCAGATTTGGAGAATATATATTTTTTGCAACATGAAGAACAGAGAAGCAAAAATGATTGTAAAACAGCTTAAGTGAATAATTCCAGGTTGATGGGCAATTGGGAAACCTGAGGCTTCTGCAGTCATAAAACTGACACTGGAGAAGAAATGGCTACAGAATCTGATCTCACAGCAATACTAAATCCATAGTGATACAGAGCTAGTGTTAGAAAGGGGTCTCATATGTCTAATAACAAGAATTTCAGCTGCTAGAGATGCTGCATATCATCTCTGACCTCCGTCTGTGACATCTGTATTCATGATATTGTTAGATTATTTATGCGATGCTTATTTCTATTCCTTTCCCCCCTATCTTTCTCATTTGGAGGGAGGGGAGAGGTCAACAGTGACACTACTCAGTTATTGTTGCAACTGGGTGGTTATTGTTTACTCTACTGATGAGGAATTTTGCTAGCACCAGGATATTGCACACAGGGCCTCTTGCTGGTGGTGACATGAGTCTCCTAGATATCTGGTGAATATGTCCTTCCCAAATCACCCACTATGGTTGACCTGGCATTTGAACTGAGTCTCCCAAGGACTAGTTGGAGTACATTGGCTTTTGTGAGTCTGTATCACAAATGTGTGGGTCTGGCGGGACTCCACCACCTCAGAACACACACAAATATTGCTTGTCTCTCTACTTCTCCTCCCCCTGCAAAACTCCCCATACTTCAAAATTAGTTTAGAAGGCTTTGAGTCTGAACCTTTTCATGACATGTTCTCTTTCCAATTGAAGGAGGGCTTTTTTGGGTCTGGCAGCACTTTCACACAAACAGTCCCTATGTACATTTGATGTTCTGTGAAGACTGCATGAAGTGTTTGCCTAATCTACACCATGGCTTAGCAGAAGTGTGTTGGCTGCTAGGGAGGAGATCACAACTGCTTTGCTCTTCCGTGGTCCTTTTAGTTCATTGCAGCGTAGCAACTATGTGAAGGTTTGGCGTAGTGTGTTGTCTGAACCTGGGACTGACGTGGAGTTCTCTCCACCATAACCATGATCTGCAGTCAAGATATGTTCATGGCTACAGACTGGGATTGAGGAGGAGAGATCTTAACTACTATTAAAACAACACACTAAACGAAACCTTGGACTAAAGGTTTATGGACTGGGAAGGAGCAATGAGGGTGTCAGTTTCTCTTTGGGAGCCAACATTTTTGGTGGTCCCAGTAAGAACCTTCAGGTCCTACAGAAGTGCTTTTAATATTAATACAATACTTGTTTAAATGACAGCATATTAACTATCACATTTCTCTGATTCATATCTTTATCTGATATTTGATTTCAATAGCAGCATTGTTATCTGAATACCTTCAGATGGTAAAATCTAGTGAAAATTAAACTCAGTAACTGGTGTTAAGAGTCCAGCTCAGTGTCTTTAATTTAGAATCGTAGTAACTAACCAAACTTGCTAGAATTATTTGTGAGCAGGTATTAATAAAATGATTTCTATTTTCTAACCATTTTTTCTTATATCAGCACTACTCTCTTTTTAAATACAGAGTATCTATGTTTGTCATGTTAATCATTATGTATTCAATGGGCTTAATAGTGAGCTGTTATTTGTAGTTCTATTTTCCTCCCTTTCCTTAATTTTCTTTTTAAAACCCTTTATAGCACAGCATGAAAAGAAGCATTACTTCATTCAGAACTATTATTTTGCAAAACAAGCCTTCCCATTTCACCTGAACATGGCCTTTAAATTGCTGCCTGGGACACCAGGTCTCACTACGACTATTTAGCTAGCTCAGTGTTCTACATGCTACAGGAGAATTCTTCTCAGCTAAAATCAAAGTGTAAGCACATTTTACCTGCCACTTGGTACTTTTAATTATGTATACTTGCATTTGCTTGCTTTTTCTTAACACTAGGGGACCAACTTTTTCTTCATCAGATCTTGCATACAAGTGAAGAATAACTGAGGAGATAATGTTGGTGGGAGGAGGGGGGAAAGAATAAAGAAAACTGGTTGCCAAGATTTATTTCTTCTTCAAGTCCTTTTCTCAATTATGTGCAATCTTCTGACACAGGGGAAAAACAATTACCCCGTGATATGATCACATGATTTTTTCTGAATAGGCTGCTTCAGAAAAACATTTCACTATATGAAAACAAAAGCCAAATTACACATGGCTGCTCAATGTGTCTCTTTAAGTTATCGCTTACTCCAGCCATAGGCAAATTCAGCCCTCCAGCTGTTTTGGGACTACAACTCCCATCATCCCTAGCTAACAGGACCAGTGGTCAGGGATGATGGGAATTGTAATCTCAAAACCATCTGGCGGGCCAAGGTTGCCTATGCCTGGCTTACTCATTTGGTCGATTCCGAGTCTAAAAATCAGCAAGCTATAGGTGTATACCACTTTCCAGTTGAACAAGCCAGCCCACTGAGACATAAAAAGCTGGATGAGGGCATGGCCTAACATAGGCTTATCACAATATTCATACCCTCCAAGTGTCCCAATTTTCCAGGAACAGTCCCGGAATTATGAAAACTGTCCTGGTTTTTGATTTGATCCCATACTGTCCCTATTTTCCCCATCAATGCCAGGGACAGGGAGAGCGATGGTGATGGCTGAAGCTGAAAGGGAGCATCCCGTTGCCTCTCCATGGCTGCTACTGCCAGCTTCCCCCTTTGGGCAGCTCCTGGAGAGTGGGCAAGGAGGAGGAGAGGCTGCAGCCGCTGAGGCCCAGCCCCATATGACATGCTGGCTCTGAGGGGCAGACAGAGGGGCAGACAAGGTGTATTGATTTTTTTAAAAAATGCTTTGTGCATCCGCATCCAATCTTGTCCTTTTCTAAAATTTATTTATTGGTGTGTGTTTTTCTTTTTGTAAATCTACCAAAGAACAAAACAAAATGGGATTAAGGGGTGGGTGGGGAGGTTGAGGAGGGTCATCTGGGTGGGAGTGAGGAAAGTCCCTATTTTCATCAGAGGACTGTTGGAGGGTATGCAGTATTGTAAGCTGTACAGCTGTATACACACCATGCCTTTAATGCCCATTTGAAACCCATTCAAAGAATTCTGGGCACTGCAGTTTACGCCACACAGAGTTACAATTCCCAGCCCAGAGGGAAAGAACATGCTCCAGAATAGCACATCATTTCCCTTGGATATTTTGTTTCTCTTCTCTTTGAATCGTTTCTCTTTCGTTTTAATTATGTGTGTTTCTTTGCTCTCACCTCTTCTAATTTTCTAATGCCTACCTCCGATATTTCTTCTATAGCTTCTCCCTGTTGCATTGTTTTGCTATGACTGTCAGCAAGAATTGTATACGAGGCATAACATAAATTATTCCAGTTGCATTATTTATTTCATAATCACTCCCAGAAAATTTATTCCTTACTTGCTGAATTAAACATTTTTAGAGGTCAGTCTTAATAACATGTACTGTACTTGCATGGGAATTCTAGATATATATATATTGTGCCAACAACTAATTGTTGCAAAAGAGGCCATTACAACAGCAATGTAGAAACACTGGGCCACTATTTCATGGACAGTCGTGAGTGGTTCCATGCAGATGGCATGGTGATGATTGTCTGAATATGTGACCTTTGCATATTTATTAACCTAGATTTCATTTTGATTTTTGTATTCCAACTTTTAACAAGGTGCTACACATTAAATCCCCAAAGAGTTGGGCAAGCACCCATTCATCCACCCACAGAACAATCCTATGCATATTTATTCAGAAGTAAGTCCCACTTCAAGTACCTTAGGCTGCAATCCTACACACACTGATGTGAAAGTAAGCCCACTGAATTCAGTGGGATTTACTTATGAGTAAACATGCATAGGGCTGCTATGTCAGTCGCCTTTAACAGGCTCCTCTGCTGCCCCCTGAGTCAGAGCACTGATCCTCTCAATCATAGTTCATATTCTATGACAATGATTCTCCTGTCCCTTTAAAATCATTTACAACTATCTTCTCCTCTCCCCATCCCACATATTTTACTTTCCCCCTTACAGCAGCATGTCGTTGATGTCCTATATAAATGTTAATGAGAATTGTAGCTGTAGATGTACTGAGAAGCTCTTCTGGAAACACTGTGATCACTGCCAATACAAATTAGTTGCTATTAATACTCATTTGCGGATATCATGCAGAGAATTTGCAAGAGTTTTGTTTTCTTCGGTAGTGATTATATATTTTTTAAAAGCATCATAGTCATAAAGGATAATTTTCTGCAGCTCATTCATGGCATTATTTTTCTCTCTTTTACTGCTTCAAACATTCTCCTGCCAGCTACTATGTATACTAAGCTACTGTATATACTACAATCTGAAAGGATAACAAACAGAAAATATGGTTGTTGCCACAGATGATCCAAGCCCAAAGCTTTCTTTCTGTCATGCCCCCATTTCTTCGTTCTTGCCACCCACATGAAATCAGGATGAAGGCCAAATGCATTTAAAGCATTTTAAAAATATGATCCATTACCACTGTGGCATGAAAACAAGACATTTTGGGGGGAAATGTCTCAACCACAAATATTGCAGGAATAGAGGTGAAGGACAGAAATGGCCAGGTGGGTAAAACTTGGCATATTTGTGAGGTATCTCCATTACAGTTTTGGTCTGCTTCTGCACTCAGTGCTTGAGTTTCTTTGGAATGTATATAATTTAAGAACTTGATTGCAGACATTTTGCATTAGCATCTGTATTGAAAAACTCTGTGTTCTGCTGGAGTGCAGAATGCTAGCCCAAGTTTTTGCAATTCTTTTATCATTCAATAGTCAAGAAACATTTTCGTCACTACATTTTTTGTGGCAGTAAGGAATACATAAATCAAGCAAGGACAATCGATATAACAGCATTTCATGCCAAACAAGCTGATAGGCAATGTAAGATGACAAATGTGACACCTATGTGTCTTAACATCCAAAAAGGTTTATTACAAACATCACCTCACCTTTACTCTAACTCTCCAAGCCACCACAAAACAAAGACATGCAAGGAGAAGACAAGACACAAAGATGACAGGCAAGAGGCAATGTCATTCTAGCAACAACAGTACAATGCCTGTCTTCAGAAAAAGTGATCCCACACATGTTAAGTAGCCAGTGATCCAAAGCCATTTGTCAGGAAAAAAAAGAATATAGAATGTATGCAGAGAATGATGGCTGTGCAATCACCTGGAACTTATCATTGTAGATGACACACAAGACTGTAGTGCAGGTAGAGATGAAGAAGTAGAAGAAATGGATCTAGAGCCCATGCGTAAGGCAACACATGTCATTTGAGGCTCAAACAATTTTAATAGAACTCTAGAAGTGCCTAGGACACTGAAGCTATCAAGGTGCAAAAAGACTATGCAGAGAGAAAAATTAGCTCAGTTCTTGCATAACACCATTGTTAACGTGTTGGATGAGCCACCCTCACCCATCAATACCTGAAAGACAATGTGACCCAGGGGCTCAATAGTGACACAGAGGACCTACTCCTCATGGGATTGGGGAAGGCTGTAGTATATTAGTAGAACATTTATGTTGCATGCAGAAGGCATGCAACATCCCTGGCACCTCTCGGTTGGGCTGGGAGAAACCCCTGCTTGAAACCTTGGAGACCCATTGCTAGTCAGTGTAAGACAATACTGAGCTAAGATGGATCAATGACTCCTTTCTTTGAAAAAGGGAGAAGGAATTGCCCAAGTGGCTCACATGTTGAAATGACTTGGCAGCTGTGTGCAGAACACAAGGTCTGCTGCCAGCAACAACGTATGAATCAGGGAATTGGCAGCTGAGCAATAAAAAAGACACTTTCCCCAGGTTACAGATCTGTACAGAAGATGATGTGACCACGGTATCATTCTTCTGCCTGCTGTCACTATGTAACTGACTGTGGGCTCTCAGCACCTTCAGTAAGCACAGCCAAAAAGAGGTCTCAGTTTTTCTGAGGTTGGGCAAGTACAAAGAATGAAGCTCCAGTGACATGCATTCCCCGTTTTTTTCAATCAGTCACAGAGTTCTACTTTAAGCCCACCTGCCTTCTTGCTATTCAGCAGCATCTATGCTACAAGATATGTGTGGGTGTTCCTTTCTTTGTTCAGGGGCTGAAATGCCACCAGTCAGAATAGAAAATCGAGCAAGGTGCCTTTGAGTTACATTGAAACTAAATGCCAAAGTTTACCTTAGTTCCTTGAAGGGGTCTGCCCTGACATTGGGAGTTTCTATGGATTTAGGGAACACTACGCCTTCTGCTCCTGAAATAACAAAACAGAACACAAGTGTATATGTTATAAACTGTCATATGTGGCACATTTTACAGTTAATCTATCTCTAACCCATAACATACATCCTATATCCTTATAACTACCCAGAGTGAGGATACTGAGACTCCCCTCTGCCTGCGATATATTTGTTCAACTTATAGAAACAATAATTTAGTGCATTAAGGGCTCTAATCCTATACATGTTTACTTGGGAGAAAGTAACATTCACCACAGTAAGACGTGCTTAGTAAAGACACTTAGGATTGGATTGCACAAATGCATAAATGTAAAGCATTTTTTTTACAAATATATTTAAAGCAGGTCTTAAATGAGGTACTATATGAATACAAACCCTTTGAATGAGCTGTATTTCCAAATGCAGCCAATGTGTGTGGTGTTATTTCTCAATTCTTTTTAGAAAAGTTCTCAAAAGGGTGGTGAATTACTCTGGAGGTGCATCATTGCTGCCCAAAATGGCTGAACACATGCTGTATTGCCTCCTCCCTTTGCTTGTTGCAGCTGATCCAGCCCATAGGTATTTATGCATTTTTATATATATTTATTACTTGCTTGCATTTATTACCTGCCTTTCACAAAAAGTCCAAGGGCAAGTTATATATCAGTAAAAAGGTAAAACACAGCATACAAGGCAGTTAACAGTTAAGCAACCAATCAACAAATAAGGCCAAACCAACCAACAACCATTGTTGTTGTTTAGTCGTATCCGACTCTTCATGACCCCATGGACCAGAGCACGCCAGGCACTCCTGTTTTCCACTGCCTCCCGCAGTTTGGTCAAACTCATTTTAGTAGCTTCGAGAACACTGTCCAACCATCTCGTCCTCTGCCATCCCCTTCTCCTTGTGCCCTCAATCTTTCCCAACATCAGGGTCTTTTCCAGGGAGTCTTCTCTTCTCATGAGGTGGCCAAAGTATTGGAGTCTCAGTTTCAGGATCTGTCCTTCCAGTGAGCACTCAGGGCTGATTTCCTTCAGAATGGAGGGGTTTGATCTTCTTGCAGTCCATGGGACTCTCAAGAGTCTCCTCCAGCACCATAATTCAAAAGCATCAATTTTTCGGCGATCAGCCTCCTTTATGGTCCAGCTTTCACTTCCATACATCATTACTGGCATATTCCCAAATGCCTGGAGGGAAAAATATATGTGCCTGTATATATTTTCTGAAAATTCTCCATGCTGACGCTAGGCAGCCATCAGGTAGCAGGGAGTCCCAAAGTTTGAGGGCTACCACTGAGAAGGTTTTGTTCTGATTCACACGATGATCCAGGCAACTCAAATGATTGAATCAGCTGAGAACTGGTCATGTGGGGAAAACTAAGCATTTGCATGTGATGCACAACAACAGAGAGTTAATGGATTTGATGTGACTGGTCTTTTGGAGCTTTTCCTCTCCAAGAGAATGTGGAAACTGGAACCGGGAAACTGTGCTACATTTAAATTGCCTGGGACATTTCAGATGTACAGTGGTACCTCGGGTTAAGTACTTAATTCGTTCCGGAGGTCCGTTCTTAACCTGAAACTGTTCTTAACCTGAAGCACCACTTTAGCTAATGGGGCCTCCTGCTGCCGCCGTGCCACCGGAGCATGATTTCTGTTCTCATCCTGAAGCAAAGTTCTAAACCTGAAGCACTATTTCTGGGTTAGCGGAGTCTGTAACCTGAAGCGTATGTAACCTGAAGCGTATGTAACCTGAAGGGTATGTAACCTGAGGTACCACTGTAGCTACATACTAACCCTTCTGCACTTCAACTAACTTTGACTATGCAAAAATGATGGCTTCAACAATCACTTTAACAGCTATTGAAATTGGCCACAGGGCATGGCTGAGTCTTTCTATTGGAACTGCTGTTGACTCCCATTTCTTCAATTAGGCTGCTTATAGTCACAGTTTGCTGCTGCAGTGGCCTGCAGACTGAAACCTACAATTTTTTCTATCCTGCCTGCACTCACTACTGCATTTTGCTGGATGAGAGACTACTCCAATGCAATGAAGGAAATGATGCAAGGGGCCATTAGTGACTGCACACCCTGCCCACAAAATATGCCCAGCACTGCCCAGGTAAGTCTCCTAGGCAAAATGCTGACACAGAAATTGTAATATCTGGTAAGGCATCAGAGTAAAGTGCCTGTTTCTGTGGCATATGGAAACTTTGAGCTAGCTCATGTGCTTGACTGCTGTTGCTTCTGTCTGGCTATCAGGAACGAAAGAAAGAAACCATTTCATTATACCTGATCCATCCATACTGGGCGGAAAGCAAACCTTGTCAAATCTGCTGGTAAATCAACAGCTTTTATAGCTTTTGCCATTGCAAACACTACTGCCTCTGCTGTGAACAAAGCTCTGTTTCTTTGGAAACTATAGGGAATATTGTTTTCAACAACACAATTGATTTTTGTGGTGTATCGTCGTATATCTACAACAAGTTAGATAAGATAGAGGGAATCTATTATGTAATGCGTATTTATACCTACTGTACATTCCATGACAATAAATTATTCTCTTCTTTTATTATTTGCAAAAGAGTTTGATTAAAACCCAGGCCTGGCAAATCTTTCATTTGACACTATGTAATTTACCAGCAATAAATGTTCATAAACAGTTTGAGTGGAAAATCCATAAAGCTATTTCAGCTTTATTTTAAGTTCCATTTAATGCCCCTCAAAAATGATTTCATCAATGTGTGTTCCATTAACTGGCTTTCTGCCCAATAACTTAATTCCACACAATCAATCAGGAATTTATAAAGCATGTGACAGGATCTATCTAAAGTGTTCTGAATTACTGTAATGATTCACTCAATACTTTTATTTTTCGCCCCCTCCCCGGTACTGGGGAAAACTGGGGAAATAAATTTGTCAAAAATCTCTAACTCTAATGTGCATTTGGTGACTGCAGGAACAATGTGGAAAGCTTTTAAACTACTGCACAGTATCGCAGATACATTTGGTGACAGCAAAAAGCTTTATGCTAAAAGAAAACAAGTAACCATTTGAAAACTCCATTGTAGGATATATTCCTATAGCCATTGCCACATGATAGGGGTTTTATTTTTGACGAGCACTGACTAGAAAGCTGGTGCCTGGTTGCTTTCAATATATCCATTGTGAACACTTTTTAAAATGTAGGTGTTTAAGTTCAGAATATGCCTGTTGCCACAGCCAAGTTTCTTTTTCTACTGAATAATGTCATCTGTTTTATGTAGCAATTATTATTATTATTTAAATAATATTTATTAGTTTTCCAACAAATTAAGCACAACACTACACTACAAAAAAACCACAAAAGAAAAAACATACAATATAATACAATACAAAAAAAACCCACTGCAAAAACACTAACATACATCTAACAAAGCAAAAGAAAAGCCATTTAAAACACAATCCAATTTCAATATCTTATCTTTCTTTCACTAATTTCCACGACCGCCTCGCACCTCCCTTTTTGTATTCCACTTCTATTAATTGTTTCAGCAATTCCTTTCCATCTTCCCCTGTTTTCTATCCTATAATTGTCTTAACACATTCTAATCTTATTTTCCCTTTAATGCTCTATTACTCTATTAATCTAGTTATGCTTAATTCCTTATAACATTTCTACTGAAGCCATATAACTTCATTCCAACATTTTTCTAACATTCATTGATTTTACAGTATTTCTGTAAATAATCTTTAAACTTTTTCCAGTCTTCCTCCACCGACTCTTCTCCCTGGTCTCGGATTCTGCCAGTCATTTCTGCCAATTCCATGTAGTCCATCAACTTCATCAGCCATTCTTCCCTGGTGGGTAAATCTTGTGTCTTCCAATATTTTGCAATGAGTATTCTTGCTGCTGTTGTTGCATACATAAAAAAAATTCTGTCCTTCTTTAACACCAATTGGCCGACCATGCCCAGGAGAAAGGCCTCCGGTTTCTTAAGGAAGGTATATTTAAAAACCTTTTTCATTTCATTATAAATAATCTCCCAGAATGCCTTAATCCTTGGGCACGTCCACCAAAGGTGAAAAAATGTACCTTCAGTATCATTACATTTCCAGCATTTATTATCGGACAAATGGTAGATTTTTTCAAGCTTAACTGGTGTCATGTACCACCTATAAATCATTTTCATTAAATTTTCTCTTAAGGCATTACATGCCGTAAATTTCATACCTGTGGTCCATAACCGTTCCCAGTCAGCCATCATTATGTTATGTCCAACATCTTGTGCCCATTTAATCATAGCTGATTTCACCGTTTCATCCTGAGTGTTCCATTTCAACAGCAAGCTATACATTCTTGACAAATTCTTAGTTTTTGGATCTAACAATTCTGTTTCCAATTTTGATTTTTCCACCTGGAAACCAACTTTTTTGTCCAATTTGTATGCCTCCATTATTTGATAATAATGGAGCCAATCTCACACTTTGTTTTTCAATTTTTCAAAGCTCTGCAATTTTATTCTCTCTCCATCTTGTTCCAGAATTTCCCAATATTTCGGCCATTTGGCCTCCATATTGAGTTTTTTCTGTGCCTTCGCTTCCGTTGGAGACAACCATCTTGGGGTTTTCCCCCCTAACAAATCCTTATATCTTATCCAAACATTAAGCAATGCTTTTCTAACAATATGATTTTTAAATGCTTTATGTGCTTTTACCTGTTTTATGTAGCAATTAAACAAAAGCATGCATTCCATGGTGTATAGTTTATCTATGGTTGCAACAGCTGCCATTACACTTTTAGAGTCAAAGAAGCAGCAGAATCATAGTCCAAGAAAGATGGCCATACAACCTCTGCTTAAAAATCTCCAATGAAGAGTCCACAACCTCCTGAGGGAGTCTGCTCTACTGTCAAACATCTCTTACTGTGAGAAAGTTCTTCCTGATGTTTAGTCAGAATTTCCTTTCTTGTAACCTGAAGCCATTGTTTCGAGTCCTCGCCTCCAGAGCAGGAGAAAACAAGCTTGCTCCATCCTCCATGTGACAGCCCTTGAGATGTTTGAAGATGGCTATCATATCTCCTCTCAGTTTCCTCTTTTCCAGACTAAACATACCCAGCTCCTTCAACCGTTCCCCATAAGGCTTGGTTTCCAGACCTCTGATCATCTTGGTTGCTCTCATCTGCACACGTTCCAACTTGTCAATATCCTTCTTAAATTGTGACACCCAGAACTGGACACAGTATTCTAGGTGGAGCCTGGAAGTCTTGACTTCCAGTATTGGGATGTGCCAGCCACAGAGTGAAAGAGTGAAACCCTGCAACTCACCATCACTTTTGAATATAAGCAGAATTTTTTATTTTTTTTCAAAAATGCGAAACACCCAGAATTGGTTCACCAAAAGGTCAAAGTTCGTAAGTCAGATGAGGACAACAGGCACCACATTTATAACTCACCCATAACAGTTTTTGTACAAGTAGAGACAGAAATTGTTCACTGGGCGGAATAGCCCACGGTCTGCAAAACATAACGAAAGAAAGAAGCCCAAGCTGCATGTCTTGTAAAGGACCTGAGCATCACAGAAATGGACCCCCTCCCTTTTCAAGTGACAGTTGTAATCAGTAAACTAATTTGGGGCACTGCACGACTTGTTTGTACCTGCCTCCTCACTGTGTTTGAGACAACTCACACCAATAAAATTAGGACAACACACACAATCTTTCAAAAACACTAACTAGCTGTTAATAAGCAGAATGTCTGCAAACTTCAGCTTTATTGGCTTTGCATGGAAGGGGAACCCAGAGGTAGCTCAGTTCACCTCATTAAAAATAATAGGGTTGCAGAACTGGTGGACTACAAAAAGAATGCATGGATACAGAAATCATGAATGTGATTCATTTTCAGCACCGTGTTCTATGATGTAATGTACTTACTACATGGAGGATGAGACCAATGGTCCTGAGCAGAATGCTTTGTGCCATAATATCCCACCCCCCAAAGGAAAGATTGTCAAAAAGAGATAAGGTTTACTCAAATCATTTTGATCCCAGGCTGTTTGAGCTTCAGTTTGCTGAACTGTTTCCCAGCAGTACTTATAACAACATCAGCATTGGTGAGCTTTTTTTTTTTTACTAGCTGTATTTGTTGCTGGTGCTAGTTTTGTGTGAAACACTAGCGTGTGGGCTTACAAAACCAAAAATAGTCCATGCAAAAAGTTTCCAAGGAGAACATCCCTCTCTCTTAAAGCAGATTATGTTTCAGAAGAGTTTCAAGGAAAGCTCAAGGAATATAGAATAAATCTGCCTTGCATTAAATTCAGAAACTGTACTATATGTTCCTTTGCTAATCCTTATGGCACCAAATCAATATTAATCTGATGCTGGTTGATGCTTCTTTCGTAAATAGGATTAAGGTTAACACAATATAGACAGATATATCAGACCTGGACATTAAATCCATGTCTGCTGCCTTGGTTTTACCCTTTCCTTTCATATCTGCTTTATATCCAAATCCTAAAGAAATTAGAAATATCCCTGCGTTATGTATCCCCACTAACTAACAGAACCTCAGTTCAATCTTAGCTGAATTTTGAATGGATTTTCCAAGAAGCAATTAATATTCAATATTTAATTTCTATAGACTGCATCTCTTTAAAAACAAGCTTCATTGTCAAGGGCAGCAGTGCCAAAGAAAGTGAAATTAAAAAGCATTAACATACTCTTGATAAGGTGACAATTTGCAAGGTTATTATGGCATCCCTCTAGTAATTAACACATAGTAAGGGACAGGGTACTTAAAGGCAGCTAAGTAACTTGGGGGGAAAGCTTGAACTAATTACCTACATAGCAGGGAAAATACACAGTTCATAGCTTAAAAAGCAATAGACAGATGGTAAATTAAATGGCTTTCCTGTGAAGGTGGTATAGGCACAATCTTACAAATTAAGGTTCTTACTGTGCAACTATACTAAATAGCTGGCACGAGAGTGTAAAATAAGGAGTAATTATAATGAAAACGGCAATCTCTAAACAGTATCAACACATACTGTACATGATGAAATGTAACAAGATTGCTGGGAAGAATCAACTGCTGCAGTTACTGTGCTGCTGGCAGTGGATGATTTGGCACCAATTAGCAGTTATCTGCACATGAAATTCAGATGGGTGCGCACAATGGCCACATGGGGAGAGGAGATGGACATCACGTTCTTACTCACCTTTTCTACAAACTAAAAAGTCTCAAATGTTGCAACCTTTCTTCAGAGGATAGTTGCTCCATCCCCTGGATCACCTTTGTCTATATGCTTGCTGACATTATCAAATTACTATTATTATGAATTTGTGAGGCAGGAATTGTTCTTGCAGAAGCCATAATGCAGTGATGGCCAAACTTGGCCCTCCAGCTGTTTTGGGACTACAACTCCCATCATCCCTAGCTAACAGGACCGGTAGTCAGGGATCACTGCCATAATGGCTCTGCTACAGTAAGGCATGTTCTTCTATATGCTTGGCTATTTTACCTTCAACAATACTATTTACCATTTTTCTGGGACAGACTAACTAAGCTAACTGCCCTATAATTGCCAGGATATCCCTTAGATCCCTTTAAAAAAAAGTTGTTATATTGGCTGTTTTTCAGTCCTTAGGTCTGGAGACTGATTTGAGGGATATTTTTGTTAGAAGACCAGCAATTTCACATTTGAGTTATTTGAGAACTCTTGGGTGCATGCCATCTAGACCCAGCGATTTGTCAATTTCTATTTTGGCAATTAGGCCTAGAACTTAATCTCTCATCACCACTAGCTGCTTTTGTTCCTCAGACTCGCTTCCTGCAAAGGTTTGTTCAGGCACTGGGATCTGCCCTATATATTCTGTTGTGAAGACAGATGCAAATGTCACTTGGAAGTGACCTGTGTTGTGTGTAACTAGAGACAATGACGGTTCAATTAACTCTTCTACATTTAACAGTGTGAAACAAAAAAGTTTTGTGTTTTACTTGCTAACCTGATTCAGAAGAGAAATTAGAGAGTATACAAAAAGTTCTAAAAGGAAAAGGAGTCAAAACTGATATTAGCAGAGAGAAAGCTTTAACATTCTGAATGCCCCTTGTTGGATGTGCCCATTAAATTACTACTAGGACATAGACTGTCCTTCATTTGTCAGAAAGTTAATAACATTGAAGCAAGTCAGGGCAAGGATGGTTATGGTTATGTTTATTAATACAATTTGTTTGTATTGCAAATCTATATGTGGAAGTGCTTGAGAAGGGGCAAAGGGACAGAGAGGACACTACCCTGTTTTTGAAGTTGCTTCAATCTAATATTTCCAGGCTGTGAAGCCTTTGGTGCCCTAAGGTCAAACTTATTCATTAAGCAGCTGTTTATCACAAGGGTCATTATTCTGTTTTTATTGAAAAAAACTGTGGGAGCCAAAGACGAAGCAAAGACTTCAGACTGAATGTTCAAACTCCCCTCCTCCCTCCTAACTTTGGAAGATTTCCCCAAATCTCATCATATATTTGGCTGTAATTCTAGAATAAAAACCCACAATAAATACTTTTAACTGATTAGAAAAGTGTGATCACATTAGGAAAAAGTAGCACTACCAACTAAAAGAACTTTGCTCTTACAATCCAAATGAAAAGCTTGCAGCACTGGACATTAAATAAAGATTCTTCTGCCTCCATTATATTTGACTTCTATTTTGAGGATTTTGAGGAAAAGACACATTTTAAAATAAGTGAAACAGATATGTGTCCTGCAAATAAACACAAGGGTTTCTGTGTATTCAATCGCTTCATCAGTGCTCTTCTTATCCCTTAAACTTAATGCCACCAATAAAATTGTTGTTTAGTCGTGTCCGACTCTTCATGACCCCATGGACCAGAGCACACCAGGCACTCCTGTCTTCCACTGCCTCCCGCAGTTTGGTCAAACTCATGCTAGTAGCTTCGAGAACACTGTCCAACCATCTCGTCCTCTGTCGTCCCCTTCTCCTTGTGCCCTCAATCTTTCCCAACATCAGGGTCTTTTCCAGGGAGTCTTCTCTTCTCATGAGGTGGCCAAAATATTGGAGCCTCAGCTTCATGATCTGTCCTTCCAGTGAGCACTCAGGGCTGATTTCCTTAAGAATGGAGAGGTTTGATCTTCTTGCAGTCCATGGGACTCTCAAGAGTCTCCTCCAGCACCAGAATTCAAAAGCATCAATTCTTTGGCAATCAGCCTTCTTTATGGTCCAGCTCTCACTTCCATACATCACTACTGGGAAAACCATAGCTTTAACTATACGGACCTTTGTTGGCAAGGTGATGTCTCTGCTTTTTAAGATGTTGTCTAGGTTTGTAAAATAAAATACCTTACATTAACTATTAACTAAATAAATAAAATACCTTACATTAACTATTCTTTCAGTGTTTGATGATCACAGTATTTGTGATTAGAATCAAATTTTTAATACCTCTGGACTGAGATCTAAATTCTGATGGAATTCTGAATAGTTTAAAACAGGGCTGGGGAACCTGTGGCCCGCCAGATGTTGTGAGACAAAAACTCCCCTCACCTCCTGTCACATGCCAATGTAGTTTTGTGATTTCCAAGGGGCACAGGCTCACCATCCTTTGTTAAAAGGAGTAGTTGTTTGTCCGAAGAAACAGGTTCGCAGTCTGAGGGTGCTCCTTGATCTAACTTCGTCACTGGTTAGTTTGTGTGGCATGGAGTACTCTTTGCTAGGTAAGCCTTACCTGTTACCTGTCAGATAGCCTAGCCTTAAATACACACACACACACACACACACGTTTTATTTCCTGCTCCTCGTTACTAGTGATCTTGGGGTAGTGTCTACGTTGATGCTATTTCAGTGCCAGGTAAAGATGGGTTTATTCTCAAGCTTTCTTATAGCCTTGAAATTCTGTTTCTATATTGAAAGCTGTCCCAGGAATGAATCTGAAAGGTGGGCTTCCCATGACAACCAACCTACCAACTAATGAAACTAAGCAAAGTTATCAGTTACGTTTATTATTTATAGCCCAATTTTCTACAGATGTATCCAAAGCATCTTATAATTTACAACACGAGACCAACATGTGGCTACTATTTAGCAATAGACTTATCCATCTCTTCCCTGCAATTCTAGCCTGCATGTTTTCAGCCCATTATATGAAGGAACATGCTGATTTCTAAATACTATTATTACACAGACACACACACATTGCTTTGAGTATATTGATAAACGGAAAAGTGACTAAGCAAACAAAACTAACAGCATTTAGCTGTTCCTTTGTAGGAAGTCATGAATACACAACTGTTCTGTAGTCCATAGGTTTTCCTTATAGTACTCATCACATGAAATCTATGACATAAATAGCATGTAAAGCATTTCCTACATTTTATAATAATAATAATAATAATAATAATAATAATAATAATAATAATAATAAAAACACTGTATTTATTAGATGCTTGATCAGGCTGATAAGGATTTGTGGAGAGGCACTGTTTTTCCCCTCCCTTGTATAAGACTGAAATACAAAACCTGGGAGAAAATGTTTGTGGATGCAAAGCATTGAGACAGCAAGGATGATTTATACGAAGATAGAGATATTAGCCCATCACATTCATATTAAATCATGTTCTCTCCCAAACCAAGCTGAGAAGCACCAAGGGCAATGCAAATTATTTCTTCATCTCCCTCAGGAATGAGCATGCAGCTCTTGTGAACACAAGGTTGCAAATACAAACAGTTGCCAGGTCTTGAGAGGAGAGAACACTGCTGGTTCTCTTTTATGCAGACTTACTTAGGAGTAAGCTCCACTGAATTTAGTTCATCATTATCATAGGAATATTGTACAATATTACATTTACATTCTGTTTATTATTTGTTAAGATAAATTCTGCAAATATAATTGATTTCCACTAATAGGAAAGATAAGATTAATTGTGTGCACACACATTAAGAATTTCTGCTGTGTTTGATCTGTGTTTGAACATTCCCTGGAACTTGTGTCTTGGCAGCATAAAGTTTGACAAGTGGAGTGTTGCAGGATTCTGCCCAGGGCCCATCGTTGTTCAATGTATTTACAAATTACTTGGACGAAGGAACTCAGGGCTGCTTATCCAATCTGCAAGGGGACGCAGGTGGCGCTGTGGTGTAAACCACTGAGCTTTGGGCTTGCTGATTGGAAGGTCGGTGTTTGAATCCCCGTGATGAGGTGAGCTCCCATTGTTTGGTCCCAGCTCCTGCCAACCTAGCAGTTTGAAAGCACGTCAAAGTGCAAGTAGATAAATAGGTACTGCTCCGTCGGGAAGGTAAATGGCGTTTCTGTGCGCTGCTCTGGTTTTGCCAGAAGCGGCTTAGTCATGCTGGTCACATGACCCGGAAAAACTGTCTGTGGAATGGACAAACACCGGCTCCCTCGGCCTGTAAAGCGAGATGAGCGCCGCAACACCAGAGTCGTTTACGACTGGACTTAACTGTCAGGGGTCCTTTACCTTTACATCCAATCTGCAGATGACACCAAACTGGGAAGGGTAGCTAATGTTGCTGAAGACGGAATCGGGATTCAAGATGACCTTAACAGACTGGAGAACTGGGCCCAAACTAACAAAATGAATTTCTATAGGGACAATGGAATTCCACAAATGCTGGAAAGTGTGCAGAGGAGAGTGGCCAGGATGATCAAGGGTCTGGAAACCAAGTCTTATGAGGAACAGTTGAGGGAGTTGGGTATGTTTAACCTGGAAAATAGGAGACAAAGAGGCGATATGAAAGCCAACCTCTGGCATCTAAAGGGCTGTCACATGGAAGACGGAATAAGCTTTTCTCCTGCTCTGGACCCGAACCAATGACTTCAAGAAAAGAGATTCTGACTAAACATCAGATAGAACTTTCTGACAGTAAGAGCTGTTTGACCAGATGGTGGTGGACTCTTCTTCCTTGGAGGATTTTAAGCAGAGGTTGGATGGCCAGCTGACTTAGATGCTTTAGTTGAGATTCAGGCAAAGCAGGGGGTTGCACTAGATGACTCTCAGGGTCCCTTCCAACTCTATAATTCTATAATTTGTGGAGGGTGCAGGGTACATGGAGGGAAGGTTCAATTGCATAGTCCCCTATATATTATTTGAAGGTATTAGCAGCCTGCTTTTGCTTCTTAGTAGCAGGAAATCACAATCCAATAACCAAAGAAAATAGGATTAAGCACTTGGAGCTTTATCTAATATTATGCATTGCATATTATTATGCATTGTATTTATACATCTTTTTTATTGTATTGATATTATGTTATGTATTTATATTACATATGTTGTTTACATTACTACAGTGGTACCTCGGGTTACATACGCTTCAGGTTACAGACTCTGCTAACCCAGAAATTAAAGAAGAGTTTGGATTTGATATCCCGCCTTTCACTCCCTTTAAGGAGTCTCAAAGCGGCTAACAATCTCCTTTCCCTTCCTCCCCCACAACAAACACTCTGTGAGGTGAGTGAGGCTGAGAGACTTCAAAGAAGTGTGACTGGCCCAAGGTCACCCAGCAGCTGCATATGGAGGAGCGGAGACGCGAACCCGGTTCCCCAGATTACAAGACTACCGCTCTTAACCACTACACCACACTGGCTCTCAGGTTAAGAACTTTGCTTCAGGATGAGAACAGAAATCGTGCTCCAGTGGCGCGGCGGCAGCGGGAGACCCCATTAGCTAAAGTGGTGCTTCAAGTTAAGAACAGTTCCAGGTTAAGAACGGACCTCCGGAACAAATTAAGTACTTAACCCGAGGTACCACTGTATGCTGTATACTGCCCTGTTTCATTTTGACAAAGGGTGGCATATAAATTTCTTAAATATATACATTGCATTACATTCTCACGTTCTAAATAATACTCAGAATCTAAAGACATGTTATACAAGGAGCTTTCCTGGTCATTTTTGATGCAAACTTGCAAAGACAAGTGTATAATTCATTCTAAAAAGTTGCTTGCCCCTTTAGCAATGGTATCCTTTGCTCTAAATAAGACAAATTACACTGCAGTCATGTGCTTATATCTGAGCACGTGTATCTCTTTTCTCTCTTCTCTCTCCCTCCTAGCAATGGTCTCCCAAAAGATGCCATGACGTTTGGGAGCAGTGATTGTGGTATGTCAGCTGCAGTCATCTTAAAAGGCTAAATAAAGCATTTAACCACAGTTTAATTTCTGAAGAAGCTCATGCTAATTTAAATTACTTTACATTTAATTAAAATGCTTTTGTATAGTGATAATAATGTAACTGTGGTAATTAGTATCAAGTGGCATCTAGAGGGCATATTTAAAAACTAATCTGGAGAATAAATAGAGCTAATTAGTAGCTAGAATAATGCTTTATGATTATCCTTTGTTTATAACTGCTATAATGTTCAATGTGTTATTAAATGAAATTGGTAATTAATGTATATCAAAGCTATTTTTCAATGCTTTTATTAAAGCATCTCTTAGATACAACATTTTTTTTAGGCAAACCGCATTTGTTTCATTTCCATGGAAATAAAAAGGATAAACAGATGACGGCATAATCTACAAAACAATTTATTAATGTAAGCTGCAGCACCCAAATCTGCAGCAGCCATTCAAAAAACTGTGTTCTATTTTATAAGCAAGTTTAGAAATAATACACACATCTGCTCCGAAATTCTGAAGTAGATTCTGAACTGTTCATCAACCCTACATTGAAGCAAAATTCACTGTGTTTCACAAAATTCAGCTGTGGAGTAGCTGTTGGGTGACTGATGATAGTTGCAGGAAACATTGATGCCACACCAATGCTTTCTGCATGGAAACACATGGTGCATATAGTAAAATAAGTATACACATACTTTTCAATATCATGAATACCAGCAGTAAAGGATTTTTGCAACCCCCCCTCCCCCATTTTGGTTTGGACCAATGAAAGAATCCTGAGACAAGAGATTTATTGTTTGGGAAAACATGTTGAACACAGCGGCTGAACTTCCAAGTCTGTCTGGGAATCAATGGGAACTTGAAATAGAAAAAAAAATTCTCACCCTTACTTATACATTAGAATTCTGTTTCTCCTGCTACTTAAGGGTTGCCAAGAGAAAAGGAAAGTGATATATAACACCTGGACTTTCAGACACTTAATAGTGGTGCTAGAGAAAGTTAAGTGAGAGACTATGGTGAACTGCAACACAGAGCTCTGGTCTCCTGTTTTGTTTTGTTTTTTTGTATGACCATGACCTGCATTTGGTTCCCAGTACAGAGAAACATAATACGGGTGCATATGGTCATTCAAGGTGTGGAGAAAGTGGGTAGAGATTAGTTTTTCTTCCTCTCTCTTAACACTAGAACTTGGGGCCATCTGTTAAAGCTGAAAATTGGAAGATTCAGGATAGAGAAAAGGAAGTAGCGTGAGCTACCGCAAGGTATAGTGATGGTTGCCAACTTGGGTGGGCTGTATGAGGGAATCAGACAAGTCAGAGAGGAGAAGGTTATGGATGGCTGGTAGCAATGATGGCTATGTACTACCTCCAATATCAGAGGAGCTATGCCTCTGAATACTAGTGAATGGGAAATACAAGTGGGAAGGGTGCTGCTGCACTCATGTCCTGTTTGTGGGCTTCCCATAGGCATCTGCTTTGCACCACGAGACTAGAATGGCCTTTGGTCTGATCCAGCAGTTCTTACGTGTTTGATGTTGTATTACTATTTTTTATTGGGAGCTGCCCAGAGTGGCTGGAGCAACCCAGTCAGATGGGCAGCATATTATTATTAACAACAACAACAACAACATATTCAGTTTTATCAAGCAAACAATTTTGTTTGAAACCACGTCTCTCCACTTTCTACCCTGACTGGCACAAGTAGCTGGGCAGTAGCTTTGCCACTCTGTCCAGCCCCACCACTGCCAGATGGGAGTTAGGATTACTCCCTAAATGTATTTTTAAAAATATATGTGCTGGATTTATTTTTATTTCTTAAAAAAACCCAACTGCCTTGGTTTATTAGTTTTTGTTTAAAAATGCACACACAACTGCTTGGACTAGAAAAAGTTGGCAAGCATTTTCAGATCCTGGCGGCTGCAATCCAACCCACGTATGGGTGCATTTGAACACATATGGGTGAAAAGACACATAAAGCATCATTAAAATGTATGGGTATCTTCCCATTAAAGGGACGCGGGTGGCGCTGTGGGTTAAACCACTGAGCCTAGGGCTTGCCTATCGGAAGGTCGGCGGTTCGAATACCCGCGACGGGGTGAGCTCCCGTTGCTCGGTCCCTGCTCCTGCCAACCTAGCAGTTCGAAAGCACATCAAAGTGCAAGTAGATAAATAGGTACCGCTCCCGTGGGAAGGTAAACGGCGTTTCCGTGCGCTGCTCTGGTTCTCCAGAAGCGGCTTAGTCATGCTGGTCACATGACCCGGAAGCTCCCTTGGCCAGTAAAGCGAGATGAGCGCTGCAACCCCAGAGTCGTCCGCGACTGGACCTAACAGTCAGGGGTCCCTTTACCTTTTACCTTCCCATTAACATTACTGAAATGTGGATTATACCCTAAATGCTTCTCTTAACTACATTCTTCTGTGAAAACACAGAATTTGTTTGTTGTTTTGCTCAGCACAGATGGTAGCTTGAAATGCAAAATATTCCTTACTTCGTTCTGTTTTTAAAGTTCTAATTTTTAGATCTTCTAAACAGTGTGTTGTTTTTCCCTCCTCCCCAACGTCTTGCTGCTAGTCCTGGAAAAGTCTTTAAGAATTCAAAGGAAAAAGAGGCAGCCTTATTACTTTTGTCACTTTAAGGCTCCAGCACTGCTTCAGAGAACAAACTTTCAGATCAGGCTTTGAACAGAGTACAAAGGAAAGGAAGTAATTATCATTAACAAGATTAAAAGCGGACCACGTGTCCAATAACTGCTGCTCTAACCTCTCCAAGAGGACTTTCATGCCAGATTGCAGTCTTATACTTCTCTTGGTATAACAAGGGCGGGTAAGGCCAGAAAAGAACAAGTCAATATTGCTTACATAGCAAAGAGAAGTGTCAGAAGACAGACATCAGCAGTGCCAGGACTTTGCCAAAAGCAATTAGTAGAGTCCACCACCCACAATAACTAGCTGGATTGCCAACACACCCAAGAAGACTCAAGATAAGAAAGATGGGTAACAGGTTATATTTTATTAAATATAGCTATTATAGAATCTGAGGATTAGAATAAGTCAACAAAATTAACCGATGCCAATGAGATCTGGGCAGAATAGATGGGAGGATTTCAAGTCTCCCATCTCCTGAGCCAGCTGCCAGCCGCACACATTGGGATCACATAGCAAGGCCCTCACTGCGTGCTTCTTGGGTATAGGAACCTGACACGCGTGCCGTGGTCCCATTGGCCAGTGTTCACCCTGATGTGTCCGACAACCCCAAACACTCTGGTGCAGATATTTTCCAAAATCCACTCACCCACCCCGGAACAAATGCCAATTAGCCAAATTCTAACAAAGCGCCACTCCAGTTATGTGGACAACACCTAACAGCGTGATGTAGGTGAAAAAGCTGGTACACGGGCCAATTAGTGTCAAATGCCCCCCCCCAATTCCTACTCAGTTCCTTCGATGAAGGCAACTAGCAGAGCTCCCAGTGCAAAAGGGGTGGGACAGTGGGTGTCTCAGGAAGAGGGGTGGAGATAGCTTAAATAGCCCCACGTTACCCCTGCAGGGGAGTCCATCTCTCTTCTTCTTGCAGGGGAAGGGAATGTTGCACATGCATCCCACTCCCACCCCCATATGGGGAAAGAATGAAATTATGCTCCAAACAAGACAAAATCCATGAATTATGGCACATCCTCATGTTAAGAGATACAATCAGCTGGGTGTGGAAGAGAAACCAGACAGTCTATAAAAGTTTCCTCTCAAGGTTATTAAAAACTCTCTACATAAAGTATAACTCTGATAACTTTGTCTTTCTCCTGCTCCTTTGATATCTCTGCCTAGGATAGATAAAATATTGAGAGACGTTCTGCTGCAAACATAAATAAAATGGCACTAGAACTGTGGAAATGCCCCCTTCTTTTTATGTTTCAGAGACCAAAGGGAGGCATAAAATAACACTGTTGTGTTTTGAAAACATCGCTGTCTCCGCCAGAACAATTTAACTAAACAACAGACAAATATATGTGATCTGCATAGACTGCAAGGAACCTGCAACTTGTGGATTACTGTAATCCCGAAGCTGCAAAATACACATTTGTCTAAAGGAACTTGAAATATACACCACCATCACCAAACACTCAGGAAAAGGTACTGAAAATAACCATCCACTCCTTTACAACTAATTTTATGCTATGAGTGAGAATCAACTGATGGAATGTTAAACAAGAACAGATCACACCAACGTATTTGCACCAGCAGCTCAGGATTTAAAGCAGCGAGGGAAAAGGTTTAGAAGACATGAAGCTTGCTAGTTTACTGCTCTTCCACACACTCTCCCCAAGGGTGCATTTTATGAGAGTCATTTACCCACTTTGAACAGGCTTAAAACTCAGCATATACAAATGCCATCAATTTAAAAGCAAGAGAGACGACTGTAGCTTCAGGTTTACAAAGGGACATAAGAAGAGCCTGCTGGATCAGGCCAATGGCCCATCCTGTTCCCACAGTGGCCAAACACAGTTGCCTGTGGGAAACCAGCAAGCAAGATTCGAACACAAGAGCACTTTCCCCTCCCGTGGTTTCTAGCAACTGGTATTCAGAAGCATGGCGGCCTCCAACTGTGAAGGCAGAACACAGCCTTTATGGTTAGTAGCCATTGCCAGCTCTCTCCTCCATGAATGGAGTGCAAAACGTTTTAGTGGGAAATATACATTTAAATGGTTTAAAAACCTCAGCTATGCCTTTACATATTGATTTAAAACAGTGTTCCCCAACCTTGGGCCTCCAGCTGTTTTTGGACTACAATTCCCATCATCCTTGACCACTGGTCTTGCTAGCGAGGGATGATGGGAGTTGTAGTCCAAAAACAGCTGGAGGCCAAGGTTGGGGAACGCTGATTTAAAAAAAAATGCACAAACTAATCTCATTTCGCAAATGCCAGCAAAGAACATTGGCAAATGGACTTAATGTAGGAAAGATAATCTTTCCATGTAAGCTAGGCATGATTTTCCATTTTGACTCATCACCAAAAGGGCTTATTTCAATATGAGAGCTCTCTGGTAACATGACAAGCCCAAAGTCATAGAATCATAGAGTTGGAAGGGACCCTGAGGACCATCTAGTGAAACCTCCTGCAATGCACGAATATGCAGCTGTCCCACACAGAGACACAGGATCAAACCTGCAACCCTGGCATCATCATCAGCACCACAATCTAATCAACTGAGCTATCCAGGCTTCCCAAGTCATATGGGAAGAGACCATGGCTACACTGCCCTTTCTGGGAACTAGAGAACTTCTGATAGGAGAATGATCAACTGTCAGCTCTTGCACTGCGACCTCAGACTTCTGTTGTTGCAGATAAGCAAGGGAAGCAGCAACACTGCAGTACCCCCTGCTGCCACAATAAAGGTAATGTTGGAAGGCAAGCTAATTTTTAGGGCAGCTGCACAATTCTTGAGGGGAAAGTAATGCAGTGAAAACAGAGAATGCTAGTGCCCTTTTTTTGGGTGCAAACAGTTTAAAAGTGTATTTAACCATTTAATCCATATGTATTTTTTAGGTCTTCATATTCCAAAGTCCTCTGCTGCCATATCTAATAATGCAACAAATAACGATGCTGAAATGTGGTGTTGCCTCTCCAGTCCTCTGGGAATTTGATCCGGTTTTGAAGGGCATAAGCTAATAACACTGAAAAATCCCATGAACAATGAAAAGCACTTGACCAGTTCTCCCTGAAGCTAACAGCAGGTTTTCCACAAGTACCATGAATGAGATCAAACATTGACAAGATTTTCAAAAGAACAAATATATATATATATATATATATATATAGTGATGAAATATTTGTTAAATATTGTTTACCTAAAACTTTAAGTCTCTCTGCTCCAACCACCACTTCATTGTCATCTGCAGAAAACAACAATTTCCCCGAGGTGGTTAGCACTTGAAATTTTTGGCTGTATGCTTCCACTGCTTTGGGCCCTAAAGAGAAGAAAGAAAGCTTAGTGATCTCTTTGATCTGATATTATGCTGAAAATGATACATTAACATATCCTGGATTATGAATCTGACAATTAAATAGAAAAGCATGAAGGTGGTTATGCTAATGGTTGTGCATGTATCATGTTGCCAGAGAGACTAATAAGCGTTTCTTCTCTCTTCAGCATTTACTTTAAAATATATAAAACATTTAAGCAAATATAAGACCTACTCATTGAAAAAAAAGCATTATTTTCTTGCGACTTAATGAATTCTGATTTATAGGAACTCTGTCACATAACTCATATTGAACTGGCCATTCTGATAAAGAAAGATATTCTAGACTAAAGGTTCAAAATTTTCCACCATCAGAACTAATTATGCCATTGAATTGTATTACATAAACGAAGCACAGCATATTTACATATATATTAGAATTTATGACTTTTTTGTTTGCTTTTTTGTGATGTATTGGATAGGAAAGATGGGAAAGAATTTTCCACTGAAAGGGTTAGCTGAACAAGGATGGCATGATGTGGTAAGAAATTTGTAGCAATGGTACAGGGTATGATTCCTATTAACAATATCTGGTTGGAATATCTGGTAGGATGGCAAACAGCAGGTGAAGCCAGGGGTAGAGTTAAGAAGAGTTAACTTTCTCCCATTTTTTCTACTACATTACTCCCACTTCTGCAGTCTGACATGCATGCAGAAATTAAGCAGGTCAAGGCATGGCATGGAAAGAATGTCCAGTCTGAGCTTCTTCATGTGCACCTAAGAGGCAAATCCTGCTGCAATCCACAGGTTTTACCCCTGATAGCATAGGAATGCAGCATTCAACAGCTTAATTTTTGTATTATCAGGCTGCTGCTAAACTCACAGGAGCAGTTTCTAGTCTCAAGGGACAAGATACTTAAATAAAATGGTACTAGATTTAGTAAATTGATTAATGATTATCTGTGTGATGGACACAAAGAGAATGTGGGCTCTGGCTTGTAGGCTGGGCAGTACAAAGAGAAATTTCCTCTGAAAGACCATCTGAGCTGGAGGTGGGAGGTGGGGGGTGGGGATGACTAATAAATATGTAAGTTGGAGGCGGGACAGGAGAGAGAATGTTTTGGAATCTTCTACATAAGATTCTGGGCAGAGAATTATGAGGTTCGATCACAGAAGAGCTGCTGCCATGGCCTGCATATAATGAAGAAAGAAGGAAAGGATTTTTTGGCCTGTTAGGAGCTCTGCAACAGAAATCTTATTAGCCTTCCATACAAACACTTATTTTCCATACATACATTTAAACAGGAACCCAATCTCTAAACAGTTCTAATATATCCTTCCATGAATCTCTCATATATATATATATATATATATATATATATATATATATATATATATATATATATTCGTAGATTTTCACGGGTACAGGAATGCAGGTTTTGGTGTCTTCGGGTGTCTTCCCGTGTAAGAGTTGGGGTGTCTAGGCGACGTTTCGACGAGGTCTCACTCGTCATCTTCAGGCTGGTGCTTTCGGCTTCTTGTTACTGGAACAGAGCAGGATCTCAGTGTTTGAGTTCCTATAAATACTGTTGAGGGGGTGTGGTGTATAGCCTCCAACGTTCTGGGTAGAGAGGAAGTTCCCAGGTTAGTGTGCCTTTTCTTCTTTTGTTCATTAATTACTTGAGGGATATCTTGAGTGATTTCTTGAGTGATATTCTGAGTACCACTTAGGAGGGTCATTAGGTGTGGATTAGTTGCTAAAGCTTTCGTGTCTTGACCTCTTGAGCTTGTGAAGAGTTTTTCTGAGAAGATGGCTGTACTGCATTTAGTTGTGCTCTGGCCTATACACGAAGCCAAGCCAGAGCACAACTAAATGCAGTACAGCCATCTTCTCAGAAAAACTCTTCACAAGCTCAAGAGGTCAAGACACGAAAGCTTTAGCAACTAATCCACACCTAATGACCCTCCTAAGTGGTACTCAGAATATCACTCAAGAAATCACTCAAGATATCCCTCAAGTAATTAATGAACAAAAGAAGAAAAGGCACACTAACCTGGGAACTTCCTCTCTACCCAGAACGTTGGAGGCTATACACCACACCCCCTCAACAGTATTTATAGGAACTCAAACACTGAGATCCTGCTCTGTTCCAGTAACAAGAAGCCGAAAGCACCAGCCTGAAGATGACGAGTGAGACCTCGTCGAAACGTCGCCTAGACACCCCAACTCTTACACGGGAAGACACCCGAAGACACCAAAACCTGCATATATATATATATTATACACACACGCACACACGCACGCACACAAACACACACTGGTGTATAGCAGACTCTCATAAGCAGAAAAAGACAGGATGAAGAGGGTACTCTCTGCCAAAGATGCCTGCCCAGTTCAAAGAGTAATTTAGTAAATCAATACAGCTTGTTCAAGCAAAACAGATAGATGCTAAAGCCAAACTACAAAAAATCTACAAACCAATATAAGGGAGAGAAACATTATTTCCTGACCTGGAATATATAAATCAATTATTAGACAATGAGCCCAAACCCAACGTTTGCTCTTGAGTTCAGAACTTGTGGTTTGTCTGGAGGAGACAAACCATGAACTTGGGTTCAGATGACATACTAGGTCAAACCACGCTCTCAGCAACAGGAGGCCAAGGGAAGAAGTTCAGAGGCTGCAATCTCTGCAGCTTAACGTTACATGTGAACAAGTTTACTGACTGGAGAGTTCTAGATCGTGTGATGTTCTGGCAATAGTATGCTTATATACCAGGCTTCCTCAACCTCAGCCCTCCAGATGTTTTTGGCCTACAACTCCCATGATCCCTAGCTAGCAGGACCAGTTGTCAGGCATGATGGGAATTGTAGTCTCAAAACATCTGGAGGGCCGAGGTTGAGGAAGCCTGATATATACACACATACACCCACAAAGATTGGACAGCATTTTGTTAAAACCTTCAAGACCAACAGTAAAAATGCTATTAATAGACATGAAGTATAAAACCAGCTAGGGGTGTTTCAATTGTTAGGACACTGTGTAGTCGCTGTGATGCAAAATCTGTTCTAATACTCTCCATATGAAAGGCATGATGCTTGAAATGACCCTGTGAAAATGAATGTGTGTGAAAGGATCAGTGGAAGGACTGATACAACCCCATTTTTCTTGATATGTACCTCTTAGTTTTCCAAATTTTCTTTGGGATATTCCGTCAGTGGCTTCTCCACTTCACATTTTAACAAATGTTAGCAACCCTCATGGCAATATTTGTGCAAATGTGTAGCTAAGCAGCACAAACAGATGTCTCTTCCATGGCTTGGCCAGAAGCATCATCTTTGAAAACAACCACTTCAAAACAATCCACACAGATGCACATCTCACTGAGATAACAATTTCTGTAATTATCTGCAATAGCAGCAAAGTTGCACTGGGTCACTTGCAAAGTGCTAAAGAGCACAATCTGGGTGCAAAGCTCTCATAATCTAAAGCAAAGGTTAAGGGCAGGAAACAATTAAGCAATTCACAAGATATGTGGTACAGTATTATTATCAGCATTTATTTCTTGAAGCAAATGTCATAGGATTATGGCCTGTTTCTGACCAGCATCATTTCTCACAGGCAGCAAGCAATGACAGCCAAAGGCCATTTTGGTTTTGGTTAAATGTAGCCTTTTAATTTGCATATTAAAAGGATTGCCCATACAGTAGATGATATGCAGAGCATCCTCAGGGTTCAATAACCATTCCCATCACCCCCAATATCTAGCTGCTGGTCCCATATAAGCAGCTGCTCATAAGCCAATGGCACACACCCCAAATTCTAAATTGTCCCTTTCTACATAGTGGCAAATGTTTTAATTAGGTACCCTTTGAGATAGGCTAGCAGCCAATGTACACATTGTTCTAGAGATGTTGTCAGTCTGCCACACACTGGCCTCCAAAAGAAACTGGGTTCTTTCTAATACTGAGCAGTTTTCATTCGTCCAGTTTCCTGAAAGAACTCAATCAGAGAAATTGAGTGCTGTTAAAAATGGTAAGGTAAAGGTAAAGGACCCCTGGACGGTTAAGTCCAGTCAAAGGCGACTGTTGGGTGCGGCACTCATCTCGCTTTCAGGCTGAGGGAGCTGGCGTTTATCCACAGACAGCTTTACAGGCCAGCATGACTAAACTGCTTCTGGCGCAACGGAACACCGTGATGGAAGCCAGAGCGCATGGAAATGCTATTTACCTTCCCACCGCAGCGGTACCTGTTTATCTACTTGCACTGGCATGCTTTCGAACTGCTAGGTTGGCAGGAGCTGGGAAAGAGCAACAGGAGCTCACCCCTTCGCAGGATTCAAACCGCCAACCTTCTGATCGGCAAGCCCAAGAGACTCAGTGGTTTAGACCACAGCGCCACCCTGACCTAGTGTTTCTCTTTATGTCACCTAAAATGGGAACTGTTACATTCTTATTTACTTACTTACTTACTTACTTACTTACTTACTTACTTACTTACTTACTATAAAACAGGCCCAGCTGTTTACTGATGAACAGGCTAACACACAACAAAATAGGGAAACAAAAGGAAACACAAGATTAAGCTCCAACCCAGGCAGAAGGACTGGCTGACATATACAACAGCCAGACCAGACACACCTGCTCAAGATTCTAGAATAATGTGCATGGAAATCATTCCATGCGCATAATATCCAACCCTCTTCCAAAGATCACTCTCCTGGCTTTCAAGCTTGGGAAAATTTAGTTTCCGTTTTAAAGAACTCAAATATATTTTGCTTCCACCTATATTCTACATAGAGGTTTATCTATGAAATTGAAACATCTATAGTAGAATTTTGTTCTCTTATGCATCTCAAAGCTACTGGGCCTTTTCAGATTTTTCAAACATTTATTGGCACCCCCCCAAAAAAAAATATCTCCTGCACTGCACCTTCATCTCCAACCCCCTGATCTGGACATTTTACCACTATGATTCTGAGAGTGGAACAAGAAGTAAAAGATTCACTGTTTTACTAAAAAAATTAAAAATAACCGCAGTTCTAGTTTCCCATCCTCTGCTAGTAACACACTGCTATGGAAATGTATGACATGAAGAAAGAGAGAGAAAGAAATGTGTGGTTATTTATAACTGCATAAGTTTTCAGTAAATGCAAGTGGCTAAAATACTTGCATTATCTTCGCTCTCTCTATATCTCAGACTTATTTACTTTTATAACAAGGAATGTGATTTGCATCTCCCAAATAATCATGTTACACCTGTCATTCTTGTTTCAGTATGACAGGGCAACAAAGTCTTAGACTAATTAGATTCAAAGGCAAGAGTTGCATCTCTTGGTACCATTTTCCCAGTCCAGTAGTTTCAAGCCTGGCAAGCGGCACAATTATTCCACATAACACACAAACTGCACTATCTTTGCAATTGCACTGCAGCTAAATTCTATTATCCTGCAACAGAGTCACTCGAGTGCTCTGCATTTTCTGCCTGTACATGGCAAATGATCAACCAGCCCAACAAGCTCCCCTCCCGCTTCCCCTTTTTCTTCTTGAATGTGATAATCTGGGATTGAATTCTGGGGTGAATTTATTTCCTCTCCTCAAGGCAATTTTCACACATGCAACTAAAAATAATTGCCGGCTGAAACTGTTTATTTAATTATTTAGCACTCTCACTTGAGGCCAGGTGTTATATAAGCAAAGCAGGCAATCTAATTTCACACACAACAAAATGTTTATGGATTGCCGATGCCGTCTCATGGAACAGCTTTTCTCCCTTGCCAGGCTCCTTTCTTTCTGAGTAATCCCTCTTGCTGCAAAGGCACACATGCACTCAAAAGCAACATGTCTGCTGGGGTTTTTTTTGTTTTTTTAGAAGCATCAGTTTCCCTGTTAAACATGAAACATACCATTTCATGAACATAAATGGTACTTATCAGCACAAGCGATTTACTTTTAAAAAGGGGTTTCGGAAACCTTTAAAAGACAAGAGTGTATCCCTGCTGTGAATATTAATCAGTTAAGTGTCAGTCGTCCTGGGTAAGTTTAAATTGTCCAGGGACATTCCTGTGCCTGTTACAAATCAAAGATCAAAATGACTATTCTCTTCCTGAACTTGTACTTGTACAAGTGACCTTTTGTGTCAGAATCTGCTTTAAAATGAAAATAATTTTCGGCTGCCTTATTAGAAATATACAGCCAGCTTCTTCTTCACCTCAGTTCTAACATTCTTATATTTTTATATTTCTAGACAGGCAGGATGGGTCATGGCTTGTACTGTACTAGATAAGTTAGTGATTATTATCCCATGGGCTAATGATCACAAAATACCCCATCACAGTGCCCTTTTTGTCTTCTTCTTCCTTTCCTCAGGCACCTTACCTGTTACAAGACGTGTAAGAACTTTACTCTCCTCATTGAGAATGTTCACTGTAACATTCCGAGCAGATTGGAAGTACAGAGGGTTGCCCTACAATAAGAGCACAAGAGAAAATGAATGAGACGGGCACATCGCTTCTCACTAGAAAACGTACTGTGCTCTTACGAAACCTGCAAGACATGAGTGCCCAAATCCATGTACCTATATTTGGTCAAATACTTTCATGGCTCCTCTAAACAAAATGCTTGCTTAAAGGATTACATAGGGTCATATACTTTTATCATAGGACAAAATGTCACATGGTCCCTGTAGTTAATCGTTCATTTTTAAAGGTCTGGCCCAGGGCAAAATAAACAGTGATCTGCCTCACACAGGGTTTAGTAGTGCCTAGAACCCTAAACGAATTAGGCCCCAAATATCTGAAAGACCACCTCCTTGCCTACAGGCCCTCTTGGGGCTTAGGAATGAAAGAGGAGGGGCTATTTGTAGTTCCACTGCTCTCAGAAGTTTTTTGGGGAACTGACAGTCGCAGAAAGGGCATTTTCTGTAGCAGCCCCTGAACTGCCAACTCTCAACAGGACATAAGGCACCACCATATTACGGGGTTCTTAGAAATATCAGGTACATCACTGCACAATATATAATGCCAGTGACTGTGAAGAAAAGCTTTGACACAGGGTTCCACTAAGTTTAAATAAAATATGTAAGGGCGGTGTTTCATAGTCTTTGTTCACTTCCTTGAAAATGGATTCCAGAGTCAAACATGCATTTGAACATTCATACCAACTCTCATTCCAATAACTCAAACTTTCAAGTCATATATTGTGTTGTATTTTGTATTTGCCTTCCCTTTCCACCTTCTTATCGAGGGTAGAGCTGCTATTCAAACTCAAAACACAGAATTATGGCTTAAACGTGTATATGAAATTTCATACAAACAACCTGGCTCCTGCCCAAAATAATTCAAATTGGAAAATTAAGTCAAAGGACAAAACCATTATAAAAAATGTGAACTCTTGATTATTCAAAGATATTTGGGTTCATCAAACCAACTTCATCTCATGTTTCTGACATGTGGTTACCACAGAGCAATCCATTTTTGATTAAGCTGGGCTTTATGACATGGCAGAGAGAGAAATGTCCTGATCTAGCAGCATACAACATATTTTCTGGATCAGATTTATGGGTGCAGATTGAGTGCTGCATCCAGTGGCTGGTGCTTCTGCACTACCCATGTATCACCAAACTGATGGTCAGTGCTGTCATATATGAATATACAAAGCTGCCTTAGTCTTAAGACAAAATTATGGGTATATTCAACCCAATACTATCTATTCTGACGGGCAACTCCAAGTTTTCAAGCAGAGATCCAGTTCTGCTACCTTGCATCCTTAAGTATTTTAACCTGCATCCTCTTTATGCAATACATGTGTTCTACCATTGAGCTATGGCCCCCTCCTGCTCTTTGTTTTGGAACAGAGGAATAACATTGAATCCAGGATCCCTTCAGCAAGCGATTAGCACTATAAAGGCTCACAAGGCAGACCATTTAGTAGGAATACCCTCACCTAATGAGGTGGGGCTGTGCACATTGCTGTGTGCAAATACATCAAGATCTGACTTTGCCAACCTTTTTGTGGCACCATGTCTGCAAAAAGCCTGAGCTAAACTTTGCTTTTTGAAACAGGTGAAAGAAGCAAATTCAGAATCTAAAGCCCATATTTAATCTTTTATTGACACTACCTGAACTGATGACACGACACTGGCTTAATTTATTTTGAGCTACAAATTGAGCAGAAAATAATGGTGTGCAGTTCACAAGGTTGAAGCATTTGCAGTTGATAGTTAGCCTTTGATACAAAGGTACAGATGCAGTCTGAATAAATAACTGGGCTCTCAATGTCACAGGACCTCAAAATAAGCCTAGTGGAACCAGCAGACTGTGCCCTAATAAAGAGGTGTGCATATGACTCAAAATTATTTTGATACAACCCACCTCCCAGGAATGACATTTTCTCCATACAGATAAGGAACTGGAATTTGCTCTTCCAAATAAACCCTGGCCAACCCTAACTCACACACCTGTGTCCGAGAATGCTTTGCATCAGGTGCACTTCATAATTCACAGTCTGCCCTGCTTAGTTCAGGTTGTATAACCTAGTTCCCTTCTTGTAGATAGATGCATATTGAGTGTAAAGCAGCAACATTTCTGGGATGGTTTGCATGGGAACTTTGTTAGTGTGATGCCATGACACCTCATATGACACAGTCAGCATCTGCAGTGGATCAAGGCTTTGGGGATGCAGACCATTATTTATAGGTGCAGTTCTAGTACGAAGCAAAGACATTCCTGGGTGTGGCCAACTTAAAAACACTGTGCAACCAAATTTAGATTGAGGCTGTATGTGTGCTCCTATGACTCTTCAAAGGCATTTTAGAGTTTGGTGGTTCATATCCCAGTTATTAATTCAGCATCTCTGAATCAAAGAAAGAACTAGGAACATATTCAGCCTCAACTTAAATTAGCTCCAGCTTAATATTTAGTTCCAACATGGCCCATTTAAAAATGGCTTACAATATGGAGAGATATCCATTAGTAGGTGCCAGCTGAAATCTCTCATAAACTTTCCTTTTCAACGAGAAAACATGTTTTTGGCTCTAGTGGCAGTTGGTATTACTTATTTCTACAATGAGGTTTCTTTTTTATTTTTAAAATCACATGATCCAATAACCACTACACCCACTTAAGCTGTTCAACTAGCTCACCTCATCTGAGCCTTTCTGGAAAGGCCAGCAGACTTTTAGACTCCACTACTCCCTGTAATATGAAAGGGTGGGCTCCAGTGTTTATTACCATTTTGCATAAAATGAGATTATACTCTTTAAGAAATAACATTAGAGAAGCAAAGGAGCTCTCCTCACCCACAGAGGAGCCAGAGTACATTTTAAAAACACTTAACTGCTGCCCCTTTTTCAGACATTTAGTTCACGGATTCAGAGACCTTTGGTTCTTGTGGTTTGCAGAAAACTAAATCTGTCTGATGGAAGAGCCACTGTTGTATTAGTCTGCTAGTAGAGAATTTTTTCAAGCACTTAGATTACTGCCCACTTAGGTTTCCATAACTCATTCCATTAAAGGCTAAAAAAAGGAGCTAACACCCAGGATTTATCTTTCTCTCAGAGACACTGCACAATTAGCATCTAATGCCTTCTGCTAAAGCACATAGGAGCACTTTTATTTTCTGACACACAGTTCTTTAAACACATTTCTTGTACAGTGGTATCTCGGGTTACAAGCACCTCAGGTTACAAACACTTCAGGTTACAAACTCCACTAACCCGGAAGTAGTAGCTCGGGTTAAGACCTTTGCCTCCGGATGAGAACAGAAATCGTGCAGCAGCTGCAGTGGGAGACCCCATTAGCAAAAGCGCACCTCAGGTTAAGAATGGTTTCAGGTTAAGAACAGACCTCCGGAACAAATTAAGTTCTTAACCTGAGGTACTACTGTACATTCTGTTGAAAGAATCGGGTTGCTCATGCTTTCTCTCTCTCTCACGTCAAGTTGCAATGAAAAGCACACCTTTTTTCTTTTTCTGAAATATATGCATATAAACGCACACAACACACAGAATTTGGTGCCACATTCATTTCTCTGCTGCATTAGGGTACAGGTTATACCAATACAGAATCATCAACCTAAATAGTGAGAATGATCTGTGCCATGGCACCCTAGCACATGTGAGGTCTAGCAGCCATGGAGTCACCTTCCCAGCATGGGTATTGCTGTTGCTTACTTGCACAGGATGGCACTCCCATCAGTACACTCACATGGCCCCATCCTTGCCACTGCACTGGTCCAACCCTGCCCAGGTAAGCTGAACTGATGTTGGTCTTAGGAGGGCAGCGCTGCTTCACCACATGGGTTGCTACAGGTGAGGTCACAGCCATGCCTCATCCTAACTGTATTTGCAACATAGCCTGATTCAGAAAAGATAAGCGAGTTGAACCTGACTATCCCCTTGATTGCACTGTTGTATTTGCATGGAGATGACTTTTCCGGACACATCGCTTTCACAAGCTGGCTTGCTAAAAAGTTTAAAGACACATACAAATACAAATATGACTTACAGTTTACAATTTCAACCACTGATATGAAATGAGTGGCAGCTAAAAATGTTCCAACGCAGCACATTAACCAAACACGGACTGAAATAAAAACATATTCAGAGTTCTCTTCAACCAGCAGTAATGAAGCAACAATACTTCTTCCCAAAAAGGATGTACGTGTGGCTTTATTTAGTACGTGTGGCACCACACCTGCCAGTCTAACAACTCCTATTAGTGGGCTATGTTCACAGATACAGTTCTTGAAGTTCATATGGGTTCACATGTTCCTTCTTGGTACAAAACGTGTAGCACTCCGAAGTCCAAGACGACCACCATGAATTGGGCAGCCCGTGTGACCCATAAATAACTGGTGTAATATGACCTGAATGTCTAGTTCCCACAAGTGTTCTGGCTGACATACTCTGCATCCATTGCAGCTCCCAGACTGTATTCAAGAGCACATAGAGTACACTGCAATAATGGCTGTAACTAAAGCATGTGCCACGGAAGCTAGTAGTGTCTGCTTTCTCTTGACAGAGCCGCAGCTGTCGAACTAGCCTCAGGTTTACTATCTCATCTGCTGTTTACGAGAACTCCGTAAAAGATCATGCCTTTTTAAAAACTGCAGCTTGCACTCCTGTCACCACTTCACTTGTTTCACCATGACTGATCCACTCTAATTGCAGTTGCTTGAAATGATTATACTATATATACATAATTTTTCAGTCTGGTAGCTCCACTCTGTCTATAAGACAAATGTTGTTTTTATTGATTTCGTTGGTCCCTGAATTAGGCCCTTCAGCTCTCTCAGCAGTTTTAGGAAATTAGATGAAAATCATCATCATCATCATCATCATCATCATCATCCAGGCTGCTTTATGCTGTCTTGGATTAATGTTTTTCCCCCCTATTGATTTTTGTTGAATTTAATCATGATGTTTTATTATTTACTATTTGCATTATTTCTAGTATTATTTTAGCATTTTTTCTTTGTTAAGACAGCAAGGAATGTGTACACACAGGCAGCTGTTTACATTAGTTAAATCATCATCATTATCATAGATGAAAAGATCAACTATTTAGACATCTTTCAGGCTGGTTCTCCTAGGGTATTATCCACAACATTGCTGTACTTCTCTGTTTATAGGGCTGGACACCTTTTTTTTTTTTTTTTGCTTGAGGGTTGAATTCACCCAAGGCCAAGCCTCCAGCACTTGCATGTCAGAAGCAGGTGTAGCCACCATGTGCTCTAGGGTGATCTCTGCGGTTCATCTGAGGCTGGGAGTTCTTGCCCTCTTTCAGCTCATCAGCTAATCAACAGGTCTGATGCCCAGGGAGAAGCCTGCTTTCATCCTCATCAGGGCGCTGGCCTGAGTTGGGTGAGGTTTAAATCCAGGCTACTTTTTTTTGCATGTGTCATCTCCATCTCATTTCTACATTAATCCGCACAAAAATACTTATTTTAAAACAGATTTCTCTCCTCAAAATAAACATTTTTAGAACCATGCAGATCAAGGAAGTGCAGAAGCCAGGGTGTAAGTGAATTATAATCTGCACATTCAACCAGGAGGTACGAAACCAGGTCAGTTTGTATTGGATTTCACAAAGGTAAATTTTCTAACCGCCCCTTCAGCTACATAGGGAAGTTCAAATGTGTCCGCATGCAGGTGAAGCTGTGGAGCACGAGGAACTCTGCAGAAGAGTAGGCAGTAGCAGGCTGCCTGGGTCAAGAGGACAATCTCATAGTCAAACTAAGAAGAAGAAACAGGCAACACCTGCTCTGCTGGCTCTGGAGGTGTGGGGAGGGATGCACAGGGCTGGTGCTTCCCATGATGGTGGTGATGATTTTATTTACATCTAAATACTAAAACCAATTCCGATGAAAGCAATCAAGAAAACACTAAAAACAACGACAAGGCCATCTTCAAGGGTGTGTGTAGGCGACAAAGCACTCTGCTGCCTCCTCTGGGAGAGAGGGGAAGGCTGGCACAACTAAAAATTGCAGAAGAAACAGCCGTGTTTCAGTATGTTCACATACGGGGGGGGGAATGTTAGGGATATGTGGGAGGCTGGGATTGTGTGATGGTGTTGCTGGTATGAACCAGGGCCTCTATGTAGGAGATAGACAATTTGCACAATTATGGCCCTATAGTGAACTGCTATGATCATTCATATCCCTCTTGGTAAAAGCACTGGTTCACACAATGTGTGCTCTCAGGCTTGAGCAGCGTCAGAACCAGAACTCTGTCACATCGTGATGCCACAACAAATTACGGTATCCCAGTATGTGTATATCAGACATAAATAAAATTAAACTGGAATTCCGATCCCTGCAATATTTGCACTTGCCTAGCTATCTACTTCAATGGAGCAAAGATATCACGGCTGACACATCATTATCACCTACGTAAGACTCCAACATTTGTTTTTAACACCTTAGCAACATCTGAGTGTTTGCAAACACTCCATGGATTCTCACCCATTCGTCTTCCCACACACATCCAAATGCCACATGGACAGCTATGAGAAAGACTAGCAGTACTCTGGAGTGAAGCAGATGTTTCTTTCCAATGGGGAAGGGGAGAATAATGGATTTGTTAAAATTCAGAGGAAAAGTTAAGAATGATGAACTGAAAGTTTTAACTATATTGTGGTTCTGAAAATGAAATATAACCCAGAATAATATTTGATAGCATTTGTTTCAAATTAGAAACTTTAAAAAAATCCTCTTCATTTGTGCAAGATTTCTCTGTAAGAAGCGTAATGTTTAGGGGCTATAATTATAGATATCAGGAATGAGGATTGGCATAAAACAGGGAGGGGGAAATTAGAAATAGCTGCCCCCACATCAATGGTCAGACATACTACGTTGTCATGACAGATCATGGAAAATGTTGCAACACAACATTCAGCGCAACACCACCACCCTGCAAACAACAGGGACAGCATAACTCACACAGTATAGTGTGTGACATGGGGCTATAGCTCTGACCTTGTGTTGCACAGACTTATTATTCATAAGCTGGAATTTTGGTGACGGGAAACTATGGCAAAAGAACACTTTGCACAAAAGTTAGCACTTTTCACAAGCAGTGTGTCTTGAGCACTACTCTGCCTGTAACTGTGTTGTAACTCCGGAGACTGTAACCTCCATCACCCAAGTCCATTCCAACTTAAGAACTGGGGATGTGACAGGGCAGATCACTCCACACAAGTAAGCAAGGGAAGAAGGTAAGCATGCTAGAAAGCATTACTGCCGCCACCACTTCTCATGCCTTCCCTACTCATCGTCTGACATATGTGATTACTGTATGTTATCTGAACACTCAGGTGACACCCCTCCTCCTTAACTATCCCTCGCTCCCTCCTTCCCAAAAACTTATTGTAGGTATTGTCTCAAGCACAATCCCTTGATGGCATGCAACTAAGCTTTACTCAGACCAAACCTACTGAAATTAATGAAGGTGACTAAGTTAGTCTATTCGGAACCCTCACGTTGCTCCCAGAGATGCTAAGTGTGTCTCATTTTTTACACCATTTTGTTTGTTTCGTTTCTGCTGCGTTCACCCCTCCACTCCTGTACTGAATAAACACCTAGAATACAGCAGCTTTTCTGCTGCTGCAGTAGCAGCATAACTCCCCACCCGCCACCCACCATCCATCGGTATAAATAAGATGACCCTGTCAATAATTTATAAACTAGTTGCAGACCGTTTTTAAAAGCTTAAAGCGTGTCCTTAAATTACAATTCCCGCAAGGCTAGTGTCCCACATAAGGAAATATTTCTGAATTATAAACAAGATTGCTATAAAAATGACGATCTTTTCCAGAAATAGGCCTGCATACCTAACTTTGTGTATAAATTCTGTCTCACACAAGTTTCTATTATGGAAGATATTGCCAGCAATTTTGTATTGTAGCCAACAAACTATTATAAATATTCCATAGATTTCTAGACCAGTAACAGTTGTATGTACAACCCTCTGTAAATTGTTAATATTACCTACCAATAGGTTTTCTCCAGAAAACTTATTGGTAGATAATGGACAGATAACACAAAAGAAAATTAAGTTAAAATAATATATCCACAGATATATTACAAACTGTAAACTGTATCTTTGACTAAAATTATTTTAAACCATAGATGACCAAGCCAAACAACAACAAAAACTTATAGTGCTTCTGGGTTATACTGATATTTCCGAATAGGATACAACAATATTGTAAAGCCACAATATGGTCCCCTTCCCTCACCTTTCATTCTGCTCAGTTCACTATGTCATAGTTGAGATGCCCTGAGGCGCCTCTTAGGCCTGACATCCAGTATGGTGGAACCAGTCATGTTGCCCTAAATCTGACTCTGGTGCTGGAAGCATGATGTGAATGCATTCTCAAAGTACAAACAGACCACATCTTCACCGGAAACTGTTTTGTAGAGGAACTGAAAACACATCCTCTTTACCACTTATTTCAACTCTTTTTTAAGACCTCCCACTGCAGCTTTGTAATAATGCTCATGTTGCTGGTTGTCCCATATATGCCATCAATTAAAATGTGTGATTTATGCTACAGGAAATGGCATTCGAAAGGTGCAGCAAATATGTCAATACAATACAGTATGCTTTGTAAGTAATCAGCGAGCTACCCAGCAGAACATGAGGGTTGGGTTTTTTTGCAACAATTAATTAAATAAATGAAATTGACCGATAACCCACTACACTCAATACATAGCAAAATGAATCACAGCACCCCACTCTAGTATTGCCTTCTGCTATCTTACTTCCGAGGGAAATGCTGAAAGCTTCTTGGTCAAATACAACACTGTAAAAACTCAGTGACTAACAGTTTGTATGTACTTTTAAACTCATCTATGCCTGTACTTTTTTTTTTAAAAAAAGTATTAGATATTTTATATAGATTTATTTGCCTTAATCTACAGAAGTTATATGGGAGAAAAGACCTGCAAAATTACTAAGTCATTTTTCCTGTAGAACTTTGAAAGTAATTTAAATATAACATCTCATGGTTAGTATTTTTTTTCTACATCTGGGAGTGGGGGGGGGGGAGAGAGAGACAAGTTAAAGTAAATCCAGTAGGGTCCAAAAATCAGAATATCAGAAAAGGCAAGTAAGAGGCAACATAATGGAAGTTTATAAAATTATTTATAGCATGGAGAAGAGAGGAAAATTTTCTCCCTCTCTCATAACACTAGAACTTGTCCACATCATCTATTGAAGCTAAAACTTGGAAGTTTCAGGACAGATTTAAAAAGTACTTCTTTATGCAGTACATAGTCAAGCTATGGCTACCAACCTGCATGGCTTTTAAAAGAGGATTAGACAAATTCATGGAGGAGAGGGCTATTGATGGCTACTAGCTACGCTCTAGGGACGTGGGTGGCACTGTGGGTTAAACCACAGAGCCTAGGACTTGCCGATCAGAAGGTTGGTGGTTCGAATCCCCGTGATGGGGTGAGCTCCCGTTGCTCGGTCCCCGCTCCTGACACCTAGCAGTTCGAAAGCACATCAAAGTGCAAGTAGATAAATAGGTACCACTCTGGCGGGAAGGTAAATGGCGTTTCCGTGCACTGCTCTGGTTCGCCAGAAGTGGTTTAGTCATGCTGGCCACATGACCTAGAAGCTGTACGCCGGCTCCCTCAGCCAATAAAGCGAGATGAGCGCCGCAACCCCAGAATCGGCCACGACTGGACCTAATGGTCAGGGGTCCCTTTACCTTTACCTAGCTACGCCCTACCCTCCAGATTTGGAGGCAGCAATGCTTTCAAATATCAGATGCTGGAAACCATGGGAGTGCTCTTGTGCTTGAATCCGGCTTGCAGGTTTCCAACTGAGGCACCTGGTTGGGCATTGCAGGTACGGGATGCTGGACTAGATGGACCAGTGGCTTAATCCAACAGGCTATTCTTATGGCACTCTTCAAAGAGATATGCTTAGAAATAATACTGTTTAGAAAAAAAAGGAGAAAAAGAGAAATAGGTTTTCAAATAGGGATATAAGTGAGTGGTAGGGCACTCACCAGGCACAGAGAACATTGCAGGTCCAGTTCCTTACATCTCTAGCTAAAATGTAGCAGGTGGAAAGAACCAAAATTCTGATGCCATGCAGAGTTAAAGGTAAAGGGTAAAGGGACCCCTGACCATTAGGTCCAGTCGTGACCGACTCTGGGGTTGCGGCGCTCATCTCGCTTTATTGGCCGAGGGAGCCAGCGTACAGCCGCCAGGTCATGTGGCCAGCATGACTAAGCCGCTTCTGGCAACCCAGAGCAGCGCACGGAAATGCCGTTTACCTTCCCGCCGGAGTGGTACCTATTTATCTACTTGCACTTTGACGTGCTTTCGAACTGCTAGTTTGGCAGGAGCAGGGACTGAGAAACGGGAGCTCACCCCGTCACGGGGATTCGAACTGCTGACCTTCTGATCGGCAAGTCCTAGGCTCTGTGGTTTAACTCACAGCGCCACCCATGTCCCTCCAATAGAGTTACTGCCAGTCAAAACACATAGCACCTGGCAGACTGACCAATGGTTTGATTCAGTAAGTATAGCAGCACCCAGTTTGGACAATGAAAGCTACCCTCTCCTTCCGGCAGTGTCACATTACAAGGAAGCTTGTATGTACAGGCATAAAAGAACTGAACTGCCTTTGAAATGCTCATCTGCCAGTCGTGAAATTAAAATTACCTAAAAGGGAAAATATAAACCAGTATTTGAAAGGATGGAAGGGAAAATACATGCTTCAAGAGAATGTGATGCTTGCTTCTTCACAGAACCAGAAAAACACAGCAGATGATGCAGATTACGTAGGCAGGGTTCAGAGTGCAACCTCACATGATTGCTTGCAGGAGTGTGTAGTACCATTAACAGTTTTGTAACCTGATGGGGGACCAAACAGAAGGGCTTGCCGACTGAATTGGATCTCAGGTTATGCCTGTGAAAAGGTGTTGCCTGCTCCGCAAGCATTCTAAGCTATATATTGTTAAAAGAATGGTTGTACACATTCCTGTCATAGCGTCAATATCTAACATTAGTCTTCAGTCTAGAATCATAGCGTTGAAAGGGACCCTGAGGGTCATCTAGCCCAACCCCCTGCAACGCAGGAATCTCAGCTAAAGCATCCATGACAGATGATCATCCAACCTCTGCTTAAAAACTTCCAAGAAAGGAGTGTTCACAACCTCCCGAGGGAGTCTGTTCCCCTAAACAGCTCTTACTGGCAGAAAGTTCTTCCTCATGTAAATCTGCAATAGCAGAATTGTTTCCACAAAATTATGTGGTATCCAAAATTGTGCTGCAATTATACTATTACTTGATTATTTGAACATATCCCCCCATCTTCTTCTGTTCCTGACTTTGACCTTTGAAGCAGGATGTTCATGTAATTAAGCCTCTTTTCTTTGCAAAACTTTAAACTTGACAATATAAGCTTTCAAAGAAGAATGAGGACAATCTGTGAATGGAATGGATAATGAAGGAATAATAAAACAAACACACTCCCATTCTCTAGTACATGTCATATTCATTTGTAAAGTTGATTGCCTTTAAGAAGGAGACAATGGGTTTTTAGCACAGATGTAAAATATTCTCCAGTCTTTTTCTCTCGGTAAACAAACCATTTTCAGAAAGAACAAATAAAATAATGCAATAGTGATCGGTAAGAATTTTATACCAAATTTGATTGGGAGACAATGTTGTCTTCTCTAAGTCTCTGTGACCTTTCTTGGTGTGGAATCTTTAATGGGCTGCCCCAGTCTCCAATGTGGTAGCATCATTCTTTTCAAATACCTACTTCCAATTTTTTAAAAATACTGAAATACATGCATTTTTATCTTCCCCAAAATAACAAAAATCAAATGAGCAGTTTCAGAAGCAGACATGAGCCATCCTGGACTGCACTTCAGATAAACTGGCTTACACTGACTGAACTCTTGCTGGCGGAGAGGGCTGTCCTTGAACAATGAGGGTGGATTGTGGTGGAAAGCATCTCCCAAAGTGGACTGAACGACAACATTCAAATAGATCATTAGTACTTTTATACTAAAAAAAAGGTCCCACTCTTAATGTGCATATAACACTGGTCCTGAGAGATCTGCATTGGCTCCCAGTATGCTTCCAAGTACAATTCAAAGTGTTGGTGCTGACCTTTTAAGCTCTAAACGACCTCAGTCCTGTATACCTGAAGGAGCGTCTCCACCCCCATCATTCAGCCCGGACACTGAGATCCAACGCCAAGGGCCTTCTGGCGGTTCCCTCATTGTGAGAAGTGAGGTTACAGGCAACCAGACAGAGGGCCTTCTTGGTAGTGGTGCCTGCCCTGTGGAACACACTCCCATCAGATGTCAAGGAAATAAGCAGCTATCCTATTTTTAAAAGAAATCTGAAGGCAGCCCTGTTTAGGGACGTTTTTAATATATAATGCTGTATTGTTTTTAACACTCGATTGGGAGCCATCCAGAGTGGCTGGGGAAACTCAGCCAGATGGGCGGGGTATAAATAAATTATTATTATTATTATTATTATTATTATTATTATTATTATTATTATTATTTACTGTATACTTCTTTTTAAAATAGCTTTGCCTTTTACTCTTCAACATTTATTTAGCTTGCTTCTGACCAATGAAACTCCCAGCACATTGCTCTCCATGGGTTGCTATCTATCTAAAGGTCTCTAACCCATTTTATACCTTGGATTATTCAAGGACAAGAAGCACGGACTACACAATAAGTAACAATTTCCCCCTGGAATTGACAATAAACATACAATTTATTTTAGGAATCTCAAGGGAAAATTAAAATGTCAGCCAATGTTGAAAGATACGGACTCTGGACGTACACTGAACCAACCACATAATTATTTCACTGCCTGGCCAAATTTATCTTGCATTCCCTCATTCTGTATATCTGCCCACTTTCAAGGCCACGAGGACAGGTATTGAAACACAGCTTGATTGGCTGCTCTGCACCCTTCAGTGTAATAACTTCACCCCGGGGCATTGCATAATCCTGTAGTTTTCACATTTTATACAGTCCCCCCCCCCATTCATTTCTGCCTTGTTGTGACAGGAAGCTTCGTAAACTTACCATTGTGATATAGCCAGGAGTCTGGCTTTTTTTTTTTTTTACTCTGCTAGTAGTAAATTTGAAGGAAGAAATGGTCAAGGTGAATAGCTCCATTATCTTTAAAAGAATTTCCCGTTTAACCAAAAAGGCAATCAATTGCTTCCATGTAAGAAAAGGCTGACAAAAGACCCCAGTAGAAACCAATCTGCTATAGAAAGTAGTGGCTGGGCATGGAGCTTCGGGCAGCACCAGAATTGAGCCAAATATGGTCTTGAGTCCAAACCTTTGAATTTGGTCTTGAAAAGGACTGCCCTTCAGCCACTGGCATCATTTGTCTACTGTCATCTTCCAAGTATTCCCCGCGCCTTATATTGCCACTATTTCAGTATTGTTAAAATGTACTCAGTATGGACTATGTCTATTTTAAATCAGGAGTGGGGAACCTGAGGACCTTCAGATGATGTTGATGGATTCAAACTACCTTCAGCAGCCTCAGTCAGCATAGCCCACAGTCAGGGATTATGGGAGCTGTAGTCCAACAACACAGGGAAGATGATAGGCTCCCCATCCTTGTTTAAAATATTTGTGTGTGCGGGCTCTCTCTCTATGCTGGAGATGTCATGTAAGCCCATGGGTCTCTGAAAATGTGTCTGTTCTGGACACAGTCTAGGTATAAAAGAAACCATACACAGAATGAGCATGGAAGCTGCACAACTGATCAACCCAACAAACGTAATTCATCTGTACAAAGCAATTCAGCCAAATCTAAACAACAATAACACATGGTGTCAAGCGTTCAGGGAAGCTCCCCTACTGGCAAAGTGGTTTATTTCTAAATCTCATTCCAGGGAATGTCCAAATATACAAGACTGAGAAAATAAATGAACTGGGTAGCTATAAATACACAGTTACACACACAAATCAAGCATTCAAGGATACTCACAGGAGAATATTCTAAATTAATTAAAATGGGACAAGAAAACTTACAAAAGAAGAAGAGGTTGGCGCTTTTCTGTATTTTTCATTCACAATAAACAGTCACAGCCCATAACTGAGAGTGGTTCCTGAAGTTTTAAACCCAGCGCAAAGAAGAAGAGATTCTGAACTGGTTGTTGCAGAGGGCCAACTCCAAGTTTGTGAGTGCTTATCACACATACAGCAATCTGAATGAGAGTCACTTTCTGTAACAACAGCTGAGAAGAAATGGCAAACTTTCATAGATTCATAACTTGGCTGATAGAATCTATGTATCAAAGGTCTGCATATGCTAGCTTGCTGACAGATGATAGATAGATGGCAAAAATGTGCCCATCAAAGCAAGATGCTAAAGTGACTTTCTTTGTAGGGAAAGTAATCTACTATAACTATGGTTGTTTTTGAAAGGAAGAGTAAAGCAGTGCTTAAATGAACAATGCTATGAAGACATGATCCTGTGGAAGTCTCCAGGATGACACCCATGCAGGTATGAAGGTAGAAACTGTCAGAATTCACCCACAACCTGTCCTGTGGAAATAGCAGGCTATTAGGTCCAGAAGAGAGAATGATGAACTGTGTGAGTAGAGAAACTAGTGTCAATACAGGCAAAAGGAGCAAGCTGTCCATATTTAACTTTTATAAACAATGTTGATTATGTATTTGATTTAGCAGCCTATGAATAGGAGCAATTTGAAAGGCTTCATTTGAGTTCCTTCACTTGCCCCTTAAATATGCAGCAAACTGGTTTGACTGCATTACAGTCATACCTCGGATTGAATGTGCTTCGAGATGAGCGCGTTCGAGTTGCTCCCAATGACAACCCGGAAGTAACGGATTTCGCCGCTTGCACATGTGCAGACGCTCAAAATGACGTCACGCGCATGTGCAGAAGCGGCAAAAACCGACGCGCTCAGGCACAGACATGCCGTCGCTAGTTATGTTCTAGATGCGAACAGGGCTCCGGAATGGATCCCGTTCGCATCTAGAGGTACCACTGTATTAGGCCAAGCTTGTGCCTGGTGGTGGTAGGGGAATACTATAGCAGTATTATTTTTGTGAAGACTATTCAAAAAGGCACCAAATTATGAGTTACTAGAGTAGTCGTTCTTCAGGGTTCAGCTCCTTCTCCAGGATTTCAAGACACTGAATCTTTATGTTGGGAATGCCTGCTTCTCATCTCTAATTGGCTTACACACAAATGCACACACATGGAGACCACTGTGCACAACTTCCCATTTCACACACTGATGAACCTTATTTTGAACTGTTAATAACATAATCTAGCTCAAAACACCTTGGCTTTTACCACTAGACAAGTTACTGTGGTCATATGTTGTTCTTGTTTTTACATGAAAACTAATACAAATTATTTGGACAAAAACAAAACAAAACGGTTTTTAAGTAAAAGGTGTGGGGATGTCCAGGAGACTGAAAAAGGAAGGCTAATAAGTGGAAACCACCTTCTTTAATGGGACACGGCTGGTGCTGTGGGTTAAACCACAGAGCCTAGGACTTGCCGATCAGAAGGTCGGCAGTTCGAATCCCCGCGACGGGGTGAGCTCCCATTGCTCGGTCCCTGCTTCTGTCAACCTAGCAGTTCGAAAGCACGTCAAAGTGCAAGTAGATAAATAGGTACCGCTCGGGCGGGAAGGTAAACTGCGTTTCTGTGCGCTGCTTTGGTTCTCCAGAAGTGGCTTTGTCATGCTGGCCACATGACCCAGAAGCTGTACGTCGGCTCCCTTGGCCAATAAAGTGAGATGAGCGCTGCAACCCCAGAGTCGGTCATGACTGGTCATAATGGTCAGGGATCCCTTTACCCTTTAACTTCTTTAACTGGATCAATGAGTCTTCCATGAGCTCTTTTTTTTTTTTTTTGGGTAAACCATCACTCAGAAACATCTGCACTAAACCTTTTATTTGATAAGTGTTAACAAAGCAAGACTGCTAGTAAGAAAAGAAGACTGCTATAATGGATCTGGCAGTGTTACTGGGCATCAGTCTTCATGCTAACAATAGAGTTTTATGTCTGGAAATAATCCCGTCTCCATTCTTGATTTCCCCCCCTAATAATTACAGTAATAAAAGAACAATATTAACTGCTGTATAAACAAAGCTCAAACCTATAATTTTCTTTTTAGAAGGCACTTTTTGAAAGAAAAGATTTGTGAGTGTAAGACTTAAATTACTATTCTATGAGAATGTAACAGAAAGGTCTGTCTCTGTAGAACTGGCATTTTCTGCTGTTGGGGTATTTCTATGTTCGATGTAGAACATGCAATATTATATAGCAAATTGTTTAGACTAAAAAGAGAGGCTTCTTTTCCTCCAATCTGTCTCATCAGCTGCTTTGCAGCTGAGTTCATCTGAAAATTAAATTACATTATGTTTGTAGACTTTTTTCTTCTTCTTCTTTTTAAAGGCCACCCTCTTATGTCTGGCTCAGCTTCCTTGCCAGATTCTTTACTTTATTTGTTCGTAATTAGTAGAAGACTCCAGATGTCAACAAGAAATTGATAGAAATACAATTTTCAAAAGGTACGCAACTGTTTGTGTCAGAGTTCGAGTTCAGTAACGGTAATGTTGTGAATACATCTTTTTAACCTTTGTAAGTTACTTCCACTACATACATATTCATATAAAATTTCATGCGCTGTAGTATTGCTATGTCTCGTGGGTCTCATATGCATAGCCAAATCCCACTAGTGTTCAGAGAACAGGATTGAAAGTAGATTCATTTACTGTTCATTATGCAAATGCAGGGCACTTTTTCTGATTTTGCTGATAAAAATTCTATGCTACAGAGCTATAACTTTCAGAACTCTTCGGGATAAGCACACACCCAAATTCAAAAATACACTGATTTTCATTGAACATTCTTCCAAGTAAGTGGAAAAGTGTTGCAGCCCAAGCTGAGGATATGACTACTACATAAATTATAGTGTTACTCTGAAACTGTCTGTAATCAGTCTTCAGCTCTATCTGGGTGGGAATTCATGCTCAATTGTCACTGCATTCCCCATTATCCCGCCCAATTTTCTCTCTATGTGTGCTTCATCCCAATGGTGAGTGGGCTGAACTGGTACAGACATCGCTATGGATTTACTCTGTCACCATATTTGGGGCCTAGGAGGATTTTTTCCCTGTAGACAAATTGGTTCATCTGTAGGTTTTCACCTGCCTCGTAGCAAAGGTCACAACTTTGGTGGTTAAGGCATTGAGTGGTTTCTTTTATCACCAGGGCACCCTGTTAAAAAGGGTCCTGGAAGGGGTAGAACCATCTGAGTGTCCACACAGGGGCTGGTGGGTTATAGAACCCCTTTCAAGAGGTAGCGCTGGTGAGAACATCACACTTGACCCATGTGAAGGGGCAGTGTTCATGCCAGGGCTGACCCATCCCAGGTTCAACTAGCAGATGGGTTGGTTTGGGGTTAGATGCTTACCCAATGGTTTGCCAGCTTACATCCGTTATCAATAAAGTTGTAGCCTCATTTAACCTGTCCAATGGTCTCCTGTGTCTTATTATCATGGTCACACACCATGCCTTATGCACCTGGGCCATGCAAAAGATAAGCAAGCGAAGATAATTATAAGAATACCTACAAAAGGTGGGTGAAATTACACTAGAGCATTTGGAAATTGTCAGTGGCTAGCCTACAGGAGGAATGTCCTTAACATTTCTTGGTTGGAGCATCCCAGCATCCCTATGAAAGGAAGACCTGAGTGAAAAGAGGCATAGGTCTGCTGGCACAATCAGAGCTATGCAGTTCCTGCAATAAGGTATCTATCAATCTGTGCCAACAGATAGCCATTGTTTAATTTCCTTTTCTGCCACTACATGCATTAGCACAGTGTAGGCCACTTTTGTCACACCCTTCTGTTTGTCGACTGGCAGTGACAAATACAAAGCTGTCAATTGGCAAAACTAGCATAAGAATATATACCGGTAAAACATATGGATAAAATTATATGTGTTAAAGGCATGTCTTTGGCTTCAGAGGCATCATTGTTCAAGAAGCTTTAAATAATGCACAAATGATAGCACGAACTCATTTAAACATGGTCAAACCATAATCCAGACAAATATATATATGTTCTATTAAGGGCAATTAAAAGCAAAACAAAACCCAGTTTATTTTCACTAGCTGATAGTCGTGAGCACTGGAATTACTGGAAACCATTGAACAAAAACCCTTTCTATTGTACACTTAGAACAAACATAGTGAAATAATAAATGAAATAACAGAGAGACCATATTTCTAGCACCACCACCACCCCAGTAGAATCACATGTTCATCTCTTCATGTGTAACAGACCAGCTGCTGTTTGCTCTTGTTAAATTACAATTTAATCTTTTCTCAGCTGGGTGTATTAACTTATGTGTTTTCCTAGCATGTAGCACAAGGAGACTCAGAGGCTGGCTGAGATCTTTGTGTGTCATTCAAATGCTGTAAGTAACCATAATGCCAGAAAACATACCCATATGCTCAGAAAGGGGAAAGAATTCATAAGTGTCCAAATTCATCTACACCCATATGTTGATATGTAGGCAATACTTTTGGGCACACTGGCATATGTGGTATATGCGGCAACTGAAATGAAATCAATCAGAAGTCACAGCATGCAACCTGCCTAATTATGATAGAACACCTCACATATTTCATCTGTGCGAATCCACGTTTTGAACAACAGATGGTGTTGCTATGGGATCATAGCATCTTGAAAAGCTGCAGATGTACAACACTCATGCAACATACTGAAAACTGTCAACCTGTAGCCCTTTTTCAGAAGAGGGAATCAAGCAAAGGAGTTATCTAAAAAAAGAAGAAGATATGTACACATTTGAACTTCTAATGCTATTTTACATCAAAAATATGTAAAGGAAGGAAAAGCACACACACCCCAACCCAAACTCCTACATATCCTCAGCTTGTTGTAATCTGAGGTAGAAAAGACTAACTTACAAATGTTACAAAGTCGCCCAGAATCCATCACTGAAGAGAGCTTTTTGTCAAGTTTTCCTTGCTGCAAGTATGGTCTACCAGACTATGTAGATTGTATAGACTGGATCTCTACATTAAATTTTATATTTAATGTAGTGTTCTGCAAAGACTTAATGTAAAATTTGCCAAGTAATTATATTCTATTCGACCTTAACATTTGAAAGGGTGTCTCCATGAAATTTTGAATTAGATTAATTGAAACTCTCCTTGCTGATGTTTGAACTTTGACCGAGAAAGTAGAATAACTAGCAAAAGTCTAAAAGAATTCAGGTTGAGAGAGAAGTTCAGCATAAAATGTCCCAGAAGGTTATATTTCTGCTGACTACCACACAAGGACTATTCACCTTCAAGTTCAAGAGGAATACATTATAAGTATAACTATTTTGGGAAACCCCTGTTTAATCTCAAAAGCAAGATGACAAAAATGCTTATTGTCTGTTCAGTGCCTTCATAGGAGTTAGCAGAGAATTTCAGCAACCACCAAGATCACAGCAGAAACCCAAAAGACTTTATTGCATCTCAGTGCTATCACAACAAAGCCAGAAGAGTGAAGAACAAACACAAAACAAGAAGCTGATGAAATGCCATGTTAGATTTATGAAGACCAAGGTCTCCTTAACTTAGAAATGGTGAAGAATGAAATCCACCTTGATTTCAGTTCAGAGTTCAGTTCAGCAACAGATTAGTTAAAGTGAACTGTTAAATATAGACAGTTGAAAGATGAAAATTATTTTTCAGGTTTTACTAAATTTGCCTGCTGCAAAACGTATTCAGTGGCTCATGCCTAGTATTCTCCTGAATGTCAGTTCCCCCTGCCACAATCCTTATTCTGAAGTAAGGCCCATTATAATCGAATTCTGGCATTCTTAAATTACATCCATGAATTGGGCATTGAGCCCACATGCTGGCCTTGGCCTTCCATGCCCAACCATTCCACATTGAGTGGAAAGGTCTAAAGAAGGATCGTGAAGGGACATTTGGCTGAATCCATTCTGTGATCATGCATAGCTCCTGATCATGGACCATAAGCACGTTGACATGCTTACAATTCCCCTTTGGACCTTCTCCTTCACTGTGTGCACATCTGATTGTCCCTTTATCGGTTGGGTTGAATAAGGTTTCAGTGGAACTATGTTTTCATATGACTTTGCTCGTGTGTTCTTTCAGTTTTGACTGATATCATCTGCTCTGGAGATTAAGAGCTTGACTATATATTGCACTCTTAAGCAATCTCTTGACAAGAAGTGGTTCCTGAAAACAGTTTAGACACTTCTATTGGTCCAGTTCCTTCTAGCTACCACCATTTTATTTAGTGAGATGCAGGACTTTTGATGGTGGCCCATACTTTGTTGAATTCTCTCCTAAGGGAGAACCTCCAGGTTCTTTTGAAACTCTCAGGTGGCTGATTACCACGAAGAAAAAATGTGAAATAGAGTTTAGCCATTGTCCCATATCTTCTATACTGTTTAATTCCCTGACAAGTGTTCCATGGGTAATATATCCCAACTCCTAATATAAAGCACTCAGTTACCTAGAATTGGAGACATGAGGCATGAATGGTGCCAAAGCAGGATTTCCTCCCAAAGCAAATATGAGCTTCAGAAAAGCGATTTTTCTCAGCAACATGAGAGGAAAGGATTAAATTCTCTCTGTGTGCCTGATCCGATCCCTTTAACTGCTGGCACCCCAGGCTGATACAATTTGCACATAGGAACGCCCTGTCCCGAGCCCTGAACACTACATGCAAAGTCAGATTTAACATAGCATCTAGGTTAGTTCTAAGTGCAGAAATGGGTTGCAACACTTGGAGAACTGAAAGCTTTGAAAATGGTAAAGAAGGGTTAAAAAACAAATGAGAAATACAAGCAAGAAGGTATACATAAATGAATAGTCCCTTAGACATAATCAAAGCACAGAGAGAACAAGACGCTGCAGATGGAAAGAGGCAACTGCTTCACTAGACAAATGATCCTGCCTTATCCCCCAATCAACCTGATTGTTGGTAATTTTATTTATTTCTCTCCTTTGTGGTATTGATGTTTTACAAGGCAAAATCACATCACATTCTTTGGCTGTCACCACCTCAGGCTGTGATCTTGTCAGATCTCATCAACTAAGGAGGACTCAACCCTGCTTAGTATTTAGATAGCAGATCTGTAAAAAGGAGCCCAGCTTTGGAGGAAATGAAAAAGAGCAACTCAAAAAGGGTTCATTGTTGATTCTCAAATGGAACACTGCCAGTTCTCCACTGGGGCGGGAGGGGGGTGCCTGCCCATTGTGTTTTTAATGTTGTTTATAACCTGACATATAAATCCAAGAAGACAGACTCTCTTAGTACATTGAACATGACACAGTCAATCAAATTCAAGATAGCATTTTTCCATGAAAGGCCCATGTTCAAAAGAAATAGTGTTTTTGACAAGATTGCTAAGAGCCCTTTATTAGTTAATCATAATGGCTGAGTGCAGGTTTTGTGCTGCCAGTTGACTTACTACAGTTAGGTGAACCCATGGAATCACACACCTTTTGCTCTTCCTCCCTTATCCTTCCCCCTTAAAGTTATGCTTTTCTGCCTTCTCCTACTTACATAATAATTTCCCCCTTTTTATTTCAGAGCTGGTTGTGGTTAGCATTATGTCTGTTCATGAACCATAGTTAGCCCAAACCACAATCTCTGGTTTGATGTTTAGCATCATTACAGTACTGGCTAAAGATGTAATGCTAGTCATAGTTAGATTCAAATATGAAAGGACATGGGGAAAGTCCATGCAAGCAGTGATCAAAGAGCGTTCCTGACTCCCAAACCATAGTTACATCAGCAGCAAACTAATGTTTGCTACAACCTGCTTCCAATTCATTTCACAACAGTATTTATTTACTTTTTTCACTGTTGTTTCCCCCCCACTCACAAAATTGCCTTCAAATTCTGTATATGATTAAGTTCTCTAGAGATTGCTTTCTCCAATAAGACCCACTGCTTATTGAGACCAGATCCAAGTCCAGTGAGAGGGTCAGTGATAGTCCTACAACTATTACTACTACTACTATTATTATTATTTTATTGAATTGCTATACCGCCCTATACCCACAGGTCTCAGGGAATTCACTCTTCAGGGACACCCACCAAGCAACACTAATTTACAAAAGACTATCTAAAATATTTAAAATACTAATAAAAGCAGACATACACCGGCTCCCTCAGCCAGAAGCAAGATGAGTGCCCCATAGTCACCTTTGACTGGACTTAACCGTCCAGGGGACCTTTACCTATTAACGAGTAGCTAATTTTAATGCGAATTCCATTGTGTTTTATTGAGTTTTCTTTATTATTTCCCCTGTGGGACTATCAGTATAAAAACAACCAAAGAAAGCACTGCAAAAATATATGATCAATCAGAAACCAAGGAACACAGCATCATAAAATGCCAATAGCAGCAGAAAATGCTTAATAGTTTTAAAAACATTAGCTTAATAGTTTTAAAAACATTACTTTAAAGCCCCGGGGAAAAAATACAGTGATATTTTGCAGAATTATTTTACTGAGGTTGTACCTTTTAAATTATATAAAATTTATTTTTCTTCTTTTTCTCACATGGACTAACTTTTTTCACATGAACTCACTTTGATACACACTCAGGTGTATCAAAGGACACATCTACCCCAATCTGTGCACCAAGGCAATCTGCATCAGTTCAGTTACCATGCTGGCTTTAGCATATTCCGCCTCTGTTTATAACAAACCATAATGTACAAGAGCAAGCTAGCCAACCAGCTATATACCTTTAATGGTATGTAGGTTTCACTACATATGATCATTGTTAAACACATGTGTGATAGAAAAACTGTGGAGGAATAAATGTGGGGGTCTTAATATTTTACAACAGAAGTGGAAGTGGAGCCTACATGTAATAATCTGGAACACTCTTTAAGAAATTCCGTTTTTTCTTATACTACTGCGGACGGAGGAAGAAACTGAAGACATCTGAAGCCAGCTAGCAGGAACCTCTAGGCAGACTGCTTCTCACCTGTGGAGTAAGGTCACCACAGAGTCCAGAGACATTTTTCCTGCTTTGACTGTACTCCCACAGACTTTGAAAAAGCTAGTCCCTATGTTTCTCAGCTGTCCACGTCTTTTTCATTTTCTTTTAGTGCTGAACTAGATAGAGCAGTTATTTATCTTTTTAATTCCTTTCTCCTCATATTTTATTTCTGAGAAAGCCAATAAACTGGATTTGATCCACTGGCTCAAAGGTGGGGGGAACACCCAATTTACTGAAATACCCTACCGTCCAGTCCTCTGAAAGTATTTAGGGTTGTGTGTGCATTCAGACATTTCTGAAATGGCAACTGGTATGTTGTCCTAGATGCCACACACAAAGGTGCAAACATGTTGTTTTCAGAGTTAGTTTACAGGTGAGCCCGCTATGAAAATATAGACAAAATCCAAGGCAGGTAGGCCCACTTGGCACAGTTGATTGACTTTAATAGGTGCTGATTATGCTGCTCATATTGCATGAAATTAAAAAGCTTACAAATGTTATGAGCCATTACCCTTCCATTTAAGAGAGCTTATGACATGTTAGCAACATTTAATGAAATTCTTTTCAGTATGCTATAGGCAGCCTCAAAGAGATTGCACTTTGGAATGTTACTTGTGAAATTATTTTCAAGAAAGTTTGTTTACTGCAAGAATATCTCTCCACTATCAGGGTGAGGGTATACAGTATAAGAAAAATATTTGTCAACTTTGTATTTTTCCCAGGGAGGATTTAGTCATAAAAGAAGATGAACATAGAGGAAAATATATATTTATGCAGGGGTTCCCTTTACCACCTTGCCTGAGCACAGCACACATTTATTTTCGTTCAACAGGAAAGCCTGTTTGAGGCTTTCTCTTTAATGTATTTTGTAATACATCTATGGAGCAGAGAAATTAAGTTATACTTCTTTTTATTGTAGAGGAATCAAGGGAGAGAATGTTTGGTAAGGATACGGGATGCTAGGAAGGGCAGGCTGAAGTACCCTATAAAACAAATTCTCGAAAGTTGCCACAATTCTTTGTCAATGAATTTTCTCAAGCTAGGAGCAGGGGTGCCATGATGCCGATGTTTTCAGGGTATGTAAAAATTACTAGTGCTTTTCTTTGGGGGGGCGACTGTTAAAAACCATGCACGTGAACTCCAAATCCCAGCAGATTTTATCTGAAAACCTCCCTCTGCACCACTGAAAATGCCAAAAAGTATATGGAATCAACTTGTGATGTTTGCATTTAGCTGACATTTCTTGCAACTGGAACTGTTGCAGCATTGATGGTTTCAGTTGCCCTTGCTTATTCTTCTGGTTGCCTGCCCCCTTACCTTGCTGTTTACAGTTCGCTAGAAACGACGCAAGATCTTGAGATGATGGAACTGAAAAGGACATTTAGAGCATTCTCTGCAAAGCAAAGTTCCCAATGTAAGCAAACTAAAAACACAGAGATGCACCAGATATCGTGCGGCTACAGCGGGTGGGTGGCTAGATGTGGCTGTGCGAAATATTTACTTATTAGTCAGCAGCTGCTAATTAGTAACGTGTTTTGTCAAGCTAATAGCAGTTTAAAATAATATTCAGCAGCATTTGTTGCTTGAATGTAACTGAAAACAGGAAGGAAACAAAAAAGGATATGGATCCTTGTGCACTGTTTGGCTCCAGTTCCAATTTTGCTCTAATTTTCACCCTTCAGAGCATGATCCTTATTACCTGATTTAATTTTTTTTAAAAAGTCACACTGCAAACAAGAGGCATGATCTAAACTTTGGGACTTTAACTCTCCCAATGTAATTATTTTTTAAATCACATGCACACTAGACTTTAAAGTATTTAACTTTTGTTGGCGTACGACTGCTCCAAAATTCTGCCGCAGGAACCAGCTGGCACAGCCACTTGGTTCTGGGGGCAGGGGCTGGGCTGCCACACTGCAGCTAGATGATGACCCAGGTGGACAGCCATCTGGCCATTGCCTAGATGGTTGTTGCTCTCCTGCTGACCTCCGCCTTGCAAGAGGGTGCAACTGGCACTCCTTGGTAAGGGGTGAACCATTTATCAGTGGAAAGAACCATGCTGTCTATGAAAGCTCTACCTCGGAAATGCCATTTTGGGGAAAGGAGGTGGTTTCATAGGCAAATGGTTTTCCTTTATCATTCATCTGAACAATTTGCGTTATACTTGTTCAATTTCATCATAAAAATGTATCCATAATCTTTCTTCCTGCTCCTAAGTCTTTTCAACACCTGTAAGGTGGAAACATTCTCTTCCCTTATATACATTTATATACAACTGCTTATCACACATGAATCAGGTGCAAGTTTAACTAGATGGCATAACTGCACAATGTAGTAAGTACAGTATATAATAATCTACACTTGTCTTACATGAAGGTGGGAACTGCTTGGGAATCTATATGCACATTTTAATGTTTATAAATGCACATAATTTTGTGCTATAGGGCAGGTATCCTTGTTTAATTCAAATTAGTATTTCAGTGTTAGCAATATTTGCCCCACGCTTGAAGACAGGTATGCCTCCAGAACAAATAAAGCAATATAATAACCTGAATTACGGAGCACAGTTTCCACATTAAAACCTTTACCTGGCAACTTTTTAATATTATGAGACAAGTGCTCTTGCAAAATAATTATTTTTCAACATTAAAAGCTTCCTTTACTGCTTGTACCATACTAATAGTAGCCTAAAGGAGAATCTGTGAACTAATAAAAGCAGGCACTTTCATGGAAATAGAAAATGCAGGGCAGCATAATTTATGTAGCATCTATTAGGTTGAGATCAATTTACTGAGTACTAAGAGAAAAGGACAGAGGGAAAGATATATTTATGTGTCTAAACAGTATGCTAGATGTACCACTGCAGACATTCACTGCACATGCCATGACTATGTGTACTCAAAATCGAGAGATGGGTGATTATGCCAATTTTAGTTTCTCTGGATTTCTCGATTCTCCACCCTTGAAGCTCAGTTCTCCACATGTCCACATCAGTTTGCAATTTTTTTAAAAAGACCTCAAAAAAATTGACCAGCATTTTAATAGGAATCTTTTCTTATTATATACATCTTTACATGCAATTTTAGAAAATACACACATTTTTGCAAAGCAACTTTCTTTTATATAATGCATGTTTATGGTATTTAATATACATTTCTATGTATACATCACCCTAGTATATGCATTTTTGTACACATTACTTGGTTGGAAAACTGCATTGCACAAATGTGAAAGGTGTGCATTTCAAAGGATGGCTGTGTTTCAGTGCACATATTGTTTTGGAAAGTGCAAATTAGGTAGTTTCTCCTATAGGAGTGAACTGAAACAAAGTATCCACTCACTTGGGACTCAGGGTGGAGTGGCCTTTGCCACATGGCGTGGCTGCAGTGGGTCTGGGGAGGCCGCAATCTTCTGGCGTGGCTGGGGGAAGAGAAGGTAACCTGCCGCTGCCCATCTCTGGCCTAGTTGGACTCCCAGGTAAGGTTGAGTGATGCCTGCTAAGCCAATTCGAGGCAGGAGCTCGGGGGCTGTGTCCAGTCTGACCCTAGCCTGTGCAGACAGCAGACACGTGCAGCCCACCTTCTTGGCTCCATCTTTATTTGGGTCTGGCTCCTGGAGCCTGGTCACTTGGCCCTGACTGCCTCAGTCAATTCCTGGAGCTTGGTTCCTACTTCCTGGCTTCTGGTTCCTAACTCACTTCTGACAGCTGTCTACAGCTCTGCTGTCTTTTAATTTAAGTGAAAAATCAGCACATCTCTCTTATTACTGGGGTGAGACGACCATCAACATCAGTTAGCTGTTCTCAATATATCGCTAGGTCTAATAAGCCATTTTGTCAAATTCAATAGGTCTTATTTCCTGAAAATATGCTAAAGACTGCATCTTGACTCTGCATGATGTGCTCAAGTAGGAGGGTGTATCATGTAGAGTTAGGAATGTAATGTAGAAATGAATTAAATATATATATTTTTATTAAGTTTATGCCTGTTGGCCAAACTGCCTCCAACTAAGTGGCCAGATGGTACAAACCTGCCATCTCCTCAAATGTATGCTGTGGTGTCTTTTCCCGCACTTTGTTTCCAATAACTGCAGACACTGAAAAAATGTGTGCCCTGCTTGCTAGGACAAACTTGAACTTCTGTCCTGGATCACAGTGAGCCCTGAGGCTAGTTTTCCGTTCAAGTTTTCCCTTGAGAACATTGATGTTTCTCTTGCTAGGGGCCTTTTGGAGTTAAGAGAAAACTATATTCCTCAATTTCAACACTATACGATCAACCAGACAGGAAGAGAGTGGACTGGATTCCTAACCCAGAAGTATTGATCCTCTTGCTATTGATCTCCTATAACCAACTACTGCCTGTCTATTTTGTCTGCCAGGAGAGCTAATTGAAATTAGGACAATTTTTGGGGTTTTCATTACTATGGCTGTAGTTGAATGTACTTTGCATAAACCTACTTTCTTTACACACAGAAGAAATGCCATGTGGCATCTGCCTTCATCATCCCCAGCAGCAACAAAACATGTTTCTCCTGCACTGGTCTCTATAGCCACAGTTTGAGTAAGTTTCCAACAGTTTGACTTCACTCCCAAAGGCACACCCCTCCATTGTCTCCCAAGACAAACAGATGCAGACCAATTTCTTTCTTAAGTAAACCTAATTTAGGTGGATTCTAACATGTTTACCACACCCCACGTTATGTGCTTTTGACCAAGTTTCTATGAGGATATGGCAAACCTTTTTGGGTTATGATAAATTGGAACCTGGTAGAGTTATAACTTGATAACATCCGATCAGACTCTAAATCAAACTTAAGGTAATGGCCATGTCTGCACCTAGCACAGGGCCAAATCACAGCTTGGTGCAAACGTGAGCATGCTGACTTTTGGAATGGAGACAGCAGCTGTTTTACTCCTTCCCAGTATGACAGAGCAGCTGTGCCCAGCTTTGGCTTAGGCACATGTGAATCTAGGATCTGTGTTCCTCAACCAGGAGCTGTAGCCAAGGTTTTGTTTTGCTTTTTTGCTTATCATGGCAGGAGAATTACAGTATCTATTGCTGATTCAATAAATGGTTACAGCTGTTGATTTAATTTAAAATACAGTCCCACTAGAAAAACCTATGTAATTAGACTTGAGTTCTTAATCTGGGTTGCCATCTAGGTCAAGGGTGGGGATCCTGTGGACATACAGAAATTATTTGACTCCCATCAGCATGGCAAATGAGCAGGGAATATGGGAGCTGTAGTTCAGCAACATCTGGATGGCCACATGTTCCTATCCCCGATCTAACCCCTGGAATGTTAGGAAGAGGAGAGGGTGAGAAGACTCTCTAAAGGTGTCAAGGAACCTAAACAGACAAACAGCCTGATTTATTTCTACTATTACCAAGACAGAAAATAACCAGATTGCCTAACAAACTCTCTGTTGTGGTTGCTGATAGACCTGAAAAACAGCATACTGCAAAAATAAAAAAATTATAGAAACTTAAATTATAAATTTAATAGCTTTTTTTAAAAGAAGTTTGTCATAAAATCACTCACTTAAATTTGAGTCAACTATGGCAGTGAATATTGGAAACTACAGTACTGTAATCACCATTTGCTAGCACATAAAATTAACCATTGTGCTGCAGTGCAATTTTCAGTCAAACTTTGTTCATGCAATTTACAAAGGCAAGCAGATGGTTCGTGCAATAGTCCACAATAAATTACAACAGTTAGAAAGACAGTTATGTACCAAGAACAGCAAAGAATTTGAGCTACAGATGGGCTTATAGATGACCCTTCCAATTTTTAATAATCTCCATAATTTATGTAAAGGCAAGAAATGCAAAGATGCCTAATGTGCTTTCTTGACGAAGCACAAATCACTTCTATTTACCCAGCCAATGTTTCATGGTCCAGTTAACTTCTTAATTAAAGACAGCAAGATGTTCATGTTCCATGGAAGTGGCATGGAAAAGAATGTTTAGTGTGCAATATGTTCAGCTGGGAGTTCTGGATGCTCTGCTTGCTTCTTGAGGACCTTATGCATCTATCATTTTTCCCTGGAAACATAGCTTAAAATATATTCAATCAGTGTGTGAAGCCAGAGAACTGCCTACTCCCCAAATAATTTGTTGTCATTAAACTGCTTGCAATATTCCAATACCTAGTCAAGTATGACCAATCACCTATAAAAGTTTTATTTCTTCCAAAAATGCCTTTTCTTATTTGTCTAGGCAATGTTTGAGTGCAAAGGTCAAAAAAGGTATCACTGTCTTAATCCCACTTGATAGAATTAATTTGGACACTTAGAACTCTTCCAGACGCTTACCCCTAGCTGAATGGGAAATTACAAGAGCAAATGAGTGCAGCATGCACAACCACCTCCCCATCTCTCCCTTTCCCATCAAACAGTGGATTGGCTGGGTTTGGGTATTTTTCAAAAAGGCATACACGTACAGCTCAGATTGCTCAGCCTGCACTCTCTCGGATTCGAGCCAAACCCTTTAACAAGGTGGCTACAAAGGTTAAAAGAAAAGGAGATTCACCCAGGCACAGCAGCTAATTACTGAAGTCTTAAAGAAAGTCATTTAAAAATGACAGGTTTAAAATACAGTATAACTCTTCCATAAAGCCAGCCATCGATCTGGATAAGAACTGTAAAGCCCTTAGTATACATAAAGGGATATAGATATTACACATAGCAACAAACTCGAGGAAACATAATATTTGTACAGAACAGAATGCTGGCTTGAATGGAACAGAATGAAGGGTGTAAAGCCTGTAAAGCCTGCAAAGACATCTGGAAGGGCTTTTCTCCTCCCCACCAAAAGGCATCTGAATGTTGTTTGTGGTGGCAGTAGTACCACTACCTGCAGAGGTCCAAGGACCCACTCAGCCCCACTTTCTTTATATAGTAGAATTGTGTGGCGAGTTCAATACTGCTCCCACCCCCACTTCAGTAGGCCAACTCTGTCAATCAGATACCAGAGTATTGATGGGTGGGTGGCACTTGTCAAAGGTAGTCCCTGAGGGTGGGGTGGGGGGTGAATAAAAAGCTGACTTGCTGGGTCAAAAAAATTCCCCACCCTGATCTAGGACAAATGAAGCATGCTTGTTATCCTAATCTGTTCTTCTTGTCCCTTAAGGAAAGGAATACATAAGTTAGGATTTTGATAAATTAAAGGCCCACATTAAGATGTTTACAATTATGGCTTCGAAACTCCCTTCGGTAGTGGTAATGATGGCTGTTCATATGCTTTCTTAGTCATAGCACCTAAGTGGACTTGACAGATACAGCCAACACATGGGCTGTTAATGTATCTGGGTGCAGAAATGAACCACTGGCTAATCCATCATTCTCCACCAAGCAATACACAGCCTTAAAGGAGAACTGGAGCTGATCTATGTGCCCAGGTCCAGCTAATACAATAGTCCCAGTCTCACAGATTCAATGTACAGTGGTACCTTGATTTGCAAACAGTCTGGTTTGCATACATTCTGGATTACAAACACATCAAACCCAGAAGTGCATGTCCCGGTTTGTAAACATTTTTGGATTACAACCCATTTTTTTTTATTCCGAACAAAAAAAATTTGGAGGCCCCATTGGTGAAAACACACTTTGGGTTACAACCTGTTTTGGTTTACAAATGGACCTCCAGAATGGATTATGGTTGTAAACCAAGGTACCACTATATTAATATAATTGTGCAAAAGAACAACAGTGGAAGGGCTTCCCTGAAATCAAAAGAGTAAAATCATGATTTCTCACAGTATAATTTCTAAAAGGAATCTGTTTCACACAGGAAGAGTTTAGTCTTAAGACTATTATTATGTATGAAATGCTGAACTCATGGTATAACGTTATTATACTCGATAAAGAGATAATGAAACTTAATTCCATCTTTAACTGTGCTTCATCTGCTATAAATAATATACCTAGCACCTGTGATCCTACCAATATGACAAAACATCATCAAAACCAGCAAAAGATACACAGCTTTGTAGCGTGCTCAATATTTCAGGGCCAAGCAGTAACACATTAACACATTCCTGCCAGGAGCTTTGATTTCACATTAAGACAATTTCTTATTTTGTAGATGTTTACCATCCATCTACATATGGATACAAGGGAAAGCCTAATGATTTGTTCCGGTGCAGATATATTAAGGATAAAAGTTTGCACTCTGCTCCTTTAGTTTAGGAACTTCTAAAATGCAAGTACAGACTTGGATTCAGTGCAGTTATAATAATGTATAGGAATTAAGGGTGATCATGCCTAATGGATCTCATGGTTTCATGTAAGAACAAATAAAACAAAGCCAGGCTTAAATTTCAGTTCTTCTAGACAGATTCAGTATCATTTATACTTTATGTATATTTATCTGAAGTTACTGGACTTACATACAGCACTTGCACATTTCTGTGTGTATTGTCAATGTCAATAAAATCCAAACAAAAGCAGTACAAACATTTCCATACATTTTATTTTGCTGTCTTATTGTATAATGTTTTATCTAGAAAAAACTTATAAGGGCTGGGATCCGAAGGCCCATGTGTGCAGGAAGGCCAGAGCTTCCCCATTCCTCATACAAGCACAGTTACTTTCTCTACCCTTCTAAACCACTAGTGGGGGTCCTGTGGGGTACTATTATTGAGAGTGGACTTGTGATACCTCTTGGGAATATGAGGAAATGTATAAGACATTTCAAATCCCAATAAACTTTCAAAATTTGCAACTAACTTGCTTTACATTCATTCAGGGGCTTAGTGATACATTTTGATCATAAAGAGCACACTGATTGCTTCAAAGAAACCCAAACAAGATAGAGACAGTCTGCTCACATCCCACATGATTTCTTCATTATGTTCATGAAAAAGGAAGGCAAGAGAGAATTCCATGGCTTGAAACATTAATTGTGCTTTAGAAAAACCCTGTTCATCTCTTTTTGTACTGGCAATTAACACACAACTTAACAACTTGAGTAAGCTGTTTATAAAACTATCAAAATGCATTTTCATTTCTATTGAATTCTTCTCTAGTGAATGAATTTTTTGGGGTCAAAGGTCTTCCTTTATTCCCATAAGAAAATATGTGTGTGTGTATATAATATGGTGCTTTCCTCATTAACTCTCCTTCAAAAAATGTTTGCTACTGCTTGGATTACTCTGCAACCAATTTACAAAGGTTATAACCTCCTGTAATGAAAAGCAATTTGGTCTTGGATGTTGCACTGAATAGACCAGAGAACTTAATTTTTATAAGACAAATGAAACTCAACCTTAAAGTGATGCTGAGGTTATTTAATTGGATATCTGCTCTCAAATAAAAGTGGGATATGCAACTTAGGGCAACACTTCTGAGTAAGAAACAATATACCTGTAAATTAGAAACTGAACCTATTCATTTATTTTTATATATTTCATTTATTTATTAAATTTGTATACTGCCCTGCATCCAAAAATCACAGGGCTATTCACAACATAAAAATACAAAATGGGAACAAAAAATGCATAATAAAAACAAAGGCAAACAAGTAACCCCGCTCCCAAATTTGAAGTCTCCTGTTCGGAAGAAAGAAACCCCAATTATATTAAATGGTGTCATAAAAATGCAGCCGCAGTCAAAATGGGATGGCTATGTGTCGGAGCAGAAACACAGTGCTATAATAAGCTTACCAGACGTCTCGGTTTCCCGGGGACAGTCCCCGGATTTAATCATCAATCCCCTGACAAAATCTATCCATTCCAACTGAAGTTGAAAAGTGTCCCCGGATTCATTGAAAAAAATCTGGTAACCTTATGCTATAATGTCACAAGGCACAGAACTGGGTAGACAGTGAATGGGATAGAAGGTAGAAGTGGAACTGCTGTATTGCTCATCTCACTTTTCAGGCAAGGAAGCCAGTGTTTGTCCGCAGACAGCTTTCCAGGTATTGTGGCCAGCATTACTAAACCACTGCTGGTGCTTGGAGGACCATGATGAGTGCCAAAGCGCACAGAAATGCCATTTACCTTCCCACCACAGTGGTACCTATTTATCTACTTGCATTGGTTTGCTTTTGAACTGCGAGGCTGGCAGAAGCTGGGACAGAGCATCAGGAGCTCATCCCTTTGTGCGGATACGAATTGCCGACCTTCCAATCGACAAGTCCAAGAGGCTCGGTGGTTTAGACCACAATACCACCCACATCCCTTAATATATTGAACCAGTGTTCAGTAGAGATAAAAAAGAGAGAGAAGGCATTAACCCATGAATTAATGATCTATAACTAAAGGGAAAACTATATGAAATTTATTGGATTGACCAAGCAAAACAATTCTTATTAGGCCTAGTAAATAGACTTTAACTATGATGGCACCTCCACAGTTGGCGGCAGTATATCTTTGACTGCTGGATATTGAGGGCAAATCACAGAGCACTATTAAAAGATCCTCTGCTTGTGAATTTCCTGCAGCATATAGCTGGTCACAGCCAAAATAAGAGTACTGGACTATTTAGAACATTGGACTTCTTGCAACTGGACTAGTTCTGAAATTATCAGTTTTTTGTTTTACAAGATATGCTGATAATTCTTACTTTTAATTGCACAAATATCAGCAAGCTACTCAATTACTGACCTGCAATGCAGCCAACCTAAAGTACAGTTATAATATAGATTGGTTGTGTACTTGTCGTTAGTGACATGTTTTCTGTAATCAAAAGACAAGAATCTGATTTTTCAAAAAAGGGAAGAAAAACTTACTGTCTTGGACCGGATTTCTTTGGCGTAGAGAGGTTTCAAGAATTCTGAATCTCCTTCTAGCTTTAATCCTTTTTCTGTAATCCTTAGATTTCCCATTCCATCCTGAAATATAAAAATGGTCGCCATTAGCCATGATTTCATAAACACTAGGCTGTCAAAAATGTATTTCTTGTGGGGGGGGGAACCATGTAAAACACTGGGAGGCACTGTACAAGGCAATCAATTGCATTATCCTTCTGGCTTAGGCTTTCTGAGGAAATTGTGTTTCAAGCAATTTGAAATGTCCCCCTCCCCCAAGCTGCTTATCTGCGTGAAATGTGCCCTTTGGCTTGTCACCTGAAGAACAGAGAGGTGAGAAAGAAAAATGATAGGTGGCGTTTAATGTTAACACAAAACCATTCATTGTAGCATGTCTAGCTTTCAACATTTATACAAATACTGTCCCTTCATTTATGACAAGCTCAGGACACAAAAGATGGATCTGCCTGTCAGAAATACCTACCTTTAAAATCAACAGCTTGCCATTAAAAAACAAGTATTTTACAATCTGAATTCCCTCTCTCTCTCTCTGTGCATAATTAATTCAACATCTTATTTGGGACATAATAAGTCCAGGTTTTCAAAAACAACAACAACACACATTCTAGATAGTCTAACAGGCTGCCCATAAGAAAGAGAAATACAGTAATATGTTGGCTGAAATAATGGGGGCTGAAAAGCAGTTTGCTGGAATACGAATGTGCATTTTTTCCAACTCTCCCATCTCCCCAGTTTCTTTTATTTATCTAGTAGAATAATAAATCCATATAGGCAAGCAAAATATATCTACATTCTTACTACATTTTTACTCTAATGTCTCATAACCATGTCACCTGTTGCACCAAGCATCTTAGTAGCTGAAGATGTGTTGGCAATGCATATGCATGTGAGAGGCAAAGTTATCATTAGGATATCAAAGAAATACACAACGATTCTAAGATGCAGAACAATTTTTACATTTTAGGAATTTAGAACTCTTAAGTAATATATAGATTTAACAACATGGTAGCAATTTCAGAAATTTGTACCCCAGTTCATCTTAAATTCACCAGAGCCCAAATCCATCAAGACCTCCTAGATCAGTCAATGGTCTCCAAGGTTACTCACCTACAAGGTGGGGTTTTTGTGTGTGAGGCTACCCACCAGTATGAAAAACGGTTACTTTTATTGCTGCCCATCTAATTTTTTTATTGGCATCCATGGAACTTTTATTAAGATATTAGTAGTGGCATCTCATATTTTACAAAAAAGAGAACTGCTTATAATTATGGGTGCATTCATACATTAATGTTAATTAATTAATGTAGCTGCGTCTGAATGACATGTGATTGTGCACATGCATATGACACTGAATCCAGAAAGATCCTAAAATCGTAATGAAAAGGGGTCTGGGCGGGCTTTTGCATGCTCCATGAACATGTATGGGGGTCCAGAATGAAGCCCCTACATAAAACAAAGATTGCCTGTATATACCAAAAGCCAGGTTGCAAAGAAAGACACACACACACACACACACACACACACACACCGCCTTTGCTGGTGTGGCTGGCAAGTAAACTTGTACTTCATAGTTGAGTCAGCTAACATAATGGTGTCACCATCTGATTGACAGGTGAGAGACCACACTCACCAAAGAGTTCCTGTGTGGCTAGGGGAGCTCAGAATCTACAGCTCATGGTACCTAAGCTCACGGTGCATAGATGTGAAAAAAATATTTACAACAAATGGTGTGAAATGCAGGCTGGCTGTAGGCTTCTAGCAGATGTCTGCAAACAGTCTACTTCTTTTAGAAATTGTTTAGTTATGTGTTTTCAAAATGTAATGAAACAATTCGCAAAGTATAATAGAAAATGAAATAGATATAAGAATTCTGTTCCTTATGGTTTGCAATGCAATACAACGATATTCAGAGGCACGACACACACAACTGAAAATACCCTAAAAGGCTTTTACCATGAGAAATTTGATATTTTATCAAGGCAGACCCCTTAGGTTTATTAATTCATGCTGCATTTTTTCCCTTCAAAATTGTGTGTGTGTGTGTAAAACGGAAAGAGTAAATGTATTATCAAATAACTCACAAACATTGGAAATGCCATTTCTGACAGCATAATTTTAAAGTTATGAAGGAGGGAGTGAAATAGATCTCACTGCTGACATAAAGCTAAATATGCTGTTCTGTAGCCACTTGAGACCAGAACAAAAACCCTGAGGCAGTATTTTTTTTTAAGGATTACTGAATATACCTTATTATCTTAGGTATTTAATGTAAGAGGTGCATGGAGTGTTGGGGTGGTCCTTCTGGGGGTAGTTTGTCCATAGTGTTAGAAACTGAGATATGAAAGCTATGAGCTAAATAGCACCTTAAACCTAGGTTATGGGTGCAACAACGGAATGTCTAGGTGCCCTTTTTAATAACAAGAATACAAAGCTGAAAATGAATGAACTGCAGCTAAAGTATTATGTTCATTTTATACATGGTCTAGCCCTTCCCCTGCCCACCCTCCTAATATTCTTAAGAGGTCCTCTTCTCCGGCCTTCAGAGAGTAGGTGGAAGTGGGGTCATTTCTTTCACTCTGCAGTTTTAATCTGAAATCTTAGGCGCAGTACTGTGCCCAGAGCTTGGAAACTGCTTGTGCTTGTGAAATTCCCTTTCGCAAAATGCTCCTAGAACAATGGGAGTTTCTAACACTGTTTGTCCACCTTTGGTCCCCCCCCCCCCTGCACTCAGTTCTCATCTGTAGCTCCTAGAAGCTGTCAGCTTTGACTGGCCAGCTAAACCAGGTGAGGGTAGTTGATGGGTCTCAAAGCCTTGGTGAGTTAGGAACTTTCCTTGCATGCAAAGACAGGCTCTGGCAGACTGAGTAGATGAGACTAATAGTGTGTTCAATAGTCAAGAAGGTGGTTTCTGAATGTGCGGTGGGGGGGGGTCAGATCTGTCTCATCAACCTGGGAAGGTAGTCGATCTAAGAGAAGGAAAACTGATTCTAAACCTCCATTGCCTTGTGTGTGAGGGAAAGGCTTTGGGAAGAAACCCCAAGGAGAAATCTGTACCCGCTGCCTTGCGGGACATCCTTGAGAGAATAAAAGGCTAAGGAGTAAACTCTACACAAATCTGGAGTTCTTAAAGATGGTTAGATGGCACCTTGTATGCCTCCTTCTGGCAACTCCTGCAGCCTAGCTGGTGCCAAAAGCATCGCTCTGCTTTGCTTTGCACCATACCAGTGAGGCTGAAAGGTGGGCCTTGTCATCTGGGCAGCCCAGTAAGGTAAAGCGATCCCTGACCATTAGGTCCAGTCGCAAACGACTCTGGGGTTGCGGCGCTCATCTCGCTTTATTGGCCGAGGGAGCCGACGTACAGCTTCCGGGTCATGTGGCCAGCATGACAAAGCTGCTTCTGGCGAACCAGAGCAGCACACGGAAATGCCGTTTACCGTCCCGCTGGAGCAGTACCTATTTATCTACTTGCACTTTGACATGCTTTCGAACTGCTAGGTTGGCAGGAGCAGGGACCGAGCAATGGGAGCTCACCCCGTCACGGGGATTCGAACCCCTGACTTTCTGATCGGCAAGCCCTAGGCTCTGTAGTTTAACTCATAGCGCCACCCGCATCCCTGGGCAGCCCAGTACCTCTCTATATATTGCCCAGGCTAATGTCCTGGAGAGGTCACTACGCAGTCTGACTTAATCCTCGGAGGCATACTCCATTGTCTCTTGAGACAGACAGATGTCAACAACAACGTAAGAGAATAGGTCACATTTATTTGCATAGTTACTTCTTCTCATATACCCCCTTGCTGCCCTGAAAGTCTCAGTACCTTCTGAAACTGCATTCCGTTGGATGAAAGGGGCTGCTTCCCTCCCTGTTCTCATGTAGAGGCACTGTTCACAGGTGTACTGAGCTATCTAGATGCTGTTCAAATAACTTCAGAGTTGAATCTTACAGAAAATAAGGCTGTTAGTAAAGTGAAATTTGGACTTGTTGGAGTTTGATATGCGCCAGGGCCTGCCTGAACTTCCTGCAGTGGAAAACAGATGAGGACAGGGAAGACAGTCTCCAGCATTATTAAACCTAAAGGCTTCATTAAAGGTAACCTATAACTTTTACATGCATGATGTAGATAATGTTGAATGGTTTCTTTAAATGTAAAGGTTCATCATTGTTCCACTCCATGTGTATGTCTTTAAGGGGCCAGAGCAAGGGCCAGAGAAAACTAACGAGACCCAGCTTTACAGCTGTGAAACGTAGCAGGTGCTGCTGAGTTGTATTTGATTAAGGCGTGTCAGCATTTGGGTAGAGTATATAAGGAGCAGCACCTAGCTCTCCCATTACCCTGGGGGATGGGTTGGTGGTTGGGTCATGTTTGTTTGTTAATATATTTAGTGTTAATGGAGTTTTTGTTTTTCTTATTAAAACCTTCTTTAAGTTATTTTTGAGTCCTTTCTTTTTAATGCATGGTCTCCCCAGCAAGCTCTCTGCAGCGTCACTATACTGCAAAAAGCCAACATCTTTGGTTATGGGCCCAGCTGCTGAGTGGATGACTACATATTTTTGGACTCTGAGAAAGGTTTGAAAACTCCTTCTCCTGTTAGCGTAGTTTTTGTGGGTCTGGAAGAGTTCCAGAATGGTTGACCGGGTTCCTGAAGCTGAGAAGGCTCTGGTCTTCCCACAGCTAACAGATGAGAACTATAGTTTATGGTCTTTTCGGGTGGAGGCGCTTTTGACCTCTAGAGAAGTATGGACCTATGTAACTGATGACCCTCCTGACCCTGTAACTAATGCTTGGTCGAAAGGTGATGCAAAAGCCAGGGCGATAATTAATTTGGCAGTCAGCGACCAGCAAGTAGTCTATATAAGAAATAAGAAAACTGCCAAAGAAATGTGGGACAGTCTTGCAGCAGTGCATGTTAGAAAAGAGTCAGCATCTGCATTGACATTTTTCAAGCAGTTGTACCAGACGAAGTTGCAGCCTGGTGGTGATTTGGCAGCACACTTGAGACGTCTGGAGGCAATACGCGGCGAGCTAATTCGAAGGGACATGGAGGTACCTGATATTCAGTATGTTTTTATCATCCTTTGTTCCCTTAATGAGGACTTTGATGGTATAGCTAGCCAGATATCTTCCGTTCCACCAGCACAATTAACTGTGGAAGGGGTAACGGCAAGATTAATGGGCGAGTTGGATAGAAGGGAGGCTTGTGCCATAAGCACTCCTGTTTCCAGAAAGAATGAGGAACGCCATATGCAAACCTGTGGTGATACAACTGCATTTACAGCTGCAAAGCATTGTTGGTTCTGCAATAAGCAAGGACATTTTGCAAAGGACTGCAGAGCCAAAAGAAAGCAAAGCACTCCCAAGTCTGTTTCTGTTCGTCAATCACGGTCGTCAGCCCAGCAGCCGACATCGTACCGTAAAGACAGAAACGAGCCGCGAGCTTTTCACGCTCGGACTAAAGATCGTAAAAGACCTAAAGGTGCCAAGTGGAAGTCTTTTGTCATCGACTCAGGTGCATCCCAACACGTCTGCAACGATTGAAGCTTGTTTATTTCTTTCGAAGAGGAAATTGGTAATGTACATTTAGCCAATTCACAAGTCCTGCAGTCGCTTGGCAGGGGTACCGTTAAACTTGACTCTTTAAACATTACAATAGCGAACTGCATTTACTGCCCGTCAGTGGACAATTTATTGTCAGTAAGGTGCTTTGCCCGTCAAGGCATAACTGTGCGTTTCTTAAAGTCTATGTGTGAGTTTTTTGAGGGGAACAAACGTCTATTGTATGCCCGGGAATCTGATGGTTTATATAGACTGTATTTTCGAAGCTACTCCCAATCGCCTATAAATTGCAGAGCAGCACAGTCAAGCCAGGGGTTGAGGAATGTAAGGCCACATTCCGGGTGTGTCCATCAGGCGCACAGACTTTTAGGACACCTGAATTTTGCTGATGTAATTAAGACAAAGAATATTGTCAATGGCCTCGACTTAAAACCATGCAAATTCTTTATGCAGTGTCTATCCTGTTGCAAGAATAAGATTAAAGTTGCACGCAAGGGTAGGTGCTCAGATAGGAAAGTAACTCAGCCATTTGAGCGTGTACATTGTGATTTAGTTGGGCCACTCCCACCCTCATTAGGAGGTTCAAAGTACTGGCTTACTCTGATAGACCAGTATAGTAGATACTGTTGGACTTATGCAATAGCTGAGAAGTCCCAAGCATTTGAGAAGTACAAGGTTTTTTGCAACTGGGTAAAAACGCACTTTAACAAACCTATTAAGAACCTGTTTTCTGACCGGGGTGGGGAATTTGTTTCTGAAGATTTTGAGAAATTCCTGGAAGCGCAGGGGACTACTCATGAGTTATCTTGCCCCCGAAGTCCCTGGCAAAATGGGCTTGTTGAAGTTGTGCAGCGTGACCTGCAGGCAGGGGTTAAAACTTATCTGCACGATGCTAATCTGCCCAAAGACTTTTGGGCTGAAGCGCTCCATGCTTTTTGTTATGTTAGAAATCGCAGTTATCATTCTGGTTTAGATGTCACCCCCTATGAGAAGCTGTTTAAAAAACGCCCTAATCTGAAATACCTACGCATTTGGGGTTCAGATGTAATTATGCATTATCCTGCTAAGCAGAAATTGGGTGAGCGTAGTGTCCAGGGAAAATTAATGGGCTACCAGCAGGGGGCGTACAGAATTTACATACCAGCAACTGGCAAATTTCATATTACCAGAAGCATGATACAAACTGTAAATTGGAATGGAGTTGCTGTTTTCCAAGATACTGATGGTATAAATGATACTGAGGAAGAAGAGGAAGAAGCAGCAGCAGCAGCAGGAGAAAGTGGTGATTCTGAATTAATAGAAAAAGACAAAAAGCCTGTTGAATCTGATAATTTGTTTGAGGATTTAAAGTCACAGGCACCCGAGGGGAGGTTAGATTCTCTTGAGTTTTCTGACTGTGAGCTTAGCCTACAGGCACCTCTTCAGTCTGACAATGATGATTTACAACCTGAAACTAGTAGTTCACTCAGTCCCATTAAGTCTGAGGAGTCTGACTCTCCTTCCGGACTGAGACGTTCAGATAGAAAGAGGCAGAAACCACAGCGTTTTGCAGATGAACATTTTAATACTGTGTATGCCAATAAGGCGGTTTTTGAGCCAAAAAGCTACAATGATGTTCAGAATTTACCTAAGCACCAAGCTGTAAATTGGTATAAAGCTATGAACTCCGAGATAGCTTCTTTAAAAGAGCATAACACTTGGTCTCTTGTACCACAAACCCCAGATATGAGACTTATTGATTCAAAATGGGTTTATAGAGTTAAAATGAATGACAAAAATGAAGTTGTAAGGTACAAGGCAAGACTAGTTGCTAGAGGTTTTCAACAAATTCCAGGTGAAGATTATGATTTGTGCTATTCACCAAGTGTAAAATATGAAACAGTTAAGCTTTTGTTAAAGGATGCATATCATGCAGTAGAACAAAATAATTGCAGGGGTGTGTCTGGTATGGTGTTTTGTTACAACGGTTGTCCATTTAAATGGAAGTCCCAGACACAAACCATTATTTGTCTCTCCACAACAGAGAGTGAATTATGTGCATGCGTTCAGGCCACTCGTGATGTAGAATGGTATCTGCAAGTATTTGCAGACCTACAGATGCAAGTAACACTACCAGTAAAAGTTTACCTTGATTCCCAGAGTGGACTTGCTATCCTGTGTTCAGAGACCAATACGCAGCGCACTAGAGTCTTAAGATTATGTTTAGAGTTTGTAAAGAAACTAATTGATGATGAAATGGTTGTATTTAAATATGTTCCAGGTGACAATCAAATTGCAGACATTTTTACAGAAGCACTTCCAAAGGTTACACATGAAAAACATGTACAAAGTATGCTTTATGTTTTTGTTCCACAATGATGAACCGCAGGGGAAATGTTGAATGGTTTCTTTAAATGTAAAGGTTCATCATTGTTCCACTCCATGTGTATGTCTTTAAGGGGCCAGAGCAAGGGCCAGAGAAAACTAACGAGACCCAGCTTTACAGCTGTGAAACGTAGCAGGTGCTGCTGAGTTGTATTTGATTAAGGCGTGTCAGCATTTGGGTAGAGTATATAAGGAGCAGCACCTAGCTCTCCCATTACCCTGGGGGATGGGTTGGTGGTTGGGTCATGTTTGTTTGTTAATATATTTAGTGTTAATGGAGTTTTTGTTTTTCTTATTAAAACCTTCTTTAAGTTATTTTTGAGTCCTTTCTTTTTAATGCATGGTCTCCCCAGCAAGCTCTCTGCAGCGTCACTATACTGCAAAAAGCCAACAGATAACTGTGCTAATGAAATACATTTCTATCCCAACTTTCCTCCAAGAAGCTCAAGGTATATATAGTTCTCTCTCTCCTGCCCATTTTATCTACATTTTATCTCTGTATGATAGGCTAGATTGAGAGATGGCAACTTGGCGAACATCAAATCAAACTTATTCTATTTTTAATATATAATAATGCAGCTTCCATAATTATTGTTTGAAATGCCACTGCAAGCTTCTCTATCAACCTTTTTATTATCCAGAAGCTCTTGTGGTTCAGAACACTGGCAATTACTGTGTGTCATAGAGTTGCAAGGTTCTGCAGAGAGAGCGGGGGGGGGGGGGATACAACCAAGCCCTTTAGCATAATGTAAGTGATGATGAGCTCCGGCCTCAGAGGTGTGAGAATTCAGTATAATTTCGAAATAGAAGTGATAAGCAACTCTTCAAGAGAGATGTGTGCTGTGAATTGTATTGTTAGAAAGGGGAAAAAGATGGAAAAGAGCAAATTCTTACAGTACCAGTGAAAAATGCTGGCTTATGTATTCCAGTGGGGTTGTACCAAACATTAGTTAAAACATAAAGGGCAATGAATGAAAATGTGATTAGGGCAGCACCAAGCAGTTCTGATTACATTCCCACAGTGCCATCATTTGCTATTATAGAGTGAGTAGGAATGATTTCAGCTCCTTGCAAGCCTGGTGTAAAAAAAACAAAAAAATTACACCTTTTGAAGCTCTGAAAAAGGAATCACACCCACACAAGATTTTCCTGGTATATACATTTCAGCAAGGCTATGTGATTCAAGAGCCAATATACAGCAGCCGATCATGCTTCCATTTAGCCAAGTTCCATGTCAGGCAAGCCAGTTCCATTTAAGAGCTGAGAAAAGACAGCTATTTCAAAGACGATACAATCCTACTCGCTCCTTAACCTGACTGTGCCAAAGATGTAAGAACCAGCATCAGTTTCTGACTCTGGGGGGCCCTTTGGCAAGATGCATTTGGGCCCTGCTGGACTTGGCCAAAGGCCCACCTAGAGGCCAACCAGATTCCTAGGGGAACCTCCTTGACACTATTGCTGCTGGCCTGTAAGACAAGGCAAACCGGGGCTGCTGGTCCTTCTTCTAGCTCCTGCCATACTGCTCACTCACTTAGAGCAGACCATAGCTGTCAACTTACAGATTTGAAAATAAGGGACCAGCAGCCTTGAAAATAAGGGACCAGCAGCCAAAATAAGGGACCTGCAGCCTCACCTGTTCCAGGCACTCCAGTCTTCCTGTCCTCCTGCAGTCTGGTCAAACTCATGCTGGTAGCTTTGAGAACACTGTCCAACCAACTTTGTAACCAGAGGTTCAACTGAATAGAATCTGAATCACATGCACCACAAGGCCTATGCAGCCTCAACTTAAGATGGCTCCCCGGCCTGGCTTTGCACTGCAAAGTTTGCAGCAGCACGTGCAACAAAATGGCGTCCAGCATTCAAAAAACTCCTCAGCTTGCATTAACTAGCCACACACAAGGCATGCAAGCTTCACCCCCCCCCCCAGTCGTTCTTAGGTTTCTTATTGGGTGAGTAACACAGCCAAGCAACACAGTTGGAGCCTCCCTCCTCCCTGGCCGGCAGGGAGGGAGGGAGAGGAGCTGCTTCCTTTGAAATTTAAGGGACATCATTTAAGGGACATTTAAGGGACATCTATCAATAAGGGACAGCAGCGGGACATGGCGCTGGAATAAGGGACTGTCCCTTCAAATAAGGGAAACTTGATAGCTATGGAGCAGGCAGGCAAACAAGCATTTACCAGCAAGGCAGAGGAGGAAGAGCTGGACAGATTTTGGGCCTTTTACACTGGTCCTGAATTCACTATCTCAGCTACACTGATAAAACAGAGGAAACAGTCTGCTCATGTATCCTAATGGCTGTGCTGACAATGAGAAATCAATTATGAAAAAGGAAGAATAGGGGAGGAATTAATTTGGTTGGCTTTTCGCAGCAGACCAACAAGATTTGCTGTTCCTGAGCTTGCTTGCAGACAGGAATGCAAAACCTAGTTAGGTATATACACTGCCCCAGATCTTGTACTGCTTTTCTATTTCACAAAAGGTGTGCACAACAATACTATTTTATGTAAATGATGTGCACAAGATTCATAGTTTATGGATGAATGCTTTGATGGAATTGCTCTATTGGGTAAGGATGTTATACTTTTAAAACACTTAGAAGTCATTTGAGCATGTAAGCAGTATAAAAAGGTAAAGGTACCCCTGCCCGTATGGGCCAGTCTTGACAGACTCTAGGGTTGTGCGCTCATCTCACTTAAGAGGCCGGGAGCCAGCGCTGTCCAAAGACACTTCCGGGTCACATGGCCAGCGTGACGAAGCTGCTCTGGCGAGCCGGCACCAGCGCAGCACACGGAAACGCCGTTTACCTTCCCGCTATAAAGCGGTACCTATTTATCTACTTGCACTTAAGGGTGCTTTCGAACTGCTAGGTGGGCAGGAGCTGGGACCGAACAACGGGAGCTCACCCTGCCGCGGGGATTCGAACCGCCGACCATGCGATCGGCAAGTCCTAGGCGCTGAGGTTTTACCCACAGCGCCACCCGCGTCCCATATACTGTAAGCAGTATATGCATACATAAATAAATGGCTTTTATGTTTTATAAACTGCTTAGAAGCCATATAAATTTAATAATAATAATAATAATTTTAAAAAAGCTTTGAATTGTCTGGGCTGACAGTAGTTTTCCAGGATCTCAGCTAAGGGTCTTTAACAGACACAAGTGCCATTCTGTACTTTCAACAAACAAGACTGTGTCATCATTCCTAGACCGAGTCTGTCCTAAGTCATGCCATACCAGGCAAGAAGAGTGGCTTTTCCTTATTGTATCATGTTTTAATTCTATTAGTGTTTAATTAGTTTTTAATGACTATCTTTTTCTATTTTATCTTGTAAGCTGCCTTGAGTCCTCATCTGGGGAAAAGGCGGGATATAATTAAATACAACAACATCCATTTTTCAAATATACAACAAAACAAACTAAAAAGCATAGCAATTAAATCAGTTGAAAACAATTAGATCAGGAAGTTCAAGTGGAGGGAGAATGCTTACCTAAACACCTATGCCTTCAAGAGCTGATGGAATGCCAAAACTGATGGGTATTTTATCGGGCATTCCACAACACTGGTGCCAGCAGTGAAAAAGCCCTGCACCAAGTCACCACAAGCCATAATAATCAGTTCTACAACACTGTTCAAATACAGAATAATTAACAATACAGCCTAAAAGAATCCCATTAAAATATAAATTTCTACGATTAATTTTTTTGCAATAAAACAATCCCCTTGTATTTCAGCAGGGAGTACGTTCCACAACACCAGTGCCAACCACAAACAGACTAAAGGTGTGATGTAACATAAGGCAACCACCCCGTTCATAGGTGGGTTCGTTTTTATTTATTTTATTTGAAAAGTAGAATTTACTGCTTCACATTGAGCATGAAAAGATAAAAAAGGCTTTAATTAATACTTCCTGTAGCACCTGGAACTATAATCATGTTAGCAGTAAGCAGCAGCAACCAAGGGTCTCTGTAACAGAAACATGAAAGACCAAATTCACCCTCTGACATATGCCTCCAGCTTTTCCCTTCCAATCTCCCTAGGAAGAGCAGCAGTACAGATAGCACATAGAAAGGTAAGGCTCCCTTGCTTGCCCATATGCATGAGATGATAAGGAGAAGCCATCCTTCTTGCCCTGTGTGGCATCAGTCTCCGCAGTATAATCCTCTGCTAATTCCGAAATTACATGGTTTAAAATTGGTTTTAATATCCAGGTCACTACTACACTGTATGTCTAAAGAACTTACATCTGTATTTTTAAAAAGTAACAACATAAAAATCATGCTGTCTTAAAAGGTTTCAAGACCATGACTTCTGTGATGTCCATAACAAATATAAAACCTTAACCAATGACCCTCAACAGCACAGCCAGCCTTATTGCCTCTAGCACGAGAAGTCATAAAGCATAAGTTGATCCTGAATGGCTGGTGGTTGAATAGTTAGAAAAGCCAGAAATGACAGCTAAATTTCAAGCATAACAGACCCTGAAGTACTCCATAACTACTGAATCTTCAGGTCTTATATCACATTTATAACTGTGGCAGAAAAGCACTTCTTGGATGTAATTTTGATATATTAGCTATCTATAAATCCAAGGTGAGCCCAGGTCGCCTGAGATGTCACAGAAGCAGACCTCAGAGTTCCTAGGAAATGTGAATTATATTTAATTACCAACCTCGTGACAGCAGTCACGAAATTAAAAGACGCCTGCTCCTTGGGAGAAAGACGATGGCAAACCTAGACAGCATCTTAAAAAGCAGAGACATCACCTTGCCAACAAAGGTCCGTATAGTTAAAGCCATGGTTTTCCCAGTAGTGATGTGTGGAAGTGAGAGCTGGACCATAAAGAAGGCTGATCGCCAAAGAATTGATGCTTTTGAATTATGGTGCTGGAGGAGACTCTTGAGCGTCCCATGGACTGCAAGAAGATCAAACGTATCCATTCTTAAGGAAATCAGCCCTGAGTGCTCACTGGAAGGACAGATCGTGAAGGACCTGAAAGCTGCCAAAAACGGTTCATGCTCCAATTGATTTTAGACTTTCTTATGGTTAAATCAAAATTCAAGAAGAATAGAATACCAATCCACATAATGATAAAGGAATGCAGCAGGGGAAATTCACTCCTCCCTTATCTCAGTGTAAGGGAAAGTGAAGGGGAAACCTGTGTGCACTGTGCGGTCCATCACACACACAGTTTCCATCACAGATACTATACGCCACCCTCACCATCTGAGATAAAAGTTTTGTATCTAAGATACAAAGTATATCAGAATCTATTTTTTCTTCTTCTCATTGAGGAATTTTGTGCAGACACACCCCGATGTGAATCTCCTTTGTAATATTAAGACCAAAGAAGCAGGTACTGCATTTCTAAGTAACAAAAATCTTTAAATCAGGCGCCTTTTCTTTTTTTAAAAAAAAACCTGATTTAGTTACTGGGTTTATATATGCTTTCAAGTTCTGTTGGTGGAATCTCCCAGAGCAGCAGTTTTGTATCACAGCTTAATTCTACCAGTTTGCCTGTTCGAAAATAAGAATAGCAATAGACACATCACAGTGCTGGTGTGCTTTGAACTATTCAGCTGTTTCCTAAATTATGATGAAAACTAGCACATCCGTTTTATTGTCTGAACCACCTCTCATTTTATACAATGCTGCATAATGGGGAAGGATAAAAATTTATACGCTGCTGCTGACTGCTGTATGTCAAAAAAAGAAGAAAAGAAAGAGACCGTGATGATAAAAACCTGATTTATGAAACTGTCACTTTATTATTGCTGAATGAGAGAGGATTTTTAGTGGCGTGAAAAGAAGATCAGTTTAACAACCAATTACAGAATGATGGTGTTAGTGTAGAGGAAGAGTTTAATACCAGTACCACTATTTTTGACATTACAGTGAAGAAAGAGGTATTAAATCTCTTCTCCATGCCATGATACCTATATGTAACCCACTCTCAGACCTTAAGGTGATAAGAGAGTTGTTCTTCTTCTTCTTCTTCTTCTTCTTCTTCTTCTTCTTCTTCTTCTTCTTCTTCTTCTTCTTCTTCTTCTTCTTCTTCTTATCCCAAGAGCTCTGAGGACTCATTTTGTAATGTGTGTCAACAATAAACCTGTAAGAGCTTTCAACCTTTCCTTGTTTTATAAACAAGGATTTGTTTATTGGATTCAAGTTAGATTAGAATTGCCGCTTTATGACTGTTGTGAATTATAATGTTTGGAAATAATGCAAATGTATTCCATCTCTCGTACTCTTACTTTACAGTTTTGACTTGATAGTTTATTAGGCATTAAGTAGCTATTTATGAATAACAGCAGGTGAGGCAGGTTCTACTGGCTGTTTGTCCATGAGACCTTTGTTGTTGTTTAGTCGTTTAGTCGTGTCCAACTCTTCATGACCCCATGGACCAGAGCATGCCAGGCACTCCTGTCTTCCACTGCCTCCCGCAGTTTGGTCAGACTCATGTTGGTAGCTTCAAGAACACTGTCCAACCATCTTGTCCTCTGCCGTCCCCTTCTCCTTGTGCCCTCCACCTTTCCCAACATCAGGGTCTTTTCCAGGGAGTCTTCTCTTCTCATGAGGTGGCCAAAGTATTGGAGCCTCAGCTTCAGGATCTGTCCTTCCGGTACTTCACATTTTATGGATTAAGAACATATAGTCCTGCCTACTTTCTTCATGGGTACATGTTGTACACATTTGCTGGGTACCTGTGATCACTCTCTGCTCTCTTGCTACATGCCCTTAATGTGGGACATGACAGTGTAAAACTAGCACACATACTTGTACACATGGTGTGCACTCTATTTGATCCTGAAATCTGCATCTCAACATAAATTATGAAACACATACAAATCCATTTTAGCAATCCTTCCATTAACTTGGGGACTTGTACTTTTGCCTTGTAAGGTAATCCTAGCCTATAAATCCTGGATTTGGATTGTTTTGGAAGTTCATGGGCCTTTAATAAATGAAGTTGCTGATGAGCAGAGGACTTTATAGTTAACTGGGATTTAAGCACAATAGTCCAAGCTAAAGATCTGGTGTATCAATAATGGTCAGTGGTTTGCACTAAAAAAAAACTCCCAAACTTATTCATACAAATGGTCTACTCACATTCATAACATTACGTGGGAGGCAGAAACTCACGTGCAGTTGTGGCACTACTTCTGGAGGCCTCTCCCAAAATATATATTGGAGCAGAGTTTTTTGCTTGTTGGCTTGGTGTATTGTCAAAACTGCCACATCTGCTAAAGGCTAGCAATATTTGCATGGTAAAGTTTTCAACAATCAACTCTCCTGCAGAGTTGAAAGAATAAACACCATCCTCTAAGGAAGTAAAATTCACTTATAGTAACTTATCTCAAGACCAACAAGTAAACCTAACAGAAAGCTGTTTTCAGAAACTGTTCAGAAGACACCTGTGAACAACCTCTATAAGTGTGGCAATCCATGATAAAAAAATACAGACCCGATCAGCTGTCTTTTTGCCTCTCTGAAACTTAACCAAGTACTGCAGAAAATGCTTGTGCTTGCTTTTACCAATTTGCTTTTAACGGTTTACTATTATGCTGAGTAAATACGTTTCAAGATTCCGCCCCACCCACCGCCCTGGACCAAACAACCAACACACCAAAGGTGTGCTACACTGGGGAACTGTTACATGGGCATATTCTGCATATCCAATACTAAGGAATAAAAGTCTCACAAAAACTTTTCCAAGGGGGGGAAAAATGTTAGTACTTTGAAATATTATCTATCTTTGGTGGTTATGTCATGTTGGGAGATAACAAAGGGAGTTGTGATGAATGCTGTGGACTGAAATTAGAAGAGCTACAAAACTGCAGAAAATGACCCTAACCCCCCCAAAACAAATACTATGATTATAGAGTTATAAATTAAGCATATATGGACAAATGCGAAGGGGTCCCAACTCTTCCGTTTTCCCTTGATGTCATGAGTGCTATTAGTCATTGTAAGAAATAGAATGCTGAACTGGACAAGCATTTGCCTTTGAAGATTCCTCTATTCTGAAAACCTATTAGCTGCTGAACATTCTCAGTCAATTTTTGCATGTCCAGAATGCAAAGACTTAGAGTTGTCTCCTCCAGCCATTAGGGTAAAAAGCCAAAAAGATCTGGATAAATTCCATTCTGATTTCCAGTCTATTCCCATCCGTTTGTTCCTAGGGCTCAATCTGTTCTCATGTAAAAATCAATTGGCATTTACCCCCCTTGGTGTAACAGTCAGCTTACGGCTGTATTCAACTTCTATTTGAGTCAGTGATAGTCTTTCTGCTGACTTTAGTAGGAATTCTAGAAAGCCATTCAATGACACTGGAATAATTCCTTAAGCAAAGAAAAGCAGTAGTGTAAAATATGACTTCCAGTTAATTTTTCAATTAACTTGCCACTGTAAAATTCATTTTTATGAGAAAACTTGAACCATCACCTGAATAAATAAAATAATTTTCTCTTGTGTCTGAGAATTATATCCCCTCCCCACATAAATTTCATTAGGAAAACATTCCCTAACCATAACACAGTGATATACATACATTGTGTAACATTGCATAACATTATGGTAAACTTTTAAATATAAGCACATGCCTAGAACTCTTGGATCTGATCTAGGGGGAAGAGTACTTTCTGGGCGAGAATGCATGACAGTCAGAACCTCCGCAGTCATCAGCTGTAACTTTAAGAACTTGTCCTTGAGCTTGCTTTTCCCTCTTCCCTCCTCTTCCTTTTTCCTCTTGTGTCCTGTCTTTTTAGATTCCAAGCCTGATGGCAGGGAATCAGAAAATGATTTCTGTAAGACACTCTGAGAGCCTTTTTGGCTAAAGGGCAGGGTACAATTTTTGTAAATATATAAATTAAAAAACTGTTCTGTGGGAGAAAGACTCAACTGCTGGCATGCTTTAGGCTGATTATGAACTGAAGCATGGTTAATTTAATTTATTTCTAATAAATTTAAGTACTTTTTATTTGGAAAACTACTCAAAAAATCCAACAAGAAAATATTAAAAGTGGCTAGCAAGCAGTTAATAACAAAACACTCTCTCTGCAAAACTCCTTTTTAGTACAACAGCAGCACATTTTATTAACTCCCGCCTGCCTCAAAATGTAAAGCCTGCCTTTCTACCCTATCAGGACTCCCAAGGTGGTTTCAAATTTACCAGCCATGCATATCTTATGGAACATTTGTTTTAGGGACATTATAAAATGGTTCATTTTCTTATAAGCATTTTCTGTATTATTGCCATATTCCCAACTGCAGATATCAAGACTTCATTCAATAAAAACAATAATTCAGATTATGCCCATTAAATTCACAACCTGTTTAGCTTTGCGTCTACCTTGCCAACACATAGACAGCCATACAGGAATTCAATCTCTTAACTATTTAGGTTCATGCAGTTTATTATGGGGAAGTGCTAATACTAAAATTGGCTCAAGTAGCTCCCAATTTCACAGATGGAAATAGAAGTAAATTTAAAACTTTACTTTTTGCACTGATGAATTGCAAGTATCTGCCAATCACAGATTAGAGGGATGCGGGTGGCGCTGTGGGTAAAACCACAGAGCCTAGGGCTTGCCGATCGCATGGTCGGCGGTTCGAATCCCCGTGGCAGGGTGAGCTCCCGTCCTTCGGTCCCAGCTCCTGCCCACCTAGCAGTTCGAAAGCACCCCTAAGTGCAAGTAGATAAATAGGTACCGCTTTATAGCGGGAAGGTAAACGGCGTTTCCGTGTGCTGCGCTGGTGCTGGCTCGCCAGAGCAGCTCCGTCACGCTGGCCACGTGACCCGGAAGTGTCTCCGGACATCGCTGGCCCCCGGCCTCTTAAGTGAGATGGGCGCACAACCCTAGAGTCGGACACGACTGGCCCGTATGGGAAGGGGTACCTTTACCTTTACTGCCAATCACAGAATTAAGTAAGGAGTAACAGGTCAGTCCCCGTCACCTCCCAGAAGAGGCATCTGTTCGAAAAGATGTGTCAAGTCAAAAGGCTCACTGGAAATCAAACAAATATTTAGCATAAATTTCTGGTGGAGATCTGGTTTGTTTGTTTGTTTGTCCTAAAAGCACACAAATGCTGATAAAATCAAACATTTTAAAGCCTTTTCTCACAAGGTATAAAACTATTAACCTTTTTAAAGTGTGATGATGTTTATGATTCACCCTTTGCAATCAGGTCTCAGGACAGGTTACAACAATTTGAAATGCAGAATTAAAAACAGTTAAAACAAATTAATGTCATTGGAATAGGGTGGGTTTCACATCTCAGGTGTCAAAGGCCAGGGTAAAGTATAAGGCTACCAAAGGCACAACCACAAAAATGAATTAATATCCAGAGCTTCCTAATTTTAGGCTACACTCACCCTTACAGACTAAAAACAAACAAACACAAAACCACCACTTTGGGCACAAATAAAAAAAATCTGAAATGGTACAGCAGAACAATCTGTAATGTTATTTCACTTTATTCTTAAGTATTTATATATTTTCTAGACATACATAACAAATAGATGTATAATCTGCATCTCCTTCTATCAGGGTAGCTAACATTCTTTTTTCAGGGGAACAATCATATGTCATGACACCACTTTCCCCTGAAGAAAGAATGCCCCAGATTTCGAAGAAAATGCACTCCATCTACCACTTGAAGCTTTTATCGTTATTTTTTAAAATGAGGAAACCTCCCCCCAGCTCTGAAGGTATTCTACTATTCTGAAGGACTGGATGATGTCACTGTGATGATGTCATTTTGATGACGTCACTTTGGGCCAATCTCAGTTTGCACGCACTAATACAACCAACCTAAGGGTAGATTTCATTATTGTATTTTACAGTCCTTTGCCAACAGGTCAATCCATGTCATTACTTGAGCTTGGGACTGAAGGAGCTAAAAACATAAAAGCAAAATATGATTACTCTATAAGAACAATAAACCATATTTGCATTAGCAGAGCTGTTTTGACACCACCCACCCTCAAACAAACAAACAAACAAACAAACCAGACATGAATTAGAAACAACAGGAACTTTCGTTTTGGGAATACACAGACCAAAGTCCAAAATGGGGAGAAAATATCCAAGACAAAGATTATTATTAGTCCTAATCTACATTAGTGGTGTTGCTCTCCCTGTCCGTAAATCATAACAAATGGCTTTCTATCATATGCAACACATGGGGAAACCTCAATATTATTCTTATATATTTGCAAGATCAGGGTTTTTCCACAACTACAACAGGCATAAGGAATCAATACATGCAGGCTTCAGCAATGATAAATAAAATTCAGCCGAAGAGGTAGACATTTCTTAGGTCGCTCCAAACCCTTCCGTACTCATAGAGCACACTGACAACATTAGCCCTTCAGCTAAATAGAAAAAATAAAGCAAAAGAAAAGAGGTGTTCAAAAGTATATCCTACTGATCATTTCTCAAGGACTGCTAAGTGAGGAATATTTCAGATTCCAGTGGAGAGTAGAAGGAATGGAACACAATGGCTAGGGATGTCTAGCAGCTTCCTTTCAAGTTACTGACTTGAAATAGTTCATTCGGGAAGCAACTTACTTTAAAATCAGATTCCCCTGTCTCAAGAAGCAACTCAAGAATTCTTCTCTAAGAAACCACTATGGAATTTTTATAGCAGCATTTGTCACAAAAATATATGATGTAGTTCCTTTTGCTATCAGAATATACTGAAAAATAATTTAAACTGTCTCCCAGAGTTATCTATAGTGAGTCCATGACATTGTTGTTAGCAAGCGGGCTCCGAGAACAGCATAGAATGAGGAAAATAAGCTACTGCCCTCAAATAGATAGGCATAAAAATATTGGTTTCTAGAAACAAATGCTGAAAGAATTATTACTGGATCCAGAACATATTAAAGGGACATCAGAGTGCCCCTTTAGTTAAGGAAAGTAGCCCCGCCCAAAGGTTCTGCCATTATAAGTCTCAACATTCTATAGCTTATAAAAATGGCACAGGCTGAGCTAATAACTTGAAACCTGGCATGATCTAACTGATGAGGTCTACGAATGTGCCAAATTTCCAATGAATGCAAGAAAAATTGTCACAGCTACAGCAAGTAAAAAGTGACAGATGTGGATGCTCTGTCACGTTTTTTAAACCAATTTTTAGAATTTCACATTTCTTTCCCATTTCGGTGGTGGTGGGGAAATGGTATACTTTGCTCATCAAGAAAGTCTGTATTTCATTGGTTTGCTCAGCAGCAGTTTAAAACTATTAATGTTCTCCTGCCACATTATAGTCTATGGCAACATCTAAGGTGATGTGTGCACCTAGGGATTTCTGAAGTTTTGTTTTTGGTTTGGTTTTGTGGCCAGGACTAGAATGTTTGCAGAATGAGCCAGCCAGTGCAATGTCTACTCCTTTTGCAACAGTGTGGTGGTATGTTCACAAACCTATCTGGGCCCAAGGGCAAATCAGGAAACTTGAGAAACTGTTGTAGGCACCACACAACCACCCATGCGCCACACGACGATACCTCAACCACACAAGACCCTGCAAGCATGCAACTACTGAAAGCATACAACTCCACCCACCTCCAGCCCCCTACAATGCAGGAAACACAACCAAACCTCCCTTCTCTTCTCCTCATCCTTATAGAGGCTAGTAGCTACTGACACCACTGGAACGTGGGTGGCGCTGTAGTCTAAACCACAGAGCCTAGGGCCTGCCAATTGGAAGGTCGGTGGTTCGAATTCCCGTGACGGGGTGAGCTCCTGTTGCTCAGTCCCTGCTCCTGCCCACCTAGCGGTTTGAAAACACATCAAAGTGCAAGTAAATAAATAGGTACCGCTCCAGCGGAAAGGTAAATGGCGTTTCCGTGCGCTGCTCTGGTTTGCCAGAAGCGGCTCAGTCATGCAGGCCACATGACCCGGAAGCTGTCTGTGGGCAAACGCCGGTTCTCTCGGCCAGTAAAGCAAGATGAGCACCGCAACCCCAGAGTTGTTCGCAACTGGACTTAACTGTCAGGGGTCCTTTACCTTTTTTTTAAAGCTACCGATAGCTACTCTCTTCTTCATTAATCTGTCTAATCCTCTTTTAAAGCCATCTAGGTTAGTGGTTGTCACTGCCTCATGTGGGAGTGAGTTTCATAGTTAAACTATGCGCTTTTATCTGTCCTGAATCTTCCATATGCTAGCAAAGGTTCAGGTACGCAAACTATTTTTGACCATTCAAGTGTGTCACTAAAAGTCAGTTGTTCAGTCACAGAATCAGTTGTATCAGACCATTCCAGGAGCAGCATCTTTTCCTACACCATTAGCTCCTCTTGTAATGCTTGGTATTGATTTTTCTTTTATGATCTTTCAGTACATTTGAACATTTCTATGTTTTTGCTGCTAGCAATCTTCACTCAAATGTTCTTGTTCTTCAAGCTTTAACAATTTTCCAATCCCGTGAATCAATCAAGACAAAAGTTTTGGAGGCTCATGAAGTCTCTAAGTCAACGGCAAAACAATTTATTGGGAGATATTGGTAACAATTGTAAACCTAGACTTGGTTATTACACATATTAAAAGCTCCCTTTTACAGAGTTCTTTAGATAGATAGTGAAGCAGTCTGGAAGGACAACATTCTGTTTCTTTCGTTATATCTGGGGCTGATACTCATACAAATTGACAATGTAAAATGTGAAGATCCCCTGATGACTTGCTTACATTTTGACTGAATGAGGCCTTATATTTCAGGAAGACGACTTCTGAAAAATGGTTCTGTTTTAGGGCAACATTGGATATAAACATACAGTGCTAAAATCCATGCAGATTTGGGTGTGTGGAAGCAAAGGAGTTTTACTTCAGACTTGAGAATGTGGACAAGGTGCTTGGATTGGTCAGGGCGACCCCTTGCCTTCTGGATCCCTGCCTCTCTTGGCTGATAAAAAGTAGCAGGGAACTAATTAATTAATATTTCCACTCACCGTAAAGCCCTCATTTATTTTCCTAACTCCCTTCACCTGCTGCAGCCCTTAATTAATTGCACTGCTTCTAACATCAGCTTCACAGTCCCCTCCTCACTTGATTTCCCTAAAAATCTGACAGATTCTGACAGGATGTGTGAGTTTGGAATAGGCAGAACTTGGGCTCATCCAGGGGAACTTACTTTTGCATAAATTCCCCCCAAAAGGAAAGTGGGCATGGGGTAGACTAGGACAAAGAGACACCCCTATTTCAAGTCACATGACAGAGTTTATGCTGGTCAAAAGATTTTGTCCTTTCAACAAAACATTAACATCCTGCCTTTCTAAATAAAACAAAACAAAACCCCTCAGGGCAGTGACATCACAAGGGAAAATCCTTATTGGATTGATCACATGGGTAATCCTTGGCTATCTAAGAGGCAAAGTGCTTGCAAAAGGATGAGAGAGTAGAAGGGAATTGGATCACATTTTGGATCGGTTCCTATGAAGTGTCAACATTCAGCACCTTGCCAGTTCTGAAGGAGTTTATCTGCAGTACAACATGGAATGCAATTCCTCCTCATTCCTTGGCAAAGCACCTGCAAATTGACCAGAGACTGGGAGGTACAGTGCTGCGCATTGCGCTGGGGATGACCTCCTTTAAACTGGCAAGCATTAGCAAATCATTATGTTGCAATGCAGTGTAACATAATGCCTCTCCCACACATCATTGCCCAGTGCTTGTAAATTAACTAGAGAGGGGAAAGAACCATACAGTAAACATTTCCCCACTTTCCACAGTAGCCCTTAAAAACAGCCAGTGGTGGGGCAACATTGGCATTTGACAAAATATATGCTGCAACACCTTCCCTGCTATTTCAGTTTGGCCAACCAGAAGTATGGTTAGCATTTCATTTAAAAGATTATTGTTGGGGGTTTTTTTCCTTTCGATTGGAGAGGAAGCTTTGATAGGTTTTTAATTATAATCTTCCTTTGCAGAGTTGTTGAGCTCCTTCTCTACTCATGTTTCCTGATCCATAACTCACTTCTGCTGTGATATGTTCATATTTTAACTCATTATAATGAAATTGCAAAGCCAGCAACTTTTGGGCCTTTGTATCCATGATTACAAGAAAACAAAGCCTGAAATGTTGTCGCAGCTTTGCATATGGATGATTTCCCCCCCTTGACTCTTTCAAAAGAGTACCAGCTTATGCTTCCTGCTGCTTATCCTTCCCCATTCTAATTAAACAATCAATAAAGTATATTTCACATTTCAAATGGACTTTGATTTTATGGGTCTCGGCTGAATGAGAGACTGCATGGTCAAAACTCATGTTTTGCACATTTCAGCAATTCTGATAAGCAATGGTTAGGAACAATTGTCAAGTTCTGAGACGGCCACTGCAGCAAGAAACTAGTGCAAAACTTAATAGCAAAATACACTGCAGTAAATCATTCTGCATTTTCTTCCATAATCAGAGAGTAAATGCAGTGACGTAGCGTGGGTTGTCAGCACCCGGGGCAAGGCAAGTAATTTGCGCCCCCTAACCCGTGGATTTGCGCCCCCTAACCCGTGGATTTGCACCCCCCACCCCTAACCCCCAGATGTTGTGCCCGGTGCGGCCAGCCCCTCCTGCACCCCCCACGCTACGCCACTGGTGGGGATTGAATCAAAACTACACACACACCCCTCTATCTAGAAAAACAGAAGATGTGTTCACACGCTGCACTGAACACAGATACAGTGGGTTTGGTGTTTGTGCGACGGAGTGTACACTTGATTTGAACAGTTCAGCTGCAGATTCCTGGAAAGTTAACATGTGAATACCGTCTGTACTGTTCACTCCATGAAGGTGGCATATGAATAACCGTGCACATGTGCACCTCGACCATTTGTGTACAGAGATTGTGTTCCTTCAATGTAACGTATAAACACCTTTGGTCAGACAGACAGGGGTGTGCGTGCAAGTTGTTCCTATTCATTTTTAATGACACAAGGTTATATACACAAACACACCAGGTACTCCCAGCTAAGACCTCGACTTTAAAGCGGACAAACTCTGGTTGAGTCTTCTTGCCACGATCCAGCCGAAGTGTAGCACGTTCAGGCTGCAATCCTAACCCTACCTTGCACGAGAGTAAGCGCCATTGGAACACAACAGGCCTCAGTTTGAGGTATTCGGACAGCAATCCCGTGCGCACTTATATATGGGGCTTAAGCACTCTTGGTCACCGCAGGGCTTACTTTCAAGTCATTACTGTACAGACCCTCGCCCGCCCGCCGGCTTCCTCTCGGAGGGTTTTGGGGAGCGCAGGGCGCGGCGAGGCCCCTCGGAGCTCTCCTCCCTCCCAGTCAGCAGAAGCAGCCGCCGCCTGTGGCTGGGCTGAGGGGATGGCGGCGGCGGCAGGGTGCGGAGGCTGCCCGTGCCCGGCCAGGCGTCGGTGGCAGCGTCGGCGCTGCTGCAGCGGCTGCTCCTCCTGCGAGCAGTGAGTGGAGCGCAGCCGCAGCGGCGGCGGGGGGCGCAGCGCGCTAGGGCGCAAGGCTGGCGGTGGCGGCGGGGAGCCCGGCGGAGGAAGGAACTTGTCCCTTCCCTCTGGACTCGCGCCCCCCCCAGATGTTGCGCCCGGTGCAACCCCAGAGTCGGTCACGACTGGACCTGTTGGTCAGGGGTACCTTTACCTTTACCTTTACTGTTTCCAATGCTATCTTGTGTGGACCCATAGTAGCCTCTGACTGGACTTGGCCGTCCAGGGGTCCTTTACCTTCACCTTTTAAATCCTGAATATGGGTAATGTACCTTTGAGAATGCACAGAGCATCTTTTCCTCACTACTGCCACCTCCTGCCCTGATCCCAGATTTAGAATTTACAAGCAGGGTGTTGTTGTTTTCTGAGCACATTATTCCGTCCCGCCTCCCAAAATCCACTCTTGCTTTCTCTTCACCACCTTCCCTATTCAATCCAAAGTATATCTGTTTTAACTTCTTTGCAGTTAAGGAACAGACAGCAGCCTTCAGTAAAAAGAAAAGACAAGACAGAATTTGCATGCAGCACTAAAACCCTTACATGTAAAATTCAGAGGGGGAGAAAAACAGGAAATACATTTATATAACACACTTCACTGCCTTCACACCACCACACCCTGAAATGGTCCACAGTGGGAATAAGGCTTAATGTTTCCAAATTAAGGCATGGTTACTGAGCTCTGAGAGAACAAGGCAAGCTTGTGTTCTGGGAAGATGATGCCAGCACTCTCCCATTGAGAAAGCCTGGAATGCCATTTCTATGTACTCCCCCTCAACCACACCCCTAAAGACAGAAGAAAACGGGTGTGGAAATTTGCTTTCCCTTTTCATCCTGGAGAATAAGAGGTCAAAAGCAAGTCCAGAGTAAAACAGCACTGGCATGTTAAATTGCCTGTATAAGCCCTTCTACAGCAAAATATCAAGGCTGTTTTGTTTTTTAAACTCAAGAGTCCTTGATGAGTTGCTTGGGTTTCTCTGTGGGACATGTTCAGAACAGAAAACCCTGAGAAAAATACGTGCACATTCCCTTCTAGATCTGAGTCACTGCAACTGCCATAGTTTCCCTTGCAATAAAGTGTCAGCAATATTCCATATCCAGTAACATAGAGTCTGAGACTGTTATTATAACTATTATAACATTATAACTATCTAGTCTATGACTGACATTTTTTTCTACTAGAGCAGGAAAAAAGGAAAGGAAAAAGAAAAAGTGGGAAGGGGATGCACCATACAACTGTTTAGGGCCAGAGTGTAACAGACACAAGCAATGTTATTTGTGATACACTTCAGAGATTAATTAGTAATTGAGAGTTCTCACACACTCTGTCTAACAACCGAGAGATGACAATCCATCCTAGAAACATGTGATCTTGCATATATGGACAACTTAGTCAGTGGCTATATTTTATCTCTTGACTGAGCTAATTTTCTCCTTCAGCTCTCTTACACACCTTCTTTAATGAATACATGCTCCTCTGATTAAATTAACATTTTTGTCTACCTAATTAGCCGAAAAAACCTATGCTGAGCTGATCCAGGAGCAGCTTCATTACTGTTCACTGGTGCATGTTTGCTACCCATCATTGTCAGCTCAATGGGCTAATGATTAGAAGAACATTAGGTTTGGTTAATTTGGCTTTCCTTGGCAATCGTTATGCCAATCTAGCCTCTGAATTGACCCTTTAGGACTGACACAGATGTTTTAATCATGCAGATGCATTCATTATCCTGCTTCAGTCTGGTTGGCGAAGTTTGTGGCACAGGAGCATGATCTGAAACCGAAGCTAACTAAGGAGACCCTTCCTTATTCTTCTGGTCCATCTTTTCAACCAGCGCACTTGAGGCAATGGCTAATGAGACTTATAACTAAAAATCTGCTTACCCGTGCCTGATGCATTAATAAGTACAATCACCAGAAAGTTGTGCCACAGCCTGCCTGGTAACATAAACATAAGTTGCTTAATGCCTCATTAATGTACATCAGTTAATGAAATCAAACCAGAGATAATGAACAGATGCAGTTGGGTAGACAGCTGCCACTAAAAACAAGGCTCACCAGAAACTCTCTCATGATTCAGAGCACAGATAATTAGACAAAAACCCTTAAGTCAATGGAACACTTAGACATCAATTATGAATATCATCACTTGCCTGCTGAAGGAAGAAAATATGCACCATATTTTCCATCTGCCACATAGATAGCATACCAGTTTCAGAAGGAATTTGGATTTGGAGAGTGCAAGAAATATTAGTTGACTTGGTGTCATCAAGTCAGTCTTCTGATGCTCATCATGGCCTTGAACAAGGTGAGCAGCTGTGGATTGCCTGTGGACTCTGCTTTGCCAAGACAATGTTAGACGTTTAATCACGGTAAAGGTAAAGGGACCCCTGACCAATAGGACCAGTCACGGATGACTCTGGGGTTGCGGCGCTCATCTCGCTTTACTGGCCGAGGGAGCCAGCATACAGCTTCTGGCAAACCAGAGCAGCACACAGAAACGCCGTTTACCTTCCCGCTGGAGCGGTACCTCTTTATCTAATTGCACTTTAATGTGCTTTTGAACTGCTAGGTTGGCAGGAGCAGGGACCGAACAACGGGAGCTCACCCCGTCACAGGGATTTGAACCGCTGACCTGATCAGCAAGCCCTAGACTTTGTGGTTTAACCCACAGCGCCACCTGCGTAGTAAAGGTAAAGGAACCCCTGACCATTAGGTCCAGTCGCAGTATTGATCACAGTAGTAATGTGCAAATGCCCAAGTGCCACTAAATCAAAGTACCTAATTTCACTCTTTCTTTTTTTTGAATATATTTACTCAGGTTGTGCTTGAACACTTCCCCTGAACTTCCCAGACTAGGTAGATATGCCCTGTGCCACCCAGGGGGCAAACCACGCTGAAGCAATTTGGGTGGCAGAGCTAAGGTTTTAAAAGAGGCAGATGGGGATGCACTGGCACCTTGCAGGATCAGATCCTTCTGCTTAAGAGCTATTCAGCAGGAGTGCTGCATGGAGCTGCTTCATAGCTGTTGAGCAGAAGCATTGTGCAGTGTAAGGCAGGAAGAAGAGCTGCAACACTGGGCCTTCAAGGAGACACAACCACCAGACAAGTATGGCCTAGTCCTCTTCCCATGCTTTCCCCACCCTGCCTGCCCGATGCCCCACCCTGCCCTGACAGCCATGGATTGCTTGAGTCCATCCAACCTAACTTGCAGCAATTCATGGCTATGTGTATTTACCGGTAACTTATCTGAGACATACCAAATGTGCTTGATTTGACTTTTTGGGCCTCACATTTCCTGCATGGCCCCATTCATAACTATGTAAAAGTTCTGGGATTGTGTTGTATTATTCTATCAGCCTTCTGTGCCATAATCATTCCTCTGGAAATAGCTGCCTGTCTGATGCCCTGAAACCTTAAGCCAAAGCCAAATGGTTTTATGCATTAGTAAACTTTTTATGAATTTGTTAACATGCTCCTGTGTTCCACCTGGGGTCTCTTATTCTTTCCATTTCTTGCATCTCTCTGTAACATTGAGGAATAGGTGAAAAACACCTCTGTTTATTAGTGAACCTTGGATAGCCTCTAGATAAATATGGATATTTTCTGTGCATCCAACACAGAAACTTGTTCACATCTTTTCCCCTGAAGCATTTCACTGAGACTGTTTGTAGTTTGCTTTTCATTATCAAGCTTTGCTGAGCTAAACATTTTGTTTAAGGAAAATAACAAATTCAATAAAGAAAGAAGCTTTGGATTTGGAATGACCTAAAACATAACATATGCTTGTTTGCCGATATCTGACTTAATGGAACGGAAGACTCCAGTTTGAGTCCTCAAAGCTACACTTGTCTATCACCCAGAAAACAACAATAATCAAAGAACAGAACGGAAAAGCCATTCACAAACAAAAAAAACCATAAGGTCACTCTAATTTCATTACTCTAAGGTGCTACAATTGTGCAATAGCATTTATTTATGTTCAGGGTATGTTCAGACAAAATTTGCCCTAGCATAAAGGATGGAGAAGGGCTAATTTAAACATGTTTTTCCTTATCTTTCTCAGAACGTTGATTTTATTTATTTGCTTATTTATTAACAACATCTCTATATTGCCCAATAACTAACAGTCTCTGGATGGTGAACATTTTAAAAACTATTAAAAAATAAAAAAGCAAATACACATCAGCACCCTAAAAGACAGAGCTGACAGCAGGAAATACTACCAAAAAAAAAAAAAAAGAGCACCAAAATATCTTATTTTTTAAAAAAATGTCTGGCTAAATATAAGGGTCTTCACACAGAGCCATAAGAACCATAATGTGGGTGTCAGGTGAGCCTCTCAGAGAAGAGAGTTCCACAACCAGGGCATCACCAGTGAAAATATCCTCCCTTGAGTATCCTCCCTGTTCCACCTCATACAGCAGGTGCACCTGGAGACTGCTTTATGCAGCTAAAAAGCTGTCAGTTGAGGACTTTCCTTAGCTTCAGACAGCTGTAATATGCAGTCAGGGATCACAGAGGCTTTCAAACTCCCAGGGTGGAATCCAGCATAGCACTAAGTGAATATTCAATCAGTGCAAGGATTTCTGCTTGCACAACTGAATTTTCTGAATGTCCCCCCTTCCCTCTGTGCACCCCTTAAATCTATGCGAGGAGTTCCCCCAACACTGTGGAACAGAACTGAGGAGGGTGTAGAGCAGATGCAGGGAAGGAGAGGGAGAAGAACCAATGCACAAGTGGAAATCTTTGTGCTGATGGGACACATTAGTTGAATGCCACCCACACTCTCCCAGCTTGCAACCACTGAGAGCCTTTCACCATTTGTTACTCCCTCCTGTTTCTCCAAGGCCTTGGGGGAAGGGGTAACGGAAAAGGAGAAGTATGAGTTAAACCAACCTGTTTCAAGGGTTTTTTTGAATTCTTGCATGTGTGGGGGCGCCTGTATGGTTGGTCAATCAATCATCAATCAATCAATCAATCAATCAATCAGTACACTACTGAGGGATTTGACAGATGCAGATTTTAGCAAGTTCTGTGTTTCAAGTCAACTTGGTGAAAGGTTCCATGCATTCTTTACCTGAGCACATGCTACATCACCACAGGAGTAATGGCAAACCCAGTAATGTAAAGTTAATGCATTGTATTAAGAAATTACACCAGATAACTGCAAGTGAAAATACATTCACAGAAAGCAATTTTTTGCTGCTCCCTCCTCTCCACTGTAGTTCCAGTTGCCCCCTAAATGTCATTTCTGCGGGAGAAGCCTCTGGAATGGGCAGTCTGATGGGGGGGAAAGGTTGGAAGCATGATATTTGAAGCATTATATACGGAGCATATATAAATGAATAATTTGGATATCACTTTTTTGACATACAGGCTGATGGGTGGGTGGGGGCTTTTAAACTGTTGTATGGATTTCCATTTTGCCAGGGATGGGAGCAATTGAACAGGGATGAAACTCTGACCTCTTTACTATGGAACAGTCAAAACAATTATCATTGTTTTGACTGTTCCATAGTACAAATATTAAGCTAACCTCCTCTTCAGCAAATGCAATGTATGACTTCTGTACACTGAACTCATAACCTACTCCTCCAGGGCAGAACCTTTATTGTACATCCATCGTAACTTGTTGCTGTAAGGAGGAAAACTTAGTGAAAAATGAGCTTCTGAAGGAGAATACCCTTAAAGTTAATGTTCCAAACGTTTATTTTTAATATGGTGTAAATTAAATTTTACATCTAGAATTTATGAAGTAAGAGGAACAAGGCCCTTAAGGGGCAATAAAAATGTGGGGACGAAGACAAGCACATTGCTCATTTCTTAAAGTTAAAAATTAGTTTTCCTGTTTCCAAGTTATATTATACTCTTTGTAGTTCATGAACGGTATGAAGTTCATGAACGGTATGAAGGTCTGAGCATTTAACTTTTAACAAAGATCAAGAGAAATGTTTACAAAATGTCACTTTTTCTTTTTTAGTGAAAGCTCTCTCTGTGTGTGTGTGCGTGTGTGTGTACACATGCATGTTACCAGGAAACTGTTCTGTGCTGGACCTGGCTGTAAGGGCCTTCACCCGATTTGGGCGTAGGTGCTGCTGATATGCTGGCTATCAGCTTCTCTGACTGAACTGGTGGAGGTGGTCTTGGGTGTGGTGTTGGAGAAGCCCAGAATGTTCTGAGTGACTTCAACAGCCATGCTGCGACTGCCTCTAGTGTCCAGACTCGATATTTCATAGACTCCATGATGACCATGGGGTTGTCTCAATTTGTCATTGATTGAACACACAGGGCAGGGCATACCATTGACTTAATTTGGCTCAAAATAGAGGAATGAGTGGTCTAGAAATAGAGAGGATGGGGTCACTATCACCCTGTTGTTATGGCCAAACCAGTTCATGTTGAAGTTTGGACACTGCAGGGGTAGTGGACCAGTTCAGATGGTCCACTCAGAGACTAATGGAATACAGTAGATTCCTGAATGCCCTGTTTTCTCCCCAGTGGATAGAGCAAGCGACCCTGTTGAAGCCCTTGTCACACTATGGAATAATGAGGCACATTGGACTCTTGATACAGTTGCCTCCAAATACTGTCTCTGGCACTGTGGGGCACATTCTGCAGTTTGGTATAGATACCTATGAGTGATGAAGCGGACTGGATGACAGCTAGAAAGCAAGTAGCAAAAGAACACATAATCCATCAAGGTGAACAAAGCTGATTCAGTACCATAACCAGGACTGAATCCAGATTTAAATGGATCCAGATGATCCATTTCATCCAATAATCCTTTTAATTGTTGTGCACAACCCTCTAGACTGCCTTCCCTAAAATGGAGAATTTGTAACCATGTGGTAGTTGTCACAAACCAATGGGTCCATAGTAGGCTTTTTCAAAAATTGCTTCCTCTTTCAAGATGACCAGGACCACTCCTGCCTGCAAGGTTGTATTGAACACACTATGAACCATACCCAGTCATTTTTCTTCAGAAAGCTTTGATCAGCCATGAGTGACAAGGAAACACATTGTTTCCTGCACAATTGCAAACACCTTGTCCACACCATCAAGCCAGATAAATTGAAATTGATCCCATGGTGTTGCAGCAGATGTTGTGCTGGATACCTCATTGGAGAATGCGGTGAATGTGGATGTGGCAGCAAAATTCCTAAGAGGCACGTGAATCTGTCTTTTTGGTACCTCACAAACAACTCACAGTGGGCTTCCAAAGGGTCTAAACTAAAACAACACTGCCTGGAGTAGACGCCAGCAGACCCCAAGCAATAAGAAGAAGCAGTAGAGGCAAAGAAGAAGGTCTTCTTTATTGGCCTCACTGCATGACAGTGTTGTTGTTGTTAATGAAGTAGCAGAAAATTATGGTTTAGTCCTAATATGTCTATGCCAGGCATAGGCAAACTCGGCCCTCCAGATGTTTTGGGACTACAACTCCCATCATCCCTAGCTAACAGGCCCAGTGACAGGGATGATGGGATCTGCAGTCTCAAAACATCCGGAGGGCCAAGTTTGCCTATGCCTGGTCTATGCAATATATAGACAATGCACCATATCCACCAGCTTTATAGATTGACACATGCTAGGTTAATATGCAAACTAAATACACAAAATATTTATGGTCCTCCAGCTCATGATGTATTTCTAATGTGGTCTATTTTCTCATCCAAGTACTAACACATCACTTGCAATGTATACTTCAGCCTTAGCTATGCTATTCCAGTAGTCCGACCTCACTAACAGGTGCAATACATTATGATCGTAAGTCCTTCGACATTATGTAAGCTCCCATGCATTACTTAAATTAAGAAGGCACTGACATATTTATATTGCAATTAAAATGTTAAACCTTCCCTTAGGCACTATCCTTCCTAGTTATTTTATCTAGAGGTTTATTAATCTTATGCCATGAAATTGCACAATAAAGACAGCATTTGGTTCTCTATCTAAAGTTTAAGTTTGTGTTGTAGTGGATCTTACTTTCTTTAAAGTACAATTCAACCATAATCGTTTTGAGGTGTTATAACAATGCCTTTGGGGGTTTAGAAATAAGATGGAAGGGGATTGAAGTATTTTAATCTATTGTGGAGCCCAATCGTATGTGCATTTATTCAAATATTTTACTTTTTCCAGAGGATTTAGGATACAATCATATACTCATTTAGCTGAGAATAATTCCTAATGAACTCAATAGCGCTTACTTCTAGACGCTTATTTCTACACTTGTGAAAAAGTGAGCAATCATATGCTTGGTCACTTTTTCACAAGTGTGCACATTGTTGTACCCCTCATCAGATTAAACCCTATTCTGTTTTAGTGAAATATCCAAATTAGGGTTTTACTTTTAAATGTATTGTTATCCAACAATAGCTATTGCTTAAAACAACTGTCACCCATTTGCAAATGCCCCCTTTTGGCGTATGGTGGTGGAAAGAGTTCTGGTTGAGCAGTTGAACGGGTCCCTGGAAGATGAAAATTATCTATATTTGTTTCAATCCAGGTTCAGGTGCAATTCTGGGACTAATTTAGCCTTGGTTGCCCTGATGGATGGCCTATATTGAGAGGGAGGGTGAGTGCTTCTCATTCTTGATCTCCCAGTGGTGGGATGGGGCACATCTATGCATGCTCCACTGATGTGCATGGAGGCCAGAGACAGAACCCTCACATGAAATGGTCACCGCCTTTATTACAAAGGCCCTTTGAGGATGCAATTCTCTTAGGATCAAACAAAAATCAATTACATGAAATCTTTGCCAACATTCCAAGCAAGAACCAGTGCCAGTGGAGGAATGAGCCATTTGTTCTGAACACTAGCATTCAACAGTGTCCCAAAATGTTATTATAATCCTAGATAAACCATACTTATCCAAATGCTTTACTATCCAAAATTATTGTTTTGGAACTTCCTATGGTAGGCCATGATACAAATCAATGATAGTCTTCCATATTCTGTAAAGTTAGCACAAATTCTGCTTATTTTAATGGAACCTAAGCAGAAAAATATATCTACTCTTCACAATTTACTTTACATGGCTTCTTGGAAAACCTTTTTGCAGTCTCACAGAGTGAATGTTAGTAAATCAAACCATAGATGAAAATCTCAGTGGGCTGACACTATGGAGAGCTTATTGCATTATATATATATAGCCCAGTAGAGAACTCTCTTTGGTTGTTCCTGAGATATAATCCTTCTAATCACAACTAGCCATAGAGGTGTGTGGCATCTGTAGGTCCCGGCTGAATGCTACAGAACTGGGCATCTTATTTCTCAAATGGAACTTCTTATTCTGCACCCCATTTATCTCTTTAGCAGAAGGAAGACAACTACAAAAACCCTGGTAAGGAAGACCTGTGCCTGCATTCACATTTACAGTAGTTTATACATTTCAGTCTCATCCCTTACTTTGAAAATAACTGCAGATAACGTCAGAAACTTATAAGCAGCAAGAAAATACCTAGCAGCATAATCCTACGTATGTATCCATAGGGAATTCAATGGGACTTACTCCCAAGTGAGCAGTTACAGCATAAATGACTTTGAGTAAAGTATTTGTCTACTATCCTTAGCAGAGATTTGGTGTTTTATGAAAGGGCCCATACACATCTCTGCAGTCTCATATTTGCATATGGGTAGAGCAGGCTGTAGCCCAGGGTCTCATACTCTTGGGGAAGGGGTGGTACCTTGGTCTCCTGCCATTAAAAAACAAATGAACCCCAAATACCAGGCAGATTTTACTATCTAGAAAAACTCAAACACTTAAAGCCAATCCTGTCATATGACTTTGTACAGCAGGCAGAAACAGCCCTACACAATCCTTCAGATACAGAACATTCGTGCTTAGAAACAGAAGAAAGGCAAGTAGACTACACTGAGCAGTCTGAAAGACAACCAGTTTATTTACAGAATGCAGCCCTTCAAGAAGAACTGTTGCCAGCAACTACCACTAAAAGCACAGAAACCTCTGGAGAAAGTGACAAAGAAGCAACAGAACCTACAGCCAAAGATTTAACATAAGGCACTGAAGGAACATGCCATGAGATGGCATGTTCACCAAAAGCAGTTCAAACTCATTACTGTCTCAAAGAATTGGAAAAACAAAGCAAATGACCTCACAGTGAGAACCCTAGTATTGCAGAAACAAAAATACAACTACTCATGCTACTAGGGATTTCAGAGACAACAATGACATAGGTTTATGTACCGTATTGAACAATGAGGAAATATTCTGGATTGAGAAAGGTGATTCGGAATGTCAGCACTGGAATGGACCTTTGACCACTTTGAAGCGAACATACAAAAACCTAGCCCAGTTCTGCTCAAACAATTTATTCTATTCCACCAAAGTAAATGGAAAAATCTACTTTTGAGAATGGCTAGTATATTCTCCCTCAAAAGGAAAAGTCTACTGTTTCATGTGCAAACTTTTATCTAACCAAACTACCTCAATTACAGCTTTAGCTTCTACTTATACTTGATGACTGGCATCATGCTTATCATGTTCAAACTCATAGAGACTCTAAAATTCATATGAACTCTTTGCTAACATACTTAACCAGAAAGCATGGTCTAACAGTCACAACAAAACTCAATGAGCAAATCAAAGCAGAGCGGGATAACTGGGGCACGTACTTTAGCAAGTTATTGTAGTGATTTTCCTTTTGGTAGAATGTGGCTTGGCATTTAGAGGAAACGATGAAACATTTGGTTCACCAAACAATGGTAACTTTCTTGGACTGCTTTAATTAATTGCCAAATTTGATCCCTTCCTGTGTGCTTCTGACTTGGTCTTTCTTACTTTTAGTCAAGTCTGCAGCTACAGTCATAGTCAACTTCTCACAATAATAAAAATCTCATTTAGAGGCCTTCAAGGTGTAGGTCTGTTGGTTGTTTATAAACAGAAAATCTGCAGAAAATATCCAGTAAAAAGTCCCTGTGATACATTGACTGTGTTGTCACATAACACCAAATCACAGTTTAACATTACAAAGATGAGCAGCTTTTGCCTCCATTTTTGATGATCCAGTGTGCCATTGCATATGAGCCTTAAACTGCTGTTTAATCTGACGTATGTTCTGCTGGAATAAAAACACAGCTTCATAACTTAAGCTTTACTACAGTGAATAGCTTGTTTGGGTTCAGATATCACAATAAACTGGTATAGTACTGTGTGCAAATGAGGAAACTGCATCATTGGGTTTGCTCCACTAGCCCATATATCACTGTTTCTATTTCTGGGAAGAGCTGAAGCTCCCTAGTTCAATACTTGACATTTCCAAGTAATGCTGGAAAGACTCCGACCTGATACCTTGGAGAACTGCTGCCAGTCAGATTATTAGACCATACTTTGTTGGATCAATGGTGTAACTCTGAATATGGCAGCTTCCTATGGCCTATATCAGCCACTTCCCACAATCTGCAAAATGAGCAGCTCATCTGTCCTGTGGAGCCCTTTAATGAGTGCCATTGCTAATGCAGTCATGGTGTTGCTGTTCTAATGAGTCAGACTGTGGTTCTTTACCAAGGTTATGTTCCATTGCAGGTGTCGATTTTGAACACCACTGCCATAGCTTCAGAGTACTTTTAAAGGATGGTGTTCCTTCGGGCAGCTGAAGAGTGCAAACATGGTGTGTAGTTGACCTGCAGGCTTGGAAAAATCATTTTGCTGCCTGAACAACAGCACTCAACAACTTTATCCGGCTCATTCCAGAATTGTTTGAAAACAATGGGCAGCAAAACCCGTAAATTATTTCACCTTCTGTCTTACGGAACTGCTGCTATTTTGCTGACATTCGCAAAGCTGGTGAGCTCTGATGACAAGTACCGCTGAATGCACTGCTGGCAGAGTTTTAGTACTGTTAAAATTGTTATAGTAGTCAAAACATGGAGAATAGTAGAAAATAAACATTCTGCTTTTTGTGAAAACACAATGAGGCTGATTTGGCTTTATTGCTGTTTTCAAATGAGCATACAACATAAACACACAGTCACTGGAACTGAATCAATATTCATGCAACAGGGATATAAATTTTATTCTATCAAATTGTTTATATGCACATTTTAAAAAGTTTTTAACAATGAGTAGGAACATTAGCATTAAATCCGTTACACCTTAGCCCAGTTGCAAGTATTTTTGCCTTATAGCACCTTGACCTTTTCTTCCCCCGCTTCTCCTTCTAGAGGCATTAATGCCACAACAATACAAAGTAGGAGGCAGGGAGAGAAAATGGAAGGACAAGCTGGGAGGGGGAAAAAAGATTCAGAGAATTTGGACCACTTCCTATTTTTGAAACAATTCTACCTGTCAGAATGATTCCCTCCCCCTTAACTCTAGTATACCAAGAAGGAAGAGCTCTACATTTTGTTTGAGTTTCTGAATCTCTGAATCTGAACTCTTTGCAGTCTGGCTGTAGACTCACAACAAATTGTAGACAACTTGGTGCTGTGAGCAGCCCTCACTTTTCTTAAACAATGCAACTAGTTTTGTTTTTAAGAAAGTATTTTATATTCACAGGAGACTTCTTTTAAGATTGCACAGCATTTAACTTAAGCATTATGCCATTTCAGTTTGACACATATTTTTGCTGTAAGCCTCCTATGACAGTGAGCAGATGTTTTCAATGTCCATTTGCATTTCACTCTGAAATTAAAAAGACATGAATCAACAGCTAGAATGGCTTTGAGATCTTTAGTAACTAGAAAATGTCGCCTCAAGGGAAAACTATAATTCAGCTACATTAGAGTGTACCACCATTTCTTCCCTTTAATCAAGCAATTTATTTTACGTAAATCAATGTCTCTCTTAACCACTGGCCTGTGGACCAGGGCATGCCTTCAAATGGCTTTCTGGCTGTGCATCAGCGGAGCTGCTCAGTGGAGGATTGTTGTAACATTTTGCAAGTTTAGAGTCAAACCCAGCAGCTGCCTTGATCATGATGGAGAAGTGAGGCTGAATATGTGCAAAACACAGCTCATCTTGTCTTGCTATTGGTTTTGATTCTCTTTCCATTCTAAATGAATGAACAGGAAACCCTGCTGCAAAGACTGGAGAAAGAATAGCTCAAAGAACTTACTTAAGCAAGCAGAGATTTTTTTGCAAGGATATTCTTTTCCAGTTATAAATATGCTGGGGGAAACAGGGGATGGAAGAGGTCCCTTGTACCAAACTGGAGGACTAAAGTCAGACACAGACCACATCACACCTTTGCCTTCTTGTCATTTTGAGGGAAGAACTTGAAATTCTCAGATACAATGCCTTAGACCAGTGGTGGCCAAACTCGGCCCTCCAGATGTTTTGAGACTACAGTTCCCATCATCCGTGACCACTGGCCCGGTTAGCTAGGGATGATGGGAGTTGTATTCCCAAAACATCTGGAGGGCAGAGTGTGGCCACCACTGCCTTAGACCAAATAAACGTGAACATCTATAACTGATTAGAAACCTTAATAATGCTTCTTAATTTCACTGTTTATAATATAATACAGCTTAACTCTCTTGGGACACACAGTCCATACCAGCAGAAAACAGAATGGATGTTAGCATGTCATTTATATACCACCCTTTTCACCATCTCATCTTTGGGGAAAACACTGATAGTGCAGTGTTTCCCAACCTTTTTTGGGCAAAGGCACACTTGTTTCATGAAAAAAATCTCGAGGCACACCACCATGCCAGATGGGGAAAGGTCACTTTTTACTTATGTTTAAAAAAAAAAAAATAGTAACAGCATAGAAGGTAATGGTTAGGCTAGCATCCCTCTTCCAAATATGCTAGGTTTTTATTTGCAGGGACTGTTCTACATGGGAAAGCATTCAGCACTGTCATTCTCCCATCTGCCATCTGAATTGGTACTATTCTGGGTCAACTTACTCTGCTGCATGTGTAGATGAAAATGGCACCAAGTGTGGGGGAGGGGGCAGAACAGGTTTCAGATACAGGATATTAAGCATACACGTACTTCAGATTGAACTGGTTGCTTGCTTTGCAAGTTTTCATTTCCCAAATGACTGCCTTGGCAAGCGCAATACCTACCAGGCTCAACGCTGGTTTCGCGCTGCCGCTTCCCACGCTCTCAAGGACCCGGGAGGAGGAAGGCGTGAAGGGAATCCCAAAGGCGCGAAAACCTCGCACATGCGCAGGCCTTCCGCCTGCGACAGCCCAGTAGGCCGGCCAAAGCGAGCGGCGATGGGATGTGGGAGCTCGCTCGCTCGCCGCCCCGCGTGTGCCTATGTGGGGCACGTTACAGCCCCGTGACGTCAGCGCCACGCAGGCAGCCAGGCAGGCAGACGGCGAGAGCCCCACGCTGGGCGGCCTCTCCTTGCCGCCGCCGCCCCGCCTCTCGCCGCCCGACTCGCCCGCCTCCCTCCCACGGCACACCAGGCAACGTCTCGCGGCACACTAGTGTGCCGCGGAACACCGGTTGGGAAACACTGTGATAGTGTTACAGTGCCACCAAGGAAAGCAGAAACTTGTCCCAGGTCCCTCCCTGGTTGGAAAAGATGCTCTGCTGAGGAGCTGCCCAGTGCTACCCTCTCTCCCAGGCTGGAAACTCATTGGAGACAAGGGAAGGTGGCAGCAACACTTTGGCCACCTGCAAATGTTTTGTCACAATCACTTGGAAGTGTGTACAAAATGAAGCTGGTCATAGTTTGCTTATCAGCCTCAGCTGGAGTGCTCTGTGTCATGGACAACACTTGACCCTTTAAAGATAAGGCTCCATCTAAATGCAAACTAAAGCCAGCTTATTAAAAATACAACTCTTGCAGAGCTGCATGAAAATGTTGGAAGAGTCTGAAAGATCACTGTTCTTGAACTATTATTGTTGTAACTTTTAGACTTAGCCCTACAGATGCCTTACAGGAGGAAAAAACAATGTAGCCCCAAGGCAACTTACAAAAAATCAGAAGATACAAGAGAACATAAAGCACAAACCATAGCCACAGTATAAAGAAATGTAAGAATACACTCACAGAGAGAGAGAGAGAGAGAGAGAGAGAGAGTACATAAACCCCTAAAAGCCATCTGTCACGGATGTTTTAGTTAAGATTCCTGCATTGGAATGCGTTGGACTAGATGACCCTCTGGGTTCCTTCCAACTCTATAATTCCATGAGACCCGATCGTCATATGGGAACTGCACGCACAATCTAGAGCAGGCTGAACACGGTGATGTAGAAAGTCACCCATGTTGCTAATCCTTCCTCCTCTGTTGCTTCATCCTGACCCTCAGTCACACTCTTTCTCCCTCTTCTTACTCCCAATAGCCCTTTTGAAATTCAGCCTACTGGTTATGGGTTGGTTTGTTTTGGGGGGACAACTGGTTGCTTTTGTTGCATTTTTATAGATTGCTTTTGTTGTGTTTTTATGGCTTGGATTACAGGTATTGTGTTATGCTTATTGTGAGCCACCCTGCGACAATTTTGGTGAAGGGGGGTATATAAACCCCAGAAAGATACCAATAAATACATTCAACTTCCCATCTAAAGACCTCACTTTTGAATCCCACTCTTTCCTCTTCCATGTCCCATCCATGTGTCCCCGTGTGTGCATGTTCTTTCACACTCTCCCCTCAATGCATGCACTGTAGGGAGCAAAATGATCTTTTTTAGTTGTTTGAGTTGCAAATGATTGAGAATTCTGTATAGGCTGATCCCGGCAACCCATTAATATTTCACAGCCAGGCAGAGGATGACTGGCAGTAATTATTCCACAGAGCAGTTTTTCAGTCTGTCATGCATCTGGCCATCCATTATTTGTTCATGGCTTTGACGGTCTGATAGTTCCAATTATTTTTATCAAGTTTTGGGTGTTTCAGCACTTTTGAAACTGCCCCCTTCCTCCTCCTGACCAAAAAATGGAGATAACTAATTGGAAAATGTGATGCGTGTGTCTCCCCCAGTTAAGAAATCAGAACTTTTGTGTATATTGGGGAGTGGATAGGATCTGGCCCTGTAGTCTGTTTTATTGGCTGATTGAATTAGAAAGCCCTCTTTTCCGAACGAGGCACTGACCTTCGTGCACTTTCAAACTAGTTTAAGTTTGCTTTGCCCCACCAATTTTCCATTCAGACTGGTTTGATATTAGAAATGAATGTCCATTCATCAGAGGTGAGACCAGCACACATATGAGAAAATAAATGGTTTTTACAAGTGCTCGCTAAAGGTATGATTCATCAGTTGGACACAAATGTTTGAAAAGGACGGCGATGATGATGCACTGCTCCATATTCCATTTGACCTCTGTGCAATTGAAATGCAAAGGTAACAATGCAACTCCTTCACTTATATTTTATATTGTCATGGTTGTTGTTTTTTATTCTCTAAATAAAATACCACTATCCCAGGGAAGCTGAACTTTTACAAGAGCAAGGTCGAAGAAAACAGATGGAGATGGAAGACAAAGAAACAGTTTCATGAATCAATTTACTAGCAAAAGCTATCCATTCTCTGGTACATGAGCAGCTCAAGATACAAAACATTCACTGATGAAAGTCTCGCTAATATGAGCAGCCTTAATTAATCTACCAGGGGTTTCAAAATCAGGTTTTGACTCCATTGGACAGATCTGATAAGAATAAGATGGCACTGTTGTTCATGCATTTTTAAACAAAACTTTAAAAGAGCTATATCCAATTATTAATATATATTCAGTATATTTATATTTGTTATATCTTATTATAATATATTACATTGCAATATTTTACACTAAGTTCCTTGTTTTCATTTTGCAAATTGATGGGATATCCTGACCAAGATATCCCAAAAGAATTCATCTGTAAATAAATTCTCCTATATACGGTATATATGTAATACTCCTTCATTTTTTATTTATTTAATACATTTCCATCCCACCTCTCTCTCAAAAATACATTAAAAAAAAACCTGGCAACTTACAGAAATAAATTAACTTATGTAAATCTATGTCTTCTTTATTGGTGATATCTAAATGGCCACCCTAACGGTGAAACAAAACATCACCAAGGGTCCAAAGTTTTGTAATTCTATACGTTTCCCCAAAGAACTTAGTGTGCACTGGATAAAGATTTTATTTTACACTCTTCACCACCATCAAAAATAATTACCACCCACTGGAAAAGTTCAGTTGATTTACATGTTGTGTCTTCATTTAGGAGTCTTTGGGATCCTTTGTTAATGGGCAAGCTTGCCCGCCACAGGAACATTGCGCGTCTAGGCCCACATCCCCACCTTTAATGAATAAAACACTTGGAAACCAGTATTTTAGGTTAATGGGCTAATCAAGGCCACAGCCTTATTGGTTACAGAATGTGAGTGGTATTAGCTTAGGCATTGGACCCGAACCGACTATATCTGACTCCTGCCCATCATGCAGGGAGTCTCACAAGTGTTAATCACCAGTAGGGGGAGCCCTGTTGATGTACATCAACTCAGAGCTCCCCTCATGGTCACCGGAGAGGTCGTGCCATGGTCCTACCCTCTACCTAGGCTTTGGACAGGAACCATGACCCCCAGACTCCTTTAACGGAATACCCTTAAAAGGGGGAGGGGCAGGTGATGGCCACAACCTCCCCTTTCATCAAACAAGCTTTACCAATGCCTAAACACCAAACCTTACAAAGATGTGGTGATTTGTTACGAGGTAGGAGAAAACCAAATGGCTGGTGCCAATCTGCCAAGTGGAAAAATTCCTACCAGGCCCCTTCAACAGGTGACCAACCAAGGTCCATAGCAAGGTCAAAGTGTCGAATGCAAAAAAGTAGGGTGGGAGATCCAATGAAGCAAGGAGTAGCAGGAAGAGATCCCAGCCGCGCTGCCGCTTAAATGCGGCTAGCCATGCCCCCCAACCAGCCGGATTGGCTGGCTGTGGGCATGACGCGGGCCCGGACCCTCCAATGACGCAAGGACTCTCCCCGCCCTGCTAAGCATGGGAGAATGGGTGGCCTGACCGCAAAACCTGAAACATTTTATATAATACAATTCTCATTTTGGTGGTATGTCTAACATACATCCCAGACCAAAGTATCTCCATATGATTATAGGTGAAAGCCAACTACGTTTTACTCAGAATAGACTGGTTGAAACTAATCTGAGATGGAATCTGAATGCAGGTCCCAGTACTCTTGCCATGGTACACTGGCCTTCCACTGGCTCAGTTAATATCTTCGCAATTGCTCCCCACTATTACAACACTGCTGAGTAACACCAATCACTGCCAGACTTCTGCTAGGGTGAGACTGTTTACCACTGTCTTTGTAGAAAGGTTCTTCTGCACCCACATGCCAACTCTTTGAAAGAAAATTAGTTATGCCAACAGGGTACATTCCTGACCTTCCACTCTTCACTTGACCCGCAAATGTAATTGAGATTTTGTTCTTCAGTAGGTGAAAGCTGCTTTCAACTGCATTGTAAAATATGCATTACTTATTATGGCTCCCACTGTTCTCCTATATACTATGGTTAATAAAACAACCCCATGCTTTTATTAGAAAAAGATATTCAAATGATGGCCATAGGCTCAGTGACAGATGCACATTTAAGAACACTGATTTCCATGAAGCAAACACAGTTTCTGATACAATCTTTCTGAGGTACCAAGGAGAAGCTATGCAGAATAAAATACTCCAAGAGTTTTCAAGAGTTTTGGGGCATCTTAGTTCAATTATAAGTTAATTTCTCAAAGTCAAAATATAACATTGGCTGGTATTTTCATATTACTACAGTACGCCTACTATCCTCTCTGTACAGGTTCCTCATAAGACAAACAATTAAACCAAATGTGGGATACCAGGAATTGGAAGAATGACAGAAGCAAGAGGGAGCAGGTTCCATGTTATAAATGACTGAGCCAATGACTAAAGAAACTGGAGAGTATCCAGCTAAAATGGCAGCCACCAAGAAGAATATGAGAGTATGGGAAGAAGACAGGGGCTGAAGGGTACAGAGGTACTAGTGCCCACCATAACTTTCTTATCTGGACTTTTGTTGGAAGACAATGTAAGCTTCAAATGAACATGACAGTACTCTACTGTTAATTTTAATTTGGAACACTTTAAAAGTGTGTCTTCTAAAGGAGACCTAATGCTGGAAACAACTGCTATGGCTTTAAGACATTCACAAGCACATAATGCAAAATCAAACTGGAATAAAACAACATTTTTATTTTTCCTATTATGTACTGCATGCACAATCAATTGTCCTTTATGCTTTTTACACCTATACAGTTAATTTCAGATTGTCTCATTATTTCCAAATAAACTTGCATAGCTCTCATCTTCCAATATGAAACAAATTCTTTTTGTATATACCCTTCTTGAGCAAAATCTCATTAAAACATGAGTGGCAATATATTCAAACTTGATGTACTTGGCGCAAGATATGAATACTTTATTGTACATAGATAATTAAAGGTAATGTGGGTTTTGCTATATCTATAGCAGAAATGAAGTCAACCAGGAAACATTAAAATTAATTAGCATTGATGGAGGAGAGATTTCATATAATACAGTACTAGCAACCGTAAGTATGCAGAAAATCATGAACAAAAAATTAATATAAAATCTAGAGCTGTAACCTGATTAAAGAAATTGGGAGTCGATCAATCATATGCAGTGCAGTTGATTAAACAATTCACTAATTAAATGTGCATTAATTAGCTGTAAAGAAAAAAAGCATATATTATTTGTTTTGAAGTGGCATATGTATATGTTGCAACAGGAATCATAATAGAAGAGGCATTTCGAGGAAACAATGTCTCTGTTTTCTTGATACACTCAACAACCGATGTCTGTGTTAGGCTGGAAGGGTAAACCAGCTTCATAAACAATAGCTGAAACTGGCTTATTTCCCCAATCCATTATTAAGATTAACCACAGTTTTTCTGGGTTTGGATGGCAGAACAAACTTTGGCTAATCAAAAATAGAAACGAAAGCTTCTGCACAGCCAGGCCAAAGAAACAGGCGGACTGTGAGAGCGGGGCTGGGGCTGGAGGACAGAACTGTTTGTTCTCAATGTTCAGCTATAGCTTAGTGATATACTTGAACCAAAGTATTGTTGTCATGGAGTAGGGTTACTATATGTCCGGAAATTCCCGGACATGTCCTCTTTGGGGGGGTCCTACATGCACATCCGGGGGGGGGGATTTTACATTTTAAAGCAAATGTCCTGGATTTGGAGTCTTAAAAAGTTGTGTCTACATGCAGGCGGCTCTGGTTCAGGCATAGGCGGCTCAGTTCAGGCTCAGTGGCGACAGAGGGCTATTGGGCGATTGCCCTAAAAAAGCTTTAACAACATTTTGTGTCCAGTATTTTACCTCTTGAAATATGGCAACCCTATCATGGAGCAAATCTCAAACCGAAGAGCTAGCCTAAGCATGTGTGCTGAAAGAAAGTTTGTGGTATACATATCTTATGTTCTTTATGCATGTCAGTAAAAATTAGTCTCATTTGTTTAATTTGAGTTTCTATGCTTATGGCCTTGGGGACAAATTTCAGTGCATATTAGTACACGGTCAAGTTCTATTTACATTTGATGTCCTGATACTGTATATATTTTAAAACAAGCAGCCATTGTCCCCAGTCCCTCAGGCATCACTTTACAAAAGTAGAGGGTCAGTACAAATGTGCACATTGCGGCCCTTTCTTGATTCTTAAAATTCGCTCAAATATTTCTTCGTTTAAGTCTTTAGAAAAGACTTACTGCATATCTTAAATCTAAGGCAATTTGCAAAATGGTCTTTTTTGAGGTCAATAGGGCTGATGAGTCAGGAGGTGCAAGAAGGGCATGGCTCTTGAAATTCATGCTCAGCGAAAATCATCCTTTTCCAGGGTGCAGAGATCACAAAGGTCACAGAAACCACAACAGACAAACTGATGTCTAAAAATGAAGAAACTATGTTACCAAATGCTAGGGAAATTTCCAGAGTGGCAAGCTTGCTAGTACAGTGGTACCTCGGGTTAAGTACTTAATTCGTTCCGGAGCTCCGTACTTAACCTGAAACTGTTCTTAACCTGAAGCACCACTTTAGCTAACGGGGCCTCCTGCTGCTGCTGCACCGCTGGAGCACGATTTCTGTTCTCATCCTGAAGCAGAGTTCTTAACCTGAAGCACTATTTCTGGGTTAGCAGAGTGTGTAACCAGAAGCATATGTAACCTGAAGCGTATGTAACCCGAGGTACCACTGTATGTTAAAGGAAGGAGGGGAAACACCCCTGAAAGACTAACACATTCATTATGGCATAAGCTTTTGTGGAGCAGAGTCCATTTTATCAGATACATGGATTGTTATTTCAAGTTGGAATATTATACACACAGAAGCAGTTGGCAAGGCAAGGCAACACCTGCTCCTAATATAACAACATACACACGTGTGTAGAGGGGGAGATAAAGCTAGCAGTGAGGTCAGAGTGGAATGAAATGCAAAGAAATACAGACTGTGATAATTGTGCTGAAATTTAAATAAAATGAAGAAACAACGCAGCACACACAAACTGCTGCCTTAATTCACATCCCTGAAGACGATGCCCTATGCCTCATCTAACATTTACAGAAATCCATGGAAGTCTCCATGTTTACTGAACAAGGGTCATTTCCATGCAAGACGTAATATGAGGAAAATAATGACAATGAAATATTGACAGTGAGCACTCTCAGCTTAGAGGAATACTCCATTCATCAACAACATGCTGACTAATCAGAAGTAAAAGAAGAACAAGCATAGTAGGACTACTCTCAGGGAGCCAGGTGTCTGCAAATACTGACAGGAAAGCACATTATGCCATGTCAAAATGACTGGGAACGAAGTATGTTCAGAATACCCGATGGGCACCTGGATTACCAAGAGCACTGTCATGCAAAGAATAAACGCGGCTTTTTTAAAAAAAGGTAGAGAAAGAAAGAAAGAAAGAAAGAAAGAAAGAAAGAAAGAAAGAAAGAAAGAAAGCCAGTGACAAAGTATCTACATCACTTAAGTTTCTACAGCAGCTCTCTGCTGTGTTTAGGAGAAACTCATGTCTTGCCATTCATGGCCTCCTCACTTTACCCAACATCATGCTTAACAGAAAGTAAATCTGACAGAACTCAGTGCCTCACAAGCCTCTTCTTCTGTTGCAGTTCCCTCAACCTCTGGGTCTAGAATCCCCCATCCCTCAGGACTGAGGTGAGATGACGTGGGGAGGAGGGGGCAATAAGGTCCTTTTGTGACAAGAGACTTCTACTTGCACAATTCTGGATCCAACCCATCTGCTTTTTTTCTGTTGAAGCTGCTTCTATGACATTATTTTGAATCCTAGCTTAACATCATCCAAAATATGTCCTAAAGCTGTGATCTAAATGCGAGTCACACAATCACTCCCCCCCAAAAAACACTAGTACCAGTTGAGAAATGGTCTTATTTCAACCCCTAGACCACTAGCCTACTTGCTCCTCAGTTCTTATCAGGTCAGCTGGTGCTATACGCATAATATTAAAGTCCTCTTAAAGGACTACACTCCTTTGAACAGCTCAAGAGCATAAAAGTCACCCACACTTCCATTTTTCTCAATTCAGATATTTGACGTTTGGCTAACCTTTAAGCAAAGTGTCCTTTAAATTCATATCACTTTAGCTATAAAATACTTAATGATCAACATTTTAAAGCAGAAAGGAATATAACCAAGTTAGACATCTTGTAATAGGCCTTTTGACTAGAGCCATTAAGAACACTTTGGTTCAATTCAGACATAATTTATCATTCTGAGTGGAATTCACCTGAAAAGCAAGCAGATGCTTCTGCTCCTCTCCGCCTCTCCTTCTTTAAGCATAAAAAAATCCATTCAAATTTTCAGACATCTAAAATAGCCTGAGGTTATGAATGACAGAAACTTTCCAGTTAATCATGTATCATTGTCTTAAAGGATCCAAACTCTCCAAGCTGTCATTTCCCCAAAATAAATATAAGCTAGATGGCAACATGGGCAATTTATATGTTGATTTCCAAGAAGAAATGAAAAACAACAATAATGACACCTCTAATTTCCACCTCCACTGCAGCTATTTCAAAATACTTGCTGATGGAAATGTGTGCACAAAATGCATTAATAAAAATTATATGATAGTGAACTCTTAACAAGCTGGGGAACGGCCATAACTCACTGGCACAACACATGCAAAAAGACCCAGGTTCACTCTGTGACAAAGCTTTCCAAACTGTGTGTCGCGACACATTAGTGTGTCTGCTGTGGTGTGCAGGTGTGTCACGCGAACATTCTTATAAGGGGTTAGTTTAACCTCTGGCTTGCCAGCAAAACTGAAGTACTGTGTCACAAAATGATGTGTGTCTAAAAAGTGTGCCGCCAACATGAAAAGTTTGGAAAGCTCTGCTCTATGGCACCTCCTGCCTGAAAACATGGAGAGTCACCATTCATCAATGGTATAAGACAGCATCATAATGGTGTGTGACTGTCTTAGTACAAAGGTATTCCTCTGCAAATCCAATCACAGATTGCTACACTTTAAGGCTAAAAGGAACTAAAGAGAACAACAGTCCAACTGTTCTTTTAAGCTGAAATACCAAGGCCAAATCATGGACATGTGCACCAGGACCAGATCACATTAGATTTAGGACATTATGCTAATATTCTATAATCCTCAGAATGTAATTCCCATATAGCAAAGTTCCCACACCTCACTCTCATCTACTCAACCTGGAATCCTGAGCGGGACAGACACTTCGGGATGATCAGACTATCAGCATTATTTATTTTCTTAAAGTTGGGGAAATGATTATGCTGTTCCAAGACCGTTCTGCCCTATACGAAACTTTAAAGAAGCTTGGTTCACATGCTGTATATGGGAATTTCCATTTAAAAAATGTGCCATTCCGGGGTCTGCAATTTAGAGGGCGAGCTATTGTACAACTTAATCAGCATAATGAATAAACCAGGGCCAGGGTGCTTTCCAGGTTTAAGGTACAGTACTCAGTATCAAGTGGGCGTTAGAAAGCACTGCTAATAACAAGGCCAATGGAAGTGATGATATTCCAGCTGAACTATTCAAAATTTTAAAAGATGATGCTGTTAAGGTGCTACACTCAATATGCTAGCAAATTTGGAAAACTCAGCAGTGGCCAGAGGATTGGAGAAGATCAGTCTACATCCCAATCCCAAAGAAGGGCAGTGCCAAAGAATGCTCCAACTACCGCACAATTGCACTCATTTCACACACTAGAAAGGTTATGCTTAAAATTCTACAAGGCAGGCTTAAGCAGTATGTGGACCGAGAACTCCCAGAAGTGCAAGCTGGATTTAGAAGAGGCAGAGGAACCAGAGACCAAATTGCAAACATGCGCTGGATTATGGAGAAAGCTAGAGAGTTCCAGAAAGACATCTACTTCTGCTTCACTGACTATGTCGACCACAGCAAACTATGCCAAGTTCTTAAAGAAATGGGAGTGCCTGATCACCTCATCTGTCTCCTGAGAAATCTCATGTGGGACAAGAAGCTACAGTTAGAACTGGATATGGAACAACTGATTGGTTCAAAATTGGGAAAGGAGTATGACAAGGCTGCATATTGTCTCCCTGCTTATTTAACTTATATGCAGAATTCATCATGCGAAAGGCTGGGCTGGATGAATCCCAAACCGGAATTAAGATTGCCAGAAGAAATATCAACAACCTCAGATATGCAGATGACACAACCTTGATGGCAGAAAGTGAGGAGGAATTAAAGAACCTTTTAATGAGGGTGAAAGAGAGAGCCAGTGTGGTGTAGTGGTTAAGAGCGGTAGTCTCGTAATCTGCGGAACCGGGTTCGATTCCCCGCTCCTCCACATGCAGCTGCTGGGTGACCTTGGGCCAGTCACACTTCTCTGAAGTCTCTCAGCCCCACTCACCTCACAGAGTGTTTGTTGTGGGGGAGGAAGGGAAAGGAGAATGTTAGCCGCTTTGAGACTCCTTAAAGGGAGTGAAAGGCGGGATATCAAATCCAAATCCAAAATCCAAAAAAAAGAGGAGAGCGCAAAATATGGTCTGAAGCTCAACATCAAAAAAACGAAGATCATGGCCACTGGTCCCATCACCTCCTGGCAAATAGAAGGGGAAGAAATGGAGGCAGTGAGAGATTTTACTTTCTTGGGTTCCATGATCACTGCAGATGGTGACAGCAGTCACAAAATTAAAAGACGCCTGCTTCTTGGGAGAAAAGCAATGACAAACCTAGACAGCATCTTAAAAAGCAGAGACATCACCTTGCCAACAAAGGCCCGTATAGTTAAAGCTGAATTGGCACATAAACATTGACTTATATGCAAAAGAAAAATGACTGAAGGAGATATAGTTGTTGTTATTGACATTATTGAGCCATATTGCTGGGCAATGAGAGCACAGTAGTGCATTGAGCCACATGGAGATGCATTGCCTCACATCCATTCAGCCGTAACATAAGGCCTGTGGGAGGAGAACATAATTACTCTGCTGTCATTTGATTACTGTACAGATTGACAGATGACAGGGTATAGATATTGTCCCGAACTTGCAAAGTTAATTAGTTCATATACAACAAGACAATATCAATGTCAGCATCCCACTTGATATATAGCAGTTTCTATGGTGGGAGGTTTAACAGAAAAAATATCATTAAAAAAAGCCACCACCCTGGAAATATTTTTTTGAAAGAATAAAAATAAAAGCTGCTAAGTATGAACTTTATATCCTGTTTTTGTGTATCTTCAATAATATGATTTTATAATAATAGGTCTTAAGTGTAAAAAATAGCAATTGTTTTCTCCACATACAGCTTTAAATAACTAGTTTCCAGGGCTGATTCACCAGTTTAGGCTACTCACATCAACCTAGTTTGCACATAAAGGTAAAGGTAAAGGGACCCCTGACTGTTAGGTCCAGGCGCAGACAACCTTGGGATTACAGCGCTCATCTTGCTTTAGTGGCTGAGGGAGCCGGTGTACAGCTTCCGGGTCATGTGGCCAGCATGACTAAGCTGCTTCTGGTGAACCAGAGCAGCACACAGAAACGCCGTTTACCTTCCTGCCGGAGTGGTACCTGTTTATCTACTTGCACTTTGATGTGCTTTTGAACTGCTAGGTTGGCAGAAGCAGGGACTAAGCAACGGGAGCTCACCACGTCGCGGGGATTCGAACCGCTGACCTTCTGATCAGCAAGCCCTAGGCTCAGTGTTTTAGACCACAGCGCCACCTAAAACATGTGAGTTCCTAGAGTGAACACTGTAGCTACGGCAGTGTTCTCCTGGTCCAACTACCGTCATGCTACCCATGATTAAGACATGCTTTGATAGCATTTGTCTGAACCTGGGCTGATAGTCTGGCTCACTCCAGTGAAACCATAAGTTGTTCCCAAGTTTTGTTGCTGATTTACCACTCATTGTTTGTCTGTGAGGAGACAAGCGACAAGCCTGTGTTCACACATAATTCTAGGCCAATCGAGGGCTTAGCCCCAGATAGCCAAGCAGCGCAAAGACTCAGAACAGGGATTGCAGGGGGAACAATATTTGCTCTGGGAACATGCACATTTTTTTCACTTACACTAAGTCATTGCTTGGTTTAGTGTTATATGAAAACGAAGCCACATGGTTCAGCTTATGATGAAAAATGTTAGAATCCTCACATTAATAAGACTGGCACTGACAGCACTGATTGCTTTTTTATATAATCGAGGGCATTAATAAACCATGCAGAAACATGGGTTTTGGGTTCCTTTTTGCAATCCATAGTTGTAATGTGTATGGGTTGCTCGTGCGTAAGTTGCCACCTCTCCTGGCTATGTTGCCTGGTTAAACCTTTCTGTCTGGACAGCCCTTCACTTCGTGGCTGCCTCAGTCGCTAGCAGAATCCATCAGTGGGCGTTTCTTAAACCTTTTCCAACATAAAAGTTGTTTGACGCCAAGTCTCCTCCTACTCTCTCTGCGCGGAAGTCTTCTGCGCAGGGTGGGCGTGGGTAGCGGAGGACCCGTGCTCTCCCCGCTGGTGTCCGGTGAAGAGTCCTGGAGCCCTCTCGCCGATTCCCCCATCAGCCCCTCTATATCCCTGGTGTTGCGCTGATTTGCTTCCCCATCTGCGGAGCTGCCTCTCTCCCTGCTAGGCCCTTCTCCAGCATCATTTGAGAGCCTTCCCTCCGCCTCTAGCTCCGATGTCAGTTCCCTGACAATAGTTAAACATTAGAACATTATGCATCTATATGTTAAAAATGGCTAGCGTTAATGTGAACACACTTTAGGCTCTTTTTATCATACACGTGGCTGCCACATTGAGCCCTGTGACACATGCCTCTGAACCGGCTGGTTGCCTTCTCAGCCCTCCCTCCCTCCCTCCTGTTGAAGGACACCGGCAGCATGGGAGGAGACTGTACCACTTTCATCTCTTTCTGAGCAGCAGCGAGAGGCAGTGATGACAGCAAAAGGTTGTGAGGAGGGCAAACGAGGAAAACAAAACAGTGAGCAGGGAAAGTAGATGGTTACAAGTTGATCTACTGTCAACTTTCTTTCCTGCCTTCCTTTGCTTGCCCCCCACAGCCAAGCACCTGAGATGGAAGCAGGATGTCTTCCTCTCATCTTGGGTGGGTGTTGGGTGCTTAGTTTCCCAGCAGCAGGAGAATGTGGCAATTATAGAGCAGTGGGAGCCAGTGGGAAACAGTACATACCAGTGTTCAAACTGCTGATATAATTGGCTGTAACCCATACCTGCGTTACAGAATTTAAAGTGCCTTCACAGCACTAAGAGCTGCTTTTAAACATACATCTTGATGCTTCCAGGATCTACCTATGGATGAGCCAAGCACCCAGGTTGAAAAGAAGAATGCCAACTATGTATACTTCTAGAAAACACAATTTTGCAAAACACATACAGATAAAAGAACCCGAATAGCTTGAAAACAGGACTAATGGCCATAGAAGCCAATCAGAATAGGGAAATACTCTGGGAATTAAATTATGTTCAATTACATCCCATCTCTTTTGACTAGATAAACTTTTATGACAGTAGATCAACTTACAGAAAATCTTTATAGTTGTTTAGCCATAGGCTATTATAACTTATTAATGAGCAACTACCACAGTATACAATGAAAGATCCTGTCTGTCTATCTAAAATCACACAGTGAACTGAAATCCTAATGTGACCATTTCACCTTATGAGAGGAAATGATTTTGTCTGTTCTGGCTTCTCAGTTGCGAGGGCCTCAATTAGATGCAATTACCCAAGATGTGGAGGTTTGTTTTGAGGTAGCCTGTCATTCACTTACTCCGACGAAGCCTTTCATTTATCCAAGTAATTATAAACTTCATATAACAGATTGCTGTAATCTACTACATCAGTGGTTCCCAAACTACCCCCCACCCGGAGCTGCCTGGAATTAGTTTCATGGCAGATGACTAAATATGTTTTTCTGCCTGTTGTAGCAATTGTAATATAGAATTGGAATTGTAAAATCAATATGAATATTTCATGTGGACATGCCATAGACCAGAGGTGCACAACCAGACACCCTCTAGATGTTGTTGGACTACCTCTCCCACCATCCCTGACCACTGGCTATGCTGGCTGGGGCTAATAGGAGTTGTAGTCCAGAAACATCTGAAGGCCTGCAGGTTGTGTGTCCCTGCCACAGACCACCTGAACGATGTTTGTGGATAGTGGTAGTTCTTACGGTCTTCTGGACTCAATTTTTAAATAACCACGCAAATGGCCTATGTTCCTTCAGCAACATTTGTGGTACTGTCAACAAATTACAGCGCAGCTTGGCATAAAGTTTGTTTACTGTAGAAATGTTACAGTATGTTATTAGCAACTATTGCTATCTAAAACACAACTCTGCTTATTAGTTCAGCTAAGTCACAGCCCTTTCCACTAACTCAAGGCCAGAGAAATAATTTCATCCCAAATTTGTTGTGGCAATTACAAATATATATTTTTCCAGCAATAATCAGAATGAATGTTTGCACACTGACCTTTTATAATGGTCTGCGCCTTTATTTTTACTTGGTCTAAGGATCTTAATGCAATGCAAAGAGTGATCTCCACCACACAATAATTCTCTTCCCTTGTCATAACAGATCTGAACTCCTTATGAGGCTGAAGCTCTATATTAATTCACTACAGCTTTCAGTAGCACACTGTTTTGTTGCATTAGTATTAGGCCAAGTCAAAACAAAAAGGGCAAGCAATTGTAAAGGGCCAGTATGCAAACATCTCATTATGACTGATATGCATTTTTTTGGCATTGTAATCTTTCATTATGAATTTGGGACAGAATCCCCCTCTTTCTCTCAAGAAAACAGTGCTAGGGAAAAGCTGTCATTAAGTTTAGTGGAACCTAGTAATTTTGGCTGTAGAGCCTAATCCTAATACTGAGTTATATCTAATTGTTACCTTTCACTCACAGAAGGCTCTTTTGATTACTCACAAACTGATGGGGGAGCAATTTTTGCTGATTCCTCCTTCCCCCTGCTGCACCCTGCACTGCCAGAACTGCTCCAGAGGGTTGAAGGACCCTTTGGAAAAGTGTGGGAAGTTGAGTGAGAAGGGGATTGGTGAAAATAACATCCCTCCCCATTGCCTTCACAGAAGCTTTAGCTGGAGCAAATAGCCACCCATGAGTGGAACAGTATACCTGAGTACTATATGTATGAGGAGCACATATTCAAGTCTATATGCTGAATATGGACTTACACATTTTGATAAATCTCTGGCTGTGCTGCTTCTGTCATCTTTCCATGCTTGCTATGCCTTCAAATCACTACTACTTCTTTACTCACTGGCCCTGTGTTTCACTGACATGTGTTCTAACATTAGTGGGCACAGAATTTTTTAAAATGGCTACTATATGGAAACCAATGCACTGGTTGCCTGCTCATCACTGAGCCCAAATCAAGGTAATACTTTTGTTCTTATAAAGCCTCCAGCCCAACTGGGTCAACTCTCCCCATATTTTCTGCCTGGACTTTGAGACCATTTGGTAAGCCACTTCCAGTATTGCCATCTCTGAATGATATGAAAGGAGCTCAGAGGTCTTTCTTAGCAACGGCGTCCAAGCTCTGGGGCATTCTCCTTGTTGTACAGTGGTGCCTCGCAAGACAAAATTAATTCGTTCCGCAAGTTTTTTCTTCTTGCGAGTTTTTCGTCTTGCGATGCACGGTTTCCCATAGGAATGCATTGAAAATCAATTAATGCGTTCCTATGGAAACCGCCTTCAGACCAGGTCCGGGGACAGTCTGTCCCCCGACCTCTTCTGAAGGCTGGGGGGGGGGAGGGCTTTTCTTCCCACCCCCAGCATTTTAAAAAACCCCGGGACGGCGGAGGACTTCTCCGCTGTCCGGGGCGATCTTAAAATGCTGGCGGGCGGTATTTTAAAATCGCCCGGGACAGCGGAGGGCTTCTCCCCTGTCCGGGGCGATGTAAAAGCCCCTAGGAAGGCAGGCAGGGGGGACAAAGACTTTTGCCCCCCGCCCGCCTTCAGAAGAGGTCCTGGACCTCTTCTGAAGGCGGGCAGGGGGCGAAAGTCTTTGCGCCCCCCGCCTGCCTTCAAAAGCTCTCCCAGGAAGGCAGGCAGGGGGGAGCAAAGACTTTTGCCCCCCGCCCGCCTTCAGAAGAGGTCCAGGACTTCTGTGCCACTTCTGTGCAGGGTACCCAGGCCGGGAAAAGGCTCCTGCCCCTTTAACAGCCCTGCAGAAGGGATAATTCCACCAGATGCAGCAGCTGCTCCCGCGTGCGGGGTGTGTGTGGGGGGAGAGCTGCACCTCACAGAATTCTGCCTTCCGTGCAACTCTTAAAGGCACAGCGACCCTCTCAGGGCCTGATCGAGACGCTGCGCCTGGGGACAGAGCAGAGAGGTGCCCTTTCCCTCTGCATTCAGCACACCGTTGTGAATGAGACGCAGCCCAGACGGTGAGAGAGAAGCCGCGCTTACTCTGACAGCCTCCGCGAAGGGAGAGAGGGACTTGAACCGGTCGAAAGGGACAAGGCGTGGCTTTCGTTTTTCTGCGATGCCTTTCCCTTTCTCCCGTCCTGATGTGGGCGGGCCCCTTTCGCCGGCGCCGTCAGCGGATCGGTGCCTGGAGCTTGCGGAAGGAAACCTCCGGGTGAGAGCCCTGCAGAGGCGGCGATCCTCCAGGCATCGATCCCGCAGGGGGCTGGGGTGGAAGAAATCAGGCGATCGGGGCGGCGCCTTGCTCCTTGGTCCGGGCATCCAGGAGCTAAGCAGCGCAGGTACGGCGGCGAGATCAAGGCTTCTCCTCCTCCAATGCGCGCACGATCGCTTCCATCCGAGGCGGAGGCGCAGGCGGGCGGGGGGCGAAAGTCTTTGCTCCCCCCTGCCTGCCTTCCCGGACGGCTTTTGAAGGCAGGCGGGGGGGGCAAAGACTTTCGCCCCCCGCCCACCTTCAGAAGAGGTCCAGGACCTCTTCTGAAGGCGGGCGGGGGGCGAAAGTCTTTGCTTCCCCCTGCCTGCCTTCCCGGGAGAGCTTTTGAAGGCAGGCGGGGGGGGCAAAGACTTTTGCCCCCCGCCCGCCTTCAGAAGAGGTCCTGGACCTCTTCTGAAGGCGGGCGGGGGGCGAAAGTCTTTGCTCCCGCCCGCCTGCCTTCAAAAGCCGTCCGCGATAGCGGGAAGCTCTTCCCTGCTATCCCGGACTGCTTTTAAAATGCTGGCGGTGGGGAGCAAAGCCTTTCGGCCCCCGCCGGCCTTCCTGGACCTCTTCTGAAGGCCGGAGGGGTGGAAAGGCTTTGCTCCCCACCACCAGCATTTAAAAGAGGTCCCCGGAGATTTCCCTATGGGCTTTCGTCTTGCGAAGCAAGCCCATAGGGAAATTCGTCTTGCGAAGCGCCTCCAAAACAGAAAACCCTTTCGTCTTGCGGGTTTTCCGTCTTGCGAGGCATTCGTCTTGCGGGGTACCACTGTATTTCAATTGGTGGCTACCACCAGCTGGTGGTGAAGTATGATTTGTAATCAACCTGCACAGGGGCAGATAAAAAATGAACCTGCTCATATACCTCTTAAGTATGTGTTTCTGTTTATCATATTTCAAATTGTTATTATGCACCCTGAGCTGGGTTATGATGAAGGGCAGGCCAGAAACTTGCAAAACAAATTGTCTCTGTCACATGTTGGTAAGGTTTTTAGAGCTTACACCTATATTATTATCATTATCATCATAACATTTTCATACTGCTTAATGAATCCAGCAAGAAGAAAAATACTAAGTGTTGCTAAATCTAAAATGCCCTGGAAATTTAAAATTGGGGAGAATAAAAATATTTTCACTGACACAAAAATATCATAACATAGGAGGCAGGAAAACCTCTCTGGGGAGGCTGTTCCATAAGAGAGGCGCCACCACTACCAAGAGCTTCTTCCTACTGGGCTGATGCCTCAATTTATCAGGCAGGGGAATCTGGAGAAAAGCGTCTGGTGAAAGAGCAGGTAGGGATATATGGAAGGAGGAGGTCCTTCAGGTAATTTGACACCCAGTCATTTAAGGCTTTAAAATCAAGTTGTGTTCTTTACCTTAAATATGTAATTTATTTTGCCAGTTGCTTTTAACATTAGTGTTGAAAACCATGATTCCATAGGCCTGACAGCTTAAAAGTTTGGCACAAAGAGGAACTAATCTGTTTTGGCAGAGTGGGTAAGCAACAAAAACAGAGCTAGCTATTTTCAATTAATGCTATGGTGCTTGAGGTTGCAGCCAGGCAACATATTTAAAGAAATGACCTTTCGCTGTGCTATTCTGAGTTTATATTGAAGTCAACCCTTCCTTGGTCATTACTCCCTTTATTAATTCCCAGATGAAAATGGATTTCAAAAAAGCTAGAAGACTTTCCCCCTCAGACTCCTCATGTATATGATAGTATTTATTCTGCTTCCAAATTAGAATACCTGCATTTTTATGTGCATAATTTGTAAAGTTCAAAGCAATGGATATTTTTTGTCTCAGGTCTTATCCTCTCTCTTTCACATCATTCTGGCAACTGAATTCTGTGGAGTTAATTCCCACTTAAACCAATGCAAGTGGAATCAGAATGTAGGCTCACATCTCTGTTTCTTTCTGTCTTGCATGTAATTAGATTAATCCCCTAATTCTTGACGCTGTATGGAATTTTATCAATCCCCTACTCATTTTATATATTGCTGAGATCAGTATCTTCAAATTCAACTACAGTGGCTTATTTTATCCCAAGCCCATCTCACACCCCATTCTTCCAGTCTACAGACTGTGCCATTCTCTTGCAAAACAGCATTTTTATATATTAGATCTATCTTCCTATGATTACTATCTCCCCACGAGGGGATGAAGAGAGCACTCAAAATGGAAAGCAGCAGCTTAACTAAGGGCAGGTATAATGCGCTCCTACACCTGTATAGAAAGTTCAGGTAACATGAAAGTAGTAAAACAAAAACTAGAATTTTGGGGGGAATGGGTGAATTAAATAAACCACTTCTGCTCATTAAACAACAACAACAACAAAACTGCACTCAATTGTTGTTGTTTTTTAAAAAGAACCCTAGCCATCATAGTTTGATCTTTAAGAAGCCGCACAAAAAAATGTGGGTATTACATTCCCCCCCCCAAAAAAAGAAAAGATGATCTGTTGGGGGGGGGGGGAATAGGGCAGATGCCATAAATCACAGAGCACCCAGAAGCATCACAATGAAAAACAACTTGCTTACCCAATAGTCAGAAGAAGTGGGGACCAGAGCTTGAAATCGGGATAAAGAAATGTTTAGAAGACAATAAGCAGGATCACCGAAGAATTGATGCTTTTGAATTATGGTGCTGGAGGAGACTCTTGAGAGTCCCATGGACTGCAAGAAGATCAAACCTATCCATTCTTAAGGAAATCCAGCCCTGAGTGCTCACTGGAAGGACAGATCATGAAGCTGAGGCTCCAATACTTTGGCCACCTCATGAGAAGAGAACAGTCCCTGGAAAAGACCCTGATGTTGGGAAAGATGGAGGGCACAAGGAGAAGGGGACGACAGAGGACAAGATGGTTGGACAGTGTTCTCGAAGCCACAAACATGAGTCTGACCAAACTGCGGGAGCCAGTGGAAGACAGAAGTGCCTGGCGTGCTCTGGTCCATGGGGTCACGAAGAGTCGGACACAACTAAACGACTAAACAACAAAAGCAGGATCAAAAGCAGGCAGCAATTTCACAAGTGAGCAGAAGTGAAGAAGGTTGATGAATGCCAAGCACTGGAAGCAAGGTAAAGGTAAAGGACCCCTGGACAGTTAAGTCCAGTCAAATGTGACTAAGGGGTGTGGCGCTCATCTCCGCTTTCAGGCCAAGGGAGCCAGTGTTTGTCCACAGACAGCTTCCCAGGTCATGTGGCCGGCATGACTAAACCGCTTCTGGTGCAATGGTAGATCGTGACGAGTGCCAGAGTGCATGGAAACACAGTTTACCTTCTCTTTGCAGCGGTATTTATTTACTTGTATGCTTTCGAACTGCTAGGTCGGCAGGAGCTCGGACAAAGCAATGGGAGCTCACCCCGTTGTGCGGATTCAAACTGCCACCCTTACGATCAGCAAGCCCAAGAGGCTCAATGGTTTAGACCACAGTGCCATCTGCGTCCTTGCATTGGAAGCAACAAGACATGACAAACAGCACTTAACATTTAAAAAGGGTGTATAAAGGGTGCTTTTATATCATGATTTTATTCTGTGAACTGCCCTAAGACCTGCGGGTATAGGGTGGTATGCACATATAATAAATAATAATAATAATAAAATCATTGTAGGGTAATGCATTGGGCTGCCACTAATGTCTGCTTTGAACCAGATTTGATAATCCACAGAGATTATGCTTGCTTACAATATATTAACCATGGATGCATGCAAAGAATAAAACTGCAAAACCTGTGGTACATGACATTTCTTCTCTTGAAAAGCTACATTGCTTTGCCCCAGTCTTAACATGCTGTTAAAAAATAATAAAAAAATCCAAGCATTTTTCACTATTTCTTTAAGGTCAGCTTAAACACCTTTCCAAACAGTCAGGGTCTATTCCCAGTCTTGTGTGGTGTTTAGGGTCTGCTATATGCTTCAAGTGACACAGAAGAATGTACAAAATGTTATAAATGAAACTTGAGCTACTGTTCACTCTAGTTTCTTAGTACTGAACAGCTGAGCTATATATATTCCAGAGTGGTGCCAGCTCTCTTTAAAGGAATTGTTCCTTTAAAGGTCTTCTCTCGACATATTTTCATGCTGTGTGTTGGTGTACATAAATGTACACACATACATACACCCCTATCTTTATGATGGAATAGGTCATCCATTGGTGGATTTTTCCAGGTAGATCAATAGGAAATAGTAGACTGATCAACATTTCTCATATCAATGTCCAACACCATATGACATATTGCAGAAGACTCTACAACACCTCCTGCATGCTGTATTCGTTTACTGTACAACTGCCTGTTTCCTACCAATTTTAAATCCATAAGGGAGTTTGTTCATTTGGTTAAAGGGAAATGTTAACTGTAAGATACACTTTCCAAGTGCAATGTGTAAAATGATAGGCTTTGCACTAACTGATAATCCATATCCTCATGAGCAAAACTGGGGTAATCTCCATATGCAATAAGCTCCATATAGGTATATACTGATACCCCCCCCCCATCTACAGCAGACTTAGTACAGATCACAAATTCTATCACAGAGCTGCACAAAACCTGGTCAAAGGCAACTAATTAATGCTCATATTTGACAGGAAAGGGTCATTAAAGCAAAGAGCAAGCATTTCACATAAGCTGAGCCACAGCAAATGATGGTGATGATTACAGTCATACCTTGGGTTACAGACGCTTCAGGTTGTGTTTTTCGGGTTACGGACTGCTGAAACCCAGAAGTATTGGAACACGTTTTGGCGGTCACGCATGTGCAGAAGTGCCGAATCACAACCTACATGTGTGCAGATGCAACGCTGCGGGTTGTGGACACTGCAGGTTGCGAACGTGCATCCTGCACGGATCCCGTTCGCAACCCAAGCATCCACTGTATTGGCAATTTTACTTGTTGCTGCATTATTAGAAACCATAAACTGTTGTTGATCTACTGCAAATCAGCCAGAGATCTATTAGTAGATGCCAATCTATATTCTGTCCATTACTGATCTAAGCAAGTGCTCATTATTCTAATGGCCAAACCAGACAAGACACTATCCACACAATATGTGCTACCTGGATTGGAAGAAAAGCTTCCATTGCTGTGAATGGAGCTTTTATTCAAATGTAAATCGTGGGCAGAGCATGGATCCAAGTACCCAATCCCACTTAAAGCAATTCACACAACAGCTCATGATTATGGGAATAAAGTTTTAACTAGTTTTGGCCCTAGCAGGAATCAGTTATCCAAGGTCACAGGAGAGGCATGATCCTGGACTGTCATTGTCCAGAGGCTCTACATACTTAGAGACTTGCCTCAATCAAAAATTGGTATGCAGGAGTTTTAATTTTAATGTGTAGATACATAAATAGGTACTATAACTATATCTTAACTTGGAGGTTTGGGGGATTATGCTGTTTGTATTCCTTTTGTTTTGACCCAAGAAAGCTAGCTAAGCATAACGCAGGGGTCAGCAAACTTTTTCAGCAGCGGGCCGGTCCACTGCCCCTCAGACCTTGTGGGGGGGCTGGACTATATTTTGGAAAGAAAAAAAATATGAATGAATTCCTATGCCCCACAAATAACCCAGAGATGCATTTTAAATAAAATCACACATTCTACTCATGTAAAAACACGCTGATTCCCAGACCGTCCGTGGACCAGATTTATAAGGCGATTGGGCTGGATTCAGCCCCTGGGCCTTATTTTTGCCTACCCATGCATAACAGTAATATTCTTGCAGAGGTAGTAACTGTACAATAAGAACAAACAGTGGTCAGCCCATGAGTATTAGAATCTTAAACCAAAATCACCAGTGGGTGAAAATTAACTTTGTCCAAGCAGCAAAAGGTTTTATTACAGATTCTATCAAAGGGCAGAAGGTAAGGAGGAATTGTGAAATGGCAAGATTCACATGCAATACAATTCAAGCTGCAAGAATAATTAGGGGTTTATTATCTGAAGACATTAGATGTAGGCTTCTAATATTTGTAAGGAATTAAAATATAAGAAGGTGAGCAGGATAACCTGAATGTAAGGTTGCACAGCAATGCGGAGCTATGGACTGCAATGTAAATATACTCAGGTTTGCACAAAAAGAACATGCTTAAACAAAGCTGATATTCAAGTGTGTTGTGCAAATGTTTGTACCTTTGGCCAGTCAACATAAGCAAACAGGTAAGAGAATTTTCAGGTTGCCCTGAAGACAGCACTAGAGGAAAGAGTGGCTGTTGCATCTATATTGGAGGAGATTTAGAAAAACAAAAAGTCCAAAGAACAAAATCCTCATTACACAAGAAGTAGAGCATGGTCATTTTTGCTGGCTCTGCCCCTCACTGCTGTATTCTCGCCAGCCCAGCCCACCCCACCCATCCATACAATGGGAGAGAAATTTGAAGAGGAGAGGAGAGCCTGTTCTACTTAAGAGGGATCCATATGTAATTTACAACCCTGTGTAATCAAGCTCTAAATCACCCATCCCCAAGACATTGGACATAGCTGAGCCAGATGACAAAGACATAACATGGAAGATGGGGCCAGAGAGCGCAGGTGTGCTCTCTCCTTCATGTGATGGTAATCTTGTGAAGGCAGGATAACTGTATATAGCTTGGGAATTTTATATTACCAAGGCTCAGATGGATAGACCTCTCCACAAAACTATTTTGCAGAGAGTGTGGATAATACATAATTCTTGCAGAAATTATGCCAGTACAGTGGTACCTTGGGTTACATACGCTTCAGGTTACTTACGCTTCAGGTTACAGACTCCGCTAACCCAGAAATAATACCTCGGGTTAAGAACTTTGCTTCAGGATGAGAACAGAAATCGTGCTCTGGCAGTGCGGTGGCAGCGGGAGGCCCCATTAGCTAAAGTGGTGCTTCAGGTTAAGAACAGTTTCAGGTTAAGAATGGACCTCCAGAAGTTCTTAACCCGAGGTACCACTGTACAGAGGCTCCAGTACAGAGGTTTCAGTGCATGCCATCAGCTGACTAGTTTTAGCCAATTTATTTTGGCTGTTATTACAGGAGACAGAACTTTAAGCTAAAAGACTGAAGCATTTCCCTCTATGGCAGTGCCGTCAAATAAAAAATATTATTTATTCTTAAGGTGGCCCAAGAGAAATCATTAACAGGGGAGCAATGGCTCCATGATCGTATTTCATTTAGAAGGAATTTTTAATGAAAAAAATAATTAAAACAAACCCCATTACTTTCAATAATTAGAGAAAGTGACCTGGATGGAATTTTTAATCTCCAATCCATCTTTGCCGCTACATTATTCAACTACTGTTCTTGCATAATTAAAACCTGGCAGGTAGTTTACACACAAGAGGGAGTAATTGTATTAAAAATAACTCTTCCTAACCAAAGCTCATTTTCACCTATGAAATAAAGCAAGATAATAATACCACCGTTGACATTTATATAGTGCAAATCAGCATTCTATTTAAGAACATTTAAATATAAATTTCAGCTCTAATATAGAAATGATAGCCTGACAGTGTGCATATTTACTTGGAAGGGAGTCCCACTGAGTTCAGTGAGGCCTAGTTCCATGTACCAAAGGATTGCAGCTTCCATCTTTTCCTTTTTGCCTTGCTCATCAGGTACTTTTAATTTGAAAGTTTGCTTGCAAACAGTATTCAGGACTCAGGTGATTAATATGTCTATTGTTTTCTTTAATGCCACAAATGCAAATTGGTCTCAGCATTGCAAACCAGTGCAGAAAGTACCTCTTTATTTGAACAGCGATATATTTTCCTGGATGGAATAAAAATGCTTAATCAGTTTTACACCACCAACACAAATGACCCATTGAAGGATATCAGTGTGTGAAACATTTTAGATCCTATCACTGAACCTCACCATGTCTCACAGGAAGGGATGGTTGAGCCTCCTCTACCTTACTCTGAAGATTAATTGGTTCTTTAAAGCATTCAGGATAAATACTTGAGTAAAACAACCCAAAAACCCTAAAGCCTTAAAATATGCTTAACTTGAACACCCAAAAGACTGTTTCATGTTTTTGCAAACCTCACTACATCCACCACTTTCCCTGACTCCCTGTGAGTTCAGTTTCCCAAAGCAGGGGCAGGGGAGCATTTCTCTTGTGGGAAGCAGGATGAGAAACAGGCAGCTGATGGGCATAGGGAACACCAGCCTCTTACTGACTGTAAATGACACACTCTACTTGTAGTCAGGCCCATGGTGCTTGGCAGGAAATGACATGTGAAGGATGCCATTTGCAGCCAAGGAGATGTATCCTACTATTTTTCTGCCATCTGTCGTCTGCTTCCTCCAGATGAGGTTTCCTTCTCTCTTGGGAAAGGAAGTGCTGACAGGGAAGCAGTAGAGACGGGGATGCAAATCCCATTTTGTGTAGGACCCTACTTGAAGGTATTCGAACCTGTTTCATGTATGGTCAGAATAGTCAAGCAAGGAGAGTAGTTCAAGAGAGTAGTTCAAGGAGAGGCTCCCAGTACGTTTCCGAGCACAATTCAAAGTGTTGGTGCTGACCTTTAAAGCCCTAAACGGCCTCGGTCCAGTATACCTGAAGGAGCGTCTCCACCTCCATCGTTCTACCCGGACACAGAGGTCCAGCACCGAGGGCCTTCTGGCGGTTCCCTCACTGCGAGAAGCCAAGTTACAGGGAACCAGGCAGAGGGCCTTCTCGGTAGTGGCGCCCTTCCTGTGGAACGCCCTCCCACCAGATGTCAAAGAGAACAACAACTACCAGACTTTTAGAAGACATCTGAAGGCAGCCCTGTTTAGGGAAGCTTTTAATGTTTGATGTATCATAGTATTTTAATATTCTTTTGGAAGCCGCCCAGAGTGGCTGGGGAAACCCAGCCAGATGGGCGGGGTATAAATAATAAATTATTATTATTATTATTATTATTATTATTATTATTATTATTATTATTATTATTATTATAATTCTAAGCACCCTCTACCCAAGCAGACCTGTCTCAGAGCAACTATGACTGCACACTAGTAAAGAGAGTATGCAAACAGAGTGTGCTGTACCATCTACTGCTGGCTTGTCTTCTACATGTGGGGTTTCTGGAAGAGTTTGGCTTCCTAGAGGGACCAGCAAGGCCTGACTCAGCAGTTTTCAGCTAGCAGGTTCTGCCCTGATTTCTTCAGGGCCTCAAAGGACTGCTGTATTAGGTAGTGAGCCCACCAATGCCAGGGCCACCACTGAATGGACAACACCAAAGGAAGCATCTTTGGGGGAGGGGTCGCTTTGGGAGCCATAAGGGCGAGGGCATCACACCCTTTCAATTTTGTTTTAAGATATACATGCAGTGGTACCTTGGTTCTCAGACACCTTGATACTCAAACAACTTGGAACCCAAACACTGCAGACAAGGAAGTAGGTGTTAAGATTCTGGAGACAGCCTCAAAGTTCAAGCCTTCTGTCAGGCTAAATGCAATTACTGCAGGAAGGGGAAATGCTGGCAGTGGGTCAGATACAGACTAAACGATGCCCTTGAATACCTGCAGATAAAAGTCATTAATGGGTGGAAAGCCATTCCTGAAGCAGGTAAAACTGAAGAGTCCTACATGTTTTTAAAGTGCAGGCATCTCAGCATTTCTCTTTCATCCCTGAGGCTACCCCAGAAAGCTTGAATGAGTTCAGCACCACAGGACAGTGGTGCCACTCATTAAAATACAATGAGTGCTCATTATACCCAATAAGTGCTCATTGTATTTTAATGAGCACAACAAACATTCTGCTGGAAAAAGCTCAAGGGTGTAATAAGTGCTGATAAACAGGCATAAGGAAAAGAGGGAAGGGGAAGCCTTGGAAAAAGTTTTATTTCCTACAGCAGATGATGCTTCCCTTGTTGTGGTAAGTGGCTTCAACTTTACACGTTGATCATTCCTGTCAAAAGATCACATGACAGCGTGAATATGTATATATAGTTGAAATCCAGCAGTAAATGTAGATGATTTTTATTTTAATTTTCTTCTGAACTCTGTATTGATGGCTTCCTCCTTAGTTACTGAGTAAGTGAGCCTTAGAATAACTCAATGCATGGCTCACCATAGGTCTCGGGCATGGTGCAACTTGCAACCTATCAGAAGAGTTGAAATGGACCACAACAAAGTGCTACAATCTTGCAGAGCCCACCAATCACTACATTGCTGCAGCCATGGAGGCTATAGTGGCCCATGTGTGGGCAATGAGGGTTAGGACACAGTTTAGTGGTAGAACCCACAAGAAGATCCTTAGCACCCCATCTGGTCTAGCATCCTATTCTCACAGTGGCATATCAGATGCCTACAGGATGACCACAAACAAGAAGTGAACACATTGGCACTTGTGTTCCAAGCTACTGGTACTGAGAGGCATCCTGCTTCTGACAGAGGGAAAACAGACATCATGATTAGTAGCCACTAATATCCTTTATCCTCCATGAACCATCTAAACCTCTTTTGAAGCCATCCAAATTAGTGGCCATCACTGCAACTTATGTGAGAGAATTCCATAGTTTAACTATGTGAGGAAGTACTATCTATTGTCTGTCCTGTATCCTCTAATATTCAGTTTCATTGGATGGCCTTGTGTTCTACAATGACGAGAGAGGGGGACAAACTTCTCCCTATCTACTTTATCCACACCATGCCTAGACTTACACACCATGTTAATGTCCCTCCACACTCACCTTTTTTCTAAACTAAAAAGTTCAAAATATTTGTTTTATATTTTGTGGACCATCCTGGGATCCTAACTATGAAGGGTGGTTTTAAGATTGACTAAATGAATGAGTAACATAACACAGAGGCCAAACAAAAAACTAACAGCAGAATCCAAGTACACAGAGGTCCTACTGAGTGCAATGGAGCTTACTCTAGGTAAGTGAGCAGTGGAATGCAGCCTAAGAAAAACAAAACAAAGGGAACACCCCCCCAAAAAAAACCAGGGCTACTACAAGAAGGGATAGACTTGCTGTTTTTTCACTATTTTTTAATATCCCAATTTTTTTAAAAAAAACATACTGCATGAGTGCTGTGCATTTTAATCATTCAATCTTTGAACATTTTTGTTTTGTGAAACATAACTGTCAGAGCTGCTTCCAGATCCTAGCTCACAGAGGATCATGCTAGCCAGCGTTCACTTTATAAAAGTCTTTATTGAGTTACAGTTTCCATTCTCAAGCTGCTGCGTGCAGCTCTACGTCTTATGGGTTAGACCGGCGAAGCTCCGTCTGAGTCTCCGCCCCCTGTACACCAGCTTAATACCCTAGCCTTACTCCACCTTTTCCGCCTGACCGTTCTTCTCTGGGTCCCTCTGCCCCCCGCGGTCTCTTCCTTCCTGGACTCTTCTGACGCGGACCCCCCGGACCCTTCTGTCTCCTTGCGTCGGGCTTTAGGACCTGGCTCCCTTTCCGGGCTGCTTACTGCGCCACCTTCCTGTGCATTTGAACTTGGCGTGCGCGCGCCCAACCTTCCACTTTCCGCTTAACCGTTTCTTCGCTCCCCGATGGAGGTGTGGCCACTCCTGACTCATGCCCTCCCCCCTGCTGCGAGCTGCCAGAGCTCGATACCTGGCGCCCTTCCTCTCTACTGCGCTCTGTTGGTGACGCTGGCCCCGATTTCCAACTGCTGCCCTCTGAGCCCCCTCTGGACCCTTCTTCCTGGGGTGTCCCCCTAGGCTCCCCCCTTGCTCTGGCCACTGGCGCTCCTTTCTGTGAATCTTCTGATTCACTGGAAAGACTCGGAGATCTCGGGTCATCGTCATCACTCATTTTCTCTTCGGACTCCTCCCCCTCGCTCTCTGTTTCCTCCCTTGCCCTCGCCTCTGCTCCTGAACCCCTGACAATAACCTTTTGAAACTTCACAAAATTAGGAAGGCATAGTTCTGTCACTGATAATCAGTGGTGTTATGGAGACCATCAATGCCTATGTCATTCCACATGCCACTCTCTCTGGCAACTGACATAGCAGCAAGGTTACGAGGAAGGAAAAATTACCCCCATCACAAAATACTGGAGACAAAACACTAGGGAAAATGAAACGTCTTTGTATCAGAAGTGCAAACACAAGTATCTGAGACCTGCACAACAGTATAATGATTGTACAAAAATAAAACCATCTGGGAAGGCCTGAAGAATCTGGCTTAAAAGCTTGTGAACATATGGCATACTGTTTGGAGTATTGTTACATATTAGCCCCAAAAAATAATTCAGAAGAAGTCTCCACAGCATCTTGCAGGTTTCTGCACAACTTTATATGATCACTCTGTTTTGCAGGAGTTTACTGTGGGTTTATCTCTTCAGTGAGGATGAAGTGCAATTCATCATTTTAAACAATATCCCACTGGTTTCCGCAACAAGATAGGTGACCTGATCTGCCCTTCAGTAGAAAGAAGGGAAGTGAAAGGAAAGGGAGCAGGTGCACTACAATACAACTATTCAGGTGCCAGTCTTCTACAAAGAAACAAAAAACCCAACACTGCTACTTCTCATAAACCAACCAATGAAAATCACCTTTACAGATTAGCAATAGGAATGTATTCTCTTCTTCCTGAGGAAGTTTCATGCTCTTAAACAATGAACTGATTTTATTGTTTGATTCTCTGGGGAACAGCGTGTAGAGTAGTTTGTATTTAAAGCTGAATGACAACACACTCCATTCTCTTCCACTGCATACAGTATCATACTTCCTTTTAAGAACAAAAGTAAAACTTGTTTCATGCACCTTTCAGGTCATGTTTGCCTGGAAAAACCAATACCTGTTAGAAAGGAAAGTTATTTATACCAAGTTTCTTCTCTGCAATAAACCTTGGCATATGAGCAGATTTTAAGATTGTTTCTATATGGTCAGAGGAAGATAGATAACAGTAACTTTCCCTATGCTGGCAACTAGGATTTGCAGTTTTTGAAAAAGGAATATGCAGATCTTTGGAAACTGAAACAGCTACGCTTTCTACATTTTCCTCCAGCGTTCGATTATTCTGATATGGTGGACTCATGTGTGTACTTGGGACCCCAAAACCTTACAGCACTGAAGCTGTATGTGCTAACATAAAGCAAAATACACTTCAAATGTAGCATCCTCTACTTACAATTGTGAAGTTCATAACCTTGAGAATCCAGATGGTCATAGCAAGGTTCACCAGAATTAAAATCATTAGGAGTAGCACAAAGAAATAGAGGCACCTCTTGCGCCAGCCATAAATCCCCACTTTGTATACATGGGGTCCTTCTGAGCTCTGCATGGTGCTTCTGTGTGCGTACTGTTCCTGAGGCATCTGGGGGGGAAACACAACCAAACATAAAAAGGTATAAGTTAAGCTGCAGGATAAACACAGACAATTAGGAGACTATGCTCATACATTGTAAAGGATTTTGAAAATACCTGCTGGATAAAATGTCTCTCTCTAGTTTGTTGTTGTATTATCCCTCAGTTTATTTTATATACAGTTAATTATAATGCAGGTATATTATATACATTTCAAATCACAGAGAAATTTCCCATAAAAGAAACTCATCTGAAATGTATTTCTTAGCAGCTCCAGGTTTTTGCAAGGCGGGCACTCTAGGGCTCCTCAAAATCCTAAGGGGGAAATTTTGCATGCATTTTGCAAAAGGAGTTGAGTTCAGCACTTTGTTTTGAGGATGCAATATTACTTCTCTGAGGCTTTAATTCACACACAAAAATCATATCAAATAAAATTATTCCTGGCACAGAGGAATGGTACTTGGGATTCTTTCCCTGAAGCAATCTTAGTACACAATGTTTCTCTAGCCACTCATACACACTCATATTTTTGGTTCTTAAATGAGAGCATTTACCATGCTTCTTTTGGTGCGACGACACTGTTGAGCAGCAGAAACATGGTGGTTAAAATTCTTTAAAAGAGTATTTAATATTATTTCCACATATCAGGGATATTGGGAATGGGCCAACTACAGATTTCTAATAGGATTCTCAGTACCTTATTGAGTACAATTATTATAATTCTTTGGCGAAAGCCAAGACAGCGAAAATAGTATAAAACCTACATAGTGTGTTTTTGGCCTACAACTCCCATGATCCCTAGCTCACAGGACCAGTGGTCAGGGATGATGGGAACTGTAGGCCAAAAACATCTGGGGACCCAAGGTTGAGAAAGGCTGCTTCAGAGTCTGAAAGAGAGACAACGCTATTACTTGCATATCATAGTTCACTTGAATCTATATGAATGTTCAATTGCCTGCTTGTTTATTATCACTGCTTAATACTTTTTTAAATAGCAGATAGGAATGTTTGCTGAACAAAACAAGTGCTGCACAAAACCCTTCTGATTAGTTTACAACAATTCCACACAACTTCTTCTTCAATAGCCATTTCTTATAGAAATAGGTAAGAAGGATGAAACTAAGGTGTTTAAAATCCCTGCATGATGACTTGTTTGAAGTATGCTTTGCAATTAGATGGTCTAATGCCAGATAAGAAACCTAAAGCACTGGGAAATGTTGATTTCTTGATTTGGTTATCTTTGAGTAATCTGGCTGCACTACAAATAGCAAAAAAACCCTTTTCTTATTTGAAAGGCATATAAAATTAGCCAGCAATGCATATTTGCTACTATGAGTTTGAAGTGTTCACTTGCTTATATATATGTAAGTAGTATACCATGGGTTGTATCCATGCAAAAGGAATTCCCTGCTCTCTTCTCCCAACTGCAGCCCCTAAGGCAGGCTTCCTCATACTTAACCCCCCCAGATGTTTTGAGACTACAATTCCCATCATCCCTGACCACTGGTCCTGTTAGCTAGGGATCATGGGAGTTGTAGGCCAAAAACATCTGGAGGGCTGAGTTTGAGGAAGCCTGCCCTAAGCCTTCCAACACATTATCTCCTGAGCATAAAGGAGTTCTCAGGAAATGCTTTGGATGTGGCAAAGTGGGGACTGCAGTGGGAGAGGAAATTGTAGACAGTCAGGGGAAAACATCATTGCTTCTTTCACACGTTTTGTATAGAACAGCCAAGTAACATTTTTGTCTCTTTCCATACACTTGACAATAGTACTTCTTTTGAGCATGTAATATTTGGAAGGGGCAAATTCCATTCATCAGATGGTTGCTAGAATTTTCCCATTCCTATCACTTGAGACACTGCAGAAGGGAGTGAGGAGCACAAAAATCAATCAATCAATCAAATATGGTAGTGGACCACCAGTTGACTGCCACTGCAACTAAGAAATGGATTTTAGCTTCTCAGAAGTCCTTATTGCAGAGCAATTATCTAGATTACTACCCTTAAGTGTATCTTTAAAGCATTTTAAATATTCAAATGTATGCACATTTAAACTGGTTTTTTTTTACTGAAGAAATATCAGGCAAATTAATAATCTTAAAATTAGCTGAGTAAACAAGATTTTGGTCTTTACTTTTACAGAGTGGGCTCATCTCATGTCGTTTCCCTTCCTGAGAGTAGAATGTAAAAGGGTTTTGCCTGTCATTCTCTGGACTGAATGTTTTCAACAGTTTGTTTTAGGGGGTCGTGCAATATTCAGCACAGACAGACTTGCCTATGAGTTTCTTGAGCAACCTTGAGCAAGTTGAGTTGTCAAGGTTTGTTAAACACTGATGCTCACAGGTCATCTCCAAGAAATAATAGAATTAGAATTAAGGTGCGATTTGCCTCAATGCCTAAAGCACTCCATATAGCTTACATCCATAAGCCCCTGGGATCTATATCTATGAGCCCCATATTACCATGCCCAGTGGAAGGCTAAAACTTACCTAAGGCCATCAAGTGAGCTCCTGGGTGAGTGCATTTCACCCACTTTGCGGCCTGTTAGATACATGCTGATATGGTTCCCTGAGTTGATGGAACATGTTGAATGCCAGGAAATAATGAATTCATCCCATTGCAACAGTGTGATGGGAGCAAAGTTATCAGAGCAACATCTCAAAAGTAAAGGGTACATTAGAGCTGTGACATCTGAAACAAATGACATCCATTCTGTTCTCTGGAAGGGTGATGTGTGGAAATAAGGGCAGTCATTAATTTTCATGGGGCTGTGATATATAGAAGGAGGGACAGCCCTTTAAGCTGAGTGGAAGAAATATCTACAACACTCAGTGGAGATCTATAATACCTCAACTTTCATCAACCAAATCAAAACCACATATATGGAACTCGTTCAGTTCAGTTATGTTTTTACTAGACATCTACAGCTGAGCAGGCCCTTGTTGCTATGCAATAAAGCTGTCTAACACACACACACTGCTTAGCAGAAGAGAGAAGTGAGACGTAAAGGCACTTCAACCATGAAACTTAGAGAATAAAGTTGTCTTGAAATGGTGGCTAATGGTTAACTGAGCAGTTGTCATACGGTTGTCACTTCGGAGAGTATTCCACAACTGGGGTACCATCACAGATAAGGCCTTCTCTCTCCCTCATTACCAGCCTAATCTCCAAAAGCAGAGGTGATCTGCAATTGGTCCTCTAACAATAATTGCAAAGAAAAGCCGTATTTATAGCTCACCCTTTAGATACTTCTCCTAATCTATATAGTATTTTATAGGTCAAAACCAGGACCTTTGATTCAGATATAAAACAAACTGGAAACAAGCGAAGATTTTCCCAATACTGATCAGACATAACCTAATCAGAAGTGCCAGTCATTAATCTGGTGGCTATATGGTTGTTCCTTGCTTGTCAAACTTAATCCATTCCAAGAGTCTGTTCAACTCCCGGAACCCTTTGAAAAACCAAGGCGTGGCTTCCGATTGGCTGCAGGAGCTTCTTGCACTCAATTGGAAGCCGTGGAAGCCGCATTGGGCATTCAGCTTCCGAAAAACGTTCGCAAACCGGAACACTCACTTCTGGTTTTGTGGCGTTCGGGAGCCAAAATGTCCGAGTACCAAGGTGTTTGAGAACGAAGGTATGACTGTATTCAGAAATAGCTGAACTTTTAAGTAGTGTTGTATGAGTCTTGAAGTTTCCAAACTGTTAACAGTATATGATCAATAGGGATTCAATGCCATGGGCCTCATGCCACTGTTTCAAGACAACCCACAATTTGCTGATACCATATGACTGTTTAACCATGAGCTTCCACCTTGAAGTAATGGTACAAGTGTAGAAACTGTGGCAAGCAATTAGAGAAAATGGCAAGTGAATGAAACCTGCCTGCTTCTGAAGTGTTGCTTTATTCCTCATGTTCTGAAACCAAAGGATTCCTTGCCATCCTCCTATCAATAGTATACTTCTCTTCCTTCTTTTAACCCACTCTTAGTTGTCATTGTATTATATTACAAACATTCTCAGTTTTGACTCAAATGTGAATTGGTTTGCTTTTCATAATCCTGTCACACATCACCCCAATCTCTGAGTGGTGAGACACTCCTGGGGTTCAGAGCACTTTTCCAGCGTTCGGTTTCCTCAGAAATGAGGCTCAACAGAGACTGTGGTATCTTTGGGATATATGGTTTTATTTGCATATATATAAAACCTGAGCATATGATGGAAGGGCTCACAGCATTAACACCCCAACAGATCTTGCTTCTCCATTGGTTTCTGGAGAAGACCCATGTTTGCACAGAGCAAACATGTCTCCATTTCTCCAGCTTCTAGCTTGCTTCCAGCTCACCCACACAACTCTGGCTATTGTTCTTCTGCCTACCAGCTAGGTGATGAAAGGCCCATCCATTTAGTTCTATGGTTACCTATTTGGCTTGTAAATCACAGTAGTTAACTAGCTAAGCAAAGTCATGACCTTAACAAACAAACTGGTTTGGCTGGTTACCTCTTACAGGTTCCCACTTTCCGACAGAATCACAGGTTTGGAAGGGGCACAGGATAGCATTCAGACAGAGCCCTCCTCCAAAAGAACTCATAACAATGCATTAGCAACTAGTACATAAAAGCTGGAGGTGGTCAGCTTCTTCAGCATGTCTGAGCGATTGGGAAATAAAGCTGTTTGGGGACTGGAAACTTGCTGGCTATGACTTCATCATCTCATTTCAACAGCTGGGGGTAGTGAGGAGCACTATAGTAAGACCCAAAGGATCATGGAATATTTTCTTCCTGCTCCCTTTACTGGCACTGAGCTCTCAGCTGCATCATGGGACATAACCCTTGTGGTCTGTGCATAATCACAGAAGTTTCAGCAATTATATCCTGGTTCTCACTGGATGAAGCACCAGCTGGAGAGTGTGATTCTTGCACTCTTTTCACCTCACTAGCGTTCTTTGATGAAGGTAAGGAGAAAAATACACAAGGGCTATGCCATAAGATTTTCTTTGATTTCAGAGCATAAATATAATTCTTATACAATACACAATAACTTGCTTTTTAAACTTAACAATTGCTTTTCCAGTTCTCCAATGCAAATAGTAAAATCACAACCAACCAGTCCTAATTTCAAACTATTTCGGTTCTAAACAATCTGTGTGTATCCAGGATAATATTTCCTTATCTCCTCCTGCTCTCAATTCTAATCCAAAGCACAGAAGAAAATGCTATGCCCAATTTAGGCAAATAATCTGCAACACACACAAGTTATACTGGCACAGAGCAAACAAGAATGAAAGCAACTCTGCTCTAAACAAGATAAAATATAACTGCAAGGAGCACAGGGAAATTGATTTAGTGGTCTGATCCAAATATATAAGAACATGGGCAAAGATCTACACTGATGGCACACTCCGTGTGCGTTTTAACTGGTGTATGTTTTTCTTCTCTTCCCCTGGCCCCTTTTCTAAAGGATAAGGAATAGTGGTGGTTATTGCATCACGAAGCGTTATAGAGACAAGAGGCCTAAAGAGCATTGCTAGACAGAAAAAAATGAAGGTATTACTGTTATCCATAATCTCTTCAAAGTAGAACAGGGAGAATGTTAAGAGTTTACATCTTGACATATTTCTCAACAGTTCAACTTCTCAAAAGGAAGCTAAGAATCTAGAGACTGCACTACTTTGAAAATTGAAGTGTTTTTCTTGGCCAAAGTTTCCCCGCGCCTGGTCTAAAAGATTATCTCCTTCCACATCTTACATGGAGGCCATCCTCTGCATCACAACATGCTTGCATGCTAGGTTAGTCAGGATATGTGACAGGGCATAAAGTCCGCACATGCATTGGATTACTGCTCTCTGGGATGGGGGTGAATTAGTAGGTTGTTGTACCATTCCCATGAACTGTTTCTTTCCCACTCTTTTGTACAATACCATGAATGTATACAGCAGTGCAAACGCTACTTTTGAGCCACCTTAGAACATCCTGCTACCTGTTACCTGAGCAACTAAGTATTGTTTGGGCTTTGTTTAGCTCCCACCATAGCCTGAGATTCTTGAAAAAATGTTCTACAGTCATACCTCGGGTTACAGCCACTTCAGGTTGCGTTTTTTTTGGGTTGCGGACCGCAGAAACCCGGAAGTACTGGAACGGGATACTTCTGGGTTTCGGCAGTCGCACATGCAACTAAATCGCGCTTTGCGCATGAGCAGAAGCACCGAATCACAACCCACGCGTGCGCAGACGCGGGTTGCGAACGCTGCAGGTTTCAAACATGCACGGATCACATTTACAACCCGAGCGTCGACTGTACTAGGAAACACTCAATTCTAGATATTCTGCTAGTGACCTGCTTGGTCCTTCTTTGTATTTATTTTCATAAAGTTGATACACTGCTTGATTGTATAAACAAACAAACAAAAAACCTCAAAGAGGTTTACGAAAAGATAAAACAATAAAAAACGAAGAACAATTTACAACCCTACTTCAAAACACACAAAAGTTAAAATACTAAAACAGATTAAAACTACCTCAACTTTCTAAGCATCAGGGTAGGCTTGTCTAAACAAGAATGTTTCTAGCAGGTGCCGAAAAATGCTTTTGTTACCTGACTTGGCTTCTGCCAACCTAGTCAGCCCATGCCCCTTTTTTACATACATTGTAGTCTGATTTTACAGACAACTACCTTCGCCTCATGACTAAACCCACCAAGTTTACCCAGCTGCCAACCTTGATTCTTATTCAGACAGATTATTGCCTCCTTTTCCAGTTTCCTGACAGCAACTTAAGTACTCTTCTCTATTGCTCTAACTCATGTAGGTAGTAAAATCTTTATCATTCTATCTCAGTCTGTTTTGTACTTGATCCTCCATGGAACCTTTACCCTAGCTCTGTACTGGGCTATCATTTTGTGCATTCATCATGATGGAGAGTATTAATATCTGCGCGGGGTACAGAGAGAAGCAGCAGGCTTCAGTTTGTATCCCCTGACCTTACTGCTGCCAACTAAAGCAACACATTTGGATTTTCTCTCCAGAGCACAGCTCAGTTAACTCACTTTTTTATTTTTAATGTCCTTCCATTTAAAAGAACAAGAAACACCCAGGACAAGGTGAGGAGAGATCTTTCACACATCCATACAAAATAAACTTTTGTGTACTAGTCTGGCTGAGGTAAGGCAAATAAAAAAGGGATAAATGCTGTCTGGCGATACAAGGACCCACGTACCTCTGACTTTTTCATGCATCAAAAAACCTGCTGTGCAGTTACTTTCAAATCACACACAAACATGCCAGGTAAGGTTCATTGGTCACTGCTGAGGAAAGGCACTGTACATTAAAACAAACAGCAATAAGACATACATTTGGTAGTCTCTCTCCTTCCTTAAATGTTTCATGATTTATTTGAAAAAGAAACTTCATCAGGACTGAAGTGGCAAGCGGAACCGAAGTATGTTACTTTTTTAAAAAAACAAACACTTATCCTTCAAGATACTCACAGAAAAACTGCATATCCCAATGTGTTTCCTAGTATTTTACTCCAGTTTGGGCAAAATGCAGAGAAATAAACACAATAACTATAACACCAAGACAATGCCCTTATGTCTTGCAAATGTGTACACCAAGCTATTTAGTCAAACTGCTTCGAAACTACTCAGCAATAACCTCAGTCTCCTATATGCCTCCTATATATGCATATATTACATCTGCATTTACTACAATAATGACAAACTATATATTAAACCGTGCTATGGAACTTCATCAAGTTTGTAGTTATTCAGCCTTAAGATATATTTAACAAGTGGCATTTCCACAAGGGGAGGAATAAGTTGGCAAATGCCTGTATAAGGAAGAGAGAAAAAGACCAAAGCAGTTCTCCCTGTAAAATCAAAACTTAAGAAAAAAGTTAGAAAGGCGGCAAACCCTAATTATTATTATTTTGTTGTTGTTTTGCAAACAGCCTGGTGGATTTCCAACTTCTCCTCCTTGCCTTTAATCAATGAACTGAGTACAAATAGTCCCTTCTACATCAGAACAAAGGAACAGAAATGCCTAGCCTGGAGAAAGAACAATAGCTTCTTACCTCTCTCTTTCAGAAGTCAGAGGAAACTGCTGGATCCAGGGACTCTAGCAGGGGTGTGGGGGAAAGATGCAGTGTTGCCTTCAGAGCTGCACGAGGCCTACCCTGCGTTTAGAAGCTGTCCCTGTCAGATTTTCCAACAGCAGAACTGTGGCCAAGTCCCTGCCCATGCCTGAAGAATTTCCTGAACAGCATTCCCGTTCTTTCTCTAACTGCTTTGAAACCACACTCTGTCTTTTACTTCAATAAGGCTTTGTCAGGCCAAGTTACAGCTACTGGTCTGGCTCCAGATATCAATTGAAAACACATGTGTTTTGCATTAAAGAGCCCGCTTCCCCACATACAATCACTCCTCTGCAATAAGCGCTGGAGCTCAAAATGTTTCGCATTTGGAACTATAATGCAAATCATTTCTGCAGCAACTATGGACACTGGTAATATTTTGGCTTCGGCGAGGGGAGTTTTATTGCCTTTGCCGCCTGTGTATCAAAGATCCCAAGATAAAATTAAGGCAACTTTCTCAATCTCACGAAACCTAGTAAGGAAAGGAATTCAGATTTCTATTCAGTGCCAGCCTCCCTTTACCTATGCTGCTGCCTCATTTTAATTTCAGTTGCGAAAAGGGAAGGTGTATTTTTAGAATCTCTAGGCTCTGCTCAGCACATTGCTGCTGTATTCTAATATTGACATGCACGGCTGTAAGCTGCAGATGCTAAAAATACTACAATTATGTCTGAGCTCTCTCTCTTTTTTGCCCTGACAGTCCCTCAAACACACACACACACAATCCTACGTGTGTGTGTGTGTGTGTGTGTGTGTGTGAGAGAGAGAGAGAGAGAGAGAGAGAGAGAGATTGTCCTGTTTGTCAGAATGAGTCCCAGTTCTTGATACTTTTCATTTCCAGGTGATATCATGGATTATGATGCCAAATAGCTTTCACTGCTTAAGATGTCACGAAATTGACATGTGTTTGTGCAGGGGGATAACAAGTAACAATCAAACCAACAGAATCAGAGTTCTGTCTGCCCCCTTCTTACCTCCTCTACAATCAATTAAGGTGCCACCAATTTGGGGGGCGGGGGTGGGGGAGGCAGGAGCAGCAGAGTTGTCAAGGTAACCATACAGAAAGGAAATCCTTTACAGGAAATAATGTTTGTTTTTTTAAAAAAAAGTTAGAGGAAATCAATCTCAAATAGGTCATTTTTATTTTGGTCAATCCATTTTCTTTTTACTCCTAAATACGTCCTTTCACGCTTCCCCAAAAGAGTTATTAGAAAATGTTAAATTGAATTTGCCCCTATAGCTTCACGAGCTCTTAAACCACAAGTTGTTGTTCTTAAGAGCATGCATGCTACATATGAGTGTGTAGCCTAGTATTTTGGTTCAATGGGCTCGTGCAAAACATCTCCATATTCAATGTGCTTACAGGAAGCTGGAGAGTAAAGTCTTCCTTAAACTAGAGGTGGGAGGACAATTCTGTTCAACTTTAGTTTATTTTGCACTCTTTCATATTAAAGCAGCTCAACCTCTTTTCCTACCATTTGATTATTTTTTTAAGTCTACCCTTCTACTTCTGCCTGTCACTGTCATATATTGTTCCATGTCTTCATTAGTTTATATGATTGTGCATAGTGTGGAGAAAATGGATAGGGAGTTTTTCCTCCATCTCTCATAATAAACCAAAAATCATCCAACAAAGCTTGGATTTTAAAAGGTTCAGGACACAACTTCTTCACAGAACACACAAACTACAGTGGTACCTCGGGTTAAGAACTTAATTCATTCTGGAGGTCCGTTCTTAACCTGAAACTGTTCTCAACCTGAAGCACGACTTTAGCTAATGGGGCCTCCTGCTGCTGCCGCGCCGCCGGAACATGATTTCTGTTCTCATCCTGAAGCAAAGTTCTTAACCCAAGGTACTATTTCTGGGTTAGCGGAGTCTGTAACCTGAAGCGTATGTAACCTGAAGCCTATGTAACCCGAGGTACCACTGTATAATAAAGGCTTCCACTAACATGAAAAGGGTTTAAAGGGATTAGGCAAACTCAAGCAGACAGAGTGCTGTTGAGTTATGCCCTGCATAGGGACTTCGCATAGGTTTCTGGTTGGCCAATTCCAGAGCAAAATGCAGGATTAGATGGGTCTGAAACAAGGGCCTTCTTAGATTTTCATGAATTTTTAAAATTTCAGACTTCCAACTGTATCTGGAGACACCAAGGATTAAACCCTAAACCTTCTGAAAGCTACATATATGTTCTACCTCTGGGCTATGGCTCCTCCCCAGTCTTTTATCCTGTCCTTCCTGGACTTATAGTCAAGGAAGGGATCTTTTTGATCCCTTCCTTTGCTTATATGTGCTTCAATCATTACTAACTGCATTTCCTAGTGTCGGGTCTGATGGCCTTCCCTCTATTCAGCTTGATTCTTCTCAATCCAGTCATCTCATTGTATACTGTCACTTTCTTCTCTTCTACTTTTTCCTCTTGCCGTCTTTCTATATTCAGATACTATTTTAATTCTGACCTTCTAAGCATCATGTGATTGCAAGGGAGAATATGAATTTAACCATCAATGCTAAAAGTGATTCATCCACCACACCCAAACATTCAGTACAGACACTGCTTATCCTGTCACCCTATTTAAACTGAATCTTTTGTACAAGAGCCAAGCCAGTAACATAAAATGAAACCAAATCAAACATGTTATGTACGAGGAAAGCAAGATATAATGATGAAATGCAGCCAGATATATTTTCAGTTGCAGGAACTGACTGATAGCAAAAAAAAAAAATTGAGAGAGAGAAAGAGAGAGTGTGTGTTTGCGTGTGTGTGTGTGTGTGTGTGTGTGTGTGTGAAGCATGGAACGAACAGTTATGGTACACTATCTCTGCAGCAGGATGAGTCTACATGGAGAGTCTTCTTACTACCTTCTGAGCATGAAGAGCATTTCAATGTCAATGTGAAGGATCTCATGTTTGAATGCTTCCCCATGTAGAGACACTCTGCACATATTTGCTGATGGACTGGTCATCTGAATAATCCAAAAGGGACCAAGAAATATTTTCAAAGTGTTTGCAATGAGAAAAAAAGCAAGCACAGATGGGGAGAAATCTGAAAGAATATCTGGGTGAACTGAGTCCTAGGAAGGCTACGCTACCAACTTGTCTAGCAGAAGCAGAAGCAGAAACAGAAGGTGCCCTTCAGAAAACCAAGGATATTACAGTGCAGTAAAAGCAACTGAGAAGAAACTTAATAACCATTCAAATACTGAGTGTCAATGAGCTAAAACTGTGTCAGGCTCACGCTCTGTAAATAATGTGTGGTGGTGGTGGTGGTGGTATTTTTGTGTATTAGACTTGGTGGTTTGAATCATAACAAGTTGGATAAATTTCTCCTAGTATGCTCTTTCTTTGCTATGAGCACTTTATCTAGTCAACACTAATCCTTTATAAAGGTTAATCTTAGAGCATTTACAATATTGGGTACTCCTAAACTACCTTTGCTATTTTTTAAGGGGTGGTGGCGTTTCCGTGCGCTGCTCTGGTTTGCCAGAAGTGGCTTAGTCATGCTGGCCACATGACCAGGAAGCTGTCTGCGGACAAACGCCGGCTCCCTCGGCCTATAGAGCGAGATGAGCGCCACAACTCCAGAGTCGTTCACGACTGGACCTAATGATCAGGGGTACCTTTACCTTTAAACCATCTTTGCTATTTTTAAAGGGGTGGTAGTGGTGGTGAAGTACTTTATTACCTACCCTTGATGGATTCTTTGGGCCATGGATTATTTTCATCATTAACTCTGCCAGCTATACAGTATTGTGCAGTCATGTCCAAGTGCAATATTGATGAACAGAAACGATATTTGTGGTAAGATGTTCATTTTAACTTTAAGCTATCTTGCTGAGCCAGGATAATATATATGTTGACAATTTTCCCATAAGTTTTCAGATACAGCCAGAAATTCCCTGTGTTTATATTCTGTTAAGTCATTTAAGTTCATGGTTTATCCAAGTTCATGGTTTCTTAGTTCATGTGTAACCTGCTAAACACCATCACTTGCCTTCAGGTTTCAGAAGGCATATTGACTGTGAACCATGTGGACTTACTCAGGTTTACAATAAAGCAGAATGTATTGCAAAATAGGTAACTTCCCATTCAAGCTAAATTCCAGAAATACCTTTATTATTTCTAACTGATATTGTAATTGGTTCTAGAAAAAAATGGGAAATACATGGTTATTCTTGCACAAAAATTGTTATATTTTTACGTGTGCATTGGTGTGTTTTACAATAAAAAGGCAAGAGAAGATTGTTTCAACTAATAAGTTTAACTCCAAGTATATTTCTATTTCTACATATACCTGTATGGAGCGTTTAAATAATCCTGCAGTAATTGATTCAAGCTGGCATGCCAGTATAGGGAGTACAGTATAATGGTTCAGCAGATACTACTACTCTGAAATTAGTTTTGCTTTTATTGTTGTGTATATGTTTGTTTATATGAGAGGGAATTGTGTTTGATATTGACTGAACAGCAATACAGAATCAGAGAATCTTAACCAGAGGGTCTCTGAAGGTTAAAGTTTATGATAAACAGCTAAATAGAAATTGTTTCCCCCACTTTCATATTTCTTCTGTGAGTTTTTAAAAGAAAACAGAAGACCCCACCATGCCAGTATAAGGAGGAGTTAGACAACTGGCTTGTTTATTGCAGTGAAGATACAGTGCCTCCTTGCCCTTTGCCACTTCTGTGGTGACGAGTAACATTAGGAATGATCTATGTCAATCTTGTACCTCAAGACGTGGGTGGCGCTGTGGGTAAAACCTCAGTGCCTAGGACTTGCCGATCGTATGGTCGGCGGTTCGAATCCCCGTGGTGGGGTGAGCTCCCATCGTTCGGTCCCAGCTCCTGCCCACCTAGCAGTTCGAAAGCACTCTTAAGTGCAAGTAGATAAATAGGTACCGCTTTATAGCGGGAAGGTAAACGGCGTTTCCGTGTGCTGCGCTGGTGCTGGCTTGCCAGCTGCAGCTTCGTCACGCTGGCCATGTGACCCGGAAGTGTCCTCGGACGGCACCGGCTCACGGCCTCTAGAGAGAGATGACCCCGCAATCCTAGAGTCGGACACGACTGGCCCGTACGAGCAAGGGTACCTTTACCTTTACCTTATGTCAATCTTGTACCTCAAAGAGTAAATTCTACTCATGAATAAGTTATCTACAAAGATCACATTTTATCTACACTGTGCTGTAGAATTTGCCCCAGAACCTGAGCTGCAAACTGACCTTCCAGCCAAATGTACTCCGCCCCTGCCAATCTCAGCCCTTACCCAACTAATTAGCCGGATGGCTTCTATCATTTGCAGGCTCTGCTCAGAAATAATTCAAGACTTCCAGGCTAACAGAGCTTATGATTAGGTAAAATAAAAATTGCTCCTTTTCATTTCTCAGGCAAACTTAATGTTAACTACCTTGAATGACTTTTAAACTACCTGGGCTGTAATTTTTGAGGCCGCATTACCATTCTGAAAGAAAATCATATGCAATATGGCAGGTGTTTAATGAGAAGGGGGGGGGGGAGGAGAAACATGATTTGTGGTATGAATGGCTTCCTCCAGGTTTTTATTCCAAACGGGGTCTGCCTTAAACCCACAAAAATAAAATGTGCCGAGGATATGCTTGCATATTATGCAGATGTGTGAGCTGATATTCCCTTGGCAAGGTCAGTAATGAATTCTCCATTAAATCTTAATGTGTCCACATTTGTTACCCTTATCTGAGCAACTCTCACTTTTGTTCACTGACAATGCAAGTTGCATGCTGCTGCTCTTCATCCTAATATACTGCCCTGATGAAGGAAAATTGCCACCTCAGCCTGAAATGATGGTTTAGTTGGAGCAAAAGGTTGAGCTTCCTTGCTGTTTTACTGTGATCTTATCAACACAGAAATGTGATTTATCAAAATAATAATAATGATGGCACGGTTGTTGGTCAACTCAAACCTGGCTGTTATGAACCGCATGCCCATTCATTTCTTGTCATCATCATCATGTTTAACTCTGTTTAGGATACAAAGCATAACATGTGTCAACTGCTGACGTGTTATTTTTGTTTTAAAACACTGGGTACATAAACTGACATGTCTGAACTGAGCCCATGTGCAGCGTATCACAAAACAATTTTAATAAGCTCATTAGCAAGATCCTTGTAGTACAGTATGTAACCAAACAGACTAGCCAGAAAAGCTCTGTGTCTATGGGCTAACAGCACTGGGGATAATAAATGCTATGTTAAGGAACTGAGGGAGGGTGATGTTTACATCTTCAGAAACTGCCATGGAAACCACAATTTTTATTCAGTATCCATTCAATCAGAGCAGACACGACCTCAGCACTGTCCGTCTTATCCAGGAAGCAAATGCAACCTTAGATTTGTATTGTACCTATACTGTATTGTACCTATATTGTGCAGGATGTTTTCATTTTTGTAGTCTTCCCTTCACAAACTCCAATTGGCCGGAGTGTACAATTCAAGAACATAGGAAGTTGCCTATGGTCCACCTAACACAGCATTGTGTTCACTGAGTCCATGGTTTCAGACAGTCTTTGCTAGCCCAACCTGAAGATGATAGTTACAGATAGGTAGCCGTGTTGGTCTGCCATAGTCAAAATAAAAAAATTCCTTCCAGTAGCACCTTAAAGACCAACTAAGTTACTTCTTGGTATGCGCTTTCGTGTGCATGCACACTTCTTCAGATACCTATCTGAAGAAGTGTGCATGCACACGAAAGCTCATACCAAGAACTAACTTAGTTGGTCTTTAAGGTGCTACTGGAAGGAATTTTTTTATTTTGACTGAAGATGATAGGCGTTGAACATAGGACTTTTTGCATATGTACACCAAAAGGTGGCTTGTTTTTTCACATTGCGCTTTTGCACATAGCGGTCTGCAATTGTAAACACCTTTGCACAATAACATCATCTAAAGTGGCAGCTACTACCTGTGTTGTTTCTACACACAGGTTTTCATATTTTCAAACTAGTGTGCAGCTGTGTTCTTTATGCTCTTTCTTCACCCCTCTGCAGTTAGTGTTTAAACAGAACTTTCTTTCCTTTTTAATTTTTTGTAGTCCAAGGGACTGGAAACTAATGAGTTGATATACTGATATACAGAGAATATATATCAAGTACAGGTATATAGAGGTGGCTAAGTTACTCTGCTGCTTCCTATTCTACTTATTTCATTCATAGATAAGTTAAACATGGTGAGGGACAGTGGCACATCCCTGCAATGTCAGTAGATCTGCCTCAATAGGTGGCGAGCTAGGAAAGCGCTCTCTGTGTACACATGATGGCAGCGCATTCTTGGTACAAAGCAGGTTATAAATGTTCCAGCAGAAGGCGCTTTAGATTTGCAGACAGTGTGGGACAGAGACGACATGGAGATGATGTTGGGTGTACAGTAAGGTTACTAGATGTCCCTGTTTCCTGGGGACAGTCCCCAGATTTACAAATCAGTCCCCATACAAAATCCATTGAAGTTGAAAAGTGTCCCCAGATTCATTGAAAAAAATCTGATAACCTTAGTGTACAGCACCCCCCAAAAGGCACCTGCATTCAGCACTGAATAGGACATTATCACACAGTGTATCTTTCACCTGAGTGGTGAGAGGTTCTGCTATATAAGAGAGGGCAGATAGCAATAATTTTACAGATGTTAAAAATATGTATTTTGGGAGCACCAAAACACGCACACAGGTAGAGTATATGATTCTAAGAAGAATTTGTCCAGATATCTTAAATCAGAGCTCTATGGTAAAACCTTTCAGCAATTGTGTCAAACAGCAAATCAGACTAGTTAATCTACCTACCCTGGCTCCCATCTCCTATACAGACCAGGGCTTGTCAATGGATTTTGAATCAGAGTAGATTTGGGGAGCTGATTTATAGCACTAATTGTCTATTAGTTAGATATCTGGTATCAAGGTAAACACCTATTGTCAACAGAATTGCACTAAACCACACAATCCCAACAACTTCTGTAAAAGGGGACCCTTCCAATGTTGGTCTCGTCCTGCTCTTATCCCAATCCTTCATATCTATTTAAGTCCCCCTTCTGCACTGATCTGAGGAGTTCAGAACCTCTTACATATTTGTCTAACAAGAATTTATAAATATGTGGTGTGACCCCGTTTAACCAAGGGGGATATTACTGAGAAATATAATTGGTAGCACTTAGACACTAACCTTCCATTGCAATGCTAAGGAAAGGAAGGAAGGAGGCATTACTGAACTTGCTACTGACAAGGTGTGTGTGTGTGTGTGTGTGAGAGAGAGAGAGAGAGAGAGAGAGAGAGAGAGAGAGAGACAGACAGACAGACAGACAGACAGACAGACAGACAGACAGACAGACATTCTACAGAATCTGGTCCAGGTGGGTTTAAAGCTGTACTACATGACACTCACCACCAGAAGGAAAAATGGTCTTGTGCTCAGATCCTGCTTGCGGGTTTCCCACAGGCATCTGGCTAGCCACTGATAGAACAGAATGCTGGATGGGCTGCTGGCCTGATCCAATGTCTTTACATTCTTATGTTAACATTCTGTCCCCTTTCTTGCTTAGAAAAGCTACCAAATCAGTCTGTGCCTTCTAGTGATCCTAGTGTTCAGAAGCATAACAGCTTGACTCTGCCTTGTAGTGGTGAAATTGACTCGATTCTGTAAGTTACAGATTCCCTATGCAAACGTAAACCCATAAAAGGCCTGTGCCATTCTACTCCATGGATATAAACCAACAGCTATCCTGAGTATAATTCTGATAAATAAACAAAGCTTAGATTTGCCATATGTGGTCAAATTGGAAGGAGGTGCCTGTTGCAGTATACGACCACTCTAAAGGTCAGAGCTCAAGAATTTCACAGAAACCTATTATGAATGACGAATTAAACCACTATTTGGAAGAAGCAGCCCTCACATTCAACAAGCACTGAACAAGAATTCTTGCTCAGCTACAGTTCTGGCTATTCATGGCCTGAACAAATATATCACGGGACTACAATAACTTCAAAAATGCTGCTCCATTGAAGACTCAGAGAGGTTATAGCATTGCAGTTTCACAAAGAAGTGCAAAATGTTCTACTTCCTCACAGAAATAATGCAGGCACCAGTGGCCTTTAGAAGGAAGGAGAAATGGAATGTGTGTGTGTGTGGGGGGGGGAATTCCGAATATTTTCTAACAAACTTCTTACAGGTCCATTGTCTGACACACATGTACCTTCTCCAGCTATTCTTGCCCCGTAGCCTCTTTTCACTTGCCTATTTTTTATTATTCCATTGTAGAAATGCCTCTGCAAATCTTTCAAAGGTTAACAGGCCTGTCCAGAAAGCACAGGAACCAAGTCTCGGTACAGCCTATGAATTTTAATGATCCACATTACAACAAATGTGCTATTTTTATACCTGTTCGGTGTCTGCAATCAGAAATATCTCAGTAAATGTATAAAATATGACACAGACCAAGTGAAGAAACAATAACAGAACTGCACTACAGCCAGCCGACCATTAACAAGGGTAGGCCACAGTGAAACTGGAAATGGAGCAGACCACAGGAATAATATAAGGAAAGTCATAAAAAGGTTTCTAGAGAAGGACATGCATCCACAGGATACATACAGCAAGTAGAAATCTTGCGGTGAATGCAGATGACCCTTAACCACATGTTAGTTGAGCATCACATGCTTATAGTTGGCCACTTCTCATGCCATCATGAGCTATGAAGAGAATTCTAACACTGATCTTCATGTGATCAGAAACCCGGGGAAGCAGACGAAGTTCTCCCAACAGATGATTAGCGTACCATATAGTTGTGGCACTTAGGGGGCATTCAGATGCGGCAAATATTATGTTAGTTGTTTATAATGCTAGTTCTTCTATCCTGTTTTCCAGTGTTCTTTTCGCACTGCTCCTGGGTTGATCACCTTCACCATGCACAAAGATATGCCCCAAGTATTTGAGCTGAGTAATATGTGTGTCAGTATTTGCCCTGACATATTTTTTTTAAGCAAATTTGAATTCTGATACAACAAAACCCAACACATTTAAAGCACATAACTTCCCCCAAAGAAGCCTGGGAATCATAGCTTACCCCTCACAGAGCTGCAATTTCCAGCACCCTTAACAAACTATTGTTCCTAGAAGTCTATGGAGGATGCTATGTGCTTTAAATGTATGGTGTTGATATGATCTGGTTGCAATGACAACCTGAAGAAATCAGGCACATGGCTTTGCTGATCTGTGTCAATAAGTGTTAGACGGTATTACAATCTATAGATTCGTTACAAATATTTCAATCACAAAGCTGCTCTGAATAGTCACCGATTTAGAAATTACAGAAGTGCTTTGATTTGAAGTGTGCAAAATTACAATGTGCTTGAATTTGAGAATGTGTTGTGAATGAAGTTTCCATGATGACAAAATATTTTGCTATTGCCAATGTCTTGGCATTATTTCCAGCTTGTTAGCAGGAGTCTAAGCCTATATTACTCATTAGATGAACACTCCAAGTACAAATAATCTGCCCGATTTCTATTTAATGGCTGTTTATTAACATATAGTAGACAAATAATGAAAGCCAACCCTAAAAATTGTAAGTGATGGCTCCAGTCTAACTTCCCTGGGGAGGGAATTCCATAACCTGGGTGCCATTCACCAAAACCAAACCACTGTAGGATGTGGCATATTTAACAGGACCTTAGAAGAAGAACTCAACCTACAGGCTGGTTTATATGGGAGGGAATGATGTAGGGCAGCTTTGGTAAGAACTAGTACCTTGAATTGCCCCCCCCCCCCAAAAAATGGGAAGCCAGCTCAATAGATACAAGACTGGTATAATATGGCTTAGAAACATGTACACCAGAAACTAGCCTGCTTGTCACATTTTCAGCAGCTGCAATTTCTGAACCTTCTTCAAGAGCAGTTCCACATAGAGCATGTTGCAGTAATCTAACTAGTTCCTATTTTCAAGGAACAAGATGAACAGTGGTAAAAAAGCAGGGATGGAACCAAGAAGGTGAGAATTAGATGAAGCCTGTTCTGTTGAATATCAGAATCAATATGATGCAAGGCTCTTGTTCATTGAATAGAGACGTGGGGAATTTTTAAAATAGAAGCAATCTTTTTCTATGGAATGAGGATGTGACAGGAAATGCTTGCTCATACAAAAATCCTACCTGTTCTCCATGCCCAACATCAGAACAGGTAAATTCAGGCCTTATCTCAGACAAATCAGAGCTCCTTCATTTGGGCATTCTCAAGCCATGACCAGCACCTCTTCAATTGCTAACCAGCGTACTTCTCCTTGAAAGTTATATCTAATTAATGGCTAAGAGAAATCACAAGCTCCTGAATTTATATAACCTGCCTTTGGCACCGCTATGCATTTCCTGGTGGCTGCATATATGTTTATCATTTGCAGTACTGTAGGTTGCTAAGAGAGCTGGTGATTTTCCCCCCAAACTAGAATTGTTTCCTTTTAGGATCTCCGAAGCAGGCAAAATTCATCAGGAGCAGATTGTTCTAAGATTATTAGAAAAATGATAGTAACTATACAATACGGTGGTAGATGTCGTAGTCTCATTGCTGAGCAACCACATGCAGAGCTCAGTGGAGTGGGAGGTCTGTCAACCAGAAGAGTCTATGAGGTCTACTTGCCTGGAGTCAGAGTCAGCATCCAAAGTCAGGTCCAACCTAGGGTCAGGTCAGATGGTCTGGGGTGACGGAATTCAGTGATCAAGGGTCAAGATGTGCAGGAAGCAGCAAGGGAGGGCCAGGAACCACAAGCATTGTTACCAGCATCTGACTGCTGCTGGAAGCTCTGCTTAAGAAGGCTAAAGCCAGCTGGTTCTTATCAGTTCCCTCTCCTCTGTGTCCTTGCTGCAGGTGGAGTCACTCCCCCTTCTCCCCTATTCAGCAGGTGAAGCTGACTCCTGGCCCATGACAATATGGCACAAATAAATATATAAAGTCCCAGGTCCATTCACAACTTTGAAGAATGTCACAGCTTGGACAGCTACTATCAATCAGTCAGCAGTACTCAGTATTGGTCTACTTGATCCAATGTTCTACTCCCTATAAGGGAAACTCAGTCTATTGAATCCTTATATCTTTCTTTTGCCAAATGGCTTTAATAAAATAGACGCTTCAATATAGAATTTAAACGTACCTAGAATGAACTTGATTATGCACTACAAAACGTAACGCAGCAGTTTCCAAACCTTTAAGGACTCATCTCACCCATATATGCCACAAGCACAGACCAGAGTGCACTTCAGTAAGTATGCCAATAAAACTGGGAATATGTTAGCAACTGGCACCCAGATAAACAGGCAAGGCAAATGTCATAACACATGTTTACATATTCACACTTTAATTGGTATCATTATCTGCCTGGACATACCTCTTTATGCCTGATATGTTAAAACTGGCATCTTTGTCTTATGCCTTTGAATCCTAAAACCTTCAGTGGCATAATTTATACCAGAGGAACATCTGACAGCAACAGTGGTAAGGCAAAGAACTGCAATAGTGTGTTTAATGTACAGGCTCTCTTTTCAGTTTTTTAAACTTTCTTTTCTGCGGAAGGTCATGCTAGGATAATTAAAAAAGGAGATACAAAAGCACTATTAATTAAAGCATAGGTAGAAATTAATTATAGAATGAACCCAATGGTTTCCCCTGAAAGCTGATTTTGCAGATAGCATATCAAAAGCAAGTATGCCATGGGGAGATGAACTGATATGATATGAAAAATATATAGAAGAGAGGAAAAGGACTTTCAGTGGATATTTCTTTCAAGGGTTCGATTTCTTAGCTCAACTGGGGTTCCATTTCACATCACAAAACTGCAATCTAGCAGCACATGGGCACCCATATAAAAAGCCAATTAATGTGTTGTCAGGAGAATATGTAGGATACCAAATCACAGTATTATCACATAATGTTGTATATTTCATTCACTGGAAGAAACAAATTCCATTTACTTTTTGTGGTACAGAAAAGAAAACTTTTGTCATTTCATTGTAAAAAATATTTCAACTGTCTAAAGATAGTTAAAGCGGGAAGAAACTGTGAGTGATGGAGAGGAGATGAAAAACCCCGTCACCTGAGACCATCTGGATACACCTCTGCCATCAGCACTATTGTTCTCTGGGAGCCCTGCCATCGTTCTAGTTAAGTGAATGATGGAGAGAAGAGGGGACAGAAAAGGTGAAAGACCAGAAAAGGTAACCACCTGAATTGCTAGTAAGCCCATCCCTTTTGAGACAGATCTATAAATATCCTTGCCAAGTGATCGCCTTATTAAGCAAGGTTGACACTTAAGTGCATTGTCCCTCAAATGTGGGCCTATGCAGGTACTAAGGAAGATTATATTAGCTTTAAGCAAGGTTGATACACATAACAATGTGTATTTAAAAGATACACAAACCAAGTGGTTTACTGTCCTCAGAAGAATCTCCAAAGTCTGTTTGGAGGCTTTGAGGCCCCAAACCCACTCTTTATTCATAAGAGTCAAATATGTATTTGCTAGCACCCATAGAGAGCCACATTAGAAGAATACATTTAAATGTCAACTCTGTTTGATGTATCAGGGCAAATAGTTCTCTAGAAATATGGAGTCAGCTATGTTGCTAACAAACTAAGAACTAAGTTAATATTTGTGCAATTTGCAGAGAGTTAATGATTTAGGAACTGAAAGCTGGGCCCAGAAAATGTCCTGCATATTATACTAGATGCTGTAGCACTACTGAACGTAAGCAGGGTGCAGGCTCAGCAACATGCATGGTAGACAGAAGGATAACTCAAATAAGATCAGAATATACATTTTGATGGGGAAACTGACAAAAAATTGCTTTCTGTTTGCCTGTCACCGGCAGAAGACTGATGACTCAGAATCCTTCCTGTGAATGAAGGCTCCCTTTTTTATCTATACCAGCTTGGATTCCATGTGTGGATGACGATGCTGTTTTCAGAACGTTAAAAACAAATCCATAAATAAAATGCATTATGTGGTGGCGGGGGGAGGTGTATTTACAAGGGTTATTCCTTTGATATCCTTGACATTTTCCACAGGGCTGTCATGGTCTAAGGCACATATCCATACAGATTTTCAACTGAGATTTAACCCTTCCTGAATGGTGCTCGTATGGGTATTTTCCTAACATTGTTATTTGGCATTCTTTCAGATAAGGAAGCTATGTTTGCTGGGAGAAATAATACTGGGAAATGTGCCTCCAGCAGAGATGATTCTATATAAGCAAAGTGTGTGTGCTGGCAGAATGTCATATTAACATAATTTCATGCATTTACATTTCATAAGATGTTTGCAGGAAGTGAATAGCAAGGAAACTTTCAAAGGTCAGAATCTATGAGCTCTAACCTATTTGGAAAGATTGGGAAAAGGACAGATGTCTCATGACGGAAAGTGTCAGAAAGGGTTGACAGCACACTTAAACAATGAAATTCATTACTTGTGCTTTCTTGCCATCTTGAATATGATTCTTAACTATTGAAGAATGCTAACTCGGAAAACTTTTAAAAGTATAACATTTCTTTACACAGAAGTAAGTCTCATTTGGGTCAGTGAGATTCATTCCCAGGTTGTAGGATAAAGGATTATAGCCTAATGCAGTGGTTCCTAATTAGTGGTTCATGGACCTCAGAGGGTCCATGTAACCCACCCAGAGTATTCATGGCACATACCTGTCAACTGTCCAGGACATCCTGTTTTGGGGTGCTGTGCGCTCTTGTGTGGATGACGTGTCTTGCATGGAAGAGTAATCCGGAAGACATGTATCCTGGTTTTGTGCTGGGGCATGTTGAAGAGTATGGTGGCACAATTCACATGACAAAAACTACCACAGATATATCAACATTTTCAAAAGTAGGGGGTCCATGACTTGGCTTTTGAAAAACAGGGATCCGCAGTACTTAGCTAATTGGGAGGCCTAAGATAATAAACTGCATAGGATCACACTATTATTGACTATACAATACTGTGTGCAATCTATTGAGGTCAGTTGTGTGTGAGCTGAGCAGCTGAAAGGTGGATCTGCAACTGAAGAACAGAAGAGCCAAAGCTGCGACTAATGGAGAGAGAAAAAAATCTATTGGGCTCTTAGGCTCAGGTGTATATGTAAGGTAAAGGTAAAGGGACCCCTGACCGTTAGGTCCAGTTGCGGAGGACTCTGGGGTTGCAGCGTTCATCTCACTTAACTGGCCGAGGGAGCCAGCATATAGCTTCCGGGTCATGTGCAAATAAACCACATATCCTAAAGACACCCCAATCCCCGCTGTTCCTCATTCTAAGGAATCTTCCACTGCTTGGAAATTGGGGTGGCATGAAACAATATGTACCTTTTGATAATGACACATATTGAGTAAATATGAACCACACTGTATGAAACTTATCAACCTCTGACCCCTTTCTCTTAATAAGTGAGATTTTTCATTTCCTCACATAGCCACATTATTTCTTATTTAGAGTTCAGTTTACATCCTTCACGTGCCGTTAAACCATACAGTGGTACCTTGGGTTACAGGCGCTTCAGGTTACAGACTCCGCTAACCCAGAAATAGTACCTCGGGTTAAGAACTTTGCTTCAGGATGATAACAGAAATCACGCAGCGGCAGCAGGAGGCCCCATTAGCTAAAGTGGTACCTCAGATTAAGAACAGTTTCAGGTTAAGAACGGACCTCCAGAACAAATTAAGTTCTTAACCCGAGGTACCACTGTACTTCCAGCTGGCCACTTTTTTCACCTTACAAACAGCACCTCCATTACATCTTAAAAATAAATAATCAATTTCACATGTGTAGTCCTTCATATACATTGTTGTTCTGGACCTGGTGTGCTGGGAGAGTTAATTACTATCTTCCATTGTTCAGTTCTTTGCAGTGTTTATCTAGATGGTATAAGTTCACATTCAATTCCTTCCACTGCTTACAGACTAGCGTACAAGCTGCAGCCATAAATAACTCACAGAATGCATATCTAAACTCCGCCATTAAAATTCCGCTCTGGAGTTCTTCCCCAGCACACAGTTAAAAGCAAGATCTTTTCTCAAATTCAGACTCTTTACAATATCTGTTCGGCAGCAGTTCATCCCCCCTCCCCCCCGCATTCCTCCAACAGCAGTCCAGGAATAATATTAAATAAAGTCCATTCAGCCTTGGCCAAGGGGAGTATACTGAGTGAAGAAATGATGATGATCATATGTTTGGAACAAGAGCGGGAAACCTGATTTTAAGAAATTGTATTAAATTAAATTAATTTGGTTTGATTTGTAATAATTTGGGAAATTAATAAAAAGAATTTGAAAAAAGTGTCACATACCTTGCTGTACTTTTAATTGTGGAAGTCAATCACAGCATAAAATATGGTTCCTTATAAAATCATATTCATGCTAGCTAGCCATTAAAAGTAAGTGGTTTACTGCAATTCTGCAAAGCTGAGCAAACAAATAATGATATCTATGAACATTTCAGGCAGGATGGAATTTTCTATTCTCTTATTATGGCACACAATTTTCTTTCCTACATGTGAAATGCTCTGTGTGCTAGTACATTATAATAATAACATTCGGCTGCAAAATGTGACACTCCCATCTCCTACATGCGGCAGATGCAATTAACATACTTTCTAATAATACGCCTTTCTCTCATAAATCTACCTGCTGCAAAGATTGTAACAGGATTTTAACTCAGTTTTACTTTCTCTTTCTGTTGAAAAAATGTATCAATGGATAACTCCCAAGAGTCCTCAAATCCTCTGAGAATCTCTCTAGTCTTCAAGGTATCAATTAACTAGGGTCCCTCAATGCGTTAACCACAATTTTCTTGATTTAGTTTTTCTGAGACACAAATCATTTGCCCGGGGAGGACGGGACACACACACACCAAACCCCACCCTGCTGCCTCCCAGCTCATAACATAAATTAGCTCACCAACTGCTTTTGAAAGCAGAGGGGAAAAAATCATTCTAACTTCATCATTCTGATTATAGAGGAGGGAATAAAATCTCCTATGACCACAGATGATTCAAGGCTTCAGGGATTTCTTTTTACAGCCATGTAAGAGAAAATGCATACACGCAAGTCAGGAATAAAATGTAAAGCTGACTCACAATAACTGCCTCAAATTATTAATCCCTTAACCCCTTTTTGGTATAATATCTTTGGCAGACTCAGCCTTTCCAGGTTTAACTTGGAGTGTGTACCAAACATTCTGTAAAGCCCCAGTATTTGTTTTAAGAACAGTACTGCAATGGGTGGAACCACACATTTATCACCACACAACAAATGCTTGGTGCAAAATGCCTGCAGCTTCCTTCTTTAGACAACAGTCATAACGGAACAAGGAAACAGTGCTTTGACTGAGGGTACTGCCTTGAGACTTGAATCATCTGACATCTGGTGCCACATGTGAGGCAAACTATGGGCACATGTAGAACATTGATACCATAGCGAACAGAGTCCGTCATCATGTGGTACAAATAAATTACTGGTACTATATATGATGGCGGGTGGCGCTGTGGCCAATCGGAAGGTTGGTGGTTCAAATCTCCATGATTGGGTGAGCTCCTGTTGCTCGGTCCCAGCTCCTGCCCACCTAGCCATTCGAAAGAACACCAAAAAGTGCAAGTAGATAAATAGGTACTGCTCTGGCGGGAAGGTAAACGGCGTTTCCATGCACTGCTCTGGTTTCGCCAGAAGTGGCTTAGTCATGCTGGCCACATGACCTGGAAAAACTGTCTGCGGACAAACGCCAGCTTCCTCGGCCAGTAAAGCAAGATGAGCGCCGCAACCCCAGAGTTGTTCACGACTGGACTTAACTGTCACGGGTCCTTTACCTTCTTTTTAAGATACTGATAGCTACTCTGTTTTTCATGAATTTGTCTAATCCTCTTTTAAAGCCATCTAGGTTAGTGGTTGTCACTAACATAGTTAAACTATGTGCTTTTATCTATCCTGAATCTTCCATATGCTAGCAAAGGTTTAGGTATGCGATCATTTGCGAGTCATTCGTGACTGGACTTAAGTGTCAGGGGTCCTTTACCTTTATATGATAACACAACCATGGAAAATCCATTATACGTGGGTCATTTCCAGTTGAGTGGGTGTAGATACTGTGCAGTCCAGCCCTAAGGAGTTGTAGAGTAATATGAAACAATGAAGATCTCTTTTGTGCCCTAAACAATAGTGGCTAGCTTTAGTTTAGCAAAAAGGAATTATTGCTGTGTCCTTGTGATTATTATGGAGCCAGGATGCTTTGTCCGTGCTGCTCTAAACATTTTTAAAAATATTTAGAGCAAATAGACTAGACTTCTAGAGAACAGATGGTTCAGGTGACACACTGTTGATAGGACTGACATTGTTTTCTGTTTTCTCTGTGTTAGTGGCTGGCTAAAAGACAGGTGACTGAAAAATAATAGGAGAAAAATGAATCACAACACAGCAAATTTGATCCTATGCTTGTCTCCCATGCCATAAAACTGTAGCAGGAATGTATATGCACACAGTTTTCCAAGACATTAGCACATCTTATCAAACAAAATGTTTGGTTTTTAAATTAGGAAATATTTAACACTGTGTTACATATTTATGAGTCTTTTTAAATGCATAAGGAAGGGCACAGGGCTGCTTGAAAGAAAGTACATCTAGCATGGCAGCCTGTAAGAAGGACAAGAGAGAACAACTCTGTGATTCTAAGACTGAAAACAACTTTTGCTACGAAGATGTGTATGGATTTATTTTTGTTGAGTTCCATGAACTGAGGCCTCTACAAGAAAACTGAATGCAGTTTTCTTATAGTCATCTCTAGGCACAAATGGGAATTTCTTCCCAACGCAAGAAGCTTCAGAGGAAGGTTTTCTTCTGGACAACAGCAAGGGAGGGATGGGTTAAATCAGGCATAGGCAAACTTGGCCCTCCAGATGTTTTGGGACTACAACTCCCATCATCCATAGCTAACAGGACCAGTGGTCAGGGATGATGGGAACTGTAGTCTGAAAACATCTGGAGGGCCAAGTTTGCCCATGCCGGGTTTAATTCTCTCTCCCTGCCAGCTTCAACCCCATCCATCCCAGGAGAGGTTATTTGCATCCCCCCCCCCAAGCATATGTTGTATTTAATGGCATCTTTAACTTGGCCTTCAGAAAAACCCTTTCCATGTTGAATCCTCAGCTGCAGTACTCTCGTGTGTTAAAGAATCTGGAGCACATTCTCCGTTTGTGCCAAGTGCTTTTCCTGTGGCTGTTCACTGCAAAGGAGGATTAACATTGATGGGCAGCTTGTGTTGGCATTTCAGATTTTCTCACTGCAGAACGTCTGAATGTAACATTTCTCCCTCGGAACGTATTTTTAAAACTGCTGCCTTTGTTGAAGATCACCTGAGACCTCAACAAGGTGCAGAACATGTTCTGTTTTTCAAAATGAGATGTGGGCTTCAGAATCATTTAGGCACTTATCTCGAGACTGAGTGTACTTCAGTTCCCACATCTGCAAAACAGGAATTATCTTGCAGAAGTGTTCTGAGGCTTACGTATTTAATGGATTAATTAGCGTTAAAGTGATTTTTTTCTATGCACCTTTGAAGTGTTGTGGGTTATCCTTAGTCGTTTGAGCACTACTACTAACAAGGTATTTCATCATCATCATCATCATCTTCATCATCCTGGAACCAAGCTTTGGTGGCACTTACTGTTTGCACTGTCATCTTCATCACCATCTGTAAAATGGATGAATGTGGGGAGGGAATTCATCATCTCACAAAGCAATTGAGTTATGGATCAGAATACTGAACAGCAAAACAGGCATCATACATTATCTCTCAAAAATGCCGTGAAACTTATCCATTGATTAATTAGCGTGTAGGTATTTTTCACTCTCTACCTTTAAAGTGCTGTTAAGAACAGTGGTAGATTATGCTGTGCAGTTATGCAAGCTCTTCTGCCAGCAGAAACCAAAGTTTTTTTTATCCTGAAAGCAGACTCTAAACATAATAAAAGTTGTAATAATAATAATTATTATTATCTTCATCATATCCATTCCCAAAAATATTTATGAAGAGCTATAAATGCTTTAAACACACACACACACACACACACACACACACACACCATGTCATACAGAGTGCTAGAACTGAATGGCAAGTCTCTCGCATTTTTTAATTATGAATACTGTTGAGATGACACTTAGCAATATTCTTTAGTTGAAATAGTCAGTGCTGGAAGGTTAATTATATGTTTCGGTTGAGAGTGATAGCTATTAAGTTATATGAAACATCCTCATGGACTCTCTCTGTGTGTATGCTTGTAAAGCATAAAGAAGTTTTGCGCAGAGCTTGGAATTAGATGTTTGCTAAAACTCTATGCAGTTTCACTGCACTTGAACTGCATTGTTTTTAACAGAATACTAAGGTGGTGTTATGAATATGCAATATTTCTGAAAGCTACTGGCATAGGGAATTGAAAACAAATTTGTTGAATCCCATTAGCTAACCAGACAGGTATTAAAGAATTTGTAGTCAATAGTAACTTTGCTGCTGCTTTTAATGGAGCCAGTCTTTCATTCCAACATGATATTATCACAATTAAATTTTCAGTAAATTGCAGATTGGTTCACATTTATACATGGGCCATTAATCCATGATCCTATATTGTGTGATGAAACCTCCATCTTTCTCTATTTAGACACAGAATTCACTCAATCTCATATATGGGAGAGAATTGCCATGTCTCTTATTAAACCATCTACACTCAACATCACCACCTTTTCATGAAAAGGTATATATGTCCCTGTAACACTGAGAATCAATTCACTCATTACTCTCTAGTTACTTTTGCAAGGCTGATTCTCATTAGACTTAATGAACTTTTTTTGCAGACTCCAACACAAATCAGGAAATAATAAACTCCTAAAGATTGTAATCCTCAACACTTATGCTCCTGAAAACAGTTTTTTATCTAGCCAATTCTTCACTTTGAAAAGTGAATAAGCCAGTTCTCATCTCTCCCAGATTTACAGGGCTCATAATTTTTTAGCAACAGTGAACCCCCCCGCAAAGACTCCTGTTTTTCCTCAGATACTTAAATCTTCTGTTCTTTTCATTCTACTATAACACCGGGAGAAACATGTGCTTACACCAGGCAGCTGCAGCTGGCTAGAAACCCCTTCAGAAATAAGCTGTGGAAAAATTATATAAACATCATCAAATATTTATCTCTCAGGAAAATATCAAGTGGAGTTTTATTGCATGACATGCACTGTATATATATTACATGAAAATTATGATTAGGATTTCTTTTGCATAAATTCAACCTGCAGCTATTCTTAGAGAACTGGTGAAAATTAGTTACTACATTCTGGTAATTTATTTATGTTTGGGTTTTTGTTTTTTGCCAGTGATATACAATAAACTGATCTGATAACGGAAGGCAGATGTTTCGCTCAACTGGAGGGAGAACTGTCCATTAGAGCTCTGATGTCAACATAGCGTCCTTCCCTTTCTGACTCTGCATAACCCAGATGGAGAAAAAAACAACAGGGAATTGAGAATGGACTACTTATAAACCCTCAGTAACAGCTTGCTGCTTCTACTTCCTCACGCAGAATATAGTTAAACTATGGAACTCACTCCCACAGGATGAGCCAGTAATAGCCACCAACATGGGTGGTTTCAAAAGAAAATTAAACAAATTAATGGAGGACAAGCAGCTATCAATGGCAGCTGCAATGGCTACGTTCTGCCTCCACTGTATTTCTTTGAATGCCAGTTAATGGGACTTGCGTGTGGGCAGAATGCTGTTGTGTTTGTGTCCTTCTGGCAGGCTGTTTTCAGAAAGGGACGCTGGACTAGACGGGCCACTGCCCATCTTACATTCTCTTCTTACATTCCTATATTCCTTCAAGCTCTTCTTACATTCCTATATTCCTTCAAGTGCTTGAGAGCTGTGGACTCTGGAATGTACAGCATCTTCTGGGGATCTGCTAACATAGACATAAGCCTTTGGCAAGAACAGCATGGCAAAGGCATGGCAAAAAATTCCAAGAAGGCCCATGCTGGCTTTTAGCTCTCCAGATACTTATCTTCCACCTATACTATGAAAACATATCCCAGTATTTTCAGAGATGCTTTCTGTGTTGTGCTGAAATGTATTGATGCAGATCAGAAGAGCTACTTTCTCTATTGTGGATGATATTCTATTCTCTGGACAGCAACCTACAAATCAGAATTGTATTTTGCTGCACCAACAGAAGGAAAGACAACTTCTTAAAAGCACATAATTTGGGAGTAAAAGTTTCACAGATATAAAGCCCGTAAGCTCAAATATAATCAAGTCATTACACACAAAATCCCAAAGAAAAATATAATACATTGAGTCCAAGAAATTAATAAGCATGACTAGATGTGGTCCATTCATTTCACTGGGTCTACTGTGAGTAGATCTTACTGGATACAATCCAATGACATTAACACCTGTTCTAATTCCTATTTCTTGAACATATTTCCCTTATGAATAAAACTCTCTTTACTAATGCAGGTGTAGCTCCAAGACAGCCTCCCATGAGGGCCAACCTGGGCATTAGGACTAGATGCCTCATTAACCAATCCACCACCCTTGGGGCTTCATGGTGTACTAGAATGCAGAAAGGCTCCCCAGCTCTCAAACTCCTTTACATGTGCAGTGGGTGCCAGTTCTGCGATGTTTACAAGCATAGCTTTACCCAAGCTTTGGGGAATTCTGATTGACTGTCTACCACTCTGTCTGGTAATTTTATTTGATTGATTTGATGCTATTAATTATTATTATTATTATTATTATTATTATTATTATTATTATTATTATTATTATTTAATGTACTGTTCTTTCCTATTCTGCAACCTGCCCTGGGATCATTTGTGGTCTAAACCACTGAGCCTCTTGGGCTTGCCGATCGGCAGGTTGGCGGTTTGAATCCCCGCGATGGGGTGAGCTCCCGTTGCTCGGTCCCTGCTCCTGCCAACCTAGCAAGTAGATAAATAGGTACCGCTCCAGCGGGAAGGTAAAAAGCGTTTCCATGCGCTGCTCTGGTTTCAGTGTTCTGCTACGCCAGAAGCGGTTTAGTCATGCTGGCCACATGACCTGGAAAAACTGTCTGCAGATAAACGCCGGTTCCCTTGGTCAGTAAAGCGAGATGAGCTTTACTTCTGCAATTGGACTTAACTCTTCTGTGATTGGACTTAACTGTCAGGGGTCCTTTACCTTTTTCATGTGTAATAAATGTAATTATTATAAATAATATATAAAATAGCTTGGGGTATGGATAAGGCATGGAAGCAGCACACTTTTTTTTTTTTTAAAAAAAGGAGCAACTAAATAACATGACAAAACACCAGTGTGGAATGAAGTAGAATGGCCTTTAACTCTCTGTGGCCTTTTAAAAGAGGGTGGGATTTTTAAAAATGTATTTCTATTTCCTCTTGGTTTTAATGGATCCTGTGTGGGGTTCATTGTCTGCTTGTTTGGTTGTAAGCTGCTTTGGGTTGCCCAGGGCAAGATAAAGTGATTAACAAATTTAATAAATGAGAATGATGATGAGAATGATGATGATAATCATCTGCAGTATGGCTCAGCTGAGAAACTAAGATTAGAAACAGTCTGAAATCTGAGTTTTAATGCAAGTATCTTACAGAAATCCATCTCAAAACTCCGAGCAGCATAATGCATTTCTTCAAAAGAGGAGCAAGGGTGCAATACAAAATCACTATGTTCTCCTTATGCTGTTTCATTATAGTGTTGTTGTTTTTTTAAAAAAAGAGACTGTCAGAATCATGACTTTTAATTACTTCATTTTATTGATATTTATTGTGAAGGCATAAGCTGTTTCAGAGATGTGCTAATGTCTGCCTTCATCCTGATAGAGCCTGAAATATGCCTTGTCACCTTCTATAGCCTCTGGGCATTCTTGCAGATCTTCCTGTTGCTTTGCTACAATTTGCTAGTGCTATGCTATGAAGGCAACAGAGACAAAGATACAGAAAGAGGTGGAGGAGCAATCATTTAATGTTTTTTGGTGTTTCTTTTGTTTGTAAATGTATCAATAGGTTTCTTCCCTGCTCACATTGTTACCTAAGGCTGTATTACCCAGGGTTGGGAACATGAGACTCTAAGTCCTATGACTGCCAGCCAGCATTGCCAATGGTCAAGGATGATGGGAGGTGGAGTCTAATAATGTCTGGAGGACCACTGGTTCCCTACTGCTGCTACATACATATGATTAGATTTGAAATGGGGCAGTTTAAAGCTCTGCACTACTGACTTATTACCTTGAATACATCTATTACCATAGTGTTGCCTTACACAATTATGTGTGGGTGTCAGTAATCTGACACAATTCTTCTTTAAGTGCTACATTTTCTGAAAGGACAATGCACCTGAAGACCAAGGGTCTGAAATGAGTGCTTGGAAGGTTGCGTGTCAGAGCCAAACTAGATGTGCACTTACATATGTCAGTAACATAGCACAAAATGGAACCAATTCTCACTGTGAAGGCAATGCATATCTGGGAAGGGAAAGCTTTCCCACATGATGCTAGTGAGGACTCCACTCTCCCCGGCACCAAAGTCTCTTAGCTGTGCATAGGGGAGGGGTGATGGCAATGTCTAATAACATGCTAAGAGTTTCAAGCTGGAATGAACTGGAATAAACTGGAATTGGGGCTGCAGCCTTCAGAGGGCTGTACCCCCAAAGAGTTGCTCTATGGATATTTTAAAAAATATAGATAGATAGCCTAAGTTTTCCATTTAGGGCTTCTCTTCCACAAAGTAAGGAAGGATAAGAATTCCCTGAGCTGCCTTAATGCAATATGAGAATTCAGGGACAACCATCATTCTCCTCTCCCTAATTTCCAGAGGGGTAGTTGTGTTGTCTCTTGAAGCAAAACCAACAAAGAATCTTGTAATAACTTTTTTGATTGTTAAGGTGCCACAGAACCCTTTGTTCTTTTTTCTGCTTTATTCAAGATGTCACTGGCTGTTCAGTCCTTAACTTCAAACATCCCAAATGCAAAGCAATGGCTCGCATGTCAAATCCACTAAGGGCAACCATTTGACCTTGGCACAGTACATGTTGTCAGAAACATAACTGTCCAAATAAATGATTATTTATTTAGACAATGATGTTCCTGAGAACATGTACTGTGCCAAGGTCAATTGGCTGTCATTAGTGGGCTTGACATGTGAGCCAATGTTTTATGCTTTGAATGCTTGAAGTTAAGGACAGAAGAAAGGAGTAACACCCGTACTGGAGGCAAAGGAATTTGAGCCATGAGATTTCACCAGTGGTAAGGAAATAGGGGTGACAATATGTCCCACAACCATGAATATAAACCTGAGGGGCTCGCCCAAACTTCTGCTTGCCTCACCACTTTCCCCTGGCTAGAGCCGCTATTTACCACTGAATCAGAGCAAATGTCAATCGGGTTTTCTGTGGGTTGACATTTGCTCCAACTGAGCGGTAAAGAGTGGGATTAACCAGGGAAAGCTGTGGGGGCAAACAGAAAACCAATTGGACTTGACCCTGGAAAACATCTCGAGCCTATGATTTCTAAGCCCAGGGCGAAGCAGAAGTGTGAACAAGCCCTTAGATAGCTTTTATAAATTCATGTTTTGGTGGGATTTGCCTCAATGGGAGAATGCACAAGAGTAATACATCTCTAATTGTTCTAATTGATGGCATGGTCAAGGCCCCATCTAAGGCTGCAGCAATGATAGATTTGTTTGGATGCCTTTGAAGCATAAAGTGGTGGTGTGACTATTGTGTTTTCATTGAGCCTGTGGCTTTGGTGTTGCATTTGCTTCTTTCATCCAGAGCTGGTGCTTTACCATTTTTAGCACCTTAGTCTTCCCAACTTTATCTGTAACCTTACAGCACTTTTGTCTCATCAGTGACAGACTAATAGGACTTCCCTGTTTTGCAAGGTCATCTTAGGCTTGCCACAGTTTGGTTGCTGAATAGGGCTTCTCTTTCATTAAAGGGCACGTCAGAATATTAGGCATATCCAACATTGCCAAAAGGGAGGTGAAGAACCAGGCTGGCTTCATCTAGGATGGTTTATGAGGCAGATGCTTTCTCACTGTTCTCCAACAAACACATCCAAAATACGTCATTTACCACAAACCTAGAGGCAGCTGCTATTAGATGCCCATTCTTGGTACAGAAACTGTTGATGCACAATGAAGTATTGAGGCAACTGCAGTGTTATAGAACTATGCATATTCCTTTCTTCAGCTGGCTGCTTAAAATGTTGCTCAGGGCTTGTTTTATACTGCACAGCAGGGCTCCCAAAAGAAAGCATCAGCTCCTTGAGTTGTGCTTCTGCAAAGCACGAAAGCAATTATAACACAGTTTTAACATGCAATTAACCCTTACTCTCTGTGAGGCATCTGCCAAGCTTTTCAGGTAACTATAACTGCTCTTTTTAACACACTTTAGGGAGTTAAACTATAAATGTTTGTTTCTCTATGATGACAATACCCTGAATTAATTAGAATATTTCCTTTCTACCTTCTGCTGCTTCAGTCCAAACCACACTGACAGTATTAACATTTTCCAAGTGAAAGTAGCCCGGCAAATAACAAATTGCATCCTTTTCAGGTAATACAAGTCAAATTCTGTATAGTTCTTTGCTTAATGGGTTTATTCCTGAGAACAGAACCGTAAGTATTTGTTCCCATCTATCTAAAATAAATAAATAAGGCAAAAACACTTTCATAAGGTCACTGTGCTATTTGAAAAACAGCTAATTCAATCACACTGCCTGAGGTACAGCATTACCTCAGAATACATGTGGAGGATTAATTATTTGAAAGTGCCTTTTCCCCATCACAATAAAATAAATCTATGTACATGTGAAAAGCTAACATGAGAGCACAAAGGTGCCTTTGGAAGCATATTTGAATTAGAATGTGAGTTAGATGATGATGTATTGAAATAGTAGATAGTGAAGGATACTGCCCAGGCTTTGAGTTGGAACCGCTTATTAATTTGCAACCACATGCTTACCAGTTGGCCAATGATTTGTATTGGTACAAGAGGTTTTTTAAACTTTTTATACCTGACTGGGAGTTTAGGGTTAATAGTGGAGTAACCAAGTTTGCTGATTATACCAAACTATCTAGGGGTGCAAGGAACTCCAAAAAGATATCTCCAAACACTTCCTATTTGAACTATGGAACTCACTACCATAAGATGCATGGAATGCTGTCAATTTGGATGACATTAAAAGCAGATTAAACAAAGTCATGGAGGAAAAGGCTATGAATGGCTGCTAATCATGATGCATACATTATTATTTGTGATCATTATTTATATCTGACCTCTCAGGATGCAACTCCTTCCAAGGTGGAGACAAGTAATATGAGCACACTACACACACACACACACACAGAGAGAGAGAGAGAGAGAGAGAGAGAGAGAGAGAAATAGTAAGTAATCAGGATCCTGGGGGTAAATGACCCTGTGTTGCAGTCCAGCTTGAACAAGGACAAGCTGCTTCACTTTCATGGGATTCTTCTCACAGGACAGTTGATGATAATTGTTGGCCTAGGAGTGGGAGCTATTCAGATAAAGCAGGCTGTGGTGACTTCTTTGTCTGCCCTTCTCATTCCCAGAATCATTATATATTCCCACCAGTACTATTTTTCTAGAAAAAAGAGGTGCTGGCTGGAACTCACCTTGAACACAACCCTCATTCTCTTTGAATGGCCATGGCATCCACCTAAGAGGTGCCAGAACTGAGTTCTGGTGAGTTTTGGCTGGGGGAAAAGCCATGATTCCCACTAGTATCAGAGGCAGCAAACCTCTAAATACCACTTGCTGGGAACATGAGTTTGAAAATATTCTTGTATACCCTCTAAATCTCCCGATTTTCTAGGAACAGTCCTGAAATTATGAAAGTCATCCCGGCTTCCGATTTGATCTGATAATGTCTTTATGCCCCCCACCAGTACTGCCACAGAGCTCAGGGAAGAAGATGAGCCAGCACTTGTCCTGATAATACTTTGTTAGACCTAACAAAATATGATGCCTGAATTAAGCTTAAACATAAATTAAATGTCATGGAATAAAAAGGTAGCAGCCCACCTTAGAAACCTCCCATCTAGCAATACTTCTGTACTTGTAGGCACGAAATATTGTTTCATTTCATGAAACTGCAGAGAGAATGCATACTGTCTGAGGACGAAAAATAGAAATATAAACCTGAATCTTAATTATATTACAATCATTTGCTTATGAGGGATTATTATTAGTAAGTTTCATTAATTCACACACACACATAAAACACAAAACACAAACACACACACACATAGCACTGCTTGGTAATTGTGAAAACATCTTCCATTCTGCCTGAGGAGACAACTGCATGAAAGCACTATTCAGAATCACTATCTGAACAAGTTAAAAAAAATAACGAGGCAAACTCCCAAGAGATACTGCTGTATCTCTGAAGTAAAGATCAAAATCCTGAAGAGAAATTGTTCTGTGGCAGACAAAAAGTCATGAAATACATATCCATAAAGTCAGAGCTTTGCTAAGCAAATAACAAATAAAACAGGAAACTCTCTTTCCAAAAGTCTTAAATCATGCTGACAGTTACAATATGTGTGAAGCATCTGAAAAAATGAAGTATGGGGGGGGGGGGAGCTGTCTGCCTTCAAGACAAAAATGCAGTAGCTTGTATTTTCTTCAATATATTGATTCTATTTTACACAAAAATATACTCATGAAAAAATGATATTGCTCAGGTGAAAGAAGTGAACGCAGCTGCCTTTCTTAATTTAAATGTAGATATATTATGCGTTCCAAATCTCAGAATCAGTGTTCCTACATAGGTTTTCATAGTGAACATGAATGTTATAGTCAGGTCCGGATTAGGATCTTTAGAGGCCCTAAGCACTTATACAGTATATCTAATTCAAAACAATAAACAATAATAAACCATAAAATAAAATTTTCTTTTGCGTAAAGAAACAAAACCGACAGTAAAATGGGAAAGAATGTTTATTTTTGTATACTTCCACTTTACATTGGGGGGGATTCTCCTCCTTTTCTAATTGCAAAGCCTTTGATAAGATCCTCAAAACTAATCTTAGGTAACACTTCTGCTTCTATACTTAATAGAGATAAGGCATTCAGCCTGCCTTGCTGCATAGTTCTGTAGGGATTTTTAATATACTTCAACTGAGAAAATGAACATTCAGCTGAGCAATTTGTGACCATTAAAGTTAAAAATCTAAGCAATGGAAAATTTCTGTGGTGCTGCTCTTCCCTTGATGCCCAAAGCACATGCTTATTTTGCTTAATGGCTAATCCAGCCCTGGTTATAGTCCTATAAAATTCTAGCACAGGTTATCCTATTCTGCAATGTGGAGAAGGAAAGTACTATGGGGAACTGAATACTTACGCTGAGCAGTATAGCTGTATAATCTCAAACATATTCCAGAAGTCCTTTGTAGAGATAAATAACTCTTCACAGTATTTCAGCACAGGAGAACGCTCTGATTTTCTATATTTCTTTTTAAAGTCAGATCCTTAAATAGGAGCCCCTTGAGCATGCAGGACACAGCATGTATTGCAAATAAGTGTCTACTAGGAAGATGTTTGTCCTGGTATTCAGAGTTAGAGTCAGGGGTGAATCTCAGTGCAGATAGTGTTTCTTCTGTATATTTTGCATGTTGGAGGAGGAGACCAATACTAGCTACTTCATCAATGCTGTTGTCTAAAATCTGCCACATGAGCTAGCTGGAAAAGAGGGTGGGGTTGGCTTACTTCTAAGAGTCCAAATAGTTCTGCTGAGAAGGGAAGAAGTAGTGGACCAGAATTTGGATTTTTAAAAGATCTACACTGCAGAGGCTTAACCTGTACTTAGTTCTAAATCAGATATCCTTCTGGGCAGTGCCAGAATTATGGGGTCCCTTTATGAAATGTATAAAAACCCCAAACCAAATTTGCTACTGCATAACCTTCTAGGTACGATTTTAGTATCTAAAACCAGTGGCTAAGCAGACTGTTGCAAAAGATAAAAGGCCTGGACTAACTCTCTCCTTCACCCCCTGAAATCCAAGCACTGTTGTGATTGATTTAATTATAGGTTGAGCACGTGCTTATTAGTTGCCAGGGGTAAGCAGTTAAGCATGCAATGTTATTTATTATAATGTTACATCATGGCGAATAGACACAGGCCATTGTCTGAACAGAGAAATTCAGCTGAACTAATAGGAGGTCAGCGATGTAGAGAGGAAGAAAAATGATGGGAGGAGAAGGGTCTAAAGGAGAAACAGGCAGGCTGAGGCAAACCAAGAACAAAACCAGTGAGCCAAAGAGGCAGTGCCAAAGTGTAGCTTTGTCTGGGTAAAGAACTAGGATTGACCTTGCATAGCCAGGTTGGGAAAACCAACATGTCTAGGAGATGGGTGGATGGAGAGTGAGGCAAGATCTGTGCTAGGAGCACAAGACTACCCTTCTCTTCTTCTCCTTTGTGGCCACAAGTAACTCTCCACGAGTGAAACCAGTACACAGATCAGAAAGCTTGCAGTTTAATTCTAAAATTTTGGTGGATCCCAACAGACCTACAGTGGTGCCTCGCAAGACGAAAATAATTCGTTCCGCGAGTCTTTTCGTCTTGCGATGTTTTTCGTCTTGCGAAGCACGGTCCGTCGCAACTACGCCTCTTCAAGCGGCTTTAAGAAAAAAGCGCAAGACGTTTTCATCTTGCGAAGCAAGCCCATAGGGAAATTCGTCTAGCGAAGCAACGCAAAACCGAAAAACCCTTTCGTCTAGCGAGTTTTTCGTCTTGCGAGGCATTCGTCTTGCGGGGCACCACTGTACTAAATAAGTGGGTCAGTATGTTGTTTTCTTACAACTTTATTGTATGGCAAGTAATTATGGAGTGTGTGTTCAAATATATAATTAATTTTGTTTACATTGGTGAATAACTAATTTACAAGGCAGGGATTTTCTTTTTAATTCCTATGCAAAACCACAAATGTTTTAAGTGGTACACATAGCTGAAAACAAAAAAAAAAAATAATGTTTGGTACTAGCATCACCTTTAAAGTAGCCTAGTATCTAGGTCCAGAGAGGCCAATATAGTGCCTCCTGACTACAACTCCCCACCCCCATGACCATTGGCTATGCTGGCTGAGGCTGATGGGAGTTGTAGTCCCAAACATCAGTAGGACACACTACACTGACTATTTCCAATCTAGTTGCTTGAGATTTTTCCTGCTTTGGTTGAATAAAAAGTTGAGATTGGTTCCTCTCATTCTTATGCTTCATGAAAGGTAAAAACATATTTCATATCTAGGGGTTGGTTCACACAGCATATTTCTCATCTACGCTAGGTGTCTGCATTCTCTGCGTATGTACTATGTTGAGAAATGTAATATATTGAAATGTTAGCCACAGACAGACCAGTCCCTGTGACTGCAGTGGCAATCTGTTTTTGCAGTGGAGCCGTTTCTGTTCTCTCTACATGCTCACTTTCATCATTTAATTCTAGCCCATTGCCTTTCATTCCCTTGATATAGAAAGGGAGACATTTCTGATAAACACAGGATTTGTTTGTTTGTTCCTAGGAGTGCAGAATGATGCTTTCTTTTATTGAAGCTTGAAGCAGAAAGAGTCAATAGATTGCGGCTGATGTTTTATTCTTGGTGCAAAGTCCACTAACTTGTTCACCAAGTCTTCTCTCTTCACAGTTATATAGACCCATTAACATAGTATCTGATGCCACAAATACTTTAATGCATCCTTGCAAAATCCCCTTGAAGTAATGAAGTGCTTACACGGAGGCAGAGAAAACTAAATGACTTGTCCAAAATAATCAGGGAGGCTGTGAAACAGCTGTGTGTGAATTAAAGCTACTGCTAAGTCGAGCGCTTGTGTGGAATGCAAGGGCATGCTGAAAAATCCAGCCTTTAGCTCACACTAAACTTCAGCAATACCCCTTCCCCAGTGGTGTCCTGCTTTGTGTCATTGTCACCTGCAGTTGCTTTTCCCCCCCCTACAGCTTACAGCTCTGTCTTCCAATCAAATATTCACTTTTATGTTGGCAAATCACCTTGAGGTCATGACACCCCACCAAGAGAAACACATACCACAGAACCAGAAGTGGGGAACAGGTGAGAAGAGCCTGTGAAGCCTGAGCCTGTGTTTATTTCAAAGGTGGTGCTGTGGGTTAAAGCCTCAGCGCCTAGGACTTGCTGATCGTCAGGTCGGCGGTTCGAATCCCCGCGGCGGGGTGCGCTCCCATCGCTCTGTCCCAGCGCCTGCCAACCTAGCAGTTTGAAAGCACCCTTAAGTGCAAGTAGATAAATAGGGACCACTTACTAGCGGGAAGGTAAACGCCGTTCCGTGTGCTGCGCTGGCTCGCCAGATGCAGCTTGTCACGCTGGCCACGTGACCCGGAAGTGTCTCCGGACAGCGCTGGCTCCCGGCCTATAGAGTGAGATGAGCGCACAACCCTAGAGTCTGTCAAGACTGGCCCGTACGGGCAGGGGTACCTTTACCTTTTTAAGTCCAATTCACCTTAGGACTTAGTCCAGGGTGACAACATAATGGATCATGACCTCAACATCCCTCTGTCTGGGAGGAAAGAAATTGTCTCTGGTATCTTCCCTCATCAGTCCAAAAATTTTACCCTAGGATGTTAGGGTAAACGATAGGTAAAAAAAAAATGTTGACAAGAAGTTGTATCTTTCTTTGTAAAGAAAATTATCTTAATTGTGATGCGGTACCTCAGAGCTGGGGTGTATGGTGTGTTAGAAGAGGGTTAGTACTTCTGGTCAGGGACATGTTGTGCTCATTCTGGGGTAGCTTATCCACCTTAGGCCCTCATTCTTCTCTCAGCTCTCACCTGTGGCTCTTAGAAGCTGTCAGCATGTGATAGTGGCCACACCTCGGGAACAGCTTCAACAACATAAGCTCCATCTATATGAGAATGCTTATTGATGTATTTAGACTTAGCAGAAATAAATAAAGCAACTGATATATGGGAGAAATTGATTATCTTAGAAGGTGAAGTTTGCTGAGAGCTTTGTCAACTATTGGTAAATGAACTATGGAAATATGAGACTTGAAAGGATTTCATTTTTGCAGATGATTGCCTTATATTTTTTGTAAAGTTTCACTTATATAACAACAACAATAATGAAAATGAAAATGAAAATATTTGCCATCTGGATATGATGTTGATATTTAATTGGTATTTTAACTGTTGCTTATTATTGTGATGGTGATGTATTTATGGTCAGCCACCCTGTGCTGACAGAGATGGGATCAGAGCCATGCTAGACCTTTGAGACATCTTTGTTCTGACCATTCAAAGAGAGGATGTGACGAGAAATTTCTTCCCCAAAAAGAACGAAAGGGGAATTAGAACTCCATTTAAAAAAAAATAAAAATGGTAGAAGGTGAAGCAGGTTGTACTTATTTTTGGAACTTTACAAAGTGGCTGAGAGCTCTTTTTATTTTCTTTAAACATTTTAGAAAAATCCAATTGCACTCTAAGCAGCATGGGTCTCTTTGCTTACAAGATCCCATCCTTGCAGGGCTTCCTGGAAAGAACAAGTGAACATGCAACATTCAAATAAATGTATATAGATCTACAATTCCCCTTTCTTTTTCACTTCTGCTTCTGCATAGGCTGTGTGGTTTGGTAGTTTGATTTCTAGAATCTTCTCCTAATCCAAGTTCCCAGAGGATGAAATGATCAAATTTAATGTCAGAATGAAAGATAAATTAATGCTTTTGCATGCTATTTGGCTGTGAGACGCATGACAAGACTAGGATAAGGTGATTGATTTCCTTCAACTGAAACCAACACATTGAACTTCAAACTAATCCAGGAGTATAAACACAAAAGAAGAAAGAAATTAATCTGGGAATGTAGTATGAATTCCTCCAAATAATTCTAGGTGGAACAGGAAAGGTCTAAGGGGTCATCATTGGGGGAATGTCAGCGAGAGTGAGCCATGGGAGAAGAGAGAGTGAAAATGTGAGCAATGGTGGATTGGTAATAGGAGTGAGTGATCTGGGGGCAAACCCTATATATTCTACCAGCACTAGTTGCATTAACCTTGAATAGCACTAGGATGAGATGTAGAAATGATGAAAGAAACAGTACTTCTGTGGAACACTACTGCTTAAAGTTGTGGGGGGAACCACTGCCTTAACTGAGCAGGTGCTGGCAGCAGTAGATCCCTAGGCTTGTCGGCCTTCTCCCTCATGCTACCCAGGCCAACTCTTGATTACAAGTGGCAATGGTGGATCCGCAGGCCAGACAGCGCTTGCTTCTGGTCACCTTCTTCTCCCCTGCACTGCTCTTCCTCCCACAAGCCTCTCCCTTAACTGGGCTGGCAGCAGCAGGAGTGGATCCCAAGGCTGGCCAGTGAGGAGGAAGGCAGACTGTAGTAATGCCAGCAGACCTGGATATCTGGATTCCAGAGGAAGAAACACTGAAGGCTGGCAAGTAGAGGAAGCAGCAGAGCTGGTGGGGATGTTGTAGCTCATGGGTAGGCAAACTAAGGCCTGGGGGCCGGATCCGGCCCAATCACCTTCTAAATCCAGCCCACAGATGGTCCGGGAATCAGCATGTTTTTACTTGAGTAGAATGCGCCCTTTTATTTAAAATGCATCTCTGGGTTATTTGTGGGGCCTGCCTGGTGTTTTTACATGAGTAGAATGTGTGCTTTTATTTAAAATGCATCTCTTGGTTATTTGTGGGGCATAGGAGTTCGTTCATTTTTTTTCTTTCAAAATATAGTCTGGCCCACCACATGGTCTGAGGGACAGTGGACCAGCCCCCTGCTGAAAAAGTTTGCTGACCCCTGTTGTAGCCTGTTCTGACTGTCCCTCCACAGTCCATCCACCATCTCTAGTCACACTGTGGTTCATAGTGCCATCTGTCTGTGGCCATGCAAATCACAGCATCAAGACATTTAATGCCAACATTTTATATATATATATATATATATATATATATATATATATATATGCAGGTTTTGGTGTCTTCGGGTGTCTTCCCGTGTAAGAGTTGGGGTGTCTAGGCGACGTTTCGACGAGGTCTCACTCGTCATCTCGAAACGTCGCCTAGACACCCCAACTCTTACACGGGAAGACACCCGAAGACACCAAAACCTGCATTCCTGTACCCGTGAAAATCTACGAAAGCATATATATATATATATATACACACACACACACACACACACACACACACAGTGGTGCCTCGCAAGATGAAAAGAATTCGTTCCACGAGTCTTTTCGTCTTGCGATGTTTTTCATCTTGCGAAGCACGGTCCGTCGCAACTGCGCCTCTTCAAGTGGCTTTTTAAAAAAAGCGCAAGACGTTTTTGTCTTGCGAAGCAAGCCCATAGGGAAATTCGTCTAGCGAAGCAACGCAAAAACGGAAAACCCTTTCGTCTAGCAAGTTTTTTGTCTTGTGAGGCATTCGTCTTGGGGGGCACCAGTGTGTGTGTGTGTGTGTGTGTGTGTGTGTGTGTGTGTGTATATATATGCAGGTTTTGGTGTCTTCGGGTGTCTTCCCGTGTAAGAGTTGGGGTGTCTAGGCGACGTTTCGACGAGGTCTCACTCGTCATCTTCAGGCTGGTGCTTTCGGCTTCTTGTTACTGGAACAGAGCAGGATCTCAGTGTTTGAGTTCCTATAAATACTGTTGAGGGGGTGTGGTGTATAGCCTCCAACGTTCTGGGCAGAGAGGAAGTTTCCAGGTTAGTGTGCCTTTTCTTCTTTTGTTCATTAAAGATGACGAGTGAGACCTCGTCGAAACGTCGCCTAGACACCCCAACTCTTACACGGGAAGACACCCGAAGACACCAAAACCTGCATTCCAATGAACAAAAGAAGAAAAGGCACACTAACCTGGAAACTTCCTCTCTGCCCAGAACGTTGGAGGCTATACACCACACCCCCTCAACAGTATTTATAGGAACTCAAACACTGAGATCCTGCTCTGTTCCAGTAACAAGAAGCCGAAAGCACCAGCCTGAAGATGACGAGTGAGACCTCGTCGAAACGTCGCCTAGACACCCCAACTCTTACACGGGAAGACACCCGAAGACACCAAAACCTGCATTCCTGTACCCATGAAAATCTACGAAAGCAAATATCTCACCTCTACGGGGAGGAAACCTTCCAGCTGACAAGAACCTACGAGAAACTAGAAATCCGAAGAGCCACCATCTTATGTGATCTCTTGTTCCTACGCAACTGCCGAGACAACAACTTAATTCCCACATGCTTCCAACTTAAATTCCACTCTAAAACCCCAGCTACCGAAAGGATCCTGAAACGAACTGAACTATCCCTAATCAGAAACGAACTACATAAGAAAAGATACCTACTAAACCAAACCAACAAAGATCTGCTCACTCTTCACCTCAAACTCTGTAACAAAATCCACCCTGCACTCTGGGACAAATGCAAACAACTAGCCGTTTGGAGAGCTGAAACTGAGTCCTCACGTAAGACGGACACACACACCAACAAACTCCACAAACTAGAGAAACGCCAGAAGCCCAGCCACCCTCCACAACAACCCATGAAACAAACAGTACATAACATATCAGACAGGATCCTCACCTCAACCGAAACCAAAGTACTCTCCAAAGGTTTCAACTTTGCAGTCGCCCCGAGACGCATCCCCACGGAAAACATCATATGCGGAGTCGAAGCTAGCCTAACCAAAATCAACCCAGATGAAGCCAATAAAATCAGACTTGAAGTCACCAACATCCTCTGCTCCAGCAAACCACCCAGAAGCAATTTAAACAAAGAAGAACAGAAAGCACTCACCAACCTGAGGAAAGACAACAACATAATCATTCTCCCAGCAGACAAAGGTAATGCTACTGTTGTGATGAACACATCGGACTACCAAGCAAAACTATCAAATCTACTCCAAGACCCTACCTACCAACCTATAAAAACAGATCCCACCACCTATCTGGAAAAAACCACCAAATCCAAAATAAAAGCCTCTCCTATCAGTGAAGAAATCCAGCTAAGAATCATCCCCAGAGAAAAATCATCCAGATGCCCCAAACTCTACGGTCTCCCCAAGATACACAAAGAAGGAACACCACTCAGACCAATAGTCAGCTCCATAGGCTCACCTCTACAAAATCTCGCTAAATTTCTCGCTAAGCAACTTCAGCCCTATGCAGAATCTATCGCTTCACACGTTACAAACTCCTTCCAGTTCATAGAAACAATAAAGAAGCAAAACCTACATCCCGATGACCTACTTGTGAGCTTCGATGTTGTATCTCTCTTCACACAAGTGCCCATTAATGAAGCCTTGACAGCCATTCAAAACAAATACAATCCCCCCGAATACATCCTGGACCTGACCAACCACTGCCTAACCAACACGTACTTCATCCACAATGGACAAAGATACAAACAGATAGAAGGAGCACCTATGGGATCACCCCTCTCACTGGTCATCGCAAATCTGTACATGGAACACTTTGAAACCAATGCTTTAGACAAGTCAGAACACAAACCCAAACTTTGGCTCAGATATGTTGACGACACCTTTGTAATTTGGCCACACGGGAAGGAAAAACTAGATAGCTTCCTCACACATCTCAACAGCCTACACCCCAAAATACAATTCACTATGGAAATAGAAGCCAATAACCAACTTCCCTTCCTTGACGTCCTAATCTACAAAAAACCTGATGGCTCCCTAGGACACACTATCTACCGGAAAAAAACACACACCAACCGCTACTTACATGCACAATCACACCACCACCCTGCACAAATAAACTCCGTAGCCAAGACTCTCATCTCCAGAACCAAACGCCTGGCTGACAAAGACCACTTGACAACTGAGTTACAGAATCTCTCAAATGTGTTAATCGCCAACGGATACCAGCAAAACAGGGTTACGAAGCTAATCCAAAAAGAAACACCCCCCAAAAACCAAGACACAGAAGAAAACAATGGCATGGCCCTCCTTCCTTATATCAAGGGCACTACAGATAAAATTAGCAAAATCCTCCATAAACACAATATCAAAACAGCCTTTTGCACCAACCAAAAAATAGCCAATATCCTCAGAAACCCCAAAGATAAAATCCAATTAGAAAACCAAGGGGTCTATGAAATACCCTGCAAAGTCTGCCCAGCCACGTACATTGGACAAACAAACAGACGAATAAATGCACGTATCGCAGAACACAAGAATGCCGTCAAAAAAGAAGAAAAAACTTCCTCTCTTTACCAACACATGAAAGAAACAGGACACGAAATTAATTTTGCAGATTCCAAATTGCTCTTTAACATGGAACATCACCACAAGAGAATAATCATGGAAGCCATCGAGATAGAGAAACACCCTCACAACATGAACAAGCGTGACGACACGTCCCGCCTGCAAGACATCTGGAAATTAGCCCTCCCCACAAAAACCGACACCAGAACCAGAGGCACACAGAACGCCATCTCCAATCAACCACACCAGACCCAAACCCAGACCCTCTCCACAGATAAATTACAGACACCATCCAGTAGCCAAACCATAGTGGCACCTCCGGATGCTGCACCCCCCTGCAATCCCTACACAGATCTGGCTGACACAGGGCACAAAACCACAGCTCGCCCCTATACACGAAGCCAAGCCAGAGCACAACTAAGTGCAGTACAGCCATCTTCTCAGAAAAAACTCTTCACAAGCTCAAGAGGTCAAGACACGAAAGCTTTAGCAACTAATCCACACCTAATGACCCTCCTAAGTGGTACTCAGAATATCACTCAAGAAATCACTCAAGATATCCCTCAAGTAATTAATGAACAAAAGAAGAAAAGGCACACTAACCTGGAAACTTCCTCTCTGCCCAGAACGTTGGAGGCTATACACCACACCCCCTCAACAGTATTTATAGGAACTCAAACACTGAGATCCTGCTCTGTTCCAGTAACAAGAAGCCGAAAGCACCAGCCTGAAGATGACGAGTGAGACCTCGTCGAAACGTCGCCTAGACACCCCAACTCTTACACGGGAAGACACCCGAAGACACCAAAACCTGCATATATATATATATATATATATATATATATATATATATATATATATATATAATAAACAATATATTGGGTGGTCAATTCTGCAGAGTGTCTATTTTTCACAACTGGGTAGCTCAGGCTTTGGGGTTTGTCATTTTCTAAGGGTTTCTAAGGGTTACAGAAACATATACATAAAGGGAAAAAGTTATTTTAATAAACTGCATCTTGGATTATCTGCTCCTAATTGCAAACCATGCAGATCACACAGTACCATGAAATGTGAGAGTATGTATAGAGTAAAATAGAGGATAGTACTGTATTGTTAAATCTGTTTTCTTCTTCCATTAAATGTTAAGGTTGAAAAGCCTAAACAGAAGGACATTGGTTGCAGCAGTATGATCTTCCACCATAGCCTGATAAAAAGACCCAATATTGCATCTGTTGGCTGTGATTTATTTATTTTTAAGTGCACTACTTAAAGAGTACAAGCATAACTTTAACTTTTTAGTTGTCCTACAGAAGTCTAACAAAGCTTGGCTTGTAATCCATGGAGCCACCTAAAAAGATGAAAGGCATTACCCTTGCAAAACACCTTCATTGCAAAGCTTCTGAAGCCAAAATATGTATTAAAATCAGTCATTTGGACAAGTGACTGACAGTTGATAAAATTAGCTGTAATAGCATTTTTAGGCTGTGTTAAATTGATTTTGAAAAACTGCTTAAAAAGAGAAATGTGTAAAGCGTAGTGAGAACTCCCTTGTGAATTGCTCTGAATTTCTGGAAGGGAGAGTGGAAATTTATCCTTAAAAAGCTAATTCATTTTACAAATCTGATAATTTCTCAACTGCTTTGTTGGATTGTGTTGGTTTTGATAAACCAGTGCTTGCTTTCCTTGTCAATCTAACTTAGCCTCAAACAACAATGTTCTACCTTGCTTGGTTTATGGGTATTCTTATACAACTTGGGATGTTTATTGTTACCACAGTTTAAGAAAGAATATTGGCAGGCTGGAGTGTGTGCAGAGCAGGGAAGCCGGATGGTGAGGGGGCTGGAAACAAAGCCTTGTGAAGAACAGTTGAGAGATTTGGGTATGTTTGGCCTGGTGAGGAGACTGAGAGGAAATATGATAGTCATCTTCAAATATCTAAAGTGCTGTCACACGGAGGATTGTTGTTGTTTAGTCGTTTAGTCGTGTCCGACTCTTTGTGACCCCATGGACCAGAGCACGCCAGGCACTCCTGTCTTCCACTGCCTCCCGCAGTTTGGTCAAACTCATGTTCGTAGCTTCGAGAACACTGTCCAACCATCTCGTCCTCTGTCGTCCCCTTCTCCTTGTGCCCTCCATCTTTCCCAACATCAGGGTCTTTTCCAGGGAGTCTTCTCTTCTCATGAGTTGGCCAAAGTATTGGAGCCTCAGCTTCACGATCTGTCCTTCCAGTGAGCACTCAGGGCTGATTTCCTTAATCAAGCTTATTTTCTCCTGCTCCAAAGGATAGGACCTGAACCAATGGCCTATGTTACAAGAAAAGAGATTTCAACTACACATTTGGAAGAACTTTCTGACCATAAAAGCTATTCAACAGTGGAACAGAGGTGGTAGACTCTCATTCCTTGGAAATTTTCAAGCAGAGGTTGGATAGCCATCTGTCATATATGATCTTGTTGAGAATCCTGCATTGAGAGGTTTGGACTAGATGACCCTTGGGGCACCTTCCAAGTCTACAATTCTATGGTTCTATGATTTATGAAATTTAAGCAGTTCAAAGGCAAGTAAGAATACATTATGGTCACTTAGCAGCTCTTCTACATGTTTTTAAAAATAACCACAGATAAAAGAGTTTAATGAAACTTCAGAAATTGTCTGATGAATGGAAGAGGCAGACCAAACCATTTTAGGAAGAAAGGGCATATGGGTAAAACAAGCAAGCAAGCAAACAAACAAACAAACAAACAAACAAACCACAAGTGACTTCATATAGTCAGCTAGTCATTAGCTTTAAGTATAATTATTAAGAGTGAAAATTCCAATTCATGGATGTTCTTTGTCAAGTAAGTTTCCCCCCTTCTTCTTCTTCAGAAGAAAACCCTACAGTAACAACAACAACAACAACAACAACAACAACAACAACAACTATTATTATTATTATTATTATTATTATTATTATTATTATTATTTCCCCAGCCACTCTGGGCGGCTTCCAATCAAGCATTAAAAACAATACAGCATTAAATATTAAAAACTTCCCTAAACAGTAGACTGGTATCATGTAAGGATCATATGATTCATCTTCATAATCTAGTATCTCATTAAATAGAGGATGTAGAAGAATTAATATGGTGTCAAATCCTCTCTTTTTTCAAGATCAATGGAAACAAAGGGAAGCATTGACAAGCTTCTTTCTCATTCATTGGCACTTTTCTTTCCTATGTGCAGAAAGCTTGTCATCAAAATTTCTACCGACACAAGTATACTCAAGGTCAATCACTAAATTTGTTTGGATGGCCACTTATGTATTCTTCATGCCCATGAAAACAAGTCGGAAGGCAAAGAATAAGAATAATTATCTGAAATAAGCATACAACAGCCACATGTGAGGATTAAATATGAGGATACATTTCTGCAATAACGGATAACAATTATTTTATTTTAATTCTTGTTTTTATTGTATTAGTTGTTTTATGTAATTTTATATTGTAAGCTGTCTTGGGCTCCTGCCTGGAGGAAGGGCGGGCATAAAAATGTTAAATAAATAAATATAGTATATGACTGATCCATGATTATGGATTTTTGTATTTTCTAAACTATCTTTTCTTTCCAGTATTTTTTTATGAACCTGGATTTACCTCCAACTGTTAAATATGAAAAGTGGAAGCTCCCTATCCATGTCAGCAAATTACTGTACAATCTCTATGAGCATATGAGCATAGTGTTGCCAGAGAAACATAAATCATAGAATTGTAGAGTTGGAAGAGACCCCAAGGATCACCTAGTCCAGGTATCCCCAAACTCGGCCCACCAGCTGTTTTGGGACTACAATTCCCATCATCCCTCACCACTGGTTCTGTTAGCTAGGGATGATTTGTGGTCCCAAAACAGCCGGAGGGCTGAGTTTGGGGATGCCTGAGCTAGTCCAACTCCCTGCAATGCAGGAATTTTGGCCACAGCTATCTCTGGATGGGCTTGAACCACCAATCTTCTGCAACGAGATGCACTGACTCACTGTGTCACAATGATAGCATCACAGACACATGACCAAACCACGTATAGGATTCAGCAATAATAGTCACCACAGCAGACAGGAAATTATTTTTGGCAATTAGACTTGGAGAACGGTCTCTGACAAGAGGATGCAGTATTTTTGCCCTTTTAAAGAAAACCAAACATCAATATCTTCTGTACTGAGTCCGTAAAACCAGACCAGCGTCAGCTGGTGAATCAGCAGTCCTTCCTCTCTCCTTCCAGCTTCTACAATTGAAGGAAGAAGGGGTGCACCATTTTTACTCTCCTAACATTCATTCTCTTTGCTGTTGTTCTCCATCTTTCTTCCTCAAACCTCACCTTTTTCTTGGATTTGCCTTCTGTAGCAGGGTGAATTTGTGGTTTCAAAGAAGCTGCCTCCATCACTGACTCTTTTCTCCCCCAGCTTATGTCTCAGAAGAGAAAACAAAAGCTTTACACAGCAGGGCTGAGGAAACTCTGGTCATTTTGGTCAAGCTACACCACCTGCTTGGTCAAGCTACACCTGGCATCATATATGGCTAGGCTAAAGAGTGCTTTGCAAGATGCTTTGAAGCCTCAACCATCAACTGATTGTTGGGGCTTCAAAGCACAGGCCCAATGATTAGTTGGATCTCCCTAATGCAGCCGAGAAGGCTGGAGAAAGCAGCTTAAGATTTAAAGCTATTCTTTCAGTGATCTTAATTCAAGCCATTTTCTCTGGAAAGACAGAAAATGCTGTATTTAAAACTGGAATTTTTATTTTATTTTTTACAGAGAGAGAGGAAATGCTATCTGAACAAACTTCAAACGGGCTCCCTATCACAGCTGATCAGTGATTACATTATTTGGAGGCAGGCTCCCAGGGCCAATCAGCTGATTGATGCTGAAAGGACATTTCCAGAGGAGGTTGTTGTAACCACCAATCGGCTGATCAGCATTTTTACAGCAACCTCCTTTGTTTTTTTTTTTAAAATATTTTTATTGGGTTTTCACATTTTATATAAACACAAACAACACACCAAAACAAACATAAAAAACAACAAACATGGATAGTTCCCGAAAATCTTATTTTCTAACCCTAGTCCTTGACTTCCCCCCACCCCCTCCCCTGCATCCCTATTCCCAAACTTATGTCAGCAAGTTGGCATTTCTTCCATCTTAATATTAGTCCTTTTATAAAAAACAAAAATAAATTTTCCCTAAGTTGGACCCCAATTCTCTTCCCTCGATTTCTCATTTTTTCTTACATAATTTTCTTAATACTAAACCCCCTGGTCTTGAGTGTTGTTTAAATTTAATACTTCCCTCCCTCCCCTCCCCGCTTTGCGTCCTTTCCCAAGACATGTCCAAATTAACAGTTTTTAGCCTGGATTCCGGATATCCGAGGCTCTCAATTCTCTTTTAGTCCCTCTCCGCCGGTTTTGTTGGTAGTCCTTTTTGTCTATCATCGAGTCTCGAAAGATTTCCTTAACAATCAATCCAGTCAGTCCATAGTCTCTTCCCATATTTAAAGGCAACTGCTGAGGAATTTCCACAAGGCCTAAGTCTTGCTGATAGTCAAAATCAAAGTCTATGTGGAGGCCCCAATTGTACTTCTTTATTTCGAGCTCCTGAATTCCATAAAGTCCCAGGGCCTCCACTTTCATCTTCTGTATCTTTCGTAGGCTTAGAGTGGATTTAATCCAATAGTCTCCTTGCTTGTGTTCTCCAGATGCCGGCTTCTGGTTAGTACTTTCCCAGATAACTTGTTCTCTTTCTTGTTTTGTCTTCTCCTCTTCTTTGTTTATTGTTTCAAATTCAGCTGTGGGTTCTTTCTCACTCAGGCCCTCATTACTTTCAGCAGAACTACTTGTTTCCAAATCCAAGGTCGTCAATTGTTTACTCATAGCTGTAGTCTGCTCCTGTAGGGTTCCCACCAGTGAGAACATTCTTTCGATTTCTCTCAGTATCTTTCCACCCACAGCCATTGTAATTCCACAGAATTCCCCCTAGAGGGAATCTGGTTACTGAGTAACCTTTTCTCCAACAATCCTCTGTCCTATTATTGTTTCTTTGTTTCTCAAGATTTTAGTTCAATTATAACTCCTTTTAATCCGGAGAGGTCTTAAACAGCAATTTTTTTTCACTATTAATAGTCCATTTGACAGCTTTTGACAGCTGTCAAATTCTGCTCCTCTATACAGGCTCCAAATCAGGTCGCTCCCGGGCCCGGGAGGGAGGGTTGTTTACCAGAAAACAAAGACTCTTCCAACACTCCACTCTCCTGCTCAAATTTACCTTTCTAAATCTTGGAAGTTACTGTCTTTTTAAAACTCACCCTTTACAGGGTAGGCACTCCAGCTTAGTTCTTATTTCGTTGCTCTGGGTCGTCTGCAAGGGGGGGTGTGGGGACTTCCTTTTAGCACACCCCCCGGTCGTCTCAAATTCAGAAGGTAAAAGTTTTAAAGTTCAGTTCCAAATTACTCACGGGTTCTTTTTTCAGTCCGAATTTCAAGGAAGGAAGTCAGCGCTCTCCGGTTATGGCTCGCGGCTTCGCTCAGCGGCGGTAGCGGTCGACTCTCAGTGCCACGCCGTCCCCTGTATCCCCTCCGTAGCCTTTAAAAAGGCTCATTGCGAATCAGGGGGGGGCGCTTAAGGCACCCGCCGAGTCTTCAGTCCGCAGGCTTCCGCGCCTGCGGTTTTTAAGGGTCCCCGTGTCGCCGGCACGGCAAAGACCCATCCACCGCTGAGCCGATTCCCTCCGGAGCTCGGAGGGAATCCGCCATTTCCCGATCGCGCCAACCCGGAAGTCCTTTACAGCAACCTCCTTTGAACAGTCTGGGCAGTCCCACCTATCTGTCAAAGTTGCTCTGGGAAAGAAAAAGGTTAACAGCAACTGATTCAGGTTGGCCTTGCTAACCTGTCAGGGGTTGGGTTTTGGGGGAGAGCAAGAGAGATTTGCTTCAAGAAAAGAAGGAAAACATGGAATGAATTTCTGTGGGACAATCGTGTTTGCTGGCGATTTGTACTAGTACTGAAAATGGATTCATGTAGGCCATGCCCAGGAACAAATGAAGTGTTTGCTGTACATGAGTGAGTAAAGAAACCAACCAGATACTGGGCTAGAGAATTTGAGTAATAGAAAGAAAAACCTTCTGTCCAGGAGTTTGGAAAAAACAGGAGTAGAGATATAGATAGATATAGATATAGATATAGACTGAGGGTGGGAGGGAAGACTATGCTTTTAGTTAGACCATATAACTAGCAAGAAAAGTGAAGGTAGTATTATTTTTTTTGAATTTATATAGGGACTTAGACCTGTGTGGAAGCCATGCTATCTGTCACATAACCTCTTCTCTTTCATTGTGGCATTATGGGATACACTTGCTCAGTAGAAAAAGAAAAGCATTATGCTTATCCTCAAGAGGATTATTTTTTTTGTATATTCCTGCTGGCTAGTAGAAATTATTGTTGGCTACCAATGCCAGCTGCAGTTTAAAGATCCATGATAATTCAGCACTGAGGTTCTCTCACAGACCCCATTGAATTTGTCATTTGACTGCTAGCTCTGTAAATAATCCGTAGATGAGTTGCTGGTTTACAATTGCATTCTTAAAAACCAACCTGTGAGAGATCCTCAGTACTCCTCTGTGTAAACATGCTTTGAGAAAATGTTTTTAACACACATTATGCTGTCAGAAATGGATTTTAAAACAAATATCTCGCCCCCTGTCAGTCCTAAAGATGTTCATTTATAGCAGTGCCAAGCGATTGAAGTAGCAGTGTTGGTTCCCGTATATATATACTCAGATTTAGCCTCTGCAATTGAATCCCCTTTGAAGCTTTCATTTAAAACTGTGCCTCCAAGCTAGCAGCCATGGATAGTAAACAATACAAAAACACTACTAAAAATGGAAGCAGAACAGAGTGATTATGGCTGGTGGCTTGTTTGCGGTTTGGTGGGGAAGTTTCATCGGTCTATGAAAGGTGCTGGAAAGTGTGCACTCATCTGAGTCAGGCCCACTGCACCACGCTGCTCAGCAGTCTGTTCTCCTGTGGCCTCATTAACTGATATCTCACAAGCTAGGCAGCAAAGCGGTGTCCCAGATTTTCACCACCCAACTCTGACATTTATAAAGTACTTTCAGTCTTGACAAGATCAAAAACTCAGCATTCTTTCAAATTTCATAATAACTCCCAAACACCCCCAGCTCACGAAGGAGGCATGGGAGAGGGGGGTGATGCCCTTATTAGATAAGAACTTTGGAAGCGAGGTGTCTTCCCTTGCCTTGCAACTGGGTGATCACTTGATTTTTGCAATGTTCTTTGTGCTTAGAACACACTAGTACAAGGTGTATGAGAATTATTTGCAATCACTTGGTTCTGTCATTCCAACCCTGTCAGCTCATGGCTTCTCTATCAATCTTTAGTCTCACCCCGTTCAGAAATTGTACTTAAAAGAGCTCCTAAACTGGGGGTGGATATCCCGGTCTCCTCTAGATATTACTGTACTACAGCTGCCATTATCCACAGCAGGTGGCCAGGCTGGAGCTGATGGGAGTTGGGTGTCTGACAGCATCTAGAGGGCCCCAGGATCCCTAGCCCTGCCCTCTCAGCTCATGAAAACTGAGAGGAAGGGGGTGGAGGAAATAAGCATTGGACACAAGGTCATGACTGTCTTGGGCAGGGGATGCTGAAATTCCCCCTCCTGACCACTTCCATCCTTCTGAGATGGCACTCTAGCTAGCCTGAGCTGGTTTACTGTCTTGTCTAGTTAGCTTCTCCCAACAGATGCCACCACTGAAACCCCTGGCTGAGTGAAGAGGCAGAAAGGCAGCCAGGCCCGGACACACACTCCAGCAGGATTGCATGCTTGCTGCTGCTTCACTGTAGCATTCATTTGAGCAGGCAGCAAGGAGGGACTAGGCAGTGCATTGAGCAAGTGGTGACAAGGTGTTGGGGAACAGAACTATGTAGAATGTGGCCTGACCTGCACCCCTAAATTAGCCTGCTGCTCTCAAGCACTGTGGAGGATGCTGTCCCATCACTAGTACTGAGGATTCACTTGTGAGTCTGGTTGAGGATGCTTGCCTTCCCTCCTCTCGGCATCAAAATGTATTGGGCTGCCAAAATCGGGAACAACACATTTCAGCATACAAAAGTGCCCTAGACTGAGTCAAACAATTTGTCTAGTCCCAGTCCTCCTGGTGTCTTTAAACTGGAGAGGATGGGAGCTTAGCCTGGGACCTTCTGCATGCAAAACTCTACCACTAAGCTAAGGCTATTCATGCACCTCTAGGACACCCATGCAAACAACATATATTATTGCTCATCACACATCAGTATTGTTCATTTGTTCAAATTTATTATTATCGTGCTTCTGCTCTCTGTATTTACTTACTTGCAACATAAAGTAGGTTTTTTGGTGAGTAAATAGTATTATTTTTTAAAGGTATGTTGCTAAACTCCAGCTTACAGAAATGATGACTCAGGTAGTCATTAGCTATATATCTTTAGTGGAAAAGCATTCTTAACTAGTTTTATAGATATGGCTTAATATTTTATGTTATGCATTAAGAGCATTAAAACAAAAGATATGTGTGTCACTATTTTATGTATGAAGCCCTGACCACCAACCTCAGGGAGCATGAACATTTAACAATGTGAGGAAGGATCAATTCACGGTGTTTTACATATTGTTCTTTTATTTTAGATTTCAATCAGTTTTAAAGCTCACAGTAATAGGCTGTTTCAGGTGCATTTACAACACACTGCCATTTCAAGTTAATTATCCTGAGCTGCAATCACCAAGCCTGCAACAATATCCTAGACTTCAGCAGGCCAAGCATTGCAGGACAGCTCTAGGGGATAGCAAGGACCCTCTCAACTGTAAATCATCCCACTCTTCCTCATTGCTCTGTGGACCACTCAGAATTCCAACCTTCCTGCTGTGCCAATTATTACTTACTTTGTAATGCACTCACAGTAGTCTCTGGAAACTAGAAACTGCAGCATGAGGTTAGAGGCAGCAGCATGTATAAGGACAGAGTATGAAGATTTTTGCACACCTGCATGGCAGCCACTGATCACTGCTATCTGTATGCCTGCCTACTCTTACCGACTTAGACTTGCAACGAAAGATGTGCAACTGTGTTTAGTGCAAGCCAGCAGAATTCCTTTCCCTCTTGCAGCAGAGTGTAAAAGCACCCTGGGCAGCATATTGCCTCCCTAACAGTGAGAGGTTTTTATTTTGTTTTTTTTCATGTACTATAACAGTAAGAGTACCTTATTTGTCAAAATGAGCCTAGAAATGTCTTGTCTAGATCAGTTTTCTTTTTCTGCTGTTCAGCTTCCCTGCCTACAAGATCTCTCACTGTTTTTAATAGGCTGGGTGGGAAGACAAAATGAAACAGGAAATTGGGCAAATAATTAAGACCTAGAGCTCTTAAAAATATCCCAAAATGCTGCCTTGCAACACTAGACCTGCTGGTCTAGGATACTGATTTTCAAGGTGTCCCATACCCTTTTTATTGGAGTTGGAAATGAACTGTATTCTATGGTTAGAATAGCTTGTTTATATCACTTGCCTTGAGTACAACAGAGAGGTTTCTGCATTTGAAAATCACATTTTTGAGGCAAATGTTCCCATTTGAAAAGACTGCTACCCTGTGCACAACACGGTGAGCCCTACTAATTCTAGTAAGACCTTATTCTAATTAAACATACATGGGATTGCATGGAAATAGTTAATACTCTAGTTTTCTTCCTTCATTGCTTTTTCCTTAGATCCTCTAACAATAATTTTATGTCAAATTACGACTCATGCAATATGAATCCTGCACAGATATGTAGGGAAATATTCAGCTAGAGTAGAAGCAGTCAATAGACAGTAAACTGACACAATCAAAGGAACTCTGGAAATGTAAAACATGTGAACACAGATGAATCAGAGACCCAAGCAAGTCTTTTTTGATAGAGGGCTTCACATAAAATATATGGCCACAATTCCCGTTGCTTTGGATTTTAATAATTTCCCTCCTTTTAAAGGGGAAAAAAGTAGTCTCACCATGTGCTTTTAGAAATTTCCATTTCCCCATAGTTCTCTGTTTTTAAAACTGAAAGTTCTTTTAACAATAAACCCAAAATAATGTGATAGTTATATTTCCACATGAAGAACAGTGTGTTAGTACAATGAAACACTGTCTTGTGTTCTTCAGTAGAGAAAGCATCCAATATTAAGGGAGAAAAGAAAAGCTCCTGTTAGACTCTAATTAGGAGATACAAAACAGAGTTTCTTGCTCCTCGCTTCTAATATCACATGCGCTGGTTTGACTTACTAAAATGAAACCCTTCAAATCACAGTAATCCGTGAAACTGTATCAATAACAATGCAAGATCTTGTTTACACAGCTAAATAATGATTAATGTGTGCCATATGGAAGCATGCGCTAACACTAATGAATAGTTCTCTGTATGGCAACTGGTAATGGGTTTGCGAAACAGACAACCTGGCACTTGTTAGAAGAACAGGATAAAAGATCAAAGCATAATATTAACCAACTGGCTAGCAACTTCAAAATAGCAACATTTACAATTAGAATGAATACAGCTTTCAAATGAAGGTTCAAATAGGGCAACACTGTTTGGATAGCTTTCTAAACAGATGCGTTGGATAGCGGAGTTTGTGTTTGTTTGTTTCTTGGCCTGCAATATGGGACTAAAGCTGCACTTCAACAAAGAAATTTTGTAATCTGCTTGAAAATTGCCATTAAAGGACTGAATATTGTCTCAATGGAAATTGCTTGTAAAGTGGAGCAGGTGCATAGTTAAGAGGGAAGTACCATCACACTAAGAATCAGAAAACTCCCGTCACACAATCCAGTGAGGGAGATCAAAGTACAGAGGAGATTCTCCCTGCCCCCCCCACATTGCAGCTGGTGCAGATATGGATCCACATCTGTATATACATTGCAATAATTAATAGCACCCAATGGGTTTCTTGGTATTTTGTATGCATTCTGATACTGATGAAAATCTGCAGCCCTGTGCTGCATGCTTTAATGTTGGAATTCATTTCCAATTCATATCTAAATTATTAGTTTAAATACATATTTTGTAGCAATTTTTTTTATCTAAATATGACTTTTTCATGTCAGGTTTGTTGAAAAATTCAGATTAATGAGACTGCTTGGGAAACATCCTGGAGAGGGGTGGAAGGCAGGGACCTTCAGTCCTGGAAACTGCTACATAGGGCAAGGCCTATTGGGAAGGGTTGCTTAGGCCACAAGGTTGTATACTTGTTTCCATAAATAGTTAACTTCACTGGCAGCAGTGAGTTACTGCCTTTATTGCTGACCTGCGCTTGACTCCTGCCCTGACACCAGGTAAGTTTCAGGTGCTAGGATTCGGGAAGGGCTACCAGTGACTGTTTTCCCAGGACTTACCTTGCCTACTGTTTTACTAATTCCCTAGGAAGGGTGTAGCTTGTTCTGGACTGAGGCAGGAAACCCCATCCTATAGCAGATTACTGTGGTGGTCTGTTCCCTCTCCCCTGCCCCCATGTGCCTCTCCTTTTGTCTATCATTGGACCTTGCAGTAGGATGCTGGGACAATGTTCAGCAGTGCCTCACAGACATGGATCAGAAATATGCTGAACTGTTCATACCAATTGACCAATAGCTGCACAAGCATGCATTTATTATATATTTAAAACTCTTCTGTGTCGCCCTTCATTCTTATGGCTACAACACGCATGAATGAAAACATGCTACAAAAACACAACACAATACAAGTAACAGGACCAACAACCATCACAAAACAATTAGAAGCAACTGAAAGCAAGCAACCTCTCTGTGCAATTTTATACACAACTGCAAAAGTGAAAGTTACATTATCTATGCGTTGTTGTTGTTGTTTACATGATGCACCTGTGAAAGCATTGGAGATGGAGGATATTGTATTAGGTTATTGGTGAAATACAAGTTCTGATGGGCTATTAATATATTTGTATAATTTGAAATGTTCACAGTGACCACAGATCCCATCCACACAATCCTTTCCCCCTAACCATGTATACTAATTCAAAGCAAGAAAAAAAGGAAGGTATTTCCATTCAGCAGGGTTGCCTGGGTGCTTGCAGTATATGAGATGGAATATTCCTAGATTATCTTGGATGCCTACTGTAGGTTTTCTGATTAATAGACGAGAGATCTTCCAGCAGTACCATGAAACCAATTCACTAGTTCTAAGTGAGAAGACAGCCTGACTGGCAGCTTCAATCCCCCTATCCTTTGGTAGTCTTTGTAATTACTCTGCTTCCACAGTGTGCTTTTAAAAATCCCTACAGTGCAGAGAGAAATAATAGCTGGCAAATTGTTCACGGTATCTTTCACTCTTTTGGGAACTAACAATAAAACTTGGAACAATAATGACTGGAAGAATGAAATAAGATGGTAATGCTTTCAAGACCCCCAAAAGACTCCAAATTTTTAAAAAGCACACACATATACACATAGAAAGTATCCCCTCTGAGGTTTAGTTCAAATGAAATTCTTGTCTTCATTCTACAAATATCACTATGCTATAATAGAGTGAAGCCATTCATAGGCATCATGTTATTAGTTTCAGGGGTTCTCCAAGGCAAGAGGCTAGTGTTGGCAAAGGTAAGTGAAGGAAAAGGGAGTGGAAGGAGAGGGTGAGATAGTGGGGAGGTTAGCATTGATCAGACACACAAATATAAAAACTGAATTTCCTCTACTGGTGCATCTGGACAGCACTGACCTCCTCACCACTTCACCCTTCCCAGTAAGCGACAGTAATGCTAGTGCCAGGAAGCAAAATACATGTTGCCACTTGCACCTTGCTGGCTTCTCCTGGAATGAGGAACATAATTATGATTCCATTCCAGAAGGAGAAAAAAAAGAAGAAGAGTAGTATTTTGGATTTGATATCCCGCTTTATCACTACCCTAAGGAGTCTCAAAGCAGCTAACAATCTCCTTTCCCTTCTTCCCCCACAACAAACACTCTGTGAGGTGAGTGGGGCTGAGAGACTTCAAGGAAGTGTGACTAGCCCAAGGTCACCCAGCAGCTGCATGTGGAGGAGCAGGGAAGCGAACCTGGTTCACCAGATTATGAGTCCACCACTCTTAACCACTATACCACACTGGCTCTAAGGGGCCAACTCAGCTACAACCTTTTTAGACACAGCTTATGCAGCAGCAACAACAACAACAATAACATGGACAAGTACCTGAATCCCTTACCCATTTTTGTCAACACTAACTGCTTGGGGTGCTACTGAAGCCTTGATTTGCTGCAGTACTGCTGGGGCCAATGCTCAAAAGAGGACGCAGCCCCAGGTCAATATGGCAACTGGGGGGAATGATGTCAGGACAACCGATTAAGATAGTTCGGTCAAGGGCAAGTATTTGTATCTTGCCCTCTCTCTCCTACCCAAACTTGGGATCTAAAACTGAATCCCAAGAAGTATCTCTGCTTTTCCAGTCTTTACTTCAAAATAAGCTTCATAAATATAAGTGGGATATTTTTCCAGGTATGTGGATTTAGCAACCTTAGGCTAAGTTCATGTGACTCCAGTATATTTAGCCATGCAAAGCTTCTACTTGCTCTTCTATTTTCCACTAGTGTGATGAGCTAAAAGGGATGACAAAATGGTACCTTCCATCTTTTTAGCACTTTAGAAAATGTTCAAGTTGGCTAAATGGGAACTGAGCTGTTGTAAAACATGGCCTGAGCAAATAGGCTCCCATCTGGGATAGTCAAATCCCATCAATTACATTCATATTCCTGCAGTTATTTCCTCATTTAGCATAGATTTACCTAATGCCCTGCTCAAAGGACTGTTCAACAATGTGAGTGAACAGCCGCTCCATTTTAAGCATGTTTGTATGCTCATAAAAACAGTAAGACATAAATCAATCCAGAGACATGCTCTTTCCCCCCAATATTTCCTTGAGCTGTGCTTTCTTTATGACCTTTTTGTTTCATTTCCTTTTGCTGGACTTTGTTAGGATGCTCATTTGACACAATGTTTTTTGTGGTAAGTGAAATCTCCTGCCTTTCAATCAGAATGCATGTGGAATAAATTTTATTAACTGATTGCCGCATTCATTATACCATATTTTATATGTTATGTCCTTCGTTCTTTGGAGATTTGTTTTAAAACAGGTGGTTTGCTCTGAATTTTTTAGACTGCATTCAGTTGTCCCTGTCCTTGCCATGTGAGGTATTTATTACACCTTTAAGCTGCCTCTTTTTTCTTTTTCTTTTTGTTACTTTTGATAAAGCATGGAGATAGATAGGCATATATTTTATTACAATGATAAATGGTAATTTTTAAGGGCAAAGGGAGCCATTAAAGTGAATACACACGACTCATAGCACTGGGTTTAAGTGAACAACAACATTATTTAATTTCAAAGGAGATATGAAACAGATTATCATTTAACTTATAATTCCACACCTACCATCCAGGTGCACTAACCAAGTGAGGTAGAGAAACTTGCCTCCTACTTTTTCAGCTTTTTCAGCACCCTATCAGCATTTAACACCTGTGGTCAGGTGTTATGCTGGTTGCCAATTTGGTATCAGGCCAAGTTCAAGGTGTTACTATTAGTATATAAAGCCCTTAACATTTTTTGGACCAGTTTACCTCCTATATGCACACTTGGCCATTTTGATGTGTGGAACTGGCACCATTAGAAGTGCCACTACCAGTAATTCTTATTCTACACTTGTAATAAATTGATCTTTTAGGATGACAGCACCCTATTGACATCAGGCAAGAGACTTCATTGTACTCTTTTTGGCACCTGCTAAAAACATTTTTGTTCAGACAAGCCTACCCAGATTTGTAGAATGTTGATATGTGTTTTAATCACAGGTTTTAATTATTTATTTTGAATGTTTTAAATTGTTGCTTTCAATTGTTTTTACTGATAATTTATTGTTTTCCTAAACACTTTGAGGGTCCTCCCCAGCCTAATCTAGCAACTTATAAATATTATGAAATAAATCAATCAATTGGCAACTAGTATTCACAACCATTCCCATGTGAAATCAGTACAGGTCAGTAGGCCTAACTTCAGGCATACAGTAAAAATTGGCATAGAATAGTTTTGCTAGAATTGAGACCTATCTGGAAGCATTGGCAAGGGGTACGCATATCCAACAAGGGCAACCTTAGCTAGTGACTGATACAGAACCATTTAATGGTTCATCTAAAATTTCATATGGTGCTGTTTTGCCTACTGCTGACATCACAATTCTAAATTCTAATGAAAACTGTGAACGTGTTACAATCTGCTCAGAAAACTGTTAGGGATATTTTGCCTGGGCAAAGAAAAAATCAGCAGACAGTTGTGATTTAACACAAGGAATTCCGATATCAAGCAAATATTTTTAGTCAGTTGAAATACACTATTGAAATCCCACATGGCCTGGGACCCAGATCACAGAGGAAATGTCTATTCACACATTAAGTTGCCCTTACTCTAAAAATTTCCTCAGAAGATCTCTTTTGATTCCTTTCTCGGAAGTGAAATGTGTGCCCATATGGGGGACAGAGCCTTTTTAGTTGTGTATTCCACATGCCATTCTGTCTCTACTGGAAGGCTCAGCTTGCACCTATATAAATGTACTTTTGGGCATCAGAAAAATACTTTTATATTTCCCCAGGCTTTTAACCCCTATTACATATATTCTGTTGTTTTTGCTTTTAGCACCACCTTCTACTATTGAAAACTGTTTTGCAGGGCCATTGGAAACTACCCAGGAAATATGAGATTTAAGAGCAATAGAAATGCATGAGCTGGAATGAGGACAGCAGGCACAATACCTCTCCTACTTCTATACAAATTCATTGTAACGCAGGAGAGAGCTATAGACAAAAATCAGATGGAATTCTGCCCATAAAGTGAAGAGGCTTATGTGACTAATAAGAGCCCATGAAGGCTTCCTTCACTGAGCACTCAGGATAGAATGCAAATGTATTCACCAGAGTATTATTATATTCAGAGATCATGCAACTGCAATCTACTCTCAGCCGTAAGCTACAGTACTTTATCAATAAGTAGCTTTAATATTACACACTTGACAAGCTGTGACTCTGAGCAAAATCACAGAACCATGATAATGTGGGTTGGGAAGATATATATGAGTTTTGTATGTACTGAAGAGGTTTGCGATTTTGGCTGCATTCAGCCAAAAGTTTAGGAAAACAATGTTGTGTTTTCCTAAACTTTCCTTGGCTGATAATTTATGCATTTTATATAATATTTCACATGACATAAAGGCCACTTATGGAAATCTAGTGGAAGTTTAGTGCTCATTTCTGCTTCCAGAAAAAAAAATCCATTTGCAGCCCCATTAACCTAAAGAATCACAGGATTAAAGTGATGAAATCTGGGAACATATGCAGCTATGCAATTCTTTCTTGCCTATAGTGTGAAAGTAATATTACAAATTACAAATGTGAAATTAATATTACAAATATTACAAACAGTAAAGTGGTACCTCGGGTTAAGTACTTAATTCGTTCCGGAGGTCCGTTCTTAACCTGAAACTGTTCTTAACCTGAAGCACCACTTTAGCTAATGGAGCCTCCAGCTGCCGCCGCCGTGCCGCCGGAGCACGATTTCTGTTCTCATCCTGAAACAAAGTTCTTAACCCAAGGTACTATTTCTGGTTTAGCAGAGTCTGTTACCTGAAGCGTATACAACCTGAAGCATATGTAACCCGAGGTACCACTGTACTGTTATAATCAGTAAAAAATAAAGCAATAATGCAGCCTGAGTAAACAAGCATACGGGCCACTCGAGCCACTTTTGACATTCATAATATGAACATAATCATTTGAACTGGTCCTCACTTAAATATGAATTCGACAACCAAGAGAAGAACTGTGTGTGATGCCACTTTGAGCTCCCTGGAGAAAAGGTGAGCTATAAATGGTGGGAAATAAATCAACAAGTTGATGTGAGAGGAGTCTGCAAGTGGTTCCTCACACGGTTAGGACCAGCACAAGTGAGAACTATACCTCACCTCACATGCCCCACAGTGGCATTGCACAATTTCACATTTACAGCGGTACCTCGGTTTACGAACTTAATCCATTCCAGAAGTCCGTTCTTAAACTGAAACCGTTCTTAAACTGAGGCACGCTTTCCCTAAAGAGGCCTCCCGCCGCAGTGCCTTTCCACTGTTCGGCTTCTGTTCTTAGACCAAGGTACAATTGGCAAACCGGGACACTACTTCCGGTTTTGTGGTGTTTGCAAACTGAATAGTTCGTAAACAGGGCTGTTCTTAAACTGAGGTACCACTGTACTCTGTGTGCATATGAATAATGAAACTACATAGATAGGGCTAACTGCATGGTCTTTCCAACCCAGACAAAATGGAAAGCAAAGTAACAATTTATTTTGTATCCTTTTTTAAAAAGCATATCTGTGTTAACATTTGTTAACTTTGCTTGCTGTTACTGTTTTGAAATATTGTATATAAGCATGGCCAGAACCAAGCAAGAAAAAGTGAGGAAGATACTACATTGGAAACATGAGATTGTCAGCTGCTCTGTGAACATCACTTGGAAGAAATGAGAGCATTGAGTGGCTTCTTAGAAACACTTCATGCTGAAGCATGATTTAGGGGACATTTGGAGCCTGAATGAGGTAGCATCTGCTTGATTCTCACATTGAATACCAAAAAAAGAAAAGAAAAATTCTCCTGTGTGAGGCAGAAATTATCGAGTGAAAGAAAACTTTATGTAGCAAGAAACTCAGGGATGAACCTCGAACGATTTTGTGGAGATGAAGTGGGGGCAGCCACCAAATTTCGGAATTTCGGGGCAAGGTGACATTAGTACGCTGAAGACACTCAGCTCTATTTCTCCACAGCATCTGAATTTGGAGAGACTGTGCAGTCCCTAGACCAGTCCCTGGACACAGTGGTGAGTTGGGTGAGGAAAAAGAAATGGAGATTGCATCCTGGCAAGATGGAGACATTGTAAGCAAGCTGCTCCTGTGTCTAAGAAATTGGTCAACTGCCTGCCCGAGATTGCACTCCCCCTGAAGGAGTAGCTTTACAGTCTGGAGGTGATTCTGAACAACTCCTGGACTGGGAAAACCTGGCCCCAGTAGGTCCTGCATTAGTTACTTCAAGACTGAATTACTGCAATGTGCTCTCTGTGTGGTTTTCCTTGCACTTGATCCAAAAACTGCAGTTGGTGCAGAATGCTGCAGGATGATTGCTGACAGGAGGAGGACCCTGTCCACATAAACCACCTGTGCTCAGAGCCCTGCACTGGTTGCTGATTTGCTTACCGGGCCTGGTTCAAGATAAAACCCTTAATAACTTGGTACTAGTTTACCTGTGAGATTACCTTAGTCCATATATGCCCACTCAGCTGCAGAATTGGCATAATCCTCATTGAACATTTGTAAGTAATTGATCTTTTACTGTCGTGGAACCTACACTTTGGAACTCGCTGCATATTGACTTCTTCACTGTACACTTTTTTGTGCCTGCTAAAAACACTGTTGTGTAGACAAGCCTATCCAGATATGTGGAATGTTAAATTATGTTTTAATTAGTTTTTAGTTTATAGTCGATTTTAATCATTTTTAAAAAATGTTTTAACCTGCTGTTTTTACTGATAATTTTATTGTTTTATGAATTTTGAAAACTGACTTGAGGTTATTTTTACAACCAAGCAGTATATAATTTTTATGAAATACCGTATTTTTCGCCCTATAGGACACACTTTTCCCCCTCCAGAAATGAAGGGGAAATGTGTGTGCGTCCTATGGGGCGAATGCAGGCTTTCGCTGAAGCCTGGAGAGCGAGGGGGGTCGGTGCACACCAACCCCTCTCGCTCTCCAGGCTTCAGGAAGCTATCCGCAAGCCGTGGGAGAGCTGCACGACTTCGCGCAGCTCTCCCACGGCTTGCGGATAGCAGCCTGTTCTGGGGGCTGGGGTCGGGGGAAGCTCGGGCTTCCCCCGCCCCAGCCCCGCACCTGGAGGGGAAAATAGCTTGTAGTTTTCCTTAGGTGACTATGCTGCCAATAAAGTACTAAACTCTGGAGCACCTTCTATTTTTTTTATTTTTTTCTGATAAGCAAATTAGAGTCTTCTAAAAATTCTGAGCAAACTTACACTTCATTCTTATACTGTGAGCACAACTGCATAACGATAGGCTTTATGCAAGAAATCCCCATTTCCCATCTTAATTTCAAAAGGATTACTTAGTTCCAACAGAATTAAAGTAATCTGCCTTAAATAGCAACTTTTAAATAAACAAAATATAATTCTTTAAGATACTATTTACATATGCTTTAATCTTTTTGATTATTAAGCTTGTTGCACCACTGCTTATGCGTTCTTACCAATAATGTGTTCAAAATATTTTTTTATAAAATTTATTTATGTGATACAACAATAAAGACTGGTTATTTTAAGAATATGCAATAAGTATCTTTGCTAGCATATTTAAGATAGCAATAAGTATTGGCTACTGTCTTGTAGCATCTTAACTTTATCATAGGTGTATGTTTTCATGGACTAGAATCCACTGAAATCAATACAGTATTGGTGAAAGAAAGGCAGTATAATTGAAAGACCATTATTCTCTTCCTGTTGTTCAGCTTTTGGCTAAAAAACCTCACTTTTATTCAAAGTACTAAAAATAATCCTCCCATATCTCTGTTTTCATATACTAAGTACAGTACAAATGTATTTGTAGTTATAGCTTCCGTTGTGACTGCATATAGATGCATCCACAGAGTTTCAAGATGATAAATATGGTTACTGGAAGCTTAGTTATGATATCAAATTGTAGTAACTCCTCTTCCACAGCAGCAAGGAATATTCAGATGCGCAGAAAATGTAAACTAGTTGTTTTGGTATAACAACTGTGTCATTGAACTGCATTCTAGAAATCAGTTCAGGATTATTGAAGAGTTTCCTAAAAGTCACTCTATTGCGGCTTTATGCCAGAATAGGCACATCTCTGAAACAAGCTCAGTGCAAGACAGAAGGTAAGTTCTTTGAGTACTTTGAAAAGATGAACTCTTTTATGGGTGTGTCCTCAGGAAACCTGAGAGACAGCAGCCTTTGGGTCAATGTGAAATTAAAAGATGGCTACAAGTGTTAAGAACACACAGTGTGTGTTTACACAGATCACCATGCTTAGCAGAAATGCGATGTATTAAATATGTATAACTACCAAAGAATTGATCTATGCCTACCTTCCAAATGTGCTGTAGACAGAGCTTGGATAACTCTGTAGGCTTATATATACAATGAGATATAGAAGATGATACTGCTTACAAGAAGAATCTTCTCATAGATGAGGCAAGGCAAATATTAGCATTATTTTGAGAGAGAAGCATTATTATAAACTTTTCAGGTTCAAGAATTCAGAGTAGACTGGATAGGAAGTCTGGATGAAGAAATCATTAGCGCTAATGGAGCTATGATTAATATTTATTAGTGAGAGAGAAAGAGGAAAGAGGGAGAGAGAACATGCATCAGCACCCATAATTCCTTTCCTGGGCTTGTAGCAAACCCTCTAGAGATTACATGCAAACCTGAAGGGTATTGTGATAAAGATGGCAGAACTTTCTTTTCTCCTGTAGATTTTAATGTTTCATTGTGTCCTCTGAGAGAAAGGAAGAGGTTTATGAATGAGAAAATGAATGTAGGGGGCAGCTCACTCCCCTCTTTCCCAAGACCCTTATTTGTTGTTGTTGTTTAGTCGTTTAGTCGTGTCCGACTCTTAGTGACCCCATGGACCAGAGCACACCAGGCACTCCTGTCTTCCACTGCCTCTCGCAGTTTGGTCAAACTCATGTTGGTAGCTTCGAGAACACTGTCCAACCATCTCGTCCTCTGTCGTCCCCTTCTCCTTGTGCCCTCCATCTTTCCCAACATCAGGGTCTTTTCCAGGGAGTCTTCTCTTCTCCTGAGGTGGCCAAAGTATTGGAGCCTCAGCTTCAGGATCTGTCCTTCCAGCAGGAACCAGCAGGCCACTCCAGTATCCCTGCCAAGAAAACTCCATGGACAAGAACAACAAGCATATAAAAGACCCTTATACGTCATGCAATATATATAATGTTGCTATGGGAGAACAGAAAGCCTTCAGAGAAACAGAAAAATGCTGGGTAAAGGAACGTACCCTTAGCCTTGGGGAATTCGGGGGTTTGGGGAAAGACCCCCTCCCCCACATTTGGCAACTGCAGCAGAAGTATCATCCTCTCTGATAGAACTTAGCGCAGTGTAAGAGGAGAGGAGAGTTTATCTAAGTGATTGCAGAATTTAGTACTTAACTTACAAAGTGAAGGAAGCAAATGTATCCCCAGCAGAGACATGCAGCAGTCAGGACAACTGCAGAGCAGCTAAACATTTTGCCATCTCTTCACATCTATCTCTGCAAGACCACTACTGGAAGAAAACCCACCCCCCACTGATTGACAGCAATTGCATTGAAGCCAGATTTATGAGTGGAGTAGGGAGTTAAAAACTGAAAGACAATAAAAAAACAAGGAAAAGGGGGGAAGAAAGCTGGATTGACTCTTCTGGGGTAGGGACTTCTGGACTAGGAGTATAGTTTTGTTTTTTGTTGCTGTGCTGCCAGTGTTGTTAACCCTATTATTGGGAGAGCTGTGTCTGTGAGTACATCTATATTGGAAAAGGAGTAATAACAAGGCTGTATATTGTCTCCCTGCTTATTTAACTTATATGCAGAATTCATCATGCGAAAGGCTGGGCTGGATGAATCCCAAGATGGAATTAAGATCGCCGGAAGAAATATCAACAACCTCCGATATGCAGATGACACAACCTTGATGGCAGAGAGTGAGGAGGAATTAAAGAACCTTTTAATGAGGGTGAAAGAGGAGAGCGCAAAATATGGTCTGAAGCTCAACATCAAAAAAACTAAGATCATGGCCACTGGGCCCATCACCTCCTGGCAAATAGAAGGGGAAGAAATGGAGGCAGTGAGAGATTTTACTTTCTTGGGCTCCATGATCACTGCAGATGGTGACAGCAGTCACGAAATTAAAAGACGCCTGCTCCATGGGAGAAAGGTGACGGCAAACCTAGACAGCATATTAAAAAGCAGAGACGTCACCTTGCCAACAAAGGTCCGTATAGTTAAAGCCATGGTTTTCCCAGTAGTGATGTATGGAAGTGAGAGCTGGACCATAAAGAAGGCTGATCGCCGAAGAATTGATGCTTTTGAATTCTGGTGCTGGAGAAGACTCTTGAGAGTCCCATGGACTGCAAGAAGATCAAACCTATCCATTCTTAAGGAAATCAGGCCTGAGTGCTCACTGGAAGGACAGATCCTGAAGCTGAGGCTCCAATAATTTGGCCACCTCATGAGAAGAGAAGACTCCCTGGAAAAGACCCTGATGTTGGGAAAGATTGAGGGCACAAGGAGAAGGGGACGACAGAGGACGAGATGGTTGGACAGTGTTCTCGAAGCCACAAACATGAGTCTGACCAAACTGCGTGCGGCAGTGGAAGACAGGAGTGCCTGGCGTGCTCTGGTCCATGGGGTCACGAAGAGTCGGACACGACTAAACAACAACAGGTGGATGGATAAACCACAGCAATGCCTGTGATTAAGTAGCCAGGCGTTCCCATAGCATGTGATTCTATCTGGTAAGTCAATGAGCTAGCTCTGCCGCGAAACACTGTGCATGATGTCTAATATCAGCATCCCCAAAAGTCATTATTTGCATTCTTTAAAGTGTTGCCCCTCTCACTGCTGAGCAGAGGCATCAGCTTACTAGGGCAATGGGGGAGGGCTGGCACTGTGTGTGAGATGCTGTGATGTCCGGACATTGGGAGGAGCTGGAGCAGAGCCAAACATGGCAGCTGCACGACTTCAATGACCAGTGGCTCCCCCTCTGCCTCCTCCTGGTGCTGCCACCGGCAGGAGGCTGCTTCGACCTGCCTTCCCCTCCACAGCAGGGTTCACAGATTTGTATGAATGTATTTAAATATGGAAATGATAAAAAAGTATGGTTGGGTAGTGCAATATATTGCCTCATAGATGAAGACTTTTTAGCTGTGCTATTTCCACAGTGAAAACTCAACATGCTCTCTTTTTCTCTCTCAAATATCATATGACTTTGCAATTTCTGCTTTATCTATAAGGCCTTATATTGTACTACCCAACCATACTTTTTATCATTTCCATATTTAAATACATTCACACAAATCTGACTATTTTAAGGATATTACATACAGGCCTGAAGAAAAAATTGTGTACATCTAGCAGGCTGGAGAACCTGTGGCCCTCCAGAGGTTGCTGGAATTACCTACCTCCCATCATCCCTAACCACAGGCCATACAACAACAATAACTGCAGGGCTACATTATCCTTCACGCATAGTACCAGGAATGGCTTGCTAACGGCACCCCATATGTGGTGCAAACCAACAGGTTGGGAAAAACAGAGATTCACAGATCCAGCGTTAACAAAAATGAAATTATTGCAGTAGTCACTGATGTAAAATGACCCTTACCAAAAATGTCTCTCACTTTTAATCGACAAGGTCTAGGTTAATGCTGTGAAAAGTCCAATGAAAGCATAGCCTGTGGCTCAAAGTAATTGTCAGCACTGAGCAACCATCACCTTTAACCTATTATAGATTTATTACTCCATGTGGACTGTGCTTATGACAAGGTATGTTTGAGTTAATCGTTAGCAGCCAGAAATTCTTCCTGGAGAGAAAGCAGTCAAGGTGTGTGTCTGTCCAGCATCACTTTTAGCTTCTGCTTGACCCTATAAAGCTGCCAACGGCAACTGTAAAAATTCAAAACCTTTTTAAAAAAAATCCCTTTAAAGCATTTTTATAAATATGCGATTTTGCAGTGTTTCCCATACCCGTTTTTCCCACGGACCACTTGAACATTGCTAAGGTTTTGATGGACCACTTAATGATTTTCCTGCTGAAATTACTGAAAGAGCTTCGTTTAAAGACAATTTACATTGTTGAAAAATACATTTATTTTTTGTTGTGAGCAATGCAGATAAGAATCAAAAGTCCTCAGCTGAACTTTGTAAAACTAGTTTAAGCCCATACTTTGCATAAAATGTCCTCATTTAATTTCAAGTCTCTGTTGAGACCCTAAAACAACATTCTTTAAGAAAACAACAAAAAGCCCACTCAGACAATTTATATTTGCTGTAATTGTCAAGGAACAATCACTTCCTTCCAGCCCTCCTCCCCTCTAGTTGCCCTTCTCCTCTATTACTGGTATATTAAAAGAACCTTATTTCGTTTTACCCTCTTTCTGCAGACACACATACCAGGTACACAGCTTGGTTTAAGAACCTAAGAAAAGTCTTCTGGGTCAGGACCATGACCCAGTTCTGCATCATGTCCTCACAGTTGCCAGAGCAATCTCCCCTCCCATGGTTTCCAGCAACTGGCATTCAGAAGCATACTACCTCCAGCCTTGGATGCAGAGCATAGAATTGTGGCTAATAGCCATCGATAGCCTTTTCTATCATGAATTTGACTCATCCACTTTCAGAGCTATCCACCTAGCACCACAACTAGGTGTGTGAAGTTCTTGACCCTGACACTCATTCCCAGCTTCATAAATGCTGGCTAATGAAGCTGGGAAAGATGATCTGAACCCAATCTAATGTCGAGTCAATTCACATACTGGCCAATAATGCGTTGGAGCTTTCCCCTGGGTGTTATAGAGCATCATAAACAACAGACTGAAGGGTTGCAATCAGATTTAATTGGCTCTGTGTTTGGCTCAAAAGAAAAGAAAAGCTTCTGGAATGGTTGCAATAAAATTGCAGAGAAGGTCTGACTCACTTTCAATGTAACTTCAACATTGATGGGTTTTATGGAACTCAGATGCTGCAATTTTCATGACGGTTGACAAGTTTATTTTATTTGCATTTGCTTTGTTTTGTTCCTGTAAGTTTACAATGCACACAGAGACTCAATAGGTAAGTCAGACATAAAGCCAAAACCTGAACACCTGTAACAACTGAGATAGCAGCCTGAAGTTTTCCAGCTTAACTACGTTTTCTAGCGCATTTTCTCTACCATCCTTTTTTGTAAGGTTCATGTTATAAAATATTAGCTAATTATAACCGTGTATTATGGTCTCTCATCACTGACCAACAAAAATGCATGAGCAATAACAAAACAACCACCCTAAAATAGAGAAAGCAGCAATATTCGATGATCAGAGAGTCACTTGGCTACTGTGTACCTGACTCCTATTTATTTTAGGCTTAAGGCACCTAAAATACAGACCGTCACTATACTGCACTAAACCTACTATGCCTGCTCCCACCTGCCTCTTCCTTTAGTCAGCAGTTTGCTTCAGGCCCAGAGCAGCTGGGAAGGATGTGAAGCAGTGAAAGGGCTGGTGAAGTAATTAAGTAAGAGGCTCATCAGCTTCTTAGATTCTTGGTAGGAAGAACGAGGCAGTCCATTGAAATCTGCATTACTAAACCACCATATGAAAAATAGCAACTATTTAAAATAAAGGAACCTGTTATGGTTTCAAAATATTCTTGAAACAAGTGGCATAAATCTAATATGGACATTTCAGTATGCAATAATTATTTAGTGTGGAATGCGGTCTATATATAAATAGAAATGTGTGGGCAGGGAGGAAGAAACTACATAATGGTTATTTATTCACTGCTGTTAACTGAGCATCACCATTAAATATTGTTGGAAGATGCACTGGAGAAAAGAATTGAATGCCACCAGGACAGTTTGACAGTGCAGTTGTAGGAAGACTTCTCCCTACCTTTGGATCTCTTAAGGAGGGTTAATCAGCAGCTGATCTGGGAGACGTTTTTGCCCATTAGGATGCTGACCTGCCCAGCAGACTAACAAAGGACAAGATGAGGGGTAAGTCAGCAGGACACAGAGTGTGGGTTCTGTTTAAGGAGACACTCATGCAAAAAGGTAAATAAAGCCATACTTAGTTAGGCCAAGCTTTCATATAACCGAAATGACACTGGGCTCTATTAACATTGTTGTTTTGTTATTAAATTTATTACCTGCATTTCACCAGCAGGTCCCAGGGTTACAACAATTTAAAATTCAATATTAAAAATATTTAAAACAAGTTAGCCACAGGGATAAAAACATAATCACTTTTAATTGCATTGTTCATCTTATGGCAATGGACCTATAGAACTACATGCTTTATTTTTATGAACAGAACAGTGACGCTATTAAGTAACTAGTAACAGAGAAACTCTGTACATGTTAATTCAGAAGGAAGTTTTACAGAGTTCAGTATGGCTTACTCCTAGGTAAGTGTGCATTGGATCATAGGACAAACACTAGCATTATATCTTCAGGCAAGACTGATAAAAGGGCTGTTACATTTGCAAGGATTTTTGGCGCTCCTCCAGCACATACAGGACAAGGAAGAAAATGGTGATGTTGTAAGTCTCCAATCAGACAACATTGGCTGTGAACTTAGATTAACTGCCAGTGAGGAGAAAACAAAGCTACTACTAAAATCCTGGCCAATGAGCTCTTGAGTCATCTCTTATAAAGCAGCAACCTATGGGGTTTCTGCTGGCTCCTTTCCCAGCAGTTCTAAGGAAGACATTGCTGCAAGCATTGCACAAAGGAATGCCAGCACACGGCTAGCTTCCTAACCCTTTGCCTCTACCAACTATAAAAGACATCCTAAACCATTTTTGTGTCACTGTTTCCCATTTATCATACCGCAAAAAAGAGATTCTTCTAAAAAACCTTATACTTCTAAGGAAAATAGTGCACAGAATCCTACTATTATTTAACGTTTATTCTTGTTTTACTGCTCCCCTCAAATTTCTGTTGGCCACACTACCATCTTAGGAAGAAGGCTGAGAAAAGGAAGGAAACATCAGCATGAATTTTATCTTCAAATCATTACAGTGGTACCTCGTTTTACGAACTTAATCCATTCCGGAAGTCCGTTCTTAAACCAAAGCCATTCTTAAACCGAGGCATGCTTTCCCTAATGAGGCCTCCTGCCGCCGATGCCCTTCCACTGTTCAGATTCTGTTTGTAGACCAAGGTAAAGTTCGCTAACCAGAACACCTACCGTATTTTTTCGTCTATATGATGCCCCCTTATTTTGGGGGAATCATTTATAAGAAAATGAGGGGAGATGGCCCAAAGTTGTTGAGCTTCTCCCCCCATGCAGCTGCAGGCAGGAAATACTCCGTAGAGATCGTTTCCCACTCACAGCAGCATGGGGGAAGTTGCACTCCCACCAACCAGCTGGCAGGTGGGCATGCCGCTCCCCCCATGCCACTATCCATGTATTGGATGACTCCAGTTTTTTGCCACCATTTTTGAGTCAAAAAACCTCGTCTAATACACAGAAAAATATGGTACTTCCAGTTTTGTGGAGTTCGTATACAGAATAGTTCGTTAACAGGGCTGTTCTTAAACCAAGGTACCATTGTACTATGTTTCCATTTTTGCATGTGCTTTTGCAAATAAAACATAATTGGACTATGTGCTCATTTAAAAGAGCTCAAATGTTCAGCAGCATATTCATATGTGTATTCTTTAAAAAAATAATATCAGAAAGGATGCGTGAATTTTGTAAAACAGCCGTTTGCTATGTCTAAGGTGAAAAGTTTTGTATTCTACCTTGAGTTTAAAGAGCAATGGCATCCAAAACAACTAACACATGCATATAATGTAAGCATGAATGGGACTACTTTTAAAAGCTGCATACAATGTATATAGATATATTAAGTATTCCCATTCATGTTTACATTCTATACATGTCTGAGTTGCTTTGGACACCATTGGTGCATACAACGTAATTTAAAGGGAGTGGGTGGCACTGTGGTCTAAGCCACTGAGCCTCTTGGGCTTGCTAATCAGAAGGTCGGTGGTTCGAAACTGAGCAATGGGGTGAGTTATGATGGCCACATGAACCAGAAAGCTGTCTGTAGACGAATGCCAGCTCCCTCGGCCTGAAGCAAGATGAAAACAACACTGCATATTTGCCTTTGTCTGGATTTAACTGTCCAGAGGTCCTTTACCTTTTTACCTTACCTTTACCTTGCAACATAATTTAACATCAGGGAACTGAACTGCAAAAGAACTTATAAAATGTACATGGGTCATTCAGTCTGTGAAGTGCAACACACACACACCAGGCGAATAAGCCCTTGGCCTTTGAACAGACAGTTGCTTCACTAATATGGCATTAACATCTCACTAATATTTAGTGCTCTAATAACACTACAATGATGATACAGGTAATTAGGCAGCTTGCAAGGAGCCTAAGATCCATAAAGATGTGGCAATTATTTTTGTTATCCTTAAGACAGCAGGTTCATTCAGGGATACAACCATTCACTTATGTAATTAAATTTTAGAGCCTATACAGCATCTGTCGAGCATTTTAATTATGTTCGCCATCAGTTGCCAGCATCTTGGCTTGTTATGGGGCAAATGAAATGTTATCATAAAAGTTTTCTCATTCTGTTTTAAATGTAACTTTGGAAATCCAAATGGCTCAAAAGAGTAAGAAATTTTAGACTTTTTATTTTTATTAAAGGCATTAACCCCACAGAAAACCCCACACAGGTACATTCACAAATAATAAAAGTATTCCTAAAATGGAAGCACCTCAAGTTGATTTTTGCCATGCTTGCTAACTCGTGGCAGAAGGGAATAAGCTTAAGGAAGAGGGAAATGTTGTGCCACAGTAATATATTTAATTGTACCAACCAGTCAAATGTTTACTGTATGCCACAAATATTAGTCCATGTACTCCTATATTTAGTTCACCATGAAAAAATTTTCATGATGCATACCTTACACATACCTTCTGTACTTGTAGGTTTCACCTGAGCTGTCAAAGTTATATCCTAAAGGTCACATATTGTTTAGGATGTTCCTCTGGAATAATTGTCCCTTGATTTTTTTTTAAAAAAATACCAAGATTGTAAAAAGGTAAAGGACCCCTGACAGTTAAGTCCAGTCATGAACGACTCTGGGGTTGCAGCGCTCATGTCGCTTTAACGGCTGAGGGAGCCGACATTTGTCCACAGACAGTTTTTCCGGGTCATGAGCAGCACATGGAAACGCTGGAGCAGTACCGATTCATCTGTTGGCAGTAGGTACTGCTCCAGCGGGAAGGTAAATGGCGTTTTCATGTGCTGCTCATAACCCGGAAAAACAGCTCACCCCGTCACAGGGATTTGAACCACCGACCTTCCAATCGACAAGCCCAAGGCTCAGTGGTTTACACCACAGCACCACCCGCGTCCCTAAAATTTCTTAATCTTTTGAGCAATTTGAATTTCCAAAGTTACATTTAAAACAGATTGTAAAACGTAAAGGTAAAGGGACCCCCGACCGTTAGGTCCAGTTGTGGACGACTCTGGGGTTGCGGCGCTCATCTCGCTTTATTGGCTGAGGCAGCCGGCGTACAGCTTCTGGGTCATGTGGCCAGCATGACTAAGCCGCTTCTGGCAAACCAGAGCAGTGCACAGAAACACCATTTACCTATAGTACAATTATCATCAAGAGCAAAAGATACCTAGGAGGAATTTTTAAGCACTGTCTGAAAGACTACATGACTGTCATCATATTATTTGCTTCCTGATGGATTTATTTTATGGCCCATGTTAGTTTTAGACTTCAGTTTCTTATTTTCAGGAACATCAACCCAGTTCTGCTGATGCTATCATGAGTTTTTGTACAAAGATATTTGTTATTGGAAATTGTGCTTCAGTATATGTCAAGGTGATGGATTCAGTGAAAGCTTTGTCAGGACAGGTTGGGTGAAACAGGCTGCAAATGTGGTGCTACACCACAAGACTTGATATGTTAACAGTGAGTCTGCTGATCTTGCAACTTGGCAAGACAAATACAAAGTGCCTCACTTTGGTATCAAGGTCCCAAAGCCTTGAAAAGGATTTAAGAAGATTCATAATAAGCCACACCTCCCTTTAGCAGTGAGGTAAATGCCTAGGAAAGACTCACTTGTCTGGCTAAACTTTAAATATTCTAAAACATGATCAGCAATACTCTGCTTTTATGCATATTTTCTAAACTGTTATGAGAGCCTGCAGAGAGTTAGAATCAGAGTGAGAATGAATTTCAAAGGTCACCTTTCAGTGCAGGAAATCTACTACTACAGCACCCCTGTGGGTCATTCAGCCTCTGCTTAAAACCCCCTAATGAAAGAGTGTCCATCACCTCTTGTGGCACTGCCAAACAGCTTGCACCAGCAGGAAGGTCTTCTGAAAGTTTAGTCAACAGTGGTTTGGGTCCTACTTTCTGGAACAGCAAAAAAAAAAAATTCATCCATCGCTTATCTTACACTCCTTCAAATATGTAAATATGGCTGTCATATTTTGGGTTATTGGGTTGTTGGTGCTTTTATTTTTATTATGTTTTTTGTGGTTTTATATTTTGATTTTATTCTGTGAACTGCCCCGAGACCTGCGGGCATAGGGCAGTATGTAAAATATAAAATAAAAATAAAAATATCCAGGCTAAATATACCTGATTCCTTTGAACTTTTCCATTGAACTTGATTCCCAAGTTCCTCACCAACTTCATCACTGTACTGTCAACAAACCTTAAAGTGCAGCTAAAAGCAGTCTTCTTAACATTTCCATTTGCTTCATTTTATGAAGTGGCCACTAACTATGCCTGAAAAGTATGTTTTCTTGTAAGGTGGTTCACACTTTGGAATTTTCAGATTAACATTATATACTTTTCATTCTCGGAACCATCGTCTTACTGTCAGATGGTGTTTAGCCAAAATCAGAGAGGTGTGTAGCATAGTGTTTAGGCACTGGCTATAGACGTTTTTGTTTAGGAAGGCTTTCTTGTATAACTCAGTCATTTATGGAAGATCAATTTCATATCTAAATAATAGCTTTTTGTCATTTTTAGAGCCTGTGTGGATGGTTTTATTGTTTTTTAGAGTTAGATGATTTTATTTTATTGTTAAGAGTTTGGGCTTCTGTGTTTTATTCTGCTTTTACCCAGTACATTGCTTTATGCCATGATGTAGTTTCTAAATTTGCTTAATAATAACAACAAATAATAGCTGAAATATTTGGGTAAACGTGGAATAGGAAGCTATTGAAGGAACAGTGAAGAAATATTGTAACACGGAACAAATAAAAACAGATAGCTGTTTGTAAATGGCAAAAGGAAAGTTGTGGATAGATACAGACAACATATGTATTCAATATACGGTATATGGCATCAAACTCACAATGAATGCACAAATTGCGCAAGTAAGCAAATCAATTAAAAAGATGCAGTCCTTTTACATTAGGATGTGGATGACAGTCATATAGATATTTCCAAATTAATACAGGAAGCCATGGGGATAGTTCTAAAAAGGTTTTCTAACTTTGTGTCACATGACCACCAACTGCAACGAAAGCCACATTTATTCCAAGCAAATAGGTCTAGGCTTAACAAAACATGCAAGGGACGCGGGTGGTACTGTGGGTTAAGCCTAGGACTTGCCAATCATAAGGTCAGCGTTTAAATCCCCGCAACGGGGTGAGCTCCTGTTGCTCGGTCGCTGCTCCTGCCAACCTAGCAGTTCGAAAGCATGTCAAAGTGCAAGTAGATAAATATGTACCACTCTGGCGGGAAGGTAAATGGCGTTTCTGTGCACTGCTCTGGTTCGCCAGAAGCGGTTAGTCATGCTGGCCACATGACCCGGAAGCTGTACGCCGGCTCCCTCGGCCAATAAAGCGAGATGAGCGCCACAACCCTAGAGTCGGCCACAACTGGACCTAATGTTCAGGGGTCCCTTTACCTTTACCTTTTAACAAAACATTTGCATTGCCTAATGACACAATGTATCTGTGATAATTGTTGATAGGGAAAAGGAGGAGTCAGGGCTATGCTACATATAACAGTTTTAGTAACTGTGATACTATTTCAATTTCCATAAGTATAAGTGGCAAAAAGTGTTTACATAGCGGCTTCAAGCTAAACCAACCATCCAAGAGCTGTATGCAAGAACCAATATTACAAAGATATTGAAATTTGTAAAGCACATCACATTAACACTACAGATCCCTTCACTGAAGCTTACAAAATTAATGTACTTCATGGTTAGTTTTCAAAAAGTTAAATCTGTGTATTACTAAAGCACAACCCTTTTCCAAAAAAAAGATTAAAATTTGATGCATAAGAAAAAGAAGCATTTGAAATGAAAAAGTTTACACATAACCTTCAGTTTGATCTGTAAACAATGCAACACACTATGTAAAAGAAGCTTGTAATACCTTACTGCAATATTCCAGATTTTAGACAGCCCTGGCCATGAGGCAGCCATAGGTCTTGAACAGTGCAACACTGGAAGTCAGTTCTCTCTCTACCAGCTGATTAACATTTGCATTCTTTCTTCTTCTTTTGTATTTTGAAAAAATGGAATTTATTTTTCATCTTGTACAGTGGTACCTCAGGTTACATACGCTTCAGGTTACATACGCTTCAGGTTACATACGCTTCAGGTTACAGACTCCGCTAACCCAGAAATAGTACCTCAGGTTAAGAACTTTGCTTCAGGATGAGAACATCAATCGTGCTCTGGCAGCACGGCAGCAGCAGGAGGCCCCATTAGCTAAAGTGGTGCTTCAGGTTAAGAATAGTTTCAGGTTAAGTATGGACCTCTGGAATGAATTAAGTACTTAACCTGAGGTACCACTGTAGTCAGATACACACTTCTGATTAGAAAATACATGAAAGCTCCATTGAAAACAAATGCTGCATGCTGAGTGAGACTTAGACAGGCATTCCATTAAAAAACAAGGAAGTACTTCTAAGGCAATCAATCCTAATTCCAATTGGCTGCAGCTAGTATGACCAATGGCCAATGATGATGGAAGCTTTAGTCCAAAGTATCTGGATAGTATGCAGTTGGGGGAGACTGCTACATACCCTTTCTCTCTCAAAACATATAGCAGTGTAGGAGCCAAATCCTTTGCCTTCTGAAATTGCAGCTCAATTACACCTGTTCAAACTCTATACGTGCACATTTCCATCTATAACTCTCATCTGTTCAGAGAAGTCACTTAAACATAGAAGACTACATACATTTCTCCATAACGACCCCATTTTTTAAAACACTTTTCAGACACAGGAAGCTCTTGATTACTTTTTGGGTTGCTTCAACTCTTGAAAACAAGCTGGAACAGTACATAATTTTTATGTCATGTATAAATCTCCATCTTTGAACCAGACATTTAAGATAAAGGTACTCATGAACCATGTAAACAATTTATCATTCAACAAAACTCAATTAGTTCAAGCAAGTAATTCATTCTCTAGAAATAATCTGGCCCAAACAAAAATTGTGGAATTATGCAGTGTGTGCTCCTCTGTATCTGTTAGAATAAGCTGCTTGCTTATGCTGTGCAATTTCCTGTTCCCCAAAAATGATTAAACACAATGTGCCTTTTTCTTATCTCTTCCTGCCCAGCCAAGTCAAAAGGTATAGCTCTGTGTCATACCTGATATGCCACACAAAACCAGTCAAGTCTCTCATACTTAAAATCACAGCAGTAATGGAACAGTACAGGATATTTCATTCAAGGTCAGGAAGGAAATAAGATCAAGATAATAACTTCTGACTGTGTGATTCCATCACCTCTTTTTATAAATATTTTTGAAAAATGTTTTTCAGGCTACTGATGCCTGCTTGTGGTAAGATCAACTAAGCTCCTGGCTACCAGTGAAATCAACTGAAAACAAAAATCACATAAACCATGATATAGCACCAGTAAATGCTTAAACAAACCAAGTCTTATGATTTTATATTAATGAGAAAAATATGGGAAAGATGCTTACCTTGGCTCGCCTGATGGTTCAGAGTTTTGATACAGTTTCCACGCCCCTCAGAGCAACATTAGAGTGAAGACAAGTTCCTCAGGTTGCTGCCAATGAACTGTCTCAAGTTTCACACAGTCTTAATCTTCTGCGTTTACAGACATGTAGATTTCCCCCCTGAGGATGACTATAATGTCCTCAATTTCTTTAAGAGTCATAAAACAAAAGAGAGAGAAGAAAGACAGAAGGTGTGGTATTAAATTCTAGGGTCGCTTGTTTGGCTGATTCAGAGCAGAATGTAACAAAATACTTGATGGGAATGAACTGTCATGCAGGGAGAAAAAGCCTGAAAATCCATCACCTTTTGAGGGAAATCTTTGAATTCAAGAATTGTGGTGCATGTGTTATTCTGCCTTCTCTGTGATACTAAATTAGGAAATTGACGTAGGCTAAAATGATGTGCTTTATTATAATCGGGGCTGGTCACCGTAAGATGGCAATGCTGGAAAACATTTACCGGTAAATAGAGCATTAAATGCAAATTGCTGTGTATTGCTCAAACGGCATGGTTCAAAATAAGAATCAAACTAGAATAACTAAACCAGAGTGAATCACTTCTACAACAACTTTCATTCGAAAAAAACAATACAGTGTAGTTATTGTGACACTTATTTGAGGCAGTGATAAATAATCACATTGCATAGGGAAGACTGAAATGGAATCTTTATAGAGCGAATCCTATAATGCAGTGGGTGGAATTGTAAGGGGAATGCAAGCAGATTAGTATTTGCAGAACTCGCCAATTTAACAGCCAAAATAAGGGACCAGGATGAAAAAAAGATAAAGGGCTAATGGAACTCCTTTTGGGGACTATTTTTTAAAAATATGACACCAAAACTAATCTACAAGTAGAGGTGATCCTATGAACAACAGTTAAATACAATGAGGGATAAAAGGGGGGAAAGTAGGGTAGACTAATAAACTGATATGCAGTATCACTAGGATTACCAACAATGCCATGGAAGGTCAGGTTGGGAAGTCATTATAAAAATCATGAATGACAGTGAATTATGAAGTGTAAACGAAAAAAAGTAAAATGCCAAATATATAAATAAATGGGAATGCAAGCAGAGCACAATTTACAGAAGAGTAAGAAATGTAATACAGTGGTGCCCCGCAAGACAAATGCCTCGCAAGACAGAAAACTCACTAGACGAAAGGGTTTTCCGTTTTTGAGCTGCTTCGCAAGACGAATTTCCCTATGGGCTTGCTTCGCAAGATGAAAACGTCTTGCAAGTTTGTTTCCTTTTTCTTAACACCGTTAATACAGTTGCGACTTGACTTCGAGGAGCAACTCATAGAACACCATAGAACGCCATAGAACTACATAGTAGCCTTTTTTGAGGTTTTTAAAGACTTTGGTGATTTTTGAAGCTTTTCCAAAACTTCTTTTGCAGCCATTTGGTAAGTTAAGCTTTTAAAACTTTTTTGGGGGGTTTTGGATTTTGGGTTGGGGTGTTTGGAATTCAAGAACTTGGTGTTGGGAAGGGGTTTGCAAGAATCTGGAAGCTTGTTTTTTCCCCCCTGCATTTTTATGATTTTCTGTGACCATTGGGCCACTCTGCTGTTTTTTTAAAAAAAATTCTGGATTTGAATTTCTGTGTGCTGGGTGGCTGGGGGAACAGTTGGAGAGGGGTTTGCAAGAATCTGGAAGCTTGTGGGTTTTTTCTGCATTTTTATGATTTTCTGTGACCATTGGGCCACTCTGCTGTTTTTTTAAAAAAAAATCTGGGTTTGAATTTTGAAATGCTCTTTACAGTATGTGTGACTTTAAAGAGCACTTAATAAACTCTTGTTGTACCAAATTTGGCTTTGTTTGGACTTTTTTTGACCATAGGAACGCATTAATTGATTTTCAATGCATTCCTATGGGAAACCGTGCTTCGCAAGACGAAAAATTCGCTAGACGAAAAAATTCGCGGAACGAATTAATTTCGTCTTGCGAGGCACCACTGTATGTCAGGAGTGACTATCTTCTTTTGGCCTGAGAGAAGCATGGAGGGTTGCCCACCGCTCTAATGGCTGCACGCTAGTGATGGGCATAGCTGAAGTTGGAAATGCACATTCAGTCACATTCACCACACATACAGGCATAGACAGCAGAGGGTGGAGGGCTCTTCCCCATTGCAGAACTTAGCTATGAGGAGATTGTTTCAAAAATTGGGCACCTATTCTTAACCGAAGATTCCCTCTGGAACTGCACCATCGTTAGAAGGACTTAGCCTTAGTGAGGGGAAACAGGAAGAAGAGCTCTTTCCTGTTTCCTGTGCCTAAGACAAGTGTATTCCTAGAAGTAGTACTGCTTTTCAGAGTTAAGAAGTGACACCCAGCTTTCTAAAAGAGTGTAGTGGGTGTGTGGATTTGCCACCCCTACTGATTCCTGCTTGTGGGTTTTTCACAGGTATCATGTTGGCCACTGTAAGAACAGAATGTTGGTCTAGATGAGCCTTTGGCCTGATCCAACAGGCTCCTCTTACATTCTTATATTCTTATGTGATTATTATGGAGCCATTTTTCACAGATATAATCCCCCCCTCCAAGTGGGCTTCTTAAGGGCTTTCCAAATTTATTTCTTTACAGTAAATGAACAGCCCCAGCCCCTCATTTTGTTGTAGATCTCATATATGCAAAGTTCAGATTTATTGGAATACGAAATGACGAGCTCATAATGTTTAGGTATATACACACGGAACATCATTTGGCAGTCAACAGTTCCCTAGATTGTTTAACAATCCATTTTGCAGACTGTTTGCTTAGCTCAGTGTGAGCTATGATTAGTTCCAGGGCTGCACCAAAAAAGATGGAATGTTAAGGCAATAAAATATGCTCCAACCCCAACTACAAATCAAATCAAATACAAATGTTTCTTTGCGGGGGTGGGGGTGGTTAAGAGTTATCTCATTATGCTTGTAACTGCTAATTCTGAATCAACCTGAGAAGAGTTCACCAACCAGAGATCCAAGACTCAGGTTTATCTGGAAGCACCATAAGCAGCATAGACCCCTCCCTGCGATCAGCAGCAGACAGCATGGGGGGGGGGGAGTGTCTTTGGCATGATCTTGATACAGTTCCATCCCTCCAGCAGTAGGCTGAAATAGATATACACCCAATACCTGAGCCTACACCTGTAATCAATAAAGTGGTGGCCATTCTTAATTCCAGACTGCTTGGCTCTCCACATGTTTTGGGACTACAGTTCCCATCATCCCTGACCACTGCTCTTTTTAGCTAGGGATGATGGGAGTTGTAGTCCCAAAACATCTGGAGAGCTAAATCTGGCCATGCCTGGATGATACTCTCTCACTTCACCACAATCTTAGAGCGGGGAGGGGAGCACTGCGACTGGGACCACAAAGCAAACCTCTAGCTCCTGAGTACAGGAATAAAGCTTCCTTCAGACCTTGCCATTACCATGACAGGGATATAAGCACAGCAGCAGAGTGAATGCCAGCCATATTTCCAGAGTATACACTCGGTACAGCAAAATTTTCATTATTCACACAGAAAGTTAAAGAATCGTTCCAATCTCTCACCAGATAAAGCAGGATCCACAATCCACAGTATAATCACATCACAGCTGTGGTCAACAGGCAAGTGAACATAAAAAAATTAAGAACTGTTTTGGTGGATCAGGCTAGATTGGTCTAATTCACCTTCTTTAAAAGATTAAGTTGTTGACTGGTATTCCATTTTCTCATTTTATAAAAATTATCACAAAAATAAATTCACACGACCAATTTAAAGCATCAAATCATCTACCCGCTCCCCTTCCACCCTTTCTGTGGTTACTTATCTTTTTTTACCTCTGCACTGGTTAATTTCTGTTTTGTAACGTGGACAGCAAAACTACTAAAATGGCTTAATAAAGCATGCAAACTGGATTAATGAAAAACTCAAGAAAGCAAATGAATTAACTTTGCAGCAGGCTTTACATTGAATGGTTATAAAGATGCTGTGTGGTTTAATCACTAGATGGCACTGGAGTTAACTGTGGAGATAGAAGTGTGCATGCACACGAAAGCTCATACCAAGAACTAACTTAGTTGGTCTTTAAGGTGCTACTGGAAGGAATTTTTTTATTTTGACTATGGTCAGTGATGTCACCTTCTCCTCACCCCATAGATTATTGTAGTGAATCTATGTGGAGAGCCAGTGTGGTGTAGTGGTTAAGAGTGGTGGACTCATAATCTGGAGAACCGGGTTCGTGTCCCCACTCCTCCACATGCAGCTGCTGGGTGACGTTGGGCTAGTCATATTTCTCTGAAGTCTCTCAGCCTCACTCACCTCACAGGTTGTTTATTGTGAGGGAGGAAGGGAAAGGAGATTGTCAGCCGCTTTGAGACTCCTTAGGGTAGTGATAAAGCGGGATAGCAAATCCAAACTCCTCTTCTTCTTCTCCTTGACTTGAATTAATAGAATCAGAACTGTAGAGTTAGAAGGGACCCCAAGGGTCATCTAGTCCAACTCCTTGTGATGCAGGAATTTCAACAAAATCATAGATGACAGATGGCCATCCAACATCTGCTTAAAGATCTACAAGGAAGGACAATCCACCACCTTCTGAGGGAGTCCGTTCCATTGACTAACAGCTCCTACTGTCAGAAAGTTCTACCTGATGTTTGGTTGGAATCTCCTTTCTTGTAAACTGAAGCCATTGGTTTGGGTTCTCTACCCCCTGGAGCAGGAGAATCAAGCTTGCTTCATCTTCCATGTGACAGCCCTTGAGATATTTGAAGATGGTTATCATATCTCCTTCTTTTCCAGGTTAAGCATACCCAACTCCCTGAACCGTTCCTCATAAGACTTGGTTTCCAGACCCTTGATTATCTTGGTTGCCCTCCTCTGCACATGTCCCAGCTTGTCAATATCCTCTTAAATTGTGGCACCCAGAACTGGACGCAGTATTCTAGGTGTTGTCTGACCAAGGCACAATAGAGTGATACTATTACTTCCCTTGATCTGGGCAATATACTTCTGATGATGCAGCCTAGCACAGCGTTAGCATTTTATTTTATTCTTTTCTTTTCTTGCTGCATCACACTGTTGACTCATGTTAAGCTTGTGGTCTACTAAGATCCCTGGACCCTTTTCACATGTACTTATGGCAAGCAAAGTGTCCCATCCCGTCCCGTCCCCCCAATATTATGTTTGTGCAACAGGTTATTCCTGCCTAAGTGTAGAACCTTGCATTGTCCCTATTGGAATTCATTTTTTTTAGTTTGGGATCAGTTCTCCAATCTGTTATGTTCATCCTAACCACTGAGTCAGAGAGATATCCTGTACTTAAGCCCACTGAGTTCAGTAGACCTACTTCGATTTTTAACAGCACTGAATATCACCCTCAGTCACTTGATAGCACACAACCACACTTCCCTCTTGTTCCTCAAGCTCTCACAGTACAGTGGTACCTCGGGTTAAGAACTTAATTCGTTCTGGAGGTCCGTTCTTAACCTGAAACTGTTCTTAACCTGAGGTACCACTTTAGCTAATGAGGCCTCCTGCTGCCGCTGCGCGATTTCTGTTTTCATCCTGATGCAAAGTTCTTAACCCGAGGTACTATTTCTGGGTTAGCAGAGTCTGTAACCTGAAGCGTCTGTAACCCAAGGTACCACTGTATAGGACATTATAAAAGTCACTGCTCTATTCTCTCTTGGGCCCATTTCATGTATACATCCATGCAAGCCTAAGTTTTCTATGAGGTATACAGCAGGTTTCAGAAAGTCACAGCCCTTTTAGTGTATTCCCTATGTAATTCACATCTCCATCCAAACCAGGTGATTCCTTCCTCTCCCAAGAGCTTGTTCCCCATACCAGATTATCCAGGAGGGCTCCCTGACCCTCCAGAGAGGCATTTTGAGGGAGCAAAGATAGATGCAGGTATAAGACAGAGCCAGGAATACTTCCTTCTGTAAACATTCTTCTGCTCACTTATTTTAGGCTCCAAACATTTTTGTCAAGAAAGCAAATTTGAAAATAACACTGAAACCTCCCCCATTGCACCAGGAACAAGGTCCAGCCATATGCTATTAATCACATTGAGTCATCATTAAACATAAAGAATACAAGTGACTGTGTCACTTTGTTGTTCTGTGAAATCTTCTCTTCTCCTGAACCTGAATGGCATAAAAAAGGTGAGCCTCCAGTCCTAGGGAAGAGCAGATAATTAAACTCTCCATGAAATTGGCAACAAGTAATTGGAAAGTTTGATGGCTCTAGCTGCTTGGCAGGTCAGACTTATTCTGTAAAATTAATTAATTAAATTATGACTTTGCCCTGCAAGAAAATGACAGGAAGGGGCATGGATCTACAGATATGAATCTAATGAGGTGCTGCAATTCTGCTTTCTTCCTTCCTTTATGTCATTAAGAACACCCCAAAGGTGCCTTGATACAATGAAATAAAGACACGGGTTAATGGTGCTCATTATTTGATTTCATTCTCACCAGTTTCATGCATATGCCTTCTTCCCAAGAGAGAAAGCACTCCTACACTGATGAGGAACAGGTATGCTTGTGTTTAATTAAAAATTAAATCTTAGAAGTGTTCTATGCATAAATGTAGAAAAGTCAATATGCACATGGATAGGGGTGGTTTAATAGACACTAGGCACTTGGACTTTCCAAAAGCTTTGTATAAAATCTCTCATAAAAGATGCTTTAGTAAGTTCAGTAGTCATGGGATTAGAGTACTAGTCATAGAAGGATCATAGATGTCTCATAGAACAGTAGTATTGGAAGGGACCCAAAGGATCATCTAGTCCAACCCCCAGCAATTCAGGGATATGCAGCTGTCCCATGTGGGGATCAAAATTGTGACCTTGGCATTATCAGCACCATGCTCTAACCAGCTAATGGAGCCATAATGACTTCAGGAATCAGAGAGTAGGAACCAATGTCCGTTCTCACGATGGAGAGATGAAAGAAGCGGGGTTGCCCAAGGATCTGAATTGCTACTGGTGCTTTTAAAGTTTTTCATGAACGATATGGATTTAAGTGTACACAGTAAGATTGCTGAGTTTGCAGGTGATATTAGATTGTCCAGAGGAGTAAAAACAAAAAGGGATTGCAAGGAGCTTTGAAAGTATCTCCCCCAAACAGGCATTAAAATGGTTAAGTGATGCATATTTGTGCAAAAACTCCTAACTTCACATATGTGTTAATGGAGTCTGAATAGGTAGTGACTGACCAGAAAAGAGATCTTGGGGTTGTGGTGAATATCTTAATGTTGACTCGGTGTGTTGCAGCTGTCAGAAAGGCAATTTCACAATGGCATTATACAAATCTCTGTTGTCATCACACTTGGAATACTTTGTGTAGTTGTTGTTTGTTTGTTTGTTTGTTTAATTTCTATACCACCCTATACCCAAAGGTCTCAGAGCGGTTCACATAAAGTTCTAGTTACCTCAGCTCAAAATGGATACCCACACTTTCAGATGAGAAATCTTATTTGCAAAGCTGAGTAAACTTAGCATTCACATTCAATCAAGAAGCAACATGGGTTTTGTCTCTGAGGTGGGGAAGGAGAGGGAGAGAGATGGGTGAGGGGAGAAAGAAATTTCTAAGAAAGCCTTTTAAACAACGAGCAATACCAAACCAAAACACCAAACTGAATATTGTGGAAGAAAGTAAACTCTGCTTAACTTTTCTGATTGCAACTATGATAATGTATTACTCATGTGAAGGGGTTTCATACCAAGGCTAGCTGCATGCCCCTGATGTCCACACACTGTGGATTTCATATTTGGCATAGCTTTCTGCATGTTTTCCACATTTTTCTCAGGCTGTAAGACACATAAATAGAATTTGTCGGCTTTAAACCACATGAGATTTAAACCATTATTAGCCTCTCGCCAGGTAATCAGAGAAGTAATTCTTAAAAGAACCCCTCTTTTACAACTATGACAGAGTTGGTTCTTAGCCAGAATCTCAAAAAAGCTCAGCTTGTGATGAACTCATTTTGAAGATCTGCCCCAAAGTATCACAATACAGAAGCTGCTGGGTGTCAAGCTCTTTTGAGCATTTTGCTCTATACTTGTCCTATTTTTGCATTTGGTCAAGAATAGCATTTCCCCTCGTAATGTCAGGTCTTGCTCTTGATTCTGACATCCCTTGTATATCCTTGTTGGGGGTCTTCTAGCACTTTACCTCGCTACACTATTTCAGAGATACATACAGCTATTCAAGTCTGGCTGTTAAAACCTCTCAGCAGTATGTTCATGAGGAAAAGGATTTCCATTGTAAGAATCAGACAAGGAGTTTGAAGGATTTCATCTTCCTTACTATAAAGATACTCTCACCTACTCTGTACAGCAAACAACAAAAAGGAGTGGAGGAATAGTGTGATCAGGCTTAACTTGAATCTGGTTTAGTTTCTTGTAAGTCTGGGACAAGGGGAACAGGCAGGCAAGCCCATAACCACCTTTATCACAAAAGATGATGATGATTGATGATGATTGCTACACTGGTGTGCTCAAGCCCAAACTCTGATCATGGCAAGGGGGTGACAAGGCATAGCCACATTGCCAGGGCCCCATCATTAAGTATACATTTCCCATAACTTTTCTGTCTTTCAAGTTTTACCAGTTCATATTTTCCCAACTCAGAAAAGAGGGACAAAAGAAAAGAGTTTTGGGGGTGGTTTTTTCCCCTCCCTCCCAAATTGTTTTTGGTTGTGTTTTGAAATTGCAAGTGTTTTTAAAAGTTTTAGATGGATAATAATAACTGAGACTAATATGAAAGTAGACAACAGCGCATGCTACACAATGCAGGGAAAGGAAGACATCCATTAATCTGTAGAAACAGGAGCATTTAGAGCCTCTGCAGTAGGAAATACTTCTTTTGAAATGCACAGCCAGCTCTTCACGGCTGATTAATACCAATGTGTTTGCAATTGATAACTAAAGGTGGGACATGAAAATTAGGATTTCCATAATTGCATCCCCCACTACTTTCCTGTCATATTTGGTGTCCCATGCTATGTTTCAAACTTAAAAGCATCCAGCGTAAAATGATTCAGCAAATGAACAACTCCAGTGGACAGCTCAGCTTCTCTTCCGCATGATTCATTACAGTCCTGGGTGTTATTTGACTAATTAACCCTTCACTGCTCTTTCCCTTGTAAATAACTAAAGTGTGTTGAGGAACCACATAAATGCTCATCCTTGGGTAAAACTAATGACAAAAAACAGAATAGTAGGCATCTAAATCCTCCAATGTCACAAATTGTTCTGCAAGCAGATCCTAACAGAACTGAACAAACTAACTTTGAACATAAAACTTGTTTGCTAATATTTGGAGGCTTTTTACATGGCTATTCCTTTCCAAACAAAAAAGTTCTGAAAGCATATCAAATATAAAGAAATCAATGTAGAACTGTAATGCTGCATGCTTTAATGTCAGTAGTTAGCATAAATGTTTTTCAAGGAGCAAACTTTTTTTCCTAGCCACTCACCCTTGAACAATCAGATACAGCTAAAAAGAAGCCTACAGCAATGTATCTGCATAATAACTACTCCAGACAATTCTCAGCAACACTGAAATAAAGTTTACTGACCCAAATTCATCTCAGATGTAACTTCTGACTTCAGCATGCTTTTCCCAGGAAAAAAAATGTGCCTAGGGATAATGTTCTTTCAAACTGCAATGCTATTACAACTTGTAGAAATGTCAATGAATGCATGTTCAGTAGACAATAGCTGCTAAGTTGGTCCCAAAGATTAAGGGCTAAAAATAGGCAAAGTGATGTATTTAATTGGAATAAATTCTTTTGTTTCAGGAACATACAGTGTCATGACCTCAGGGTCAAACAGTGGCCAAGACACTGAAACAGAGGCTGCAGAGTCCCTAGCTAAGGAATCAGAATGAGTTCTTGGCTCTAAGCCTGATGTTGATGAACAGGGAGCCACTAACTCAGAGGTTGGCAGGTGAGAGTCCCACTGTACAAAGGCTGAGAGACCCAGAACTGGGATGCTTATTGCCCTTCTGCTGGGTCAAAAGAATCAAGTGTCTCCCAGACTGTCTTGTGAGTCCAACAGCACAGGGAGTGTAGCAGGTGGCAGGTCAGGAGTAGGACTCGCCAGCTGGCCAGAAGGATGACTCTTTACGGACTGTACTTCTCACAAAGGGGCTGCAGTCTAGGAGATAAGGGGGAACAGAAACTGTTTTTCTTTCCCTGTCCTGAATGGGGTAACTGTGCCCCTGAAGGACCAGGTGCGCAGCCTGGGAGTCATTTTGGACTCACAGCTGTCCACGGAGGCACAGGTTAAATCCGTGTCCAGGGCAGCTATGTACCAGCTCCATCTGGTACGCAGGCTGAGACCCAATCTGCCTTTGGACTGTCTCGCCAGAGTGGTGCATGCTCTGGTTATCTCCCGCTTGGACTACTGCAATGCGCTCTACGTGGGGCTACCTTTGAAGGTGACCCGGAAACTACAACTAATCCAGAACGCAGCAGCCAGACTGGTGACTGGGAGCGGCCGCCGAGACCATATAACACCGGTCTTGAAAGACCTACATTGGCTCCCAGTACGTTTCCGAGCACAATTCAAAGTGTTGGTGCTGACCTTTAAAGCCCTAAACGGCCTCGGTCCAGTATACCTGAAGGAATGTCTCCACCCCCATTGTTCTACCCAGACACTGAGGTCTAGCACCGAGGGCCTTCTGGCGGTTTCCTCACTGCGAGAAGCCAAGTTACAGGGAACCAGGCAGAGGGCCTTCTCGGTAGTGGCGCCCTCCCTGTGGAACGCCCTCCCACCAGATGTCAAAGAGAACAACAACTACCAGACTTTTAGAAGACATCTGAAGGCAGCCCTGTTTAGGGAAGCTTTTAATGTTTGATGTATCACAGTATTTTAATATTCTTTTGGAAGCCGCCCAGAGTGGCTGGGGAAGCCCAGCCAGATGGGCGGGGTATAAATTATTATTATTATTATTATTATTATTATTATTATTATTATTATTATTATTTCCCCTCCCTGAAGTCTCCCCCTGTGGTGCTATGTAATTCAAGAGCCCCAAATCTTAGCATGTTAAAGCTATATATAGTGGAGGGTGATAGTGTTTCTGGAGCAAGAATCACCAAGCTATAGGGGCCTGGTAAGCACATTTGCAAACAGGAGAAACTGTTTTGCGCACCACACACACACATACAAGCACACAGTGCAATATTTCCTATTGGCTACAATAGTGTCATGAACACTTCTGCCCAAGGTATAGAATCGCAGCAGGAGTCAAGGAACAGTAGCCGCTCATCCACTTCCCCTCGTTTTAGCAATGACAGGAATGAGGAGCAGTTACGAGATTGCGGGCTGGAGAGATGTCAACTCTCCCAAGAAGCACAGAAAGGCTTCAAAAGCAGGAGAAATCATATTTTTCACCAGAAGAGGAGGCAGTTAATCCTCTGAGTCCAAAGAGCAGACGTATGGGAAAGATTTTAGACAGGAGACAAACCAATAAACGGAGGGGTCACAGATTCAGGATATTCTGCAGAACCAGGAAGCATTCCTCAGAAGGGTCAACTGACTTGTGAAGTGCGAAGGCTCCAGTTGAGCCTCTGAGACTGATTGTTTGTTTTGCAATAAATCTTCAAGGTACTTACGACTTGAGTGCTGTCTTATTGGGACGGCAGCCTGGGCTCCTGAGAAATAGAATGCTTCTTTCAAGCCGTGGAGCAGGCAGTGAAAGGAGACTTAGGCAGGCTTGGCGGTGTCCCAGCTGCAGCAGGCCCCCTCTCCTTGGCCATGGAGCCAAGGAACTCGCGCGTCCCGGGACAGCAGGAGGCTCTCCTTTTCATGTTCCTGCCACAGTGTGCACACCTCGCTCAAGAACACACTCTGCGAGGGAAGCCCCAGGGAAGGACTGGAATGGGCTGGGGAAAGTCTGGGTGTCCCTTCAATGACTGTGTGGAGAAGGAGGAGGCGCCACTACAGCCCCAAAGGCCTGGTTCAGGAGTGGCTCACCTCCGCGCAGGTCCAGAAGATGGCAGTCACATGACCTTGGCGAGAGAGCCTGTTGTGGGGGTGCTGGGTTGCCTTCTATACAGGCATTTTGTAAGGACTGGTGAGATAAGGTATGCAAAGTGTATTGACCTATGTAGTGAAAGTGCTGCATAAATAATAATATTGGTGCAAATGCTTGATACACAGAAAAGGTTTGCCATGCAATGATCCATTATATAATCTAATTGGTAGTAGTTAAAATCACATATATCATCAGTTCCTGAAATAATTTGCTTGATTACATTTATTGCAGAGTATTTTGTTTCATGTTTTTGTAATGATGAGGAAAAACAAATGTACATCTACACAGTTGGTATCGCCATGAGCTGAGCTCATTTGATGTGGAAACCTAAAGTTTAATTGCTTGTTTTAAATTTGGCTAGTAAAAAATGCATACTGAAACATTACTCTTTTAATTATATTAATTTATAACCGAAGAGCGAAATTTACAAAGGCAATAAAATTAATTATTTATTTGCCCATTACAGCTGCATATATATTACCCAGTTAATTAGCTTCCTTAAGTCTCTGCCCCCCCAAAATAAATAAAAACAAGTTTAAACACTGATTTATATAAAGAGTACACACTGCCTCCTTACACAATGCCTATTCCAGCTGGTTCCTTGCATTTAACTCAGCTACTGTATATGAATTAGGCTTCAGTTCTATATACACTTAACTGGGAGTAAATGGGACATACTTCTGAAAAGGTGCCTATAAGCTTGTGTTGTAAAACAGTTTGACAAGGGGACACAGTCTTTGGAAATGTAAATCATTTTGTCTCATCCAAATCCCAAAAGAACTCATTGCTGTAATTCCAAATATGCACCCCCAGGATTTGCCATTACATGCCAGCATTTTTCCTCACCTTTCAAACTGTATGTCCAAATGGGCATCCGTGCTTATTTCCAGGGTCCTTAGGAAACTCTCTGTAAGACATCTCCTCAACATGGCTATGCAACTCCTGGATGGTTAAGTCCAGTCAAATTTGACTATGGGGTGCAGAGCATTCAGGCCAAGGGGGCTGGCATTTGTCTGCAGACAGCTTTTTGGGTCATGTGACCAGCATGACTAAACTGCTTCTGGCGCACGGAACACTTTGACGAGTGTCAGAGCGCATGGAGACACTGTTTACCTTCCTGCGCAAATTTGAACTGCTTACCTTCTGATCGCCAAGCCCAAGAGGCTCAGTGGTTTAGACTACAGCGCCACCTGCATCCCGTGTCCGTGAAGTAACAAAGGCAGGCAGAACATGAGACTGTGGTTAGCCCTGGGCCTGTGGAGTGCAGTTGCAACAAAAATGTTGCACACATGAATGTAATACTAATGAAAAGTGGGATGTGGGTGGCGCTGTGGTCTAAACCATTAAGCCTCTTGGGCTTGCTGATCAGAAGGTCAGCAGTTTAAATCCGTGCAATGGGGTGAGCTCCTACTGCTCTGTCCCAGCTTCTGCCAACCTAGCAGTTCGAAAACATACCAGTGCAAGTAGATAAACAGGTACCACTGCGGCGGGGATGTAAACAGCATTTCCATGCACTCTGGCACTCGCCGTGGTCCTCAATGCGTCAGTAGGAGTTTAGTCATGCTGGCCACATGACCTGGAAAGCTGTCTGCGGAGAAACACTGGCTCCCTCGGCCTGAAGTGAGGTGAGAGCTGCACCTCATTTTGCCCACCATCAAATGTTCTCAGAATAAGTCACATACTTTCTTATTAAAAAAATGACAGGTGTACATTAATGTTGAATTTCCATAGTGACACAGTAATTCTAAGGTAGGTGACTGTCATGACATCTGTTGAAGTGACAACAGTTTTTTTTAATTATCATTTATAATTTTTGATTATAACAAAAAAGAAAACATTTCACAAGTCATTCAACAATAATTATAAAATTCTGAACCTTGACTTCCCTCCCCCTCTTTCTGCAGTTCCTTAAAATTATTTTAATCTTTCCCTGCATATCCCAAATTTTCTCAACCTATTCTTTTATCCATCTGTTATTATGGGATTTTTTTATTTATTTTAGAAACTGCAAGTTTTTACAGTAGTCCCGCTAATGTCTTGATCTGTTTGTACTTTGTTTGTAAATATTCAATAAACCATTTCCATTTCTTAATAAATAGTTTGCTGTCTTGTTTTCTTATTCTTCTGGTAAATTTCACCATTTCTGCATATTCCATTAATTTTTGCATGAAGTGACAGCAGTTTTGCAAAAGATTTGTGTCTGCGTCTGACCACAACAAGAGCCAGTTTGTCAGCCTTCTAATTAACACTCCAATGTAATTTCAAAAATTCATAGTGTACTGTAACTGAGTGCAACATTTTCATTAATATTTTAGCTTTCAATCTCCATGAGCTGGATAGCTAAAATGTGCAATGAGTATTTATGTAGGGATCCTGAAGACAATAAAATCAGATTATTAATGGCTACAGAACAATTAGTGTTGCATTAATATGTGATGAAAAACTAATTTGCACATTGTCTGAAAAGATATTCGAATTCCATTTACCCATGCCTTTAAATTTAGCTGACAGAGAAGCACTCTGTTCCCATGGGTGTCTCTCTGTGTAAACTACATCCCTGAATGTGCTTGGACAATTTGGAAGATTTAACATCTCTGGTGTTACAAGACAGAACACAACTAAAGTGTTTAAGGGAAAATGGACATTTCCATGAAAAGTCATTATACAGATATGTACAATATTATGCTGGGCAAACAACAGATTAATGCACAAAACAAAACAATGTGAGAGTAATATAATAGTTACTGACAACAGAGTACTGCAACAGGGTGAGATGTGGGTTCAAATCACCCGTCAGATGTATACCCGGTAATCCTCTTGGCTGTGAGTCCTGGAAAACCTGCTTCCTGCCTTGCAGGCATTTTTCCACCTGGCCTGGGCAGGTAAGGCCCTGACTGACTGTTCTGAGTTCTTGATAGGTGGGATGAAAAGTAATGAATAAAATAAATTATATATAAACACTCACATTGTAGTAGGCCACTGTCTACAGATATTTAGGAGCAGTGCACACGAAAGCTCATACCAATAACAAACTTAGCTGGTCTCCAAGGTGCTCCTGGAAGGATTTTTTAAAATTTTGTTTATACTAGAGATGCGTGCATCTAGCCCCATTAGTTACACAGAGTTTCTGCCCTAGGTTTTCAGATATTCATGGAAAACTTGCTGCTTTGCCTGCATGCTGTTTTGAATCCCAGTTTTTTCAAATGCCTGCATATTTTTTAAAAGTACTCAAAGACCAACTATGAAAATTAATATACATTTTAGTTCAGGGCTGGCACATGTCTTTTGGCATTATACATGTGCAATATCACTGGCTGGTCACAAATGCTTTTCAGCACTAATAACACATTATCTGTAATGCCTTCAGAAAGCAGCGGTGAAGCCTCCAGTCTAATTTGAAGACCTTTTAACTGTAGGGATGAAACTGAAAAAAAAGTTTTGGAACATAGGCAAGGAGAAAGATTGTCATTTCCTTTACATCCTTTGTGCATAATTCTTTATACATCCAATAATATATGCTTTTCCCCCTTACAACCTGCATCCACAGCCGTTTGAAGATCTAGCTTTTGGATTCTTTCCTGCCCTTCCATGTAAGCCCAAAAGATATTCAATCAGACATGATATAAATTGCATCTGGAATTCTAGTCCACTTGAACGGAACTGCAACATCCAACTAGGCAGATTACATACATCCCTTTCTGTGTTGAGTACCCAAAGTTGTCTCACACGTCACAATATCCCCCCCCCCCCATGCTTGCACTCAGACATGCAAACTTTCCTTATTCTGCTGCAGCCACAGTGCATGCCAATAGGTAGCTTTGCTCCCTATAACTTTCAGATTCTCTGTATTTAATATTTAATCACAGCTGGGAACATGGCCATTGTTCTGTTGCCTGGTGCAAGGGAAGAATAATCATGTTCTGAGCTATGGGGGATTTCAAAAGATCTTAGCAGAGAGATTTAAGATATTCTTCACACATAAATACACTAAGTACATTTGAGATTGTTTCTGACACAACAGCTTTCCTTCACAGAAGCATAGCGTAATCACTCCACTGCATTTCCCTAGCACAATCATGTAAACAAGAACCTCCCAAAGTCCAGAAAGGAAAAAGACATTACAGGTGGAAACAGTTCCCCCCAACCTCCTGTTTTTAAAACTTTGATAAAAATTAAAGCGAGAGCTTGGCTGCAAGCTCTGCAAATTAGCACTTTGGAATCTAGTCATTGGCCCACAAATTGTAAAACTTGCAAAATGATTATACCACAAACAAATAATCTTGCCATTATTCCAATGATCCAAAGTCAATACAGTGGTCTAAAGTAAAGGGACCCCTGACCATTAGGTCCAGTCGCGGACGACTCTGGGGTTGCGGCACTCATCTCGCTTTATTGGCCGAGGGAGCCGGCGTACAGCTTCCGGGTCATGTGGCCAGCATGACTAAGCCACTTCTGGCGAACCAGAGCAGCGCACGGAAACACCGTTTACCTTCCCGCCGGAGTGGTACCTATTTATCTACTTGTACTTTGACGTGCTTTCGAACTGCTAGGTTGACAGGAGCAGGGACCGAGCAATGGGAGCTCACCCCGTTGCAGGGATTCAAACCGCCGACCTTCTGATCGGCAAGCCCTAGGCTCTGTGGTTTAACCCACAGCACCACCCGCGTCCTGTGGTACCTCTAGTTGCAGACTTAATCCGTTTTGGGGTGCTGTTCGCACCCCAAAAAGTCTGCAAGAGCGCCTCTTCTGTGCATGTGCACTGTGTGATTGAGTGCTTCTGTGCATGCACGAAGCGGGCAGATCGCTTATGCAAATGCGCGAGCGGCGAACCGGGAAGTAAACACTTCTGGGTTTGCCATGTTTGTAAGCTGAAAGTCCGTAACAAGAGCAGAATGCAACACGAGGTATGACTGTACAACCAGCAGTCTGTTCAGCACAGGTCCCTATGTTTGTGTTTGATGTTTGAAATAGGTTTAGCCAAAAGGCTCGTAATTGCTAGTTATATTTTCAGATACGTTTTTCAAGAATTGACCTCAGATCACCCCACCAATATCACTGCAATCGTATTTGTTTATAATTGTAAAAGAGTTTATTGCATGTGATATTCTGCTGAATTACATGCTACTGCCACAGGCAAAAATATATTCACTACAGAGTAGAGAGAGAGCACAGCTGCCTGCTACTATTCTTAAGATACTATGCTTCGAAAAGCAAAACTCATTGAACTATTCTGTTCAGATTGAACAGAGAGTAGATTAGAAGAAGTGCTGTTGGGTAGCTTTATTTTAGAAGGGGGGCGGCTAAGTTTGTTTCATTCTGTTTTCATTACTGTTAGTTAGCTGCCTTGAGCTTCTTCGGAAAAGTTGGTGGGAAACACAAATAAATAAATAAATAAATAAATAAATAGCCAACATTCTTAAAAGAACACTTTTAAATATGGAACACATCAAAGGAAAGGGACTACTAATGGGGTTACCAAGGTGTGCCAGCTGCAATTGCTGCAGTTAAACGTGCAAGAGCTTGGATGGAAAGCAAGTTAATGGGAAAATGGATAACATTTATCCTATTTTGCAATGAAAAAGCGATGGGTGATGTAAGGCCGCATTCATTAAAGAAAATATGACCATATATATTCATGTAATAAATGTTTGTAATCATAATAAAACATTAACCTCTCAATTTGTTAAGAAGAAAAGCTGAACAAGACATTTCAGGAACAAATGTGGTAACTGGAAGGTAAGTGACCATGTGATATATTGAATATACAATGATACCTCCGGTTGCACATGGGATCCATTCTGGACCTCCGGCCGGATCCTGAGGTGTGCATATCCAGAGATGCAGCTTCTGTGCATGCACACGGCAAGGTTCAGCACTTCTGCGCATGCACGCGTGGCAAAACCCGGAAAAATATTTCCGGGTTTGCAGCGTACGTATCCCGAAGGATACGTAACCAGAGGTGAACGTAAGTAGAGGTACCACTGTATTCTCAACAATAAAACTGATTTGGTACCAAAAGCCATGTCAGAATGCAGATTGGTAAGGGTCAAAATAATCAGTATAATCCAAAAAAGTGCCTTCTCAAACACCTCCAAAATATTGCCATGTTCCACTGGATTCTGGGTGAGCTTTTTCAGGAGTAGTCATACGCACCTTTCCTTCATGGCAGTAAGAAATACCTGCCAGATGTAACATACATTAAATGTGCATTTCTTAGTGATGGAAATGGAATCCCTGTACACCTCAGTCCTTTGACCTATGCTACATTCTTTGCAAACAATCCATACATCTGGTGAACTAGGTAAACAGTTTCCATGCTGTCCAGTGTTAGAAACTCAGATATATAAGCTAGGCACCAAATGGCTACTTAAATCATGATTACAGTCGCCAAAATGGAATGGCTAGTTGCCATTTTTGGGCCAGATGGCCTGAAAGTCATATTTTTCCAACAACTTTTTGGTTCTTGAAATTCATTCTGATTGTGCAGATAAAATATCACAGAGCGAATTCTACAGGGTGTGTTGCTAGTGTGTGAAAACAGTCAAGATCCAAGGATGCCCAGGCATGCACTTCCAGATGATGGAGACATCAGGTTCCATCCTGGTACCCAGGCATCTTCACTTGGTCACAAGTGGCCGACAGCTAGGTGCAAAATATGCCTGGGACCTGGCGAATTTCGAATACTGATGCTGTCTGATGCTCCATTACATAATTCTACTTCTGTCCCTGTTCTTTTCTATACAGGAAGACTGGTTCAAAATTCAAATTCACTCCTCGCATAAGGCTAGTGGGCTTCTGAAAATTTGCACTCTGTCCCACGGAGAAATGTAACACAGTGAAAGTTTCAGACATAAAACGGATTAATGTTCTGAAACTATTTCAAATTGCTGAAAGAATTTAAAAGAACACAGTGTTACATTCACAGTGAACATTACTTTCTCACAGAAAATACTGATGATTTCTACTGATGTTTTCTAAAAAGAAAACAAAATACATGGTACCAAATTCAAAATACCTATACTCTATAAGATCTGTTTTTCAGGCAGCCAGCAACCCCAATGTGTTCTTTACCAGCCACACTGCTTATAGCCTTTTCTTTCTTGAATACTGTCATATCATCAATTTACTATTGAACAATTTGCATTTTATATGCTTTAGCTTTGACCTCTCTTAAATCTCTGCCTTACTAATGGATTTAAAGGCCATTTTCCTAACCTCTATTTACACTTTATAACCCTTAAGACCTTTTATCATCTTTTTAAAGCTATGCCCATAATTATACTAATACTGGAAGATCAAAAGAAATTAACAAAGGAACATAGCTTAACATAGATTTGTGGGTGTAAGATAATTTGCTATACTCTGTCAGATGGAAGAAGTGCAGAATACTCGGTTCAGGAACTGCTCTGACCAGCTTCAGGTCAATGAACTAATTTAAAAGGAGAAAGCTTTAAAAGAGTTCAGGATATTTAATTCAATAGTAGCTCAAGAGCTTTCAGGTCTAGCCCAGAAACAGAGTCCTCAGAAGATGAAACAGACACTCCATACGTTGAAGAAAAGCATGCAGATGATCCCCTTGTGGGGTTTCCTCTCAATTGAGACTTGCTGGCAAACCCCTTGGGACTCTGTCATATTCTGCCGTCCCCTGTTACTGAATCTCCCTATGAGACCAGCATTGGACTGTTTCCTGGCTTTGCTTCTGGATCACATTTGGACCAAGACTGAATTCCTGTGCTTGACCTAGGACTGCACCAGTAATTCTGCTTGTGTCGGTGTTTACCTTGGTGAGAGGCTTTTACCCCATGGGACTGGGACCCTAGCCCCTGAGAGCACTCACTAGAGTGTGAGAAGTATTGGCATTGGCATACAGATTTATTTATACTGCATATTTATTTATAAAAGGTGTGTGCACGCACACACACGCACCTCTTCCTCCTCTTCATAAAATACTAGGGGAGTGTGTAACAATATGCATACAATTAAAACTTGATAATTCCTCCATCAATGTTGCTGTCATTTTCTTCAAACGCTTGCTGATTCTTAACAAGTTCACTGCAGGACTCATGGGCTGTGTTTGGACATCACACTACAGGAACAAATATTGTTCACAATACAGGAACAATACTGTGTTTGGATATCACAATACAGGAACAAGCCTTGGGTTTACATGCCTTACACCCCATGCCCTGCCTGGCATAACCATGAAGTGATAACCAGAAGCTTTAATTTTCCACTTTTAGTGTTGCATCTGAACCCTAAACTGTGATAAAAACTTAGTTTTACTGAAACAAGCAGACTTCACAATGCATTTTTAAAAGTTGGTGTGCTCCAAACAAACAATGAGCCACAGTTTGTGGCAAACCTATGAAATTACAAGCTACTGTGAATTTGAAAAAAAGGAAGAAAAAGCTTCCAAATTTGTCATGACCGCACTATAGAATGAGAGATGGGAGAGTGCAAGAGTCCAAGCCGTGCACAGGTTAATTCTCATCACAATAAAATGTGGCTTGTAATGATAAGCCAAATGCAGTCTGTACAGGCAGGCACTTTCAGGTCTGTGACTAGAATTTTTTCTGCATGACTATTGTCTAGTAGCATGAAAGAAAAGTAAGAAAGCCTGACGTTCTAGAAAATTATAGATGCAGGGGATCTCTGCTTAGAAGACAGCTGGAGCGCTACTTATGTGAGCATTTAAATTCTCATATAAATAAGCTCTACACAGTCCAGAATCTATTTCTATCAGTGGGATTCACTAGTATGGAAATGAAAGCTGGAAATAGAAACTTATAAACTTAGTCTGATGAAAAAATTCTCCCTGGCTCCTATTAAATTATGCCAAAATGTTTTCTAATGGAAAATGTTTTGGGGCACTCTATTCTTTGAACAGTTTCTACAGTATAAGACTGAGAAATGTCAAGGGGGCAGAAGAAGTCAGGCACTATCTAGTATGCATTACACAATTTATGCAGCACCTGCATTCAAATATTGCATATAAATATGTAAGTATGAATAACATGCTTGTTGCAAATGAAAGGCAGATGTAATACGTAAGTGTGAGAACTCTATATAACTTAAAAAATTGAAAATATGGACATGCTTTTTATTGTACATTCATTAAAATGTAGTATGGTTGGCAGGGATTAGCAAAAACTGAGTCAGGGAAATTTGACACATCCACCTCCAGCATTCTTAACTGATGCTCAGGACAACAAACAAAAAGTATCCCTTTTACCACTAGCAGTGCATGCTGCCCTACTGGGGTCATAAGGTGGTGTTTTGCTTTGCTTTTTGTTTAAAGAACTACAACAGGGATGGGGAATCCAGATGATGCTGGGCTCTAATTCCAATTAGGATTATTGTGTCAGAGTGATAAAAGTGCTCTCTCATTTATGTGGTATTTTTCTATTTTTAAAATATAGAAATATACAGGTTCACCTCTCCTAAATATCAGAGAGAAATAAGAACTTTATTCCCTATTTTTACTGTTCAAACCACTTCTACTCCCGCAGCTTTTTCACTCTTAGGTTTGCAAAAACCTTTTCCTAGTTATCTTTCGGCTTGCCCAAGAATTTTTACCTTGTGACTTTGATTGTTGACTATACCCTGCAGGAGACTGAGAGAGAAAAAACAAATATATGAATTGAAATTACACTGAACAGACTCATCCATTCTATTTGATTCATGAGGTAGCCTTTCAACTAGATAGGCAATGTCTTTTTCCACTTTTGGTATTTCCGTTTACTTTCATTAAACTGATATAGACCCTGTAGTTCTGTGTTGCCATTCTGGCATCTAATTCCCCCATCCCACTCTAATTCCCCCACTCCACCCTGAAGGATCATGGTGCCTCCAAGTCCCCCAGACATTAGCAACACTTCTGAAGGAAAGACATTGTTGAAGTTTTTTTTGGGGGGGGTTGGTAAGTTCATGCAAAGGATATATTAAACTTTTCTACCTTGGTTGCAGGAGCATTTTTTTAAAAAAGGGAGAAACTGGTGGGATCAATCTGTAGCAACATTAAAAAGACAAGGAAGTCTTTATGGACAGTTCTGCTTTACCAACGGATACAAAAGGAACTAGAAGCATTTGCAGTCATGCACCAGTTAGCACAAGGAAAGTGCCATGCATCAACAGAGAGAAATTGCTCTCAGAGCTGATAAAAGGGGTGCCAACAGCATTTGGACTGCAATATTTAGCTTTTCCCAACACTTTTTGATTGCTGTCTGAAGCCTGGACTTTGAAAGGCTACTGCAATCAACGAAAGGAAGACATTTTAACAGAAAACTAGAAAAAAGAAGCAAGCAGCCAGAAGTGGGGAAACTGTCGTTTGTTTTCAGTTAGACTGCATTCAGACAGCACTTTATTCTGTTATCCTAATGTTTCCTTACTGATAATTTCTGTGCTTTGTGTGATCTTTCATAATACATAAAAGCCCTCTCTGGAAATCTAGTGGAAGAGTAGTGTCATTTCCAAGTTAATTTGTTTCCAGAAAAAAACTGGTTGCAACCCCAGTAACTCAGAAGAGGAAAGTTTGGCATTGTTCACAAGGTGAAATCTGGGGTGGTATTCCGGCACAAAGTTCTTTCCACTGTTTAAAATTAAGTGTGACGTGGCTATCTCTATCTCTGTCTCTATCTCTATCATCTATCTATCTATCTATCTATCTATCTATCTATCTATCATCTATCTATCTATCATCTATCTATCTATCTATCTATCATTTATCTATCTATCATCTATCTATCTATATGCCACAGGTCCATCAGGGATGACATAGTCAGTGAAGATGGAAATTATAGTCCAACAGGATCTGGTGGAGGGTGGGGACACACACAGGTGTGTCTGTTTCCTTATTTTCCTTCATGAAGAAACATTACAAATCAGGAGTGAGGAATAACTTCATTCTCCCACTCAGATAAAATTACAGTGCTTCCTTGTTTCTGGTATCTCCTCTCTTCAGCAAGAGTAGCTCCCATACAAGGCAGATATGACTGTTAACAGAATTATCCTCCCTACTTTGACTGTCCTCCTTTAGCAACATTTTCATAACAAATGCTAGCATTCCTGACAATCACTTAACTATATGTTCCACTACATTTTTCCTCCCACAGCTCTGCAGTGAAATTAAATAAAATTACCATGGCACACTTTTTTAGTACCAGCTATAACAAAATATATCCTCTGCAGATTGTTTACAGAGGGAAGCACAAGTCCCACTCTCTCTGGACTACAGCAGCAGGTGTTCAGTACTATAATGAGCACCCTGCAAGCTAAAAGGGGACAGGTAACATGGTGCCCACATTTGTTTTAAGTGGAGTTTATGTTATTTTCACATCTACACTAGTCTTAGAACAACAGCTGTAGCAAACAATGTGCACCATGTTGTCAATACCATTTTGAAAGAATAGAAGTTTCTAGTTTCAAGGGAATTTACTCAGGGAATTACTCTGACCACACAGAGAGCGAATTTTCCTGGTGCTTGAACATTCTCTACTTGTTGTTGTATATGATCCAAATTAACACAGTTACACAGCTCATCTTCACCATGATTCAGCACTGATTAACACAGTAAGGAAAGAACTGTGTAGAGAGTTTAGTCTAGGATCATTGGCAATTTCTGGCTAACCCAATTATTTTTCTTTTGCCTTGTGAGAGGACCCATTATTTTCAATTATGCTGTATAAGTGACAGCAAGGGATGCTCCAGGGGTCCAACTAAATTATTAAAGTTTCTATGGACACTTGAACAGGCATTCCCACACAAATGAGGACAAAACTAGGGATTAAGAATAAGTATTTTAGCCAACACTTGGTGTATGGAATATTACTAAGAAACAGTTAGCATGGAGGCTGAACTTGTTGTTGGTTTGTATCTGTCTTGACAATGGAGTGCACCCCTGGGGTGAAGTCAAACCACTGGAGAATCACAGTGTCTGCCATGGCTGCTGAAACCAGTAAAACAAAGGGGGAAGGGAGCAGGAGATCAGGGAAGCCTTGGGAGTCACGGGCGGGCGGCACGCCGTTGCCCAGTTTAAAAAAAATCTGCGCATTTATGTTTCACAGGGTGCAAAAGAAGGGCTTTGCACCTTTATACAATATGCATGTGTGCTTGGCCCAGAGTCTTTTGCCTCACCATCCCCACTGCTGACTCCCTGTTGCTTCAAAAAAAGAAAAAGGGGGGGGGGAAGTGTTCCTGGATTCATTTTAAAAAATCTGGTAACCATAAGCTAGCACCTGTACTTACAATAAAAGGAGGGTTATTACTACTGGACCTTCAAACAGCAACTTTATCACTCCTACAGAAAATAAATGTTCCATAATTTGCAAGTTCTCTTGGACTGACCCAATTATCTTGATCCATTCCAATACAGGTTCAGGCCTGGCCTAATTGACTACCTTTAACAGAAGGCCGGGGGGATACAACCTTGTTGTTCTCACTTAAGAACATAGGAAGAGCCTACTGGATCAGACTCATGGCCCATCTAGTCCAGCATCCTGTTCTCACAGGGGCCAACCAAATACCTGTAATGAAGCTTTTAAGTGGGACCTGAGGGCAACAGGTGGCCCTCAATACAATTGACCATGGCATCCTTCCAGAACTGACTCTGTAAAATAAGACATTGGGAGCATTTGCTTTACAATGCTTCCATCCTATCACTGATGTCCATTTCAGAGAACAGAACTGGGTTACTATCTCTTGGTCCTCTGGAAATTGGGCTGCAGGGTACCATTCTGCCCTCGGTTTTCTGAAACATCTACATGAAACCATTGGACTTGAGAGACGTGCATCAGTGCCTGGACTTGGTACTGGACTGGATGAGGGACAAAATGATGGAGGCAATCTGATTTAGCAAAGTCTGGTCTACTGGCTGCTTTGGATAGGGTTTTATGCCCCACTGAAGGAGCAGGTTTGTGGCAGGTTTGTGTAGATTCATCTCTGTCACTAGAAGCCCAAGTGACCTGAGTGGCTAGAAATGCCTTTTACCAGCTTCAGCTGGTAATATAGCCATGGCTGCTTCTGGGGTGGAATTAGTTTAGTGTGGAAGCACCTACCCCTTGCAGCTCCCTCCCATTGCTTTTCAGCACTAGTTAAAACATTTCTTTAAAACAAGCTTTCAAAATGGAGGTTTCTATCCCAGTTACTATCTGTACTGAAATTTGTTTTGATATATGCAATAGCTTTATATGTGTTTCTACTGTACACTGTATTGTGGAAATCACTTTGAGGTGCTTCTTATGGAGTAATTCATAAAATAAATAAATAGCCTCTTAATTTGGATAGATTGTAGTTAGGATGTCACGGAAAACACTACAATTATGATATGGAACCACTTCTACATGTTATGGTATTGGAAGCTTGAAAGTAGAGATATTTCCACATGCCATGGGTACCTCATCCATTATCCCTCTGGTCCCAGACAGCTAGGCTAAGCTCATAAGTAGTATCCCTTCCTATACACCAGATTTTAAGATCTGTCAGATAAGTCCTTCTCAGCATCTCAACACCACATTCTTATATACTATGTGGTGATGCAAGAGAGGGTCTATTCTGTCATGGTGCCACAGTTACAGAATTCAACCTCCTCTATAGTTTGGCTCTTGCCAGCTCTGTTAGCATTTGCATATAAGCTCAAAACATGATTTTGTTCATTTTTTTAAAGTTCAGCAGTAATTTTTTGGCTAAGCAGCTGTGTCTGATGGTGTTATTCATTTTAAATGGACTGTTTTTATATACATTTATTGTTCCCTGCTTTGAGATCTCAGGATGCAGAGCATGCTATAAATATTTTAAATAAATACATAAATATGGCTCCTTTGCACCATAGTGCCGGAAGCACCAAGTCCCAAGGATAATGGTAATCATATGGGAACAATTTTGTTATGCCCCTAACGTGTTCCTGTTCCTTATCTTCAATGTGCCTAGCTTCAGCCAAGGCTAGAACTAGAATTTTCTGCTATTACTGGATGGGATCCAAAAACTCTGACCTTTCCATAATTAGTCCCTACACTGGCAGAAGGAAAGGAAGCAAGGTAATGAGAAATGCTTTACATGACAGCAGAGGGAACAGAATGCCATCAGTTAGGAAAGAAGAAACCACAGAGTAGTATCCTTTATCCCTACTACTAATTTCTGCAGCACTCAAGGCTTCAGGTTCTTCTAGTATCTATTGCACTACTCTCATCTCTCCCCCATCCCCTTGGCACACACAACATATTTTTTTCCTTGTTCTGTAGTCCTGAAACCCACTGTAATAAAATAAGTGCAGTATGGTGGTAACTGAAGCATTTACAGCTATTGCAGTTGTATTAGCCAAAGAAATGGTTTTTGCTGTTCTGTGCCTGGTTTTGCTGTGCTGTCCCTGTTCCTTCCCCCGCTTTTCATGGGCTGATTTGGCTGCTCCTGTCACACTCGGCAGTTGGGATAAAGTCACTGGCAATTGTTATTTCACACATGAGGAGTAATATTTTCATTTTCTATATCTTTTGAAATAAAAGCCTCATGGGCTATTAAAATAGCATGAACAAAGCTAGAACTAAAAGCAATTCTCTTACTGTCATTCTGAAATCGTGTTCACAGCATTCCACAGGCTTACTTACTTTGAGGTGCTATTCCATTTGTCAGACATGGTGATGACTTCCAACCATATGTCTGAAGTGGCAAAATCCCCTCATAAAAGGTGTAGCAATTGTTATGAAATAAGACAGCAAGAAATGGGGGAACGAGCATGGAAAGAAGAGTCTTCTTCTGCTAGTCACCCCACCTGGCCATTTTCTACTACCAGACTAGCTTCCATTTGGAGATACCGGTAATCATACATTGATGAAAGTGCTTTGGGTGCCAGCACAAAATGGCTGCCATGGGCAGAAAAAAGAGAGGTGCTGGTACTCTGTTCTGGTTAATACTGTCAAACAGGAAACCTTAGATTCTGCCTTTTTATATACTGAAAATTTCAAGCATGCGCTGCCATCAGAAACAACAAAACCAGACTTCTAAAACATCCTGGTAATGTTACTGCAGAGGCCTAACGTAGGGGTAGAGAAACTTTTACCGTCTGACACATGTATTACCTCATGCACAACCTTCTGTGGGCCACATGCCAGTGATGGGCAGGGGCAGGGGCAGAGGCAAAGGTAGGCGGTCACAGATGTGAATCTCACATTTACACATTCTAGCCATACAAATTCCTTTTTCTACATGCCTCTCCATCCATGCACAGAGGAGGCATAACCACAGTTCAGGAGCACTTTTCAGCCACACAAAAACACATAAAGATGTTGTGGAGCTAGGCTGGTGAGGGATGTGGCTTGGGAAGAGATAGTGTGTGTTGGTATCTACCTAGGTATCATTTAGATAAATGTAGACATCTCAAAAGCGATTGCTGAATTCAAAGCCACATGCTATTTTAATGTTAAATCACAATTCTCCCATCTCTTGAACACAAGCTACAGAAAAGAGTTTACCTTGACAGAAGGCATGCCTGGGAATTTAACAGAAGACCCAACAACACTGAACAGAATTTTCACTGAAAACTATGTCCTTGTTTCCATTATAATAAATCAACTTTTTCTTTGCTTTTTTACAAGCTATTCTTGTGCACCAGATATTTAGCAAAATCTGTTCAAGGCTAAGCATTTTGTCCATATACATTTTTCGCTCCATTATGGAGGACGTAAACATTTTATGCTACTTCAAGCCTTTGTGATTCTTCAGTGATGTAGGAAGCCCAAAAGAGAAACAGCAGAAAAATTAACATATAAAAACTATATGCAAACAAGTGGGATGCTAGAATTCATCTAATGGAGACAGAACTAAATTCTGAAGATATATAACAATCTATTTTCTACAGCTCAAGGATACAGACTAGAAAGCTTGACAAAATGTCTTTCACATATCAGGGCAATCCTATGACCCATAACTGATTCCGATCCTATTTCTCCAAACAGCAATGCCAAAAGCACAATAGCAGCAGTATAAAAAAAGAGTCAGTACACTAACAACAATGTCAGCTTCCTAATAAATCAATTGCCATCCATCAGTCATGTTGCTCCCCATGTCTCCATGTTAGCTTTCCATGGAAGGCACTAATCAAAATGTAGTGGCAATATAAGAAACCATGATGCCATCACAACTCATTCCACAGCTCCTCCTAAACCACCGTAAGGTTAGTAAAGCTGCAGCTAGCACCTGTAGTGGAGGTTGCGAATCTAGACTATAATTGGATTCAGGGTTTCAAAAAAATAATAAAAAGTAAGCCTCTGGTCCTCCTAGAAATAAAGCTGTGAAACAGGATGTGCAGGTACCCATCTAAGCTATTTCTCTGAAATGAACCTGCCTAGCTGCTCCCATCTGTCAGTGCTTTTACCCTATGAATGAAATCAGAGCTGTGATTGGTAACAGGACCTGATCACTGTGCCAACTCCAGGCTGGTGCAGTGCTCTTACTGACACTACCTGACACTACTTGTGGCCCTGCCACTATGTAAAGCCCAGCCAGTAGGGGTGGGTGGGACATTATTATTGTCAGCTACAATATTTCTATATAAAAAGTGCTGAAGTATAGAAAAAGTTTGTACAAGTTATCTGTTTCTCTTCATGTGCATATTCTGGGAATCCAACAGGAAGGCATGTGCATATGTGATCAGTATATGTGAAGAATCCACACATCACAATGGGAGTGGCACTGCCATGATATTAGCATCATTCCCAGAGGCATTTCTAGTTTTCAAAAAGGGAGTTTACCTCCATTGGCAACAATAACCCTTGGAGCAATATTACCATTGTTACACAGCACTGTTCACTCTGTTGTAGGAGACTGTGATATCACCAGGTTTCTATTTTGTAGATCTGCACCACTTGAAGTAGTGGATTATGAAGGAGCTTTTTGAGCTGAAAAATGAATCTTTTGCCACCTCTTCTTGAAGTGGTGAAGCTCACATCCAGATTTTTATTTTTTAAAAAAGTTTTCCCCATCAACCCAAAATAATGCTATTATTTGGCATTTCTTATTGGCCTGTCTCTCAAAATGGGAGGAAAACCTATGATTAAATACCTCACCACACGCCTGTTTGTGATATTGGTATTGTTCTTAGCTTGCCTTCGATGATGTCTACCTTCTCAAGATGAGTTACAATAGATCACTACAACACGATATAAAATTATACATTAAAAGGTTAAAAACAGCAAAATTAAAACATTAAAATAGCAGAACACCAATTAACATACAGCATGGTAAAATCAGCCAAATGCAGACCTGGGACAGGAAAACAATATTTAGGGTTCTCCTAAAAGCCAACACAGTATGAATCATACATTCTCCCCTGGGGATGGTCCTCCAAAGGTATGAGACAACCACAGAAAAAAATTCCAGTTGCCAGTACTAGCCAGTCTAGAAGCTTTTTACCAGCAGGACAAATAACAATGTCTCAAATGTAGGCACTGAATAAGGTGGTGTCAGTAGGGAGTCTATTATCCTTTCTTGCACATCTCAACACCTCCTTATCCCCCTTATTTTCTTCTGTGGTAGACGATAATGTACATCACCTCACTCTTCCAAAGAGGTGGTGGTTAAATAGCATAGAAAAATAAAAGATTTTATATCCCTCCTCTGCCATCCCAGTAGTTTATTCACTTTGATAAAATTTCAGGTGAGTGTCCTTATCTGCCAGATCTTGCTGTTATATTCCATATTACAGACACAGGAATGTGGTGGAATGACAAAATCACCACTACAATGTCTAGATGAAAGACCATTTGGAAACCTGAAAAGGAAGTAATATTTGTTTAAAAATGCATAATTGAAACTCCCATTTGAGTGACAAAATCTATACGGTCACATCAAGCAAAGTTGCAATCCAAAAAAACGATGAATTAATGTTTCAATTATGTCTGCACAAAAGTATATCCAAGGCAAGGTTCAGGACTACTGCAGCGAAGCATTAGTTTACAGCCCCAATTCCATAATGGAAACAACTGTTTCTTTTATCTTCAGCAAATTCCTCCCACAGAGTAATCACTTTCACATCTCACCATGGAAGTAACAACTTGCATTTTAAATGCCTTTCATATCACAGTAGAGAAAAGCAGGCCCACATGATAAAGATTCAGTGATTTACTAGATGATGGTGCAATCAAGCCTGTGCCAAAAGATTGAGGGAACAACTTGCAGATGGTAAATTTGAAGTGAGAAAAATGGAGAAAGGAAAAAAAACAAAACCTTTCAGTTACTCTTTCTCTGATTCACATTCTGTTTCCTCTTAATTCATATTTTTGTCAAAACTACATTTTGGATAAATTAATAAGGTGAAATCCTGAAGCCCCTAGGAGTCTGACCAGTCATCCAATATTTGTTATAATTTATTTGGTCGCAGAAGGGACAGGTTCATTCATCCAGAACAGCGTTGAATACATAGAAGTGGTGGGGATTCTAATACACTTTTAACAATCATTACTATAATCCAGTTATATGATATGTAGCTACCCTGGGAATGGCAACTGGCCATAGAAGGCTAGACTGACTGACTAACTAACTAACTACCTAACCAACCCTGGTGTTCTGATCTCGTGTTTTAATTCAGGCAATGATAGAATCATAGAATTGTAGAGTAGAAAGGGACCCAAAGAATCATTTAGTCCAACCCCCTGCATTGCAGGATCATGTAATGAGTTTCTTTCTGTGGTGGTGCAATGTTTATAGAATGGCTTCCCCTGTGGGAGCATTATCCTGTAACACTGCTTTATCTTCCTAGGCAGCTGAAGACATATCCTTTTGTCCAGGCCTCTGGAGAGCAGGAAGGTGCATTGTGATTTGCCGGCTGTGTTTTCTTTCCTTGCTGCTATTTGATTTGACTGTTCAGGATGATGCCTGATTGTTTTGATTTTATATACTGTTTATCTTGATTTTGAAACATTTGTTCCATCCCACCCAAAGCCCATTAGGTGAAGGGCAAGTTATGTTAAATGAATGAATGAATGAATGAATTCACTTTGAAAATCCTAAAATAGGTTTTAAAATAGTTTGAGGTTCAGTGGGGGCAAATGTAAATGTAACTGACTTTGACACTTTAGATGTCTGTTACATGTGCACCTCTGGACTAGAACAATAGACTAGTAGTATTATTCCGAAGTTAGTTACACTTAGTAAAATGATAAATGCCCCTGGACTGTTAAGTCCAGTCACAGGCGACTATGGGGTGTAGCGCTCATCTCGCTTCAGGGTGAGGGAGCCATTGCTTGTCCACAAACAGCTTTCCAGGTCACGTGGCCAGCATGACTAAACCGCTTCTGGTGCAATGGGACACCGTGACAGAAACCAGAGCACACAGAAATGCCGTTTAGCTTCCCACCACAGTGGTACCTATTTCTCTACTTGCACTGGAATGCTTTCGAACTGCTAGGTAGGAAGAAACTGGGACAGAGCAATGGGAGTTCACCCTGTTGTGCAGATTTGAACCGCTGACCTTCTGATCGGCAAGCCCAAGAGGCTCAGTGGTTTAGACCACAGTGCCACCCATGTCCCACTTATGCTTAGTACAACACTTTGATCTTGCATACATGGCACAAAGACACCCCTCCATTCTCAGTGCCTTTGAAATCTAATACTGTCTTCCCCCACCTTCAGTATCCTAATTTTTACAATAGTCTCAACAGTATCAAGCAACAGGAACAGTAAGAAGAAATAACAATTGCGGCAAAAGTCTGTTCTTCAAAAATCAAATATCAAGAAGCTTAAAATGTTCTCAGTAATCTTGAAAAAAAATTGAGGATGCCAAAGCAGCAGTTTTAATTGAATAAAATTTTAAACTATGAAATTAATTTATACTTAATACATTCAAGTGCTGCACTGTGTTTATACAATACTTGATTTAAAATATATTTAGACAGCTGACTAAAGAGTACATGCTGATCTATCTTCAATAATGTGATTTTAATATTCAATTGACATTTAACTTGCAATCGCTTTTTATTAACTGTATGTGATCATTATCACAACACCAAGCTTACTGCTGCCATACTGAGAAGTAGATTTATGGAAGCTATTCTAGCTATCAAGTTTTACAAATTTTATGTGCTGCTCCTGTAATTATAGCGCAGTGCCTTCAATAGCAGCATTTCATTGTGAGTGAAAGGAAAAAGGACATGCATGGCTACCACAGACCTTTTATTTATTTATTACTCTGGTCCAGTCTTTATTAAATTTCTCATAGATATCACTAAGGTCAGGAATTCCCACTGTTTTGTATTATGAGAATCCCTTCTATAGAGAAACCAAATCACATCTTTGTTCTTAGCCATTTATTGTTAAAAGCTTTTGTAGCTTCCAGCAGCTAACTCCCAAGATGTCCCACTGTCATTTTACTATTTTGGGCCAATTCATGTAAGTTCGAAGCAGCGTGAGAACTGCTTCTCAATAGCCTGGAACCCATGCTGCTCTGGTAACATTTAATCATTACACTACACATTTCTATAGTAGTTTCTGAATGTTCAAAAGCCCTCTGCAACACTCTGACAAACAGAGATCCATGCCTTGGGCAGACAACAGGAACGTGCTGCTTGCCTTGCCCCCAGGGGTCACATGCCTTGCCTGGCACTGCCAGTATCCACATGTTGAGCATGCACACCTGTAAAAGGGTTACCAGTGCAGTGTAAGCTGATACACATCAATATCACTGCATGCAGGCTTCCCTTTTGCAGGCACCTAGGCTCTATAGGGTAGCAGAGTCAGTGCGATGTCGTGGATAGGGAAAGCAGTGTGGTACCCCACCTCTTCAACATGCGGATCCTACCCTGGGAACCAATGAAGCTGCTACATAATTTGTGTTTTATGGTCCATGCAGCCTGCATCAGTCAACACCCCAGCATGTTGTAGTTTATTGACACTTCTCAAAGGCTCCCCCCATGCAGATTGCATTTCAGTAGCCTAGGAGCTTCCATTCTGAAGAATGGTTGAAACCAGAATATCTTGTTATTTAAAAAGAAGAAGCCGTGAAAGTACATTCATTTGTCCTTAACAGGATTTGATCACGTCACTTTATAGCAGTCTTAACTTTGTTAGAAACCTCTTAGTAAAACATGTGCTGGCTAGATGTTCAACTTTGCTGGCTGAAGAGATCAATCACAGTTCCATTAGAAGAGAGAATATGAATACTCTGCCAAAATACAAATAGAGAATTCTTTGCAAGCATTTAAAATGATGCTTTCAAACAGAAGGGTGCTGAATGCTTCCACTAACGTGCAGTGTTCAGCTCAATGAAAATTAAAGTGTGAATGCATTACAAAGCCACACTAAGAAACTAGTTAGAAATACAATTTCAGTATGTTAAAAAAAAAACCATTTTCTGAATTGTTACTTGCATTTTTAAAACACTATTTATAAATGTACATTGGTTGAGATGCTGTCAATATGATACAGCAATTTCAAAAATTTAAATACCACCATGGAATCCAATGGCATTTTTCTGCCCTAAATGGACATCAGCATAAAATGAATGCAATATAAAAACAAATTCACATATATTTCTTCCTGGAAGTGTAAAAGCAATGCAAGGTGTGACCCACCTTTTCCCATACAGATTTCCAATTTTCGTCTCTGCCACTGAAGCAAAGTATACAATGACCTATTTATCTTTCATTGCTCCATAGAAAGAATTTTGGCAGATATAGCCTGAATTGCCTTTTTACTAATCTAATCCCACTATGGCCTCTGACATACAGACCAAGGAACAGTTTTGCAAGGAACTAGACTAGGCAGTCAGGGAAGTCCCAAACTATGAACACCTATTCCTGCTGGAAGATCTCGGTGCCAGGGTTGGGGGCGATCATCACATATGGGACAACTGCACAGGCAACTTTGGTATTGGAACATGAACGAAAACAGACAAATGCTGCTGAAACTGTGCTCGTATCACAGTTTCTGCATCGTGATAACACTCTTCTCTGCCAAGACAAAACAGCGAGTGTCCAAGGCACTGGCTGGACTTGACTGTCAACAGGACATCAGCACCGAACTATGTTCATGTCACATGGAGATGCCACAGTGAGGACTGTGACAAAGATCACCTCCCTGGTGGTGAGCAAGATCCTTCTCCAGCCATAGAGGACCCATAGCACAAAGCAGAAAGTGCAGCCATGAATCAACACTGCCAAAACAGCCATATCTGAACTTTGTGAACACTTCTCTGGTTTGTTATTGTACAAGCTCTACTAATCTGCCCCAGAGACATTGTTGAAGCATGGTCGAACCATATTAAAGAGGCAACCCACAACACAGCTTTGGCAAAGGAGAGCAGCAGATCCCTGACTGGTTTGAGGTCAGGATTAAGGACATGTAGCTTGTTATTGCTGCAAAGTGTGAGGCTCTTGTGAACTACAAGTGTGTGCCCTGAGGGAAGATGCTTTGCAGCACATTCTCAGCATGTTCAGTCTCTTGTCTCAGCAACAACTACACTGGCTTGATCATGTCCACAGAATGGAAGATGGCAGGATCCCCAAGGATGTGCTCTATGGGGAGCTGGCTTCTCTGTATTACAAAGATGTTTGCAAACATGACACATTAACCCTGTTATATCAGGATCCCTTGAAGACAACCACAGTGCCTGGAGCCACTAAGTTTGTGTATCCACAGCAGTGACCAGAGGAGGAATGGCAACCGGGAAGAGCACAGAAAGAAGAAATGTCATGGTACACCTGCATCAGCACAACCGGATACCTTCATCTGCCCCACCTGCAACAAAACATGTCTCTCTTGTATTGGCTCTTCAGCCACAGCAGGCACTGTAACTCTCCAACAGCTTGACTTCACCCCTGAAGGCACATTCTTCCATTGTCTCCTGAGACAGATGGATGCCAACAACTGGAATAGAAAAAGCTCCAAATGTTGTAACCTTTCCGTGCATGGAGAGCTTATCCACTCATACCTCTGTTTGCCCCACCGTTTCCCTCTGAGAAAACCCATGGTTTAGAGCTGAATTGGAACAAACAGCAATCAAATTTTCCGCGGATTGCCATTTGTTCCGATTTAGCACTAAAGAGAAAGTTTTCCAGGGTAAAGCAGTGGGGCAAAGGCAAAACTGCTCAGCCTACAAAGTGTGGGACAAGGGAAAACCACTTGGATCTATGCTTTCTAGGCAGAGGACAAACGGAAGTGTGACCAAGCCCTCAGTTGCTCCAACCCCCAATCAGTGATAATCCTTTTGTGTCCAGTTTTCAGATACCCATTTCTGATGCTTTTTCAAAAAGGCTCAAGACCTTTGAAATATGGTGTAAAATGGGACTTTTAGTGGCACTGAGGAAGAACAAATATTTCAGCCTCCCATACCATTGTGCAATAAGGCCACTTGTATTTCTATTTTATAATTATCAACTAAAGATGGAATATGGTGAAAGAAACCTAACAAGTCTTTAAATGAGCTACCCTCAAGGACATTTTCCTTTTGCAACTTAAATTTCAGGTATCAGTTTTGGCAATAAAATGAATGTGAAAATATTATCATTCACACAAGCAGCTTTCTAGCTAAATTCATAATAAAAGTTTTAGATTCAACAATCAAACCAAAGTCAAAGTTGCAAACTCATCCAATTCAAAGTTAGACAATTCACAGTGGTTGTGAAATCTAATACTCCAGAGCTTCAGTGTAATGATAAATTCCCATATCTGCAGTAGTCACTTTTGCAATAGTACTGTATATGAACTTTAATTGCATTGGGCCATAGAGTGTTATTCTGGCTCAATATAAGGTGCCAAGGAACCAATCTAGAAGTGTTTCCTTGTGGGGGAACAGGCTTGATTAGATCTTTCACTTGAAGCAAAGGAAACTCCCAGCTTTGTTTGCCTTCTTGGGACTAAATTTTCATTCCCAATCATAAAACATCATATGAAAACAATAACTTTAACAAAAGTAGATTGTATTGAATGTTAAACAAGATTTTGTATATTCCCTCCCATCCACCCCCCTCCACTAACGGAGCCTTCCTTAACCTGGTGATCCCAACATGTTTTAGACAACAGCTCCCATCATCCCTGATGCTGGCTGTGGCTGTTGGGCTTTGGAGACCTGCAACATCAGGATGGCATGAGGTCGGGGAAGTTTTTGCATAATATATTCTCCCTCCCTTGTCTCATTTTATTGCTTTGCCTATTCAACAAAGGCAAAACTGTAGGTTCAGTGGGGAGGGGAGTTAAAATGCTAACAACAAATTATTTATTTCAGGCTTAAAATATAGAAATTACAATTCACAGGCACATATCAATTTTGAAAAGAAAACAAGGTATTAGTTGGGTTTTGAATACTTCAGCCAAGAAGACTTTCTTGCCTGAGAAGGCAAGAAAATTATGCAGCTAGTTCACTTTTTCCTTTAAGCTATTTATAAAAAATAATAATGGAAACATTCAAATTTTATGCTTCCCTTTTTCAAATACTAAGCTACAACTAATTCAAGACATTTTATAGACTAATTAATATTATTTCTATGCAGAGATTTGTATTAGCCAATTCTAAGGCTGTGGACCAGATGGGCTATCAGCCAAACTCAGCAGTAGAGTACTTCTTAGGTTCTAATGTTAAGACTACAGTCTTAAGACAGTGTGACAGTCAACAACCAAGAGATGGAGGTAAAAGATTCTTTGCTGAAACATGCACACAGGAAGGTGGCCAAGATTGTCAAGGGTCTGGAAACCAAGCCTACAGTTGAGGCAGTTGGGCATGTTTTGCCTGGAAAATAGGAGACCGAGAAGAGATAGTAGCCACCCTCAAACATCTAAAGGGCTGCCACATGGAAGATGGAGCAAGCTTGTTTTCTCCTGCTCCTGAGGGTAGGACTCAAATCAATAGATTCAAGTTACAAGAAAGGAGATTGCAACTAAATGTCAGAATTTTGGACAGAGAGTGCTGTTTGACAGTGGAACGGACTCCCTTGGAAGGTGGTGGACTCTTTTTCCTTGGAGGTTTTTAAACAGAGATTGGATGGCTAAATGCCATGCAGGATTTAGTTGAGATTCTTGCATTGCATGGGAATGGACTAGATGACTCTCAGGGTTTCTTCCAACTCTACAGTTCTATGATTCTATGCTTTCAGATTTCTTGGGGACATAGTAAGACACAGGGACATGTATTTTATTAATGCAGTAGCAAGGTTAACTTATCATATGGTAGGGTAACTCCTATTGTAACCTGCAACACATTCCTATTCAAACTCAACACAGGAATTCATACAGCTTTAGAGGCTATGACTGAACTACTCCCCACCTTGTGACCATAGCTATCAAGCGTCCCTTATTTGAAGGGACAGTCCCTTATTCCAGCGCCATGTCCCGCTGCTGTCCCTTATTGATGGATGTCCCTTAAATGATGTCCCTTAAATTTCAAAGGAAGCAGCTCCTCTCCCTCTCTTCCCTGCCGGCCAGAAGGAGGGAGGCTCCAACTGTGTTGTGTGGCTGTGTTGCTCACCCAATAAGAAGTCTAAGACTGGGGGGTGGAGTTTGCATGCCTTGTGCTGATCAAATCGGCTGCATTGCCTGGGGACTCGCCTTTGCTCAGCGCTTCCCAGTGGAGAGGTGACGGTGGTTTTCCTTGAGGCTTCGTTTGGCTGCTGGCTGGGCTTTCTGCCTTTGGCTCAGAGGGGCTCAGAAGTTGAACATACCTGTGCTGAGTGCTCGGATCAGAATCGGATGGATACATCATCGACGACCCACTCACCCTTGCCAGCGAAAAGGTCTGTCTGGAGTGGGGGCACATGGTGGGGGGAAAGGAAAGGAGATCTCGTGGGCTTTTGAATTTGTTTTGGAGGCTCCTTTGATTGACTTATGGGGGGAAAGAAAGGAGCTGGTTGACTAAAATGGTGGGTGACTGGCGATCTCATGGCAAGGGGGAGAGGCTGTGTGTGTGTGGCTAGTTATTGCAAGCTGAGGGTTTTTTTGAATGCTAGATGCCATTTTGTTGCACGTGCTGCTGCAAACTTTGCAGTCCAAAGCCAGGCCGGGAAGCCATCTTAAGTTGAGGCTGCATAGGCCTTGTGGTGCATGTGATTCAGATTCTATTCAGTTGAACCTCTGGTTACAAAGTTGGTTGGACAGTGTTCTCGAAACTACCAGCATGAGTTTGACCAGACTGCAGGAAGACAGGAAGACTGGAGTGCCTGGAACAGGTGAGGCTGCAGGTCCCTTATTTTGGCTGCTGATCCATTATTTTCAAGGCTGCTGGTCCCTTATTTTCAAATCTGTAAGTTGACAGCTATGCTTGTGACATTGGGACTGTGCCATGTTGTTTGGATCTGTTGTTTCTGTACTGCTTTTAATGATTTATCACTGTTTGAAGGAAATATTGAAAGCTCCCTTGGATGCTTCTTAAATGGACCAGAAAGACACAAACTTTCTTCTTCTTCTTCTCCTTCTTCAAAAAAAATATTAAAAACTAGACATAGGCACTGAAATTCAATCCGGAACCCAAGTGAAACTTCTTTCTGCTACTGAGTGAGGAGACAGGTATCAATTCTTTGTCTGCCCCTTCAACCACGCCACAACTTTAATTGAAGACTTTATTTGGAAATATGACAACTAAATATATAGCTATTCTAGGATTACAAAGGGGAACTGGCTGCCCTAAACATTAAATGGTTCTGTCCATGGGAGAGTGGGCAGACAGATGACCCACCCTTACCCTGGTCCGTAAATCGGTTCAATCCTAGGTAAACTATTCACATGTTGGGAGATAAAGGTGAAAGGAAAAGGCATTTCAAGAAGCAAGGACCCCTTTAGGATTTCCCAGTCTTCACCACCCAGAATAGCAGGCATTCTCCTGAGCCTCTATTGGTCACTCTGAAAGTATCCTGACAGATCCCCCTCCCCCCAAGATTTCAAAGTCTTCAAATAAATGAAGTGTACTTTAAACACTCCTACATATATACACACCTGAACGGACAGTTTGTGAAACATTACTCATCCTTTGTGCCATTTCTATGAAAGAAACTAGAAGCAAACTTGTTTAAATCAATCTGAAAGCCACACGAAACCCACAATTTATGTCGAAGCAGACTTGCTGTACACTATATAACAAACTGTTCTGTCCTCTTTGTAAATAAGATTCAGCCTGAGCAAGCCTGCTCCTTGGGGAACCAATGCTTTAGTGTGAATTGCTACCACTCAGAAGTAATGGAGTGAGATTGCTCACGCCATTACTTTAAATGGTTTGAGGCCATACAGTCCCCAATTTCATTAGTTGCATTTATATATACAGACCTTCCTTAAAGCTCTTGAATACAGAGGTGTGTAAATGTTAGGATGTTGCTTTTCCCTTGTCGTAAGTGGAACAAAAAACAGTGCCAAAGCTCTGTAACAGGTTAAAGAACATTAATCAGAAGCTCTGCTAGGCTGATTTTACTCTACAACCCAGTTTCAGCTATAAATTTGCAAGGGTGATCTATTAAAAGGCAGCGTTCTTTCAGCATCAGTGAAGGGTCATCTGAAATTCCCAAAGAACATGCACAGAGCCTGAAAGGGAGGGATCTAATCTTGACTGAGGCTTCTGAGCTGAACAGCATCTTGGCCTGTAAGCTGACTGCTGAACCTTGAAAGCTACCTTGTTAGACATACTACAATCATATTACAGACTGACATCTGAGTTAGGGACCTCCAAAGTCCATTTCAAGCCAACCTATACAAAACTTGTCAATTTTAATGATGTGTTATACAGAGAATCAGCTGATACAATCAATAGTTCACCAGATAAAAACTTAATGAATATGGTCTCAAGACTGAACTCAAGCAGTAATAGGCTAGTTTGTGAACTTGTGGTACTGTGGCATACTATTGTTTTATGTGGCTTCAGGAATTAACACAATTAGTTGTACCTGTACAAACTGTTATGTGATTGAATTAATTAATGGAAACAAACAATTCACCAGCCAGAAATTTCTATGCTACTGTCTTTTCCACTGGCTTCATTACAGTACACCAACATTATGTGTGCAATTTAAATAGCAGAGAACAAATAATGAAGAGAAGTAGAGCTTAATAAAACTAGCTCAATTTATATACACAGAAGAATTTATAGGTCAAGGGCTTGTTTCATTTCAACCAAGATCAATGGGTGACAATCTACTAAAAATGTTGCCGCTCTGAAAATGGTAACTACAATATCATAGTCAAGGTAAAGGAACCCCTGACCGACTCTGGGGTTGCGGCACTCATCTCGCTTTATTGGCTGAGAGAGCCAGCGTACAGCTTCTGAGTCATGTGGCCAGCATGACTGAGCTGCTTCTGGCGAACCAGAGCAGCGCACAGAAATGCCGTTTACCTTCCCGCCGGAGCGGTACCTATTTATCTACTTGCACTTTGACGTGCTTTCAAACTGCTAGGTTGGCAGGAGCAGGGACCGAGCTCACCCCGCCGCGGGGATTCGAACCACCGACCTTCTGATAGGCAAGTCCTAGGTTCTGTGGTTTAACCCACAGCGCCACCAGTGTCCCTTACAATATCATAACATGGCCTAATTTTTGCAGTTCTAATACCTTTACAATGAAGAATCTGGATATATCAGCACATCATAATATTTGAGATTGCATAGTTCTAAACATAACAGGGTTGTCCTGAATTACAAAAGATAAAAGAGAGGGGGGAGTGATCCAATGTATCTTCAGCTAATCAATTACTATGAGCTTTCATTTGGATGAATACTCTTATCTTTATATTTAAAAATGAAATGGTAAGAAGCATAATAAACAAGGTATTAGAAGAGCAGCCCTGCTGGATCAGGCCAGTGGCCCAGCTCACCCAGTATCCTCTTCTCACAGTGGCCAACCATATGCCTATGGGAAGTCCGCAAGCAGGATCTGACAACAGCAACACTCTCTTCTCCTGCAGTTCCCAGCATGGTGTTCGGAAACATACCTCACCCGACTGCAGAGGTAGAACATATCCACCAGGATTAGTAGCTATTGATAGCCTTAGCCACCATAGATTTGCCCACCTTCTTTTAAAGCCATACAAGAAGTATAACAAACATGTGTGTATTCACCCTACCAACACACACACACACACACACGGAGCAGGGGCAGGGAGAGAATGTTTATAGCTGCAACTCAGTGCCAAATTGGACGTGACATTGGAAAGCCTGTGATTTATTTCCCACATTTGTTCATTTACCAAAAGAAAAAGTTGGAGCAGTTGGGCTGAATCAGGTGGGAGATATCGTGGGAATGGGGTTTAACCCCTCCCCCCCTGTACTATTTCTCCAGTCTGAACTGCCAACTATTTAACTGTCATTATTTCATGATATACAGTAATTTTTGCCATACAATATGTTTGGATGTAGAAACCTGGCCAAGGATTTTTCTGTGCAGCTACCCAGTATTTCTTTATACATTTGGTTCTGACCTGAGAAATAAAGGCAAGGCCATGGACTTTGCTGCGCCCCAGTCTTGCTTCAGCTTCCATTTAAAGACTGGGTGCCTCAGTCCTCAAGGTTTCTGTCAGGGAACTGACATCGGAGCCAGAGGCGGAGGCAAGGCTCTCAAGCGATGCTGGAGAAGGGCCCAGCAGGGAGAGAGGCAGCTCATCAGCTGGGGAAGGAAATCAGCGTAACACCAGGGATAAAGGGGGGCAGATGGGGGAATCGGCGAGGGGGCTCCAAGACTCCTCGCCGGAGACCAGTGGGGAGAGCACGGGTCCTCCACTACCCACACTCTCCCTGCGCAGAAGACTTCCGCGCAGGGAGAGTAGGAGGAGACTTGGGGTCAAACAGCTTTTATGCTGGAAAAGGTTTAAGAAACGCCCACTGACGGATTCTGCTAGCGACTGAGGCAGCCACGAAGTGAAGGGCTGTCCAGACAGAAAAGGTTTAACAAGGCAACATAGCCAGGAGTGGCAGCAACTTACGTACGAGCAACCCCTATATTCACTACAGTTTCCATTCCCAGCTTGCTAATTTAAGACCACAGCTTGAACTATATGTTCACAGTGATATACACTCATTTACAACTTAAAAATAATTTGCAATATCCACTTCAGACTCTTACAAAATGAATAAAATAACATTTATAGGCAAGACCACTGTCAGATTAATCTGGTGGTTAAGTTTCTTCTCCAAGGTGACCAGACATCATAGTCATCTGTCTTTTGGAGATCCTATTGGCAGAGCTTGTCAAGACACCCATTTGTCATATGTCGCCTCATGAAATGGTCCTTGAATTGTACATATGCATGAAAACAGAGCAGTAATTCAAACATCATTCTTCAATTCATGGCAGCTGTGAAGTATATAATCCAAAATAACAGAGACCAGTTCATCTGAAGTGCAAATGACTGGTCTGAAAGCAGCACAAAACTCAACAAGGGAGTTTCAAGCAGTCTTGCATGCATTGTGATAGAAATTCTGAAGATGGAATGAGAATTCCAGGGTGACTATCAGCAGCTTTGTGCTTCACGTTGCATTAGCAAGTTTCAAATTACAGTGGCAGCACAGGAAAAAACAAGTTCTTCTTCCCTTCCTTTCAAAAGAAACCTTGTGTGATCCTTAATTACGACGATTTCAGTCTGAATTCCTTTTATCCTTTGAGAAAGATGACTATTACAATTTATAAGAGCTAGAGACAGGACAACCTCTACAGAATAGGAGAGCCAGGGTATTAATCTCTCAGAATACAGAAGCACATGCTTCCCTCATGCCTTATGATAATTAAGTGGGTGTGTTGTGTTTGGGTTGGACAGATGCCCAGGTGAAAACAGGGAGAAGGCAGGAGGGGGCTCCTTCATATGAGGGGGAGGAGAGAGAAACAATACATGCCAGAAAAATCATAGTGGTTTTTTAAAAAAGCACCCCCTGGAGATTGTGGGCTGTGCAGTAGACATCAGTGCTGAGGCACAGGACCCTACTTAAAAGGGTGGCAAGCATCACAACCTGCCTTTGGAAATTCTGCTTCACATCGCCAGAGGCCAATGGCACTCCACAGGATACCTAAAACTGCAAGAATGACTACTAGCTCTGTATTAAAGAGATTTTAGTATGAGGGGAAATTCCTGAAAGATACAGTCTGTGGCAATTCCTCTGTGTGAGGGGTGGATTGATTCAAAGTTTTTGATTTGAGAATTAGAATTGTTAATATTTGACGGCACTTCAATTAAAAAAGAAATTCCCACAGTGCATTGTTATATACAGAGCAGCAACAGCAGCAGCAATTTGTGCAGATTGATCATTTTTTATGCACAAGCTGCCATTCTCATTTTACTTGACACAGTACATGGGATCCTGACCTGGTGAAAGGAATTTGTATTAAGCTGTCCCTCTGTGGCTGGCATAAAGACATTCTGTGCTTAAATAAATGCACCTTCTCCACAGTTCACCTGCTGCCTTAAGAATGCTATGAGGGAACCAGGGGAAGAAACTCTGTAAGTCTAAGAGCATATAGTATGTAAGTCTTACAACATATAGTATAGTGAAGACTAAGATATACATCTTAAATAAATAACAGGAGGCTCCCTGAACCTCAGCAACAACTTTTCAGGAAAGCACAAGAAACTAGAAGGGTTTTTTTTTTAAAAAAAAGAAAATTCAGAGGGGGGAAATGTGCATTTCTGGAAGTGACTTCAGCTGATTTGACATTTTCTTAGAGCCAAGCCAATAACTAAAATACAACTGTATGCAGGACATATATCAGGGATGAGGAACCTGTGGTCCTCCAGATGTTGCTGAACAACAGCTCCTATCATACCTGAATACTGGCCATGCTGGCTGGGGATGATGGAGGTTGGGAGTCACAGGTTCCCCATCCTTGCTATATACAGAAGCAAATGGGCTAGAGATAATCTTGTAAAATGGCTTCAGTCCCAATAAGGTTTCCCCCACAGTGGCACAACTAGTTTTAACTACAGTTAAAAATAACCTGCAGCATCGGTCAATCCTTTATTATGAACATGTATTTCCAAGATGTTCAGAACTGAAGATCATAGCCTCCATACCACTCCACTGGCACTAGCTTCAATGAAACATAATGGACCTTTCATATCCAGGTCACATATGTTCCCAAAATATGTTATCAACCTTCCTAAGAGTACTTGGTAAATTGCTAAAAGAGCTGCAAAATCCCCTTTCTTTCTTTTTACAAATCTCTTTGGAGCCCAAATACTGTCTTTCCTGTTTATATTAGATCAACAGGATGACTTCCTTCTCCTTTCCTTCATTATGCTCAACATTGTGAAGCCTGAGTACCCATAAGTTAGATGGCAGAAATGTGGGGTGATCTACAACATATTGTTACAGATCTGGTGTAACAGAGTTTGGAGGTTCAAGGGCACCTATAACTGCTAGAGTTAGTTAATATTAGAAATTAATTAATGACAGAATTTAGATAATATTTGGAATAGTGATGGGAGGACAGCAGGCCAGTGAGAAATAGAGGCTAAGTTTCTTTTCCAGGTCAGGGTCTTGCCTGGGGTAGAAGTCATTAAGAATGACAAAAGGTGGTGGAAGCAAGTCATTGATTAACCAATCAATGGAAACCATCAAATAGGCAAGAGGCTCTGCTGATGAGGGAAGGAGATTGTCAAGATGACAGAGGCCTGCGAGGTCCCACAGAATAAAATGTGTCCTTTTGAAATTTAAAGGTTGAGGAAGAAGAGTGAGAACTGATGAGCTGCTGTGAAGGCCAGAACCATAAAGGTAGACTAGGAGAGAGGCATGGAGGTATCTTGGAATACAATGCAGGACAGGCTTCTTCTGAGGTGTGAATGTGTGAAATATCTCTCCATTGAAAGTTTCCAGTGTAAATATGTGAAAATAAGTAATATTTCAAATAAGTAATATTTCAAATGTGTATCTGAAGAAGTGTGCATGCACACGAAAGCTTATACCAAGAACTAACTTAGTTGGTCTTTAAGGTGCTACAGGAAGGAATTTTTTTATTTTAATATTTCAAAGACACTGGTTGAGTGCCAAGACCCCTTGGAATCTTAAGCACTGCTCAGCAGAGATTGGGGTGGCCAGTAACAATATCCACTGCTTATGCCTACCTAGGAAGCCAAGAATGGGTTTTACTATTTTACCTCTTACTGCATAGAACTTTTGAATATGCAGCTCTGAGAATATGAAGCCACTTAATAAGACTCATTTGGAGATATTAGAGCATATGGTTGAGTTTTTAAGGTTCAGTAAAGATCAGCACGTGTTTCTCTTTACAGTATTTACAGTACCCTTTGCAATCTGATTTGTTTACAGATAGATACGTTTCACTGAGTCTGCATCAAGCAAACCAAAAGGAAGGAGATCTGCTGTCCATTCATTCACAATGGAATGTTCATACAACCATCTCATGCAGCTGGATACTCTGTTAAGCATCATAAGTAAATCATAGTGGTCCTGTTAAGAATTGTTAAAGCAAAATTTAGAAGATTGGATGCACACATTTTACAAGGGGAAAGAAGCAGACATGTTATTCTCTTTCCAAGTTCATGAGCAATGGATGGAAGAAAAAAGCCACACTGCAGACAGGCACAGATAATTTCCTATTGTAATGGAAGCCTTAAACAACCTCAGCTACTTATTCTATAATTTCTTTGGATCCTAGCAAATTGCAGTTATTTGTTCAAAACAAAATGAAAAGGCCCATGATATAATAGAGCAATTTGAGCAGTGAAGAATGCAACACCTGTAATTCAATTTCATGGCAGCTGGTTTCACAACATGCTTCCATAGCACAGTTATGATATAGGAAACTTCTCTGAGTGTAACAATTCTTTCCCTAGCAAGCCAGGCTCTTAAGACACAAGTGAGCTTTAAATAGACAAAGACTATAAACAACAAGCAATCTGTATCTTACTTCCGCTTCCCTCAGTTGCTCAAGCTTTGCTTACTTGCCTGCCCTTATGTAAACTGTTTTCCCACTTTATTTCACATAAAGAAAATAGGAATTACTAAAAAGAAAATCTCACCCTTTTTTAACACTGGAGATATTTCATGCTGTATATTTATTAGGACTAACCCAAAAGTCACAAAAATATGGTAAGTTTCCAGAACTTTTCATCACACAAGATGTTATCAATGTAGTGAATGAAGGATGAAAATTCAGAAAAGGAAAATAAAAAACAAAAAGTACAGAAATTAGACTGGTGCACTTGGACTTGTACAAGTGGGTAGGTTTCCACTTTGAACTAGGATGGAACCAGAATGCAGACACTTAAATAAAAAAGGGGTTAAGCAGTTTTAAAACTGATCATGGGAGAAAGCCATTGGTTTGAATTCTAGCCTCTAGAGCAGGAGAAAACAAGCTTGATGCATCGTCCATGTGACAACCCTTCAGATATTTGAAGATAGCTATCATATCTCAGTCTCCTCTTTTCCATGCTAAACATACCCAGCTCCTTCAGTCATTCCTCATAAGGCTTGGTTGACCTCCTCTGCACACGTTCCAGCTTGTCAACATCCTTCTTAAATTGTGGTGGCCGGAATTAGACACAGTATTCCAGGTGTGGTCTGACCAAGGCAGAACAGAGTGGTACTATTATTTCCCTTGATCTGAACTTCTGTAAACTTCTGTTGATACAGTCTAGAATAGCGTTAGCTTTTTTGCTGCTGCATCACACTGTTGACTCATCATAGGCGTGTGATCCACTAAGATGCCTAGATCCTTTTCACATATACTACTAGTAAGCCAGGTTTCCTGCATCCTTTATTTGTGCATCTGTTTCTTCCTGCCTAAGTGCAGAACCTTACATTCCTCCCTACTGAAATTCATTTTGTTAGTTTGGGCCCAGTTCTCCAATCGGTTAAGGTCATTTTGAACCCCCATTCTGTCTTCTGCGGCATTAGCTACCCCTCCCAATTTGATGGCAACTGCAAATTTGATGAGCATCCTCTCAATTCCTTCATCCAAGTCATTTATAAAGACGTTGAGGTGGTAGCAGGTGGTAGCAGGCATGAAAGAGAAATCTTAAATTAGAAAACCCCCAAAGAGGAAGAATCCACCACAGAATTGCTATGTGTTTCAATACAGGGCCACAACAGTAATTTAGTGCTACTGATATATAACTGTGCCCCTCCACCCCCCACACAAATTGCCCAAGGTAGTATTGAGGTTACATTCTCAATCAATAAGGGATGGAAAAGAAGTGATGTAGTAATGGGTGACTTCAGTTACCTCATATAAATGAGTTACCGTATATGTGTGCTCCAGTAATGACAAAGAGATGAAATTTCTTGACACCTTTTCAGGAGTTGTCAACCTTTTTGCACCAGTGGACACATTCTGAGAAGGTGGATGGCTCAGATGGTTAGAGCATGGTGCCGATAACACCAAGATTGGAAGTTCAATCCCCATATGGGTGTTGAACCAGATGATCCTCAGGGTCCCTTTCAACTCTATTATTCTAAGGTGTTGTGGGTGCCAGTCACAAAATGGCTGTTGTGGGTGTATGACATAACAAAGTGACTGCTATGGGTGTATCGTACTGCAAAGTAGCTCCCATTAAAGCTTGGCATCCTCTCAATTCCTTCATCCAAGTCATTTAAAAAAAATTGCCACAATGTCTACCACATTTAAAAGGGCGTGCCTCTCAATCATTTGCCCATCAGTGGGGAAAAGGCACCTCCATCAGCTACTACCACCCTTGCTCATCAACAGAGGCCCTTTGTGTTAAGAACCTGCCCCTAAATTGATTCAAATAATTCTAAATGACCAGGGATTAAAATCAACCCTGTAAGGTAGTATTGCTGTCACCAATTATGCGAATGACGCCTGAGCCAGGAAACTCTCAGGTCTTAAAGGATATCCTTAGGCTTTTAAGAAAGGCTTAAAAGTCTCCCTGCTTCTGGAGCCCTAAGCAAATCACAGTTATACTGAGCCTGGCTGTGGCTGGAGAGGGCGGGATATAAATAATAATAATAATAATGTTTATTTATATCCCGCCCTCTCCAGCCACAGCCAGGCTCAGGGCGGCTAACACCAGTAAAATTACTATAAAAACATAATACGGGGGGGACACACACACACACACACACACACACACACACACAACAATTTAAGATACAGATTAAAATGCAAATTAAAATGCAGCCTCATTTTAAAAGTAGCCCATGGATCAAAACTGTAAGGAGGGTGAAAACATAAGGGTCAGGCTAAGTCCAAACCAAAGGCCAGGTGGAACAGCTCTGTCTTGCAGGCCCTGTGGAAAGATGTCAAGTCCCGCAGAGCCCTAGTCTCTTGTGACACAGCGTTCCACCAAGTCAGGGCCAGTACTGAAAAGGCTCTGGCCCTAGTTGAGACCAATCTAACCACCTTGCAACTTGGGAACTCCAAAGTGTTGTCATTTGTGGACCTTAAGGTCCTCCGTGGGGCATACCAGGAGAGGCAGTCCTGTAGGTACATGGGTCCTAGGCCGCGTAGGGCTTTAAAGGTCAAAACCAGCACCTTAAACCTGACCCTGTACTCTACCTTGTCTAACTCGTACATTACCAATAGAGCAAAGACATCAAAGAAACACAGCAAGTAGCACAGATGTCAGAAAGAAAGTTGTAATCCAAAAGTGAGGCAAAATTTCAGGCCACAAACGTATTACACAGATAGTTGGGTATCACACAAACATGCTATTTAAAATTTTCATTTTTCATTTTTATGTCTCTGCAAATGTGCTAGAAGCTATAGTATAAAAGTACCAATAACAGGCAGTGAAAATAGCAGGTTTTCTAAATGGGTTATGAAATTGACCAGAAAAGGTTTTCTAATCAGATCTGATGCTGAAATTGACTCAACAAGAGATCAGGTATTCTTATTTGAAATCCATACAATTTACAGCCTAATCTGCAACTCAGAAGTAATCTTGGCTGTAATTCCCTTGGTCTGTGCTGCAGGCACTCTTCTTACAAGCCTCCCCACTTTTCTGCAATTATAGTGCTTGAGAAATGTAAACACCCACCTACCCTAAAAATAGAGTTTGAACCCTCTTCAAAACAGCAGAAGGCAGCATAGATAGTGACCAATAATGGACTGGGAAAGGGTAGGGGACAACTATGTCCATAGGGCTATGCCATGTTGACCATGTGGATGGAACACACAGAGGTTCCACACCAAAAATGGCATTAAACTTAGAAGCACAGATCATAAACTGTAATTCCAATTTTGGCTTACATAGGAAAAGAGCAATTATTAGTAGCATTAAGAACCCTTTGTCCAGACAAAGTATTGGAGTGGGTATCATTAGGCATGATGGGAGCTTATCCCACCAGGTTTCAGGCTGATGTTAGGCTACAGCTCCCATCCAATCTATTTCAGAGAAACAGACCAGACAAGAAAGGAGGAGGAGTGGTGTTATATGTCAGGGATGTGTATACCTGTGAAGAGATCCAGGATTTAGAACCTCAAAGCCAAAGTGAGAGCATTTGGGTCAAAATTAAGGGAGAGAAGAATAACAGAGACCTCATTGTGGGAGTTTACTATAGATCCCCAAGCCAAACGGAGGACATAGATGATGCCTTCCTGGAACAGATGGCCAAGCATGCAAAAGGAAGGGAGATAGTAGTAATGGGGGACTTCAATTATTTGTTGGATGTCAAACACAGCCAAGACCGTAAGGTCGAACAGATTCCTCACTGGCCTTGCAGACTTCATTGTCCAGAAAGTGGGAGAAGCAACAAGAGGAACAGCCATTTTAGATCTGGTCCTAACCAATGTTGATGACCTGGTTAGTGGGGTAGAAGTGGAAGGATCATTAGGCGTGAGTGATCATGCTCTTCTGAAGTTTACTATACAGCGGAAAGGAGCAGTCAAGCATACTAGGACTCAATTTCTTGACTTTAAGAAAGCCGACTTCATAAAACTTAGGGAAGTGCTGGGTGAGATCCCATGGACAGTAATACTAAAAGGAAAGGGAGTTCATGATGGCTGGGAGTTTGTTAAGAGGGAGATAGTAAAAGCACAACTTCAGGCAATACCAACGAGACGGAAACATGGAAGGTGCCTAAAGAAGCCAGGGTGGCTATCTAAAGAACTTTTAACTGAGTTAAGATTAAAAAAGGATGTGTACAAAAATTGGAAAAGGGGGGAAACCACCAAAGAGGAATTCAAACAAATAGCCAGCACATGCAGACACAAAGACAGAAAAGCTAAAGCACAGAATGAACTCAGGCTTGCTAGAGAGGTTAAAAGCAACAAAAAAGGCTTTTATGGGTATGTTCGTAGCAAAAGGAAGAACAAAGAAACAGTGGGGTCACTCAGAGGAGAAGATGGTGAAATGCAAACAGGGGACACAGAAAGGGCTGAACTCCTCAATGCCTTCTTTGCCTCAGTCTTCTCCGATAAAGAAAACAATGCCCGACCTGAAGAATTTGGAGCAAATGATTCAGCAGAAGAAACACAGCCCAGAATAACTAAGGAGATAGTACAAGAATACTTGGCTAATTTAGATGTATTCAAGTCTCCAGGGCCAGATGAACTGCATCCAAGAGTATTAAAAGAACTGGCAGATGTGATCTCAGAACCACTGGCAGTCATCTTTGAGAATTCCTGGAGAACAGGCGAAGTCCCGGCAGGCTGGAGGAGGGCAAATGTTGTCCCTATTTTCAAAAAAGGGAAAAGAGAGGACCCAAATAATTACCGCCCAGTCAGTCTGACATCAATACCAGGGAAGATTCTGGAGCAGATCATTAAGAAAACAGTCTGTGAGCACCTAGAAAGGAATGCTGTGATCACCAATAGTCAGCATGGATTTCTGAAAAATAAGTAATGTCAGACTAACCTGATCTCATTTTTTGACAGAATTACAAGCCTGGTAGATGAAGGGAATGCAGTGGATGTAGTCTACCTTGATTTCAGCAAGGCATTCGACAAGGTGCCCCATGATATTCTTGTAAAGAAGCTGGTAAAATGCGGTCTTGACTATGCTACCACTCAGTGGATTTGTAACTGGCTGACTGACCGAACCCAAAGGGTGCTCATCAATGGTCCCTCTTCATCCTGGAGAAGAGTGACTAGTGGGGTGCCACAGGGTTCTGTCTTGGGCCCGGTCTTATTCAACATCTTTATCAACGACTTGGATGATGGACTCAAGGGCATCCTGATCAAATTTGCAGATGACACCAAACTGGGAGGGGTGGCTAACACCCCAGAGGACAGGATCACACTTCAAAACAACTTTGACAGATTAGAGAACTGGGCCAAAACAAACAAGATGAACTTTAACAGGGAGAAATGTAAAGTATTGCACTTGGGCAAAAAAAATGAGAGGCACAAATACAAGATGGGTGACACCTGGCTTGAGAGCAGTACATGTGAAAAGGATCTAGGAGTCTTGGTTGACCACAAACTTGACATGAGCCAACAGTGTGACGCGGCAGCTAAAAAAGCCAATGCAATTCTGGGCTGCATCAATAGGAGTACAGCATCTAGATCAAGGGAAGTAATAGTGCCACTGTATTCTGCTCTGGTCAGACCTCACCTGGAGTACTGTGTCCAGTTCTGGGCACCACAGTTCAAGAAGGACACTGACAAACTGGAACGTGTCCAGAGGAGGGCAACCAAAATGGTCAAAGGCCTGGAAACGATGCCTTATGAGGAATGGCTAAGGGAGCTGGGCATGTTTAGCCTGGAGAAGAGGAGGTTAAGGGGTGATATGATAGCCATGTTCAAATATATAAAAGGATGTCACATAGAGGAGGGAGAAAGGTTGTTTTCTGCTGCTCCAGAGAAGCGGACACGGAGCAATGGATTCAAACTACAAGAAAGAAGATTCCACCTAAACATTAGGAAGAACTTCCTGACAGTAAGAGCTGTTCGACAGTGGAATTTGCTGCCAAGGAGTGTGGTGGAGTCTCCTTCTTTGGAGGTCTTTAAGCAGAGGCTTGACAACCATATGTCAGGAGTGCTCTGATGGTGTTTCCTGCTTGGCAGGGGGTTGGACTCGGTGGCCCTTGTGGACTCTTCCAACTCTATGATTCTATGATTCTATGATTCTATGATTCTATGATTCTATGATTCTATCATTTGAAGGGCCACAGGTTTAGCCTGTAAATACGCTACTTACATTTACAGGGTGAGCCTACCTGCATTACCTATGTGGGGTTTTTTTTAAGTACCCATAGAGACTTCTCTGAAAGTCACATCATTAAGCTTATTAGAATATTGAAGCATTAGGCTAAATATGTGTTGTATTTTATGACACTGATACAACACTGAAACTCCCAATAATATAACTAGGCTGAAAGTCAGATACTAATTCTCAGCAGTTCATCAAACTAATTACCCAACAACCCCAAATCCTTCCTTTCTGAAAACTAAAGTTTCCTTACTTTTACCTCTGTTACTAAATTTGTGTAATTAAACCCATTGTGAAGATCAACACAGAGAGAGAAGAAATTAAAGTCAATTAAGCTTTGTTTCATCCCACAGCACTTGATTTGGTTTATTCCAAAACCTACAATGTAATCTGGTTGAGTGTCACACAGACCCCTTCAGGCCTGAGTGAAAACAGTTCCTTAAACCCAATAGGAAACGACTGGCTTTAAAATCTAAAGTTCCACAGGTCTATACCCATCAGTGCTTTCCCTCCATAGCCTCTTAATTAACTCTGTGGTGTGCTTTGTTACAAATATGAAACTCCAAATGAGCAACAGAGGCTTCTTAAAGCTTTCAAATTCCATGTATGATCAAAGAGTTCTGTGCCCAACCTTTTAAATTTAAAATGATATTCTACCATAGACTAAAGAGTAGCAGTATACCATCTGTACAGATCCAAATTCCTGCAATACGCAGGGTCTTTGTTTTGTTATCAATGATTGGAGAGGGGAAAGAGGAGCTCTGAACTAGATAACTAACTTCAGAAATTAACTCAGTGGTTTTAATTAAAGGGAAACCATGGCTTAGCATGAGTGAACACATTTCCCAAATCAAGATTATGCCTCCTGCACTCCTCCCCAGACTTGCTACAGCCATGCTACCTGGGGCAGAGCTATGGTTTAGGTCAGTGTTATGCCTGAACCCAAGTTCATGGTTTGTCTTGCTCCAGACAAGCACCAAGGTGTGCTCTTCTTTGATGGTTTATCAACAGAATCAAAGGAGGAGTGCAGTGCCTGCAATGTGCTTGTTTGCAATGTGCAGTAACCCATGGTTTGGCTTAATGTTATATGCAAACTGGGGTCATGTGGATGAAAACTCTGTTGCAGTGGCATATATCTGAGTCAGTCAAAGATGGGTTTGAGAGATTCCAAAAAACAAATATGAATCTACGCAACATAGTTTTTATTTGGTGTTATCAGTCTGTATTTCATTACTTGAGTAGCCAGAAGCAACTGTATTTTTTCTATCCACTGGTTCACTGATGATGAAAAAATTCTTACTCTGACAATAATCTAGATTTAAATAAGCCAGCTGCAGTCTATAATACCATCCTTAGCAAACTACTCATCTCTTAAGATGGATTTAGCTGGTGCAATAAACATTATGAGAGCCACATCACATACATGAATACTTTAGTATGCCCGCACCACTGAATCAACAGATGGTTCATAACATATACATAGTGTGATAATTCTAGCAAACCACTGGATGAACAGATGGTTCATGCACATACTGCAGAAGCCTAGAAAATGATAGATTTCTGAAGTGTGATAGGCTTTCGGGCGCTGATGCGGACATGCTCATGTGCCGGGGGGGGGAGCTGGATACTAGCAATCTTGTGCATGGAAGCTGTGGGAAACAAACACATAACAGAAGTTGAGATCCATTTGCATGTGTGCATTCAAAGATGGAGCCATGGATCTACTCTAACAATGCATGGTGATGCTCTGTTTGCAGTAGGATCCCATGCGAAGTTATCTGCATGGAATGCAGATTGGATTTGTCATTTTCCTGCATGTAGCGAGATCTTCAGGGTAACTACAGGTTCAAAAATCCAACTGTGTGGGATGGGATATCAAGGTGATTTACCATGAAAAGTGGTAAATTAGAAAAATGAGAAAACTGAAAACGCAGATCGGAGTCCCTTGGAAACAAGTCAACAGGGTTTAAAACTGCAAGTTACTTTCCCAGCAGTCCAACAGACATATTTTCATATCAATATTCATATTTCTATCTTTTGGAAGAAGATTAAATGAATGTGCATTAGGAACACAGGTGACATCTAACCACCTATTTCATGGATACACTTTGTAAATACACCTTTCTTTAAAGCAAAGCATTTTTAATTACAGGAAAAACAGACCTGTAGAACAAGCATCACTGTATTTCACCACTACTGAGTACATGTGGTAAATGAATATATTCAGGTGGCATTCAGATGAAGTATGGCAGATTTGGAAGTAACTTATTCTCTACTAAGATCTAACCATGGGAATAATCCTTCTATCCCTTTCATCATTGGCCATATTTTAAATTAAGGCTAGATGTTATTGCCAATGATCCAAACAATGCATAGGAGTCCTGTTTGTGAATGGATTTCCTGCTGCCTTCTTATGGAAAGGGATCCATATTCTTCACACAGGCATTCAGCACAGCACACTTGAAATATTTTCCCCCTTAGCAAATAATAGGAAATCTATGTGCAGGGCTTTAAATCATGCCAATCACTGACACTGAACAAAATCCACAAAACATCATTGCTGCACAATTCTCATTAATTTGTATGAGTTCTAGATGAAAGCGCTACTCGTTGGACTGAACCCAGTATGAATTCAGCAGGGGATCAATGTATTTTATTTTATTTAAAATAGGCCTTTCCTCATATTGTACAAGACTTTCCTGTGTGGTTTTCTCTGTGAAAGAGGTCAGATTATGTAACACAAGGGCAGTATCCAGCTTAAACAACAACAACAACAACCATATTTGAATTTGTGCTCCTCTTTCCCCAAACAAAGAACTCCAGGTGGTTTACAATAATCAAATATCAAATATATGATGCAAAACAGTAATACATAAAACAATCCTAGTAAGCATTTGACATAACAATAGCATTTGACATAACAAGCAAACAATTTCATCAAGTAGTAAGAACAACAATTCATAAAACAACAGTAGAAATTTTAAAAAGGAAAAAGCATTAATATGCCATACAAGAGAAGGAAAGAACTCAATTAAAGCTTTGAAATAAGACTGGAATCAAACTGGCAACTAATGACAATCAAGCAGAACAAGTGTAATATGTCTGAAACATCTTGTTCAAGTCAATAGCCTGGCAGCAACATTTTGCAACAGTTACAGTTTCTTAAAAGTTTTCAAGGGCAACCTCACAAACAGGCATACCTCATTTTATTGCAGTTTGTTTCATTATACCCCACAGATACAGTATTGCTTTTTTTAACACTTGAAGGTTTGTGGCAAGCTTGCATCCAGCAAGTCTATCAGCCCCATTTTCCCAAAAGCATATGTTTACCTCGAGTTTCTGTGTCACATTAATTAAGGTACTGTACGCAGATTGGGTATTTTTTAAAAAAATACATAATGCTATTGCAAACTTAAAAGACTGTGGCATAGTGTAAACGTAACTTTTATATGCACTGGGAAACCAAAGAATTTGTGTGACTTGTTTTATTGTGATATTTGCTTTATTGCTGTGGTCTGGAATCGAACCCACAATATCTCCAAGGTATGTCGGTAGCTTATTCTGGAGCTAGCTAGGTTCTGAGTAACTGCAGTGGGGTTCTATTTCATCAAGTAGGCCCATAGCTGATATACCAGCCAAATCTGGTAAAGGCACTCCTTGCCACTTATGCCACTTGTCCATTTAACAGTAGCGCTGTGTCAAAGGGCAGTGCAATCTCATTCAAGACGTGCTGCCCCCACATGCTGTCCACTTTGGGCTCTAGCTTCACACACCCATGTATGTGCCCCCCAACCCCCCCCCCCGATTAGCCCTGAGGGGTTTTCCTCAACAGAAAAACGGTTTCTCACACCTGTTTTAGGTAGGTGGCAAAGACAGCTACAAAAGTCATTTTGGTGTTGTTGTTTTTTAAAAAAAAGCAAGTCAATTATAGACCTTGGAAGGGCTCCTCCCATTCATCAAAATGACTCTGACTGAGAGAAGCTCCTTTGGGGGACAGGTGAGAGACAAAGTGATTCTTACCAATTCTGCTTTCATCCAGTATCCTCCAGTGCTACCACCTCTTGTTATTCTGGAGCATGGGTAGGCAAACTAAGGCCTGGGGGCCATATCCAGCCCAATCGCCTTCTAAATCCGGCCTGCGGATGGTCCGGGAATCAGCGTGTTTTTACATGAGTAGAATGTGTCCTTTTATTTAAAATGCATCTCTGGGTTATTTGTGGGGCATTAGGAATTTGTTCCTCCCCCCCCCCCAATATAGTGCACCCCCCCCCACACAAGGTCTGAGGGACAGTGGACCACCCCATGCTGAATAAGTTTGCTGACCCCTGTTCTGGAGGGTCCCCAAATCCTCTGCTGCAGATTTTCAGATGGTTCAAGGGGAATAACTAAAATTTGCCTGCCCCCTTCCACCAGTAGGAGTCTCCCTCACAGGAATTTATAATCCAGTCCATTATATTCCCCAGTTTTAAACTGGATTAAGTATTTGTGGTAGAACTTAACTTGAATATGAAGTAAAAGCTGATCAAAAGAGCCATGCATACCCTTACTGTCACTTGTCAGCAGCAACAGGAATTAACAAGTCTCAGTACTGGTATCCTACTATACGCAGTGAAACTCCCAGTTGCAAATCCTTATGTCAACTTCACGGTTTCATTTATTATTAAATCGGTCATTTGCATGTTTTGTTTTCCTTTTGTAAACAAACTCAAAATAAGGCTGTTGGGACCACAAACTCAATCTGAGGAAATTTCCTAAATACACTTATCCTAGGGCCATTCCGATGCTGCTTTCAGAATGACAGCTGGCACCTGTGGCCTTCTGTGAAATACTTTCTGACACTGATGGAGTGGGACAGGTGGCCGAACTGGCAGAATGTGCTGCATTTGATTGATAAAGCGCTACAAGTGTCACAGGCTTATAGACTGTCATTAACATTCAGCAATTCCTCAGTGTGGGAGGTTCATAGGCAAGCACAACACACAGGCATCTCTAGGAGAATGGGCAGTTGCTGGGAGTGGGGGTAGGAGGCGAGTGAAAATCTATGGAGAGCATTCTTTGATTTTCCTAGTTACTTTGCTTTTTTACCAAAGGAAAACAAAAGTAAAACCAAGGATCCACGCCACCTTTCCCTTTATCTTGGCCTGTTTGTCCAATGTTATCACAAACATTTAAAATCCCACACTGAGCTGTTTAGTTTAACAGTTGCAGACGGTACCATGTCTCAATCTTACTGCACAAAACTGTTTGCTTCTTGATCAAAATAACGACCTTATTTATAAATTTATAAAATTACTTCTGTACCACCATGTCATAAATTTTATCATGGCAGTGCACGCTGTAAAACATCATTTAAAAATGCAGATAACGATTTAGGTGACAAAAATAAAACTGATGCAGAACTCTGTTGGCACCTTCAACTACAGAATACACAAGCAAGTTTCCTATTATGACACAGGTGGACTACGTTTATAAAAAAAAACCCCACGGGAAGCTTGTTTTTTGGCAAAGATTTGGGCAGCAAAGTTTGTCTGATGGCATAGCGATTGCCTTTTATTTCAAACTCTTTACATTTAATAATAATAAATAATAATAATTTATTTATACCCCACCCATCTGGCTGGGTTTGCCCAGCCACATTTAAACCTACCCTCTTTAAAAATGCTTATTTATGAGTTATAATTTTAATGCTCCCCACCCAACTTCATATGTATTTTCTCCCAACCTAAAATGTAATAACTTTAAATCAAAACATCATACTAAGAAAAAAACAACAACCTAAAATTCTTATATCCATCCCCGTGCTGGGATGCTAAACAACCCATGCCAATTCATGTTCTCACTATTTCCTCTCCTTTTTATAAAATTATTTATATGCTACATTTGGGGAAAAGCCTACTCAAGGCAGCTCACACTATCATGAAAACCACAGTAAATACAACAATCTAACCAAACCAACAAAGACAGTTATTACAACCGCTTAAAACAACTACTCAGTTATATTCTATAATACAGCTCTGAACAAAAATCCTTATTTGTTGGGGGGGTGTATCTAACTGATCCACAGACAAGTCATGATTTACAGTTTTTTATCATGACCCTATGCAACAGAGAATGGTATTCTGCAGGTGGCTTTGAGAAAGCTTGTAAACTTTATTTATCTCTTGTTAGAAATACGTTCCTGTACATTCCTGTACGGAAAATACATGAAGATGGGGGGGGACGACACTTTCTAGGTTTTGAAACTACATTCAAAAATGTCTATTTATGAATCAAGAATTCATAGCCCTTTATTTTGAATACTAAAAGTTTGTCTTCTTTAGCCATTTCCCCTATTCCTGGATTTTTTTCAAAAAGAAAAAGAAAAAAGAGAGAGAAGAAAAAAGAAAAGAAAAAGAAAGCCTGGACCATTTCAGTGTAGGGTTTTGGGTTTTTTTGGAGGCCAATGGCAGGGGGAGCCAGAGCCAATGACATAGAGGCAACTCATTTAAATTTTGTCCCATCAACGCAGAGACTAAAAGGGAGTTAATGTAAGGAGTGATTGTAAGAAGACATGCAAGGGGGGGGCGGTGCTCGCTGAGGGCAGACTGATCCATTCACCCTAATGGATCAGCCTCCTCTGTTTCTAATGTGAACTGTACAGTAAGTTTTTTCTTATGTATTTTACTTTGCTTCTTGACTCCAACCAATCAAGGATCATGTAGCAAACATGGTTATGTCATAGCACCATAGACCCAGTCAGAGTCAGCTACTGAATGTGTAATCACTGTTGGTAATTAACAGCTCTCACTTTCTCATTCTGAATGTTGGTGGTGGTGGTGGTGGTGGGAGATGGAATGCATTCATATTGCCAGAACAACCTGGCTGATACATAGGTATCTTGCCACACTGTACTACTTTCATTGATTGCCAATAGTGTACTATAAAAAACTTTCCATCCTAAGACATCACTCAGTCATAGTCAGTTATGCATAAAGAGTTGAGGCACAACAGGAATGAAGATTTGCATGTGTAATATATTATGAATGGACAACATCCCCATTTAGATGCGCATTTACACAGCATTATTTTTCAGTCTGATATGCCTTTCAATGCACAGTGAAATGTCCATCTCAATCCATACTCTTGCCTAGATGGGCAATGTCACATGGGCTGCATCTGAGTAAAGGATTGTTGAATTGGTTGGCTCAATAATAAGGATAATTTTATATCCTTCCATGGCTCCTATCTCCCTGTGAACTGTTTCATATCCTTTTGCAAAGGAGTGCGGAAAAACAGCAAAAGAGGGGCATTAGAAATTTATGTTTATGTGCAATATTTGGGAAGATGTGGTGTTCGAAAAAATTAATTCAATGTATGACCTATTCCATTTACCTAATATATTTACTAACAAACATTGATTGCTCCTCACTCCAATTCCACAAGGGCAACACAACAAAATTAGGCAACTTGGCAATGGACAGCACTTCATGTTCCATTTTCTATTCCTTATGGTAGAAATGCATATAATTGCTTTGGCATACATGGGGAAAGAGGATGTGCAGGAAATAACTGACCTTTCAAACAGTCAGAAAGAAGCTCAAAGATGCCTATTTACTGTAGCTCTCTTGGTGATTGATATTAACTATGATAGCCTCCCTTCAGGAAGGAAGAATCTAGTCTTCTTATTCTAGGCTTTATAATAAGTGGGTTTTTTCCTGAAAAATTTGGCTATCAGTAACAGGTTCTTAATGTTAACACTCAGCAGATCTGAAAGCATAAGTTCTAGCATTCTGAAACATGAAAGCAGGCTGCTGAATTTATGCCAGCATCAGCTAGGAGTGCCACATCATAATGGCCTTGTCTCTTTGGATCTAATGGAATTACCTGGTAGGTACTATTTTTCTTCATTTTTAAAATCAGAATAGTCCAATAAGGATCGAGCATGCTCCAAGTGTCTGTAGGGGATGAGGACAGAAAGTCAGGAGGGTATTTTACATTTCTTTTCTTCCATGTTATGTATTTTTATATTGTAAACAGCCCAGAGAATAATCATGGAATCCAAGGCACCGTACATAGTCCCCAGTCAGTTTCCTATCCAGACACTGACCTGCTTAGCTTCAGCAAGATGGGGGCCTCATGTGCCTTCAGGCCACACTCTTAAAATGAAATGGAGTGTCCTGGAAAAGGCCCCAGCTGGATGAATGGTGAAGATGGGGAGAACTGCATATTCCAACATTTTGCAATATTGTGATATTAAAAATGCCACTAATATCCAGGATTTGTGAAAAGAAGCATTAATAAAAAGCAGGCAAGTTTTCTCAAAGCCTCTGAGTTTGCTCAAAAGCTGTCTTTTTGATGAGTAGACACCTGTTAATCTTTCAAGTAGATGAAGCCACATGGTGCACTTATCAGTGACAAATAGGGAGAAGGAAAAACCATTAGAGATGAAAGTCTGAACTGAAAGATGATAACATTTCACTTACCTAGGACACTGCCATCCAAGCTTGTAGATATCCTGGCTCAGATGGAGGGCATCTCTCTGTTTAATAATAAAAAGGAAAATAATGACTCATTTGGTGACAACAAATATTCCACAGTATTTTCTGCCTTCTTTGGGGGACGCTGTGCGATGCAAAATGATTTTTTTAAAAATCCTGTCCTTTAAACAGTTTGTATTATTCTGTGATGGCAATGATAGACTATGAAGCATATCATCATCACCTTGCATGTGAATTCACTATGCAAGTCACTATGCAAAGGTTTTGTTTCTTTACCCCTGTCCAAGGGTAAATGGCTTATAAGAACATTGACAGGGATGATGTGAAAATTATGACCGCATATAAAGTATGATGCGAATTATCATTAGGAGAAAAGGAAAGCTGGATTTGATTTATGTGATAATAAGCAGCAATGTTAAGTAGTTGAGACCGCATTATCTTGTGCCTTTTTAAAAGCTTGGCAATGGGCTGTGCTGTTTCCAGTTGTTTAAAGGCCCAGAAAGCACACAGCTAATCGTTTCTCATTTTGTTGCAGGCAAAATCTGTATTCCACAGACAGAACCATAAAGCTCATCTGGAGATTACACAAGGAGACCTAATTGAACAGGCTCTTCAGAGCCAACCCATAAAAGCTGCATGCTGATTGACAGGAGTGAAAGAAGTCTTGAAGCAGTTTTTGGAGAAACAAGCCACTGATTTATATTTAGCAACTTTATTCAAAAGTTTTGTTTAAATGTCCTCTCCCAATCATCAAGACTTCATTTTACTAGGATTCAATTTTACCAGAGAGATCATCTAGATTTTCAGTGCAAGATGGAAACATTTTTTCCTGTGTGAGATGTACATTTGCAAGTGCATCCAGAGCAATCATCTTCTCACTTAAACACAAACTTTCCATATTCATAAGCAACAATGTCAAAGCCTCAAACTCATCTATCATTCATAAAAATACACGTATCTACAAAAACTCAAAACAAAGCACTGACCATTACAATACTTTAGCTGGAAGTGTCCGGAAGGAACAAGTACAACAAATGAAAGTTCAAAGCAGAAACATGCTAAGAGTCTCCATCTGTTTTCCAGAAATTCAGGGCCTAAAGTCTACAAATAACTTAGTATTTTTAGGGTTGCAAACCAATCAAAGTCATTTCAATTGATTCATGCTCAGATTTTAAATCCAGTAATGTATCCCACAGCCATCTGGTTGGCCACAGCGAGAACAGGACCCATTGGCCAGATACAGCAGGCTTTTCTTATGTTCTTATATTCTTATCAATTACACCAGCATTTTGCATATTTAAACAATATTTGCATATATACACACACATCTAAATTCTCTGTTTCTCTCAGATTAGACCTGGAACAACTTCCAACTAAAATAGTTTTCAGCTTTATAGAGTCCTACCTCCCACGTAATACATGACAAACATATACAAATGCAGATATGCTTATCTCTGCCCCTGTGTTATAAAATCAAACAACATTATTGGAATAGTCATATTCCAAAGCTAAAACAAAACAGCTCCTTTTGTTTCTTCCAGGAGCGTTTTCCCAGAGAGAAAAGGAAAATTACAATTTTTAGGCTACCGTTCCATTCCCAACAGTAGCCAGTCAATGCAGCGCAAGTGAGTCCTGCTGTCCTACTAATACTGTCTATAGGGGCACCCAAAAGACGGTATCTCTTGATGCCAGCCCTCTTGTTTGTCTGCCTACCATGCTTGCTTACACCCTACCCACTCTGTACCAAGCAAAGACAGATGTTTCACACTCAAGAGACAAACAATCTCTTTTAAGTGGATAAAAAACTCCCTCTCATCCCAGCAACAACAGTAGCTCTTCACTTCCAATGGATCAACCTGCTCTATGGAGAGAAAAAAGCCAATCCTGCTTAAGTGTGGAACCTGAAAGACCCGGGAGGGCAGTAGGCAATTAGTCAGGATAAAAATGTTGACAGCAAGGTAAATATTTAACAGATATTTTTTGCAGGCCCGATGCGGGTGGCACTGTGGGTTAAACTACAGAGCCTAGGACTTGCCGATCAGAAGGTCAGCGGTTCGAATCCCCATGACGGGGTGAGTTCCCATTGCACGATCCCAGCTCCTGCCAACCTAACAGTTCGAAAGCATGTCAAAGTGCAAGTAGATAAATAGGTACCACTCCGATGGGAAGGTAAACGGCCTTTCTGTGCGCTGCTCTGGTTCGCCAGAAGCGGCTTAGTCATGCTGGCCACATGACCCAGAAGCTGTACGCCGGTTCCCTTGGCCAATAAAGCGAGATGAGCACCACAACCCCAGAGTTGGTCACGACTGGACCTAATGGTCAGGGTTCCCTTTACCATTTTTAATGGGAAATTCTAGCCTTAAGAAAATTTTGCACGTATTTATTTAGCAGTTAAAAAGGGGTTCTCACTATATAGGTAAAGGTAAAGGTACCCCTGCCTGTACGGGCCAGTCGTGTCCGACTCTAGGGTTGTGCGCCCATCTCACTTAAGAGGCCGGGGGCCAGCGCTGTCTGGAGACACTTCCGGGTCACGTGGCCAGCGTGACGAAGCTGCTCTGGTGAGCCGGCACCAGCGCAGCACACGGAAACGCCGTTTACCTACCCGCTATAAAGCGGTCCCTATTTATCTACATGCACTTAGGGGTGCTTTCGAACTGCTAGGTGGGCAGAAGCTGGGACCAAAAGACAGAAGCTCACCCCACCGCGGGGATTCGAACCACCGACCATGCGATTGGCAAGCCCTGGGCGCTGAGGTTTTACCCACAGCGCCACCCGCGTCCCCTCTCTCTATATACTGCTTTCTTACACAAAAAACATTTTTTAAAAACCAGTTAAAACATGTAGTTCCACTATTGATCTTTTAATAAAACATTGCTGCAGCAAATTGTATCCTTTCAGATAATCATGCAGAATAGATTGTGTTAAGAGTATGCAAAATCTCCCAAACAGAGGACATTTCTTATAACTTATTGTCTGCTCAGAAGTATGGGGGGGGGTATCCGAAGCAATATAGGTTGGAATTCAGTATTTCCTCACTGGATTAGATCCAGTGGCTACTGCACTGCTGGAGCTCTCATTGCCTTCCTGCTACAGGTGAGGAGATGACTATGAGAAAAGAAACTATGCAACTGATGCCATCCTTTCTGAAGCTGTGACCATTTGAATCAGGAATTGGTGGCACAGGAATGTAAAATGCAATTGGAATGTTAATTCCCAAGAACATGCCAAATTTCTGAATCCATTGATTTGTACCATACGCTACTGAAGGAGGCAAATGCTGGCATTTTTGCAAAGTACTATCCTAGAAATGAGACAGGTTCCTGTTTGCGATGGCAGATTGCTGATGTGATTTTTCCTTGGTAAATATCCAGCTTTTCATAATTTAGCATCAGCTGCTTGTACTTATGCCTCTTCTGCTCCTGGGCACCAGAAACACTTTAGGGCAGCTTGACAGCAGGTGTGTGAGCTCAGCAGTGAATGGAACCAGATCTTAAATTAGCAGCACTTGGCTAGCCAAGGCCTGTAATATACTAATCATAAGCTGAATGCTCCCATGAAGCAGCTTGATTTATCTATTTTCACCTTTGGATGCTTAGAATTTTTAAAAAATTTGAACTTATTTTTCATTAAAACTTAGGTCATCAAAATGCTCAAGAATGGGTAGAAAGTAATACACTATGTCATTAAGAAGCTAAACAAGTACAGAACTAAAAAGAGAACAGGGAGTGGAAAGGGGGAAGTGTCAAAACACTGAGGATGGTATTTTCCCTTCTTTTCATCATTTCTCTCCACACATGCCTATGGTTCCTTGCCCAAATCCATCCTAACAAGATCAATGGAAGCAGCCTTATCACACTTTTATCACCTTCTGGATCAGTGGAAATGCAGACTATCTACACCAGGCTTCCTCAACCTAGGCCCTCCAGTTGTTTTGAGACTAAAATTCCCATCATCCCTGACTACTGGTCCTGCTAGCTAGGGATCATGGGAGTTGTAGGCCAAAAACATCTGGAGGGCTGAGGTTTAGGAAGCCTGATCTACACTGTGTTCCTTTAAGTGAGGTGAGCATTTGGGCACATATTCAAAGGCACAGCCCTCCGAAAGCAATGCAGTGCAGATAATCAGCATATATAAGTGCCTTGCTCAAGTAGAAGGGCTGGCAGTGGGCTTATATATATTTGATTCCATGGTGCTGAGTTCAGGGAAATGAAGATGTATTGTACACTGTATCCAGGAATATCCTCATTCAAGAGAAATGAACTGCAGCTACGTAGCCCTTTCATGTCATCAGGAGTATGTGTTGACTTACACACTTTCTCTCTCTCGCCTGCACATACACCCAGCTCCAAAACTATCTTGAAGCTTGGTTTAGGGCTCAGGGGATCAACACCGCAACAGAAGTTCCTCTCTTGAGCAGAAGGTAGCGCTGAGCTAAAGGTACATGTGGGAACTGTTTTCATTTTCTCTTTGACATACAGTTATCATGGAGGGAAGCTTGCACTCACAGAATGAACACGATGGGACATTGCATTCTCTGACGCCACCCGATAATCATTTAAATTGCAAATGAAGAGTGCCCTTTTACAGTTAAAACATCATATGACTTCCGGGGGCGGCGCGAAACTGTAATGGCGGTCCTCTTCGAGCTCTGAAGAGGGGCTCTGCGGAAAAGGGTCGTTCGCTGCGGCATAGCGACGACCCATCAAGATAAACCACGGGTAGAGTGAGCCCGTGGCCGTGGGACTCGGCGGGCACCAGAAGCTGCTCCGAAAACACAGAAGGGACCCCGTAAGGAGACCCGGAGTGAAGGAGGGGTAGCGGTGCTGTGAGTTCATCGCTCTTTCCGCGGAAGTGAAGCCGCGCGGCCGTTGCAGATGAGCGCTGATCCTTCTTCCTAAAACCAACATCAAACTGCAAGTAACATACCCGTGAGTAAAGGGTTTAAAATTGGCAAAGAATTTGTTTAATTTGGCTGAAAACGGGAGACGAGAAAAGGGAAGTCCGTCTTCCGACATTGCTGACAAGATCAAAGCAAAGCTTTAAAGAGCGGAAGCGCTTGAAACGGGACTGTGGGAAGCTTTAACTTTTTCGTGCTATTAAACCTGCTCTTTTTCCTGCTGAATTGAAGGTGGAAAGGGACATTGATTAAAAGAAGGAGTGACGGGGGCTTCTCTCCTACCTCCTTTTTTCTTTGGGTCGTATTTTTAAAGAGCCAGATCGTCGGGCTGCCAGAGAGGGAGACTGTGTCAAACTGCGGAAACAGTTGCAAAAACTTTGCAAGCGTAATTGATACATTTGAGCAGAAAAGACTGGACGAGATACTGTTGCAAGCACCTCTTGTGAAACTTCGCTGAACTTTAAAAGGTGCTTTGGGGAATTTTGAGTCTTTGAAGGGACTGTTGGATTAACGAATTTACTGAGTTGAAACAATTTGGAACTTTAATGGCGGATTACTTCCTTCTTTGTCTTTGAAACCTGGTGGCACTCCCCCTACAGGGCTTTCGGATTATAATATCCTGGGAATTGACTTTTGTTTTGAATTCCACTTCACTGGTTGTTTATAACTGAATCTGTCTCTCCCATGGAACAATAGACAATCTGACCTTGAACACTGACAGATGTGTAATGAGTGGTGCAGGGAGAACAAGAGCATCTAAAGCTAAGGAATCTAAAGAGGCCAAGGAAAAAGAAAAGGAAAGAAAACCAGCACAATTTGTACAAACAACACTGACCCAAGGACGCCGATCGTCGGTCCCAGCTGTACTGGTGACCCAAAGGGAACAAGGGGAAATAACTGAAAAGGCCACTGAGGAAGATATGGCAGCAGGTGGGTCAGATACACTATTAAAACAAATATTGGAGCAATTATCAAGCTTAAACCAGAAGGTGGATGACCAGTCTCTGAAGATAGATAAAGCGACTTCCTCGATTCAAAAATTGACTGATCAAGTTTTCCAGCACACGCAAGCCATAGAGAATTTGCAAGGAGCAACAGCGGAAAATCGGGAATTAGCTGGAGAAGCAATCCAGAAAGTGGGAGCTTTACAAAAAGAAGTTGAAGAAATAAAGGGAGAAGTTAAGCCCCTGCACAAACAGGTGGGTGAACAACAAGTTTATCTGTCAATGGTGGAACTGAAAAATCGCGAGAGTAACATCAAATTGAGAGGCATCCCGGAACTCGAACAAGGAGACTTGATTGGATACTTGACACAGGAATTCTCGAAGTTCTGGGGTTTAAAGGAAGATACAGACTTCAGGATTGTCTCGGCATATAGACTGGGAAGATTGGTAAGGAAAGACAGATCCAGAGACTGTTTGATAATTTTAAGATCAAAGGAAGAGAGAGATAAGATCCTAGGTCTTCACTTTAAAAAAGCAATTGAAATACAAGACAAAAGGGTGGAAATTTATAGAGATATTCCGAGACAGTTGCTGGACCTCAGAGCCACCTATACAGAACTAGCAAAATTGCTGAGACACAACGCAATTCCCTATAGGTGGGAGTTTCCACAAGGATTAACCTTCACTTACAAAGAAAGGAAGGTTAAAATTAGAACACCTGAAGATAACCAAAAGTTCCTTCACGACCACGGAGAAGATCTCCAAAAAGGAGTGGATTGGCTTCCAGTCTTACCAGCACCAATACTGCCTGGAAGCGGGCCAACGCCTGCACCCTCGGGATCTGAGCAAAAGGAAGACACCTCATCCTAAGAACATCTTAATTAGAACAGGATGTCTCTGCAGCTACTTAGTTGGAACATAAATGGCGGGAATTCTCCGGAAAAAAGAAGGAGGATATTTCATATCCTAAAAAAAGAACAATTGGATGTAATATGCCTTCAAGAAACACATGTGACTAGGCTCCATAGGAAAGTATTAATCAATAAAAGACTTGGCCAAGAATTTATCTCATCAGACAAAGTTAAAAAAAGAGGTGTGGTAATTTATGCAAAGGAGAACCTGTCACCAAAATTTCTATTCAAAGATGATCATGGAAGAATTCTCGCAATTGAAATCCAAACACAAGGGGAAAAGATTTTGATATTAGGAGTTTATGCGCCAAATGATGGAAAATCAGAATTCTATAAGAAGCTGCATGAGACAATGATGGACTATTTGGACTATTCTAACATTATCGTGATGGGAGATATGAATGGGGTGGTGTCTACAAATATGGACAAATCCCAAAATCAAAACTTAACAACAGACGGCAGACTCCCTAAAACCTTTTTTGAAATGACAGACAATATGGACTTGATTGACATTTGGAGGACAAGGAACCCCTTGGGTAAAGAAGGAACCTTCTTCTCTGAGGCCCACTTGTCATGGACACGAATTGACCAAATTTGGATATCTAGAGGGCTGGCCCCGAAAACAAGAAAAGTGGAAATCTGCCCAAAAACCTGCTCCGACCATAATGCCTTAAAAATGGAATTGAGACTTTTCCCAACTGGATCCTTCAGATGGAGAATGAATGACACCTTGCTAAGAGATCAAGAGATTGTTAAGAAGGCCCAAAAAACGCTAAAGGACTACTTTGAAATAAATTTGAACACTACGGTGGAGAAAAGAACAATCTGGGATGCAAGTAAAGCTGTTATGAGAGGGTTTCTGATACAACAGAATACAATAAAGAGAAAATTTTGGAATGGAAAAAAGGAAAAAATTTTAGAGAAAATAAGTGAAGGAGAGAAAAAGTTGAGAACCAAACCGAAGTCAAAAGAGGTGCTAAGAGAGATCAAATTCCATCAAGCACAATATTCGAAACTGATCAATCAAGAGATTGAGTGGAAAATTAAACAAATGAAGCAGAGATCGTTTGAATCAGCAAATAAATGTGGAAAGTTGCTAGCTTGGCAGTTGAAAAAAAGACAAAAGTTAAATACGGTTACAAACTTGGAGATTCAAGGAAAAATAGTTCAGAAACCAGAAGAAATAAGAAAGTGCTTCCACAGATACTTCAAAGAGCTTTACGCACAGGGGCCTCAGAAAGAACCGGAAATAGATCAATTTTTGAGGATAAATGGACTACCTAAAATAAGCCAAGATAAAAGATCAATTCTTAACAGCAAAATAACTCAACAGGAAATTGAAGGAGCCATCCAGAACATGCAGCCGGGCAAATCTCCAGGCCCGGATGGACTTACCTCCAAATATTATAAGACTTTGAAAGACTTCTTGATACAACCGTTGTTGGAGGTTTGTAACCAGATCATGGAGGGGAGAAAGGCACCGGAAACGTGGAAAGAAGCATTCATCACATTGATTCCCAAGTCAGAAAGGGAAAAGACTCAGCTTAAGAACTACCGTCCCATCTCACTCCTGAATGTGGATTACAAAATATTTGCAGACATTTTAGCAAATAGACTTAAAAATGTACTAAATGAAGTAATTCACAAGGACCAAGCAGGCTTTCTCCCTGGTAGACATATGTCTGACAACACCAGGAACATTATTGATATATTGGAGTTGTTGCGAATTAGAAACACAAGGGCTGCTTTAATCTTTATTGATGCGGAGAAAGCATTTGACAACATTTCTTGGATGTTTATGAAGAAAAACTTGAAAGGGATGGGAGTGGGACGGGGGTTTGAAAATGGATTAGAAGCAATCTACTCAGAACAAAAAGCTAAACTGATAGTGAACAATGTGGTATCGGAGGAACTCCAAATTGAAAAAGGGACACGACAGGGGTGCCCTTTATCTCCTCTGCTATTTATTTCTGTTCTGGAGGTATTGCTGAATATGATCAGGGAGGACCAGTTGGTGCAGGGTATAGTGGTCGGAGCGAAACAATACAAACTGAAAGCTTTTGCAGATGACCTAGTCATTACAGTACAGGAGCCAGAATCTAGCACAAAAAGAGTTCTTGAACTTATTTTGGAGTTTGGTCGGGTGGCGGGATTCAAGTTAAACAAACAAAAAACTAAGGTTTTGGCCAAAAATTTGACGCCTACAGAGATAGAGGGGTACCAGAAAGAGACAGAGCTAAGTGTGGTTAAAAAAGTGAAATACCTGGGGGTATCTTTGTCCACCAAAAACTTAAATCTATTTAAAGATAATTATGAAAAATGTTGGTCGGAAATTAAAAAAGACTTGGATATTTGGTCAAGATTGAAACTTACCTTGTCAGGCCGAATCGCAGCTATAAAGATGTGTGTTTTGCCAAAAATGTTATTTTTATTTCAAACCCTCCAGGTCGTGGACAGAATGGAATGTTTTGGAAAATGGCAGAAGGATATCTCTAAGTTTGTCTGGCAGGGCAAAAAGCCCCGAATTAAATTCAAAATACTAACTGACTCAAAAGAAAGAGGGGGGTTTGCCCTGCCGGATTTAAGGTTGTACTATGAGGCTGCAGCCTTCTGCTGGCTGAAGGATTGGTTTCTGTTGGAAAACACCGATGTCCTAGATCTGGAAGGGTTTGACAATGTTTATGGTTGGCATGCATACTTGTGGTATGACAAGGCGAAGGTTCATAAACTGTTTAAAAACCATATTGTCAGAAAATCAATTTTTGCCGTCTGGATGAAGTACAAGGACTTATTAGAAAGCAAGACCCCGAGGTGGTTATCACCAGTGGAAGCCAAGATTTCTAAAAAAAGGCCCAATATGGAGGCCTACTGGCCAAAATATTGGGAATTGATTGAAAGAGTTGGAGATAATTGGAAGCTCCAAAGCCAGGACAAATTAAAAAATAAGGTGCGAGATTGGTTACATTATGCTCAAATTCAAGAGGTATTTAAAATGGATAAAAAAGTGGGTTTCCAGTTGGAGAAATCGAAACTGGAGACGGAGTTACTAGAACCAAAGACTAAGGTACTTTCGAGGATGTATGACTTGCTGCTTAAATGGAACACACAGGATGAGACAGTTAAATCTGCTATGATAAAATGGGCACAGGATGTAGGACACAACATTATGTCTGAGGACTGGGAAAGGTTATGGAACACCGGTATGAAATTCACGGCATGTAGTGCCTTGAAAGAGAACATTATGAAAATGGTATACCGGTGGTACATGACCCCAGTCAAGTTGGCTAAAATATATCATCTTTCTGATAATAAGTGTTGGAAATGCAAGGAGGCAGAAGGGACATTCTTTCACCTCTGGTGGACCTGCCCGAAAGTAAAGGCCTTTTGGGAAATGATACATAATGAGCTGAAAAAGGTATTTAGATATACCTTTTCTAAGAAACCAGAGGCCTTTCTTCTGGGCATGGTGGACCGGAAGGTGCCAAAGAAGGACAGAACCTTGTTTATGTATGCAACCACAGCAGCTAGGATTCTTATTGCAAAGTTCTGGAAGACACCAGATTTACCCACACTGGAGGACTGGCAGACGCAGCTGATGGACTACATGGAGTTGGCAGAAATGACTGGCAGAATTCGAGATCTGAGCGAAGAAACAATGGAGGAGGACTGGAAAAAATTTAAGGACTATTTGCAAAAATATTATAAGTTGTTTGAATGTTAAGATTGTGCACGATCAAGAAACGTTATGCTTCTGCAATTTATTTAAGTAAATGATAAAGTAAGTATTGATGGGGAAAAAACGAGACAAATTAGAAACAAAATATTATGTTTATTAAGAGTGTTAAAACTAAATTACAAATTTTTGAAATTGGTAACATAATAAATTTAAAGGTTTAATAAGATGAGAAACAAGATAACAAATTGCTGAACTGGCTAGAATAATGAATGCAATGCTGAGAGGATGTGAGGAGGTCCAAAAGCGAACTGTCACAGGATGTTATGAAAGTTTCTTAACTTTTTCTTCTTTCTTTATTTTTTCTCATATATAAAAAATGTTTCTTGCATGTTGCTATGTAAACAAATCTGTTAACCTATGGAAAGAAACGCAATAAAAAATTTTATAAAAAAAAAATAAAAAAAAAATACAGTTAAAACATCATATGAGGAAGATAAGTTAGGCTCAAGTCTAGTTTCCCACTCACCAGCTTTGCCCAAACCAACTGAGAATTTTACAGCCTGTCTGCTGGGTGGTTTATTTGTTTGTTTGTTTTGCTAACAATATCAGAGGTCAGCATGAATGCACAAGGACTCCCACTGGCGTCGTAGGACTTTGATTCTATTTTCTCCCATCACATACCTTCTGTATTGGCTCAGGGGAGGGGGTTCAGAAGAACCCCCAGAAAAGTGCCCAGGGGCAGGAGAGGGTGATTGTTCCATCAGCAAGCAGAAATAAAAAATGCTTGCTTTGGCAGAGTGATCTGCTTAGTGCTACACTGAATTCTTCCCAATGTATGTTATTACTCATTTCATTTCTAAACCACTTTATACTGTTGATAAAAAAAATCTCACAGCAGTTTACAACACGTTAAAACACAAAATAAAACCATCAAGAATAAAACATTACTGAAGAAAGTCAATTGTGATGAGCAAAGCGTCTTCAAACGTTGTATTAGATAATGCACCTGTGGGGACTTTATGCATACAAAATAATTTGTATGTATCTGTGTAAACATATGTTTCAAGTGCTTAAGGAAAAACTACTTGATGCAGAAAAAGAGCCAACACTCAAATCCCTCTTCCTCAGATAATCACGCTTTCACCTTTACAATAAACAGAAATTGCTATAGGAACTCCCTTTCCTGTTATCCCACCTTCTCTGTAGATGTGTTCCACCCATTTCAATTGCCTTGTTAATACCTGTTAAGATAACACGGCAAGCTGCCAAAATAATGGCATTTCTGCAGGCTTGCCAAAGGCTTCCTCTAGATTACATTTTGTCTTTTTATATATGCGAAGAGAAAATATGTGCATTTCAGCAAACGGACGAACTGCTGCCAGGTGAACTGTATTGATTTAGCTTTGGCTATGTCAGGAAAGTATTCTCAGGATGATAGCAAATGCTGTGCTGAATTAAAGGAAATCAACACCTTATACTATATTCTGTAGTGCTAATGTGGAACAGTGCTAAAATTTTCTAACCCAAACCACTCTAATTCCATCTCTATAGAAAAGCACAGCATAGGTGTTAAGACTGGTTTCCCTAGCCTCTTGGTTTACAAGGTGCATAGTACTCACAGGACTAAGAGTGCTAAGCAGCTGATCAGTGCTATAAATACACTTCCAATTAAGATGACAATTTTCAGCAGCTTACCCAATTTAAAAGTCACTGCATTCCTGACCTTGTGATACCCTTGTCAACAGCCACACTTCTCACAGCTGTCTGCTAACACATTGCACCTGTGCAACAGTTTACTGCTTTCTTTGACCCCAGAAAAGGGAAACATCACTCCCATGATTGCTGTTCTTTTCCCACTTTTTGCCCCTGTCCTGCGTCTATTCTTAGCTTCTTCATGCTCAGCCCCCACCTCTCATCACTTCAGGCAGAAATCAAAGCACAATGGCCAGAATTTGAGCTTCAATTCCCAGAGTTAAAAACATAATTTTTGAAGAAATGGTACAAAGGACCCTGCCATATTACAAGTGAGAATACTAGTCCATCTAGCTCAGTATTTGTCTGACTGCCAGAGGTTCTTTGGGGTTTCAGGCAGGAATTATTCCCAGGCTTACCTGGAGGCCCCAGGCATTGAAACTGGGGCTTTCTGTATGCAAGGTATGTGCTCTTCCGCTCAGGTCTAGCCCCATGATTCATAGGAGTATGAGAAATACCTTAGAGAATCCAATGAAACTTAGTCATCTGGGGCACCTGGGAATTTGCAGTCTTGCCTTTAGTTAGTTAATTCGGGTTTTTTTAAATCTATTTAAAAGATGTGGATCTGACCTAAATTCTGGGGTTTCCCTACCTGAGGTGAAATGGGAAGGTGCCACCCCAACCCACCAAAGCCTTCCTTGCCTGGGACATGTGGTGCTGTCCGCAAAGCAGCAACAGCGGGTTCCAATGTGATCTTACGAGAGCTCATGGAGTGCACAAGATCTCATGAGATTTGGGTGAGATCTCATCAGAAGCTGCCGCCACCATCACTTCCCCAGCAGCAGAGGCAGTGGAGCACCCATGGTGTTCCACTGCCTGAGATGGCTGCCCCTGCCTGCCTCATGGGTGGGCCAGCCCTGCCTAAATTAATAGCCATACTTGGTAAGCCGTGCTGCTAATTAGTTAAGTCAATTAACTGACAGATATATTATTTTTTTAAAAAAATATTTGAATTTATCAAGAGCGTTCACCTGTGGCTCAGCTATTACCAAACAAGAAATTGGAGTTGTCCAATAGCAGGTGCTTCTCCACATTTTACGTAATGCATTCCACATATACCTAACTAAAAGCAATGTGATTTTTCTACAAATATTTCAAAGTGGTAAAGAATCTAACTTGAAAGCAGAAGGCCCCCAAGTCCAGTTCCCAGCATATTCATTTAGGGTGGAAAAGCTACTGTATCTGTGAGCCATTGGAAGTTAGTGCAGACTATACTGAGCTAGGTGGACCAAGGAGTGACTTGGTATAAGGCAGTTTTCTGATTCACTTCAATTAATTTAATTTTCTTTCTCATTCTTCTGTTGAACAACAAACAAGAGTAAGATATTATTTTGAACATAATGGCCTACAGGTTTGGGGTTTTTGTTTTCTTTTACAAGATTCAATGATTGTCCAAATAAGTTATTCTTTATCCATTTCAGTATGGAGTACAGATGCAGTCAAAAGCTTTTGAAGGCATGGTTCAAAGAATTCTGTTATTTTAATTACCATGTCCAATTATGCACTAACTGGAAGGAATAGATTTGTGTAGCTACTAACACCTAAAACAGGTACAATGTTTGATAAAGCTAGACATTAAGAACCCAGGGAATCCAAGGGGGGTGGAGCAATCCTTGCATTCTAAGTCAAGGATAGAAGGTGGGTGAGATTTCGTCTTCTTCTATTTTGCTGCACCAGTTTCTAGAAGCACATATGGAGATATGCAGGGATTTAAACAGAGGCACCGCATGCAAGTGCCAGATTCTGCAGCTCCAATGTATTCAAATTACAGGAAAAGAGATAATGACTAAGTATTAGGAAAAACTTTCTGACAGTAAGGGGTTCAACGGTGTAACAGACTACCTTGGAAGGTGATGGACCCTCTTTCACTGAAGGTTTTTAAACAGTATGTCATAGAATCACGTACAGCTGGAAGGAACCCCGGGGGTTATCTGCCCAATCCCTTGCAATGCAGGAATCTCAACTAAAGCATCCACGACAAAGGGCTGTGTGTGTATCTGTGTAGTTTGGACAGACATTGTCAGAGGTTCTTTAGCTGCGATTCCTGCATTGCACAGGGTTAGAGTAGATGACCCTTGGGGTCCCTCCCAACTCCACAGTTCTATTATTGTATACATGAGTGGTTTGTTTTGTTTCTTCCCTGACTTTCTTCCATGATGGAGCTTAAAAGTTTGTTCTCCAAACAGTGATTGGCGCAAACTGATTTTAAGCTGTATTTCAGTCGATTGCTGGATTTTATGTTTTAATGTATTATATACTTTGATGTTAGCTGACCAGAGCCCGGTTTGGCTGTGGAGGGCGGGATATAAATTTTATTATTATTATTATTAAATCTTCAGCAAGGTCATAATCAGATCCATAATACATAATTTCAGTTAAATCAAAAGTGCTGCCAAGGAGCAGCACAGGACATGTGACAATGTGTCTGAAATAATGTGAGGAAATTCAGCCACTGCATAAACTTGTGGTTTACCCTTCCTACACTATGGGTCCTCTAACCTTGACAAAAGCTTGTGTTTTCTGAGAGAAAACACGCAACTTAGTAATGTTAGAAGTGATTTTAAAGAGCAGTTTTTCTTAAGGTTGCCAAGGTGGCATGTTTGCAAACAAAACATGGGCACTGCATCAAAATATATTGTTAGTGCAACAGATAAGTAAAGCCTCCAAGCAAGATATAAAGTGGGGGGTTTTGTTTGTTTTTTACTGAACTTGCAAATAGATGTGGCTTACTTGCCTTTACTGTATCATTCCTTTCATCTATGCAGTGATTCCATGGTAAAAAGTTGTGTGTGTGTGTGTGTGTGTGTGTGTGTGTGTGTGTGTGTGTGTGTGTGTTTAACGGTAGCCCCAATTCCCATGGGGGAATAGATGTGATAAATTGGCATGCAAACCAAGAGCAATTTATGTTGTCTTAGAAGCCAGACTACGTTTTACATATAATCAGGAGGCCTCCTACAATCACAAAGGCAGTGTGGTGAATTGCCCCAGACTATACATTTTCCATCATTATTCAGCTGGTTCCATATAAGTGTACTTCTCTAAAATACACTTTAAAAACAAAATTTATTTTGCCAAGGAAGTCCAAGTGAAATGAGCATATATCTAACAACACTTATAGCTTATTACACCACTTATTCCTAATTGGCCAAACTATTAGACTTGTTTTAGATTCCGAGCCACAATTTTCACCTTTAGTTTACCTTTTTGAAAAATGCCTATTAATACGGTGTATCAGGGAGTAGACTGAAAAAGTGAGGTAGATTGCATGGAGTATCCATCTTAATATTGGGTCATTTCTCAGTAGGTTTGTTCTTGTTACCCAGGGAAAGTAAATAACTTGGGAATTAGCAGCAAGGTGACACTGCCATGCACCTACCCCCAAAAGCAAATCCCACAGCATTTACAAAGGGGTAAAATATTTAGATCATAGCACATAAAAGCAACTTTCTTAAAGAGAAACAGTAATTAATCATTGTATTTCCTTTTTATGAAATTAATTTAGTTACTGGTTAGAAAATAGAGGTCAAGGTAAAGGACCCGGGATGTTTAAGTCCAGTCAAAGGGGACTATGGGGTTGCAGTGCTCATTTCAGGCTGAGGGAGCCGACGTTTGTCCACAGACAGTTTTCCAGGTCATGTGGCCAGCATGACTAAACCACTACTGGTGAATGGAGGACCGTGACAAGTGCCAGAGCACATGGAAATGCTGTTCACCTTCCCACCACAGCGGTACCTATTTATCTACTTGTACTGGCATGCTTTCAAAATGCTAGGTTAGCAGGAGTTGGGACAGGGCAACGGGAGCTCATCCCGCCATGGGGATTTGAACCGCCAACCTTCCAATCAGCAAGCCCAAGAGGCTCAGTGGTTTAGACCACAGCACCACCCATGTTCCTGGAGGTAGAAATGCCATTCATTTCCATTTAAATGAAATCCTTTTAAAACAAGTTTTCCCCTTACTTTCCCCTTACTTTTTAGGAGGGAAAAAGTGTGTCCTATAGAGCGAAAAATATGGTATGAGCCACACAATGCCTTCCCCTTTTCCACACAAGAGCAGGACATCCCAACTTTAAACTAAAGCAATCAAATACAATGTCAGTGCTAGCATAAAATATGAATTTTGTGAGCCAAGCAGCATCATGTGAATTTGCATGCAAATCATTACTGGAGACAGCAGAAAATAATATGGCTAGAATTAACACTGATTAGGCAGATTTAAGAGCAATTGTGAATCTATGGATTAATTTTAAGTTGTGACTGATTGTCCATGGAATGCAGCACAACCTTATAGGGATGGAATTAAGAAATGTAAGACTTTTCTTTTTTTAAAAGAAGAAGACAAGACAGATTGGGTATTATGTTGCCTTTTTCTGTAACTGCAGCAAAACTTCAGTCACCGAGCCTTATTCTAAAGCATCCTGCAATCTGTAGAATCTTTTCACTCATCAGCATCAACTGTGTCTCATTCTTGGCAGCTGCATGGTGGTACATTCCCTAGACTGTGTCATGCTGAGCATTTGGATCCTCATCTGATGCTCAGGTTTCTTCCCATCATCTCCAGGATACAAACAAACTTAGGGAGTCTGACCAGACCACACAAAGGCTATTTTTCATTTAAAGGTTGAGTGTCTGAATATTTCCCCTCTCCCTTTCTTTATCTGTAGACCTCTTTAGAAAGGGTCAAAAGGAAATGGAAAAGCAAGCAAAGGAAAAGTAGCAACAACCCCCCCCCCCCCCGAATATATGTAACCTTTGTCCCCTGTTGTCTACTATATGGTCTCTGCCACAGCATTCCTTTTCTATCAGCATTGAGTCCTAGTACCAATCCAAAATACTTTATTCTTGTTTATTGTATGCATTAAAATATATTGATTTCAGTGAATGGGAAGGTTCAGCTAAAAACAAAGGGGAGTGTTTGGGTATGCACAGTGGATATAGCAGTTTGGGTATGCACAGTGGATATAGCAGTAAATATGATTCAAGAAAGCAGTTATTCTAACAGGTTAAAAGGAAATAATAAACCTCTATTTGTAGCTAAAATTATACACCCTATTAGATACCGTGTAGACCTCATCTTCTACTGCTGACCCACTGACTGAATAACATAATGCCATGTAAATTTGCTGTTCTGGAAGATGAAAAGACACCTCATAAAGGGGCAACCTACAATTAGAATGTATAATTATACCTTGGGGCAGAAAGGAAGCAACCAGATTGCATTCAGCTACTCATATCTAAAGATATTGTATGGGGGTGCGATGTGGGGAGGCCCTGAGATTCCCATTTTCTAAGCCTCCTCACTCAGAACTCTGCTCCTCATGCCCCATTCTTAATTAGAATACTGTAACAATTTGTGGGTTGGGACTGCCAGCTCCAGAATGACAAGGGACGCCTAGTCACACATGGGATTTTGCAGGGCCTTACTTGTTTCCGTATGCAGTCCTGCCATCCCAGGAGGGGGCAGAGCAGAGGCATTTTTAAAAAAGGACTACTGCATGTCACATCAGACCTCTTTCCTCATCAAGCCTCTCCACTTTGCAGTGGACCAGGTTTGTGCTTGGCAGGTGATGGGAAGAGACGAATACAAGTGGCGGGAGGCAGCTGCCACAAGTTAAATCTCTTGTTGCAACTGCCTCTGTCCCCAAAGGCTTTCACCTGGCCAATGTGGGTAGCTTCATTCCCAAAAGGCCTTGCATGCTCATGGAGACAATGGGGCGGCAGGATGTCTGATTCAGATAAGGAATTTTATAAGCAACCAGGTCCTACTAGCATGTTTTTCTATGACTATTATATGCACAAGTTATTGAGAAATAATTCTCCTGTTTTACATCTATTTCCATGATTCTAAAAAGAGATTAGTTCTCCTGTATGCAGGCTACTCCATTCCACACCCAGGGCATCTTAGCCTCCACCTAATCACAAGATAAGAAAGTAAATTCCCCCTTCCACCATTTTATGAAGCATGGCTTATTCATGATTGATGAGAGAACAAACCTTATTAAATAGGACAAAAGCATTGCTATGTCCTAAGTTGCAAAGGTACAGTTAAACAACAAGGTTACCTATGTGTATCCGGAAATGAAAATCCAGGATGACACTTTCCCTTTTCAGAACATCCTTAACACTGGAAAGCAGCATTTAAAAGTCTGCAGAATCACTTCATTAATATTTACTGCACATACCTTACTAGCAACCACTTACTGAAGATTAACCATTATGCTCCAGCTAGTGGTTTCAGAACACTCAGAATTACATTGTATGCTGTAAGTATTAAAATTAACTTAGAAACATGTAGTCCATTAGCTTGTACTCTTTACAACAATAATCTAATTTTCATTCCCACAGTAATCTCATGTAACTGGCCTCCCTACTCCCCACACATGCACTGTGAATCTACTTTCTGGGATTTTGCAAAAGTGTTGCTGTTCTCTTTTCTCTCTGTGTTTTCAAAAAATCTTAACCCTGCTAAAGGTTAATACATTGGTTGGTTGCTTTACTGCTAGTGCTCGTTAAGAATAATATTTGAAAAGATGGCAGAACCAGTTTTTTGAGGGGAAGCTAAAGCAATTAAAACTGAAATTACTCATTAAAATGAAAACTACTGCAATAAAGGTGACTTGCACCCATTGCCTATTATTATTATTATTATTATTATTATTATTATTATTATTATTATTGACTTGGTTGCTAATAACACATTTATCAGCACACCCAGCTTTGCCCTAACTTACAGGAAATAAGCAGTTCTCTGATTATGTACTGCTTTAATTATGTGTGCATGGCCCTGGGACACTTAATATTATGTGTATGGTGTTTATGTTTGGTTAAAACTAGTATTGTTGAAGAACTTGTAAGGAATTGCAAGATCAAAACAACAAAACATATGGTGTATTTAAGATTCTGTTTTCATAGCCAGACGACTTTTGTTAGCTTCCTCTGAGTAAGTGTTCCGCTTCCCACTGAGTTTGCTAGTTGCATGTGCCACCTCTCTTTACACAGAAGCACTACTGTTGTGATGATTAAAATTAACTTGCTAAAGGAGTAATATTAATTAACTGAAATCAACATCCCATTCATAAGCACAAAAAACCCTTACAAACTACTCATTTAATCTCAGTAATAATTAACACATAGGAATATGCATAACCCTGATAATAGTTAGCCAATTTTGTAACAAGAGATAAAAAAGTGTATTAGCAGGGAACAACTACCTTGAACTGAAGGTGTGCAATTTAATGTAAAACATTTATAGCAGAAATGTTTGTAGAATTAATTCTACCCAAATACCAATGAGTATCTGAGTGGGAGGTTTGCAAGGCCAATACATTCCTGATCTTCTGGGTAATGGTTAAGTTCTTTCTATGGAATCATAGAATCATATTATTGTAGAGCTGGAAGGTACCCAAAGGGTCATCTAGTCTAACCCAGTGCAGTACAGGAATCTCAACTAAAGCATCTATGAAAAATGACCATCAAATGTCTACTTTAAAACCTCCCAGGAAGGAAGTCCATCACCTCCTGAGGGAGACAATTCTACTGTTGAAGAGCTCTTACTGTCTGAAGGTTCTCCCTGATGTTTACTTGGGATCTCCTTTCTTGTAACTTGAATCCATTCATTCAAAACCTCCAGAGCAGGAGAAAACAAGCTTGCTCCATCTTCTATGTGTCAGTCCTATAGATGTTTGAATATGACTATCATATCTCCTTTCAGTTTTCTCTTTTCTAGGCTAAACATAACCAACTCCCTCAACTGTTCTTCATAAGGCTTCATAGGGTCTTGGTCGCCCTACTCTGCACATGTTCCAGGTTTTCAATGGTTTTCCATGTTCTTCTTAAATTGTGCACAGAACTGGACACAGTACTCCAGGTGTGGTCTGAACAAAGCAGAATAGAGCAACACTATTACTTATTTTGAGCTGGGCACAATACTTCTGTTGATGTAGCCTAAAATGGCATTAGCTTTTTTTGCTCCTGCATCACACTGTTGACTCATGCTAGAGTCAACAGTGTTGAACCGTACATTTTCCCCTATTTAAATTCATTTTGTTAGTTTTGGCCCTGTTCTCCAATCTGTTAATCCATCTTGAATCCTGATTTTCTCTTCTGCAGTATTGGCTACCCCAATCCATTTTGTTTCATCTGCAAATTGGATGAGCAGTCCCTCAATAAATTCATCCAAATAATTTATAAAGACACGCAACAACGATGGGTGCAGGACAGAGCCCTGCGGCACCCCACTTGTCACTTTTTTCCAGTAGGATGAGGAACCATTAGTTAGGGTTCAAGACTTTACTCAAAGACCACAGAGTCTCCAGTTAAGGAGCCAGACCAAGTTCTGGGTTCTAGGTCTGAGGCACATCAGGATCACTGCATTTGAGACTACCAGACAGGAGACTGCAGAAGAACCTCCCAGGCCACCAAGGCTAGAACCAGGACCCTCACAGGTATTTTTCAACATTTTCAAATTGTCCCTCAGGTGCCTTGGCAGAAAGGTGGTATATAAATCACACACACAGGCTCCCCAAATTACTACTTTTGCATCCAACATGTTCATAGGAGAACATTTGCAAGAACCTTTGCAAAACTGAAGCTACTATCTTTGTCACAGTTATGTCTCCAGAAAGAGCTCTGAATTTGTCCTGCATGCACTCCAGCATCTCCTGCAAGGAGACGAAGCACCGTCAATGCAGCAACTCTGGTGATGCATAGTACAATAGAGTTTTAGATCTTTGTCATAAAGAATTTCATTAAGACTTTTCAGTTGTTTGCAAGAGTTGGTTTGGTTTAGTTAAGGAAAAGTTTACAGATCATGGAATGAAATACTGAAGGCTGTTGCTACTTAAAAAATAAATTCCAATTAGGTTTTTCAGTCTAGAGGTAAAGGTAAAGAAGAAGAAGAAGAAATGAAAATCTAATCCGAACTGAGGGAGTTTGCTTAGCCAATTCTGCATAGTTCTGCATAGCTGGCTAAGCTAACGGATAAACTAAGAGAGAAGGACAAAAAAGGACTTTAAAAAAGTTTGGGAACCATTTACATTTTATTTGCAGAAACAACAAAATGGACTGGACTCACTGGCAGGGTTTGAATAAACGTTCACAACTTTATTATAGTAACAGACATTTTAGAGAATGATAAAGGAATTTACTTTGATACAAAGCAGGATACAATAAACAAAACCAAATAACTCAGTAGAGGGGGAGTTGAGCGAAGTCCGAAGGAGGAGAGGGAGAACATTTGCATATATTTTGATGAATGAGATTTGCATTTTTATTTGTTATAAAACCCAATAAATATTTGATTTTTTAAAAAAACAACGAATTGAGGGAGGGAGTTTAATTTTAGCTGAAACAACCAAATAGCACATCTGCTGAAAGGCAAGAGCCAATCTGACTGTACTTCAATCTCCATTTAAAGCTGTGTAGATTAATGGCAACAACCCGAATAAAACGACCAACTGTGATACTTGTGATCAAGTTGCATGGGATCAACTGTGATCGAGTCAAATGATATTTGAGTCCACCCAAATGTTCAGGCATAAATCTACCTGCCTTTGTCATTTGGACATATCGTGCCTATTGCCCCACAAAAAGCGCACACAAGGGCCAGGCTTCTCAGCTTACTGGAACGTGGCGGCTATTCATGCAATAGCCAGTTCTGAAAACTGCGGCACAACCTGCTGGATCTCCATTTGAAAATGCCTGCCCTTTAAAAATAATTCTCTGATTCCTAATCATTTTTATAATATACAAGAAGGTATATTTGCATCTGAATTATATTCTGAATTAGATAACAAGCTATGGCTGGCAGAGCAGACTGACCTTTTAGAAATGTTCAAAATATTTCCAGCAAGCAGGAGCAATAGCAGAAAACATATCTTTAAAAGCCAGGCGCACACACTCTATACTCCACAGGAGATAAAGAAGAACAGAGTGTCTTTGGTTCTGGCAACCAATTCTTGCAGCATATATTTATTTATATTTTCAGGGTCGTTAGCCACTCTGCACCAAAAAGATTAAATATTATATTTTGATTAACTCTTTGATTCTTGTACTCAGTGTTCCATGTAGTCATTTCCCATTTCAGTATCTTCTTAAGTTAAAAATATCCCTATTCACTAGTCACTGAACAGTAATACTTAAAATACAGCCTTAAGGAAGATCTGGCAAACAGGAGTAAGCTTCCATAGGTCTATGGTGGTATGCAGAACTTGTCTTTCTCTAACACGGCAACAATTGCACACCTAAGAAAGCAATTTCTCTCTTACTAGTTCTTTTTTTTTAAAGCAAACAAACAAACTTTCTGATTGGGGGCAATAAGCCAAGAGCTAACTAGTCAGCTTTGTAGAACACTTTATACTGTTATACTGTTCATTTCTCAATCACTTGATCTCTAGTGTGCTTATGGCAGCTTCCCAAGTATACCCAGTTATTAATCTACCTTTCCTTGACAAACTCTCTCCCACACCCAACCTCTCTCACACACACCAGAATCCTCACTGCAGCCTGTTTGTTTTCCTTAAAATGGGCATTTTTCTCACTGAACATAAATCTACCATCCCTTCTAGTCAGAATCTTTAACATGTCATAAATATTAAAGCAGTATACAACAACATAGGAACACAGAATGTCAGAAGATACCTTAAACCAGAGCTTTCCAAACAGTGTGCCGCAACACATTAATGTGTTGCCTGCAGTGTGTAGGTGTGTCACATAAATGCTCCTGAGGCTGGAAAGGGGTTAGTTTAACCTCTGGTTTGCTAGTAAAACTGAATTACTGTGTTGCAGAATGATGCATGTCTAAAACGTGTGTCACATGAAAAGTTTGGAAACCTCTGCCTTAAACTTATTCACAGTCCATAGGGCAATCTAGCTCAATATTGTCCACTTTCCATGATTTCACACAGTGCATTCCCGGTTCTACCTGGGACCTTCTGAGTACAAACCAGTGAGCTACACCACTGCCCCAAAGAACCACACGGTACCATGTACCCTGCCATTAAAAAATAATAATACAGCAATCTTGTGTCTCTTTCCAAAATTAGGACATTGGAGGTGTAATGGAGGTGGAGGCCAGACCCAGAAACAAGTGGGAAGAGCTTGGGAAGCTAGACCTGGAGAACCTTGGAGAGGGTCTCAGTGGGATGGAGGTAACGGATTCCAAATCGCAAGAACTGTCTGATCCTGGGGAGGGTCCCAGAGCATGGGTGGCAGAGATCCACCCTCTCAAGCAAACTCTCACAAGTGCCTCCCATTACCTTCATTCCAGATATGCCCCTTCAGCTTCTCCAGCTGAGGAGTGTTCCCATGGGACCTTCTCCTGTTACAGGAGCCTCCCCACCCTGCCTCCATCTCCTAGTACATGGAGATGCCAGCAGCACAGCACACTTAGGCAGCCAACTAGAAGTACCTGTTTGTCTGCCCAGTCTCAGGACTCCAGCCACTTACAGGGGCAAAATGCTGTGACTACCTTGCCTTTCAAAAGGAAAGTGCAAGGTATGTGCCACTTTTTCAATGTCTTAGCTTGTACCTCACCATGCCTTTGACCTCTCATACAACTGCTGATCCTTGCAACGTGTGTCTTATCATATGTATTCCAATATGAATATAAAAGCCTTTGGCAAAACCATGAGTTCTGCCAGGAAGAGCCAAGATAGACAGGGGCAAAAGATGGACAGAGGTTGCTTATACTCTAATGGGGCCTAAGCTATATGATGATTGGAAATGAATACTGGGGTTGTGGTGAATATCCAATGTCAACCCAATGTGTAGCTGCTGTGAAATTATTCATGTTGAAGATCATTAGGAAAGGAATTGGAAATTATTCTGCCATTCATGCACATCTATAGTGCAATCACACTTCTAATACTAGGCACAATTCTGGTAACAGGATCTCTGAAAGGATATTGTAGAAATGGATAAAGTTCAGGAAAGGTCAGCCAAAATTATCAAGAGGCTCTTCAATGCAATATTGCAATGTGGCTCTTTAGTTTAGAAAAAAGGCGAGCAGGGAACAAGATAGAGGGGTATAAAGTGATGAAGGGTGTGAATTGGTGAGAGAGAGGTTTTCTTCCTTCTCACAATGCTAGAACCCAGGGTCATCCAGGAAAGCTGAACGATATGAGAGTCTGAAAATAGAAAAAGAAATACTTATACATACACTGCACAAATTACTGAATTTGCTGCCACAAGATGTAGTGTTGGCCACAAAGTTGGACTGCTTTAAAAGGGGATTAGACAAATCCATGGAGGATAAGGCTCTCATGGCCACTAGTCATTATGTTTATGTATTACTTCCAGTATCACAGGAAGACAGTGTGCTCCTGAATGCCAGTTGTTGGGGAACATGAGCAGATGTGTACTATTGCCTTTTGTTCTGGTTTCAGTATTCCCATAAGCATCTGTTTAGCCACCATAAGTACAGAATGCTGGACTAGATGGGCTTTGGTCTGATCCAACAGAGTTATTTTTATGTTCAGTTTTCTCTCAGACATTCTATAAGGAGTGAAGCACTGTTGATCTTATATAGTGGACTGTCAAGAGAGAAGAAATGAATTTTGAAGCTATTTCTCCATAACCAAGTCTGTGTTTCCTCAGGAATGACACATCCAACAAAGCTTTTCCTTTGTGAATACTTCTTTATAACTAGAATGTTACTAATATAGATTACTTAGAAACATTTGCACTAAAAACCTGCTCAATTTTGGATGGTGTTTACTGGAAAATCTAATTAATAAATGTAACCACTGTCTATAATACTAAAAACACTGGTCTCTCTGGTGCAATTTTCTTCTTGCTTGTATTAATAAGGCACTTGAGTTACCTCAACATTTTCACTATTCCACTAAATTATTATTTTAATTACTAGTCAATTTTTCAACTTTGGAAGGCAATTTATGCTTATAATAAACAGTTATAATAAAGGAGGAGAGTTTGTGACTCTGGTATTTACTCCATAGTTTGAAGTCATGGATTATCAGCAGTTAATACATTTTTAATTAATATTTGTATAGTATCTGTGGCATTGAATTCCCTGGATTTCAAGGCTCTTCCACAGTAACAATAAAAAGGGAAAGTCCATTTCATAGCCTCTACTGAGAAACCAGCTCCACTGGACATTTCCTCTCCCTCAACTGTCATCCAGCAACAGAATGGCCAATCCATCAGGCTGCAGCAAGGATCAGAAGAGAAGCAGCACCATCATCAGCTGAAGGAACAACCTTAAGGCTGTGTCAGGCTACTATTAGCTCTGTCAGGCTTCTTCCTCCATCATGTGTCACCTGGCAAAGCCGTTCCATCAGGCTGCAGCAGAGGGAGAGATGGGAAGAAGGATCAGCAGCTAAGACACACCAGCAACTTTTGACTCATCTTCTCAAACCGTTTCCTTTCCAGCTGAATTCCATTTTGGGTTTTCTTTTTCTTCCCTCTTTTAGTGTCACATCTTCAAGATTGTCGAAAGAGTAGGACAAAATGCTCTAAATAAATAATTTCCAAAATATTTGTGCATTCCCACACAGTAACTGTATGGCATATCCTCCCCACCCTCACCAGCCATTGTTTCACATGGCCCTGCAGTTGAACCAAAAACTTGTAGCTTTTACTGCATTTTTATTCATTACAAGTCATTGTTCGGTGGCACACAGAAGAAGAAAACATAAAGCACAATAAGTAAAAGGTCAAAGACATAGGCTTATTCAATTCTCCCCTGGCTTCTGTTATGCAGCACCATACTCACTGTACAATTGGATATTTCAGGAGGTTTAACACTTGACATTTCAGATGAAATGTCAGGAGCATTATTGTGAATCTCCTTTTGATGTTAAATCTTTAGCACTGCCCTACTCAGTCCATTCCCTTTCCTCTCATATCCTAGTATGAGGCAGGAGGGCAGGCATATTACTACTGCCTACTTGCTGTAGCAGGTACTCAAGATTTAATGTTTTTGTGCTCTTTGAACTGCTCGCACCTTCAGCTTGTCCTGTCTCTAATACACTGCAGCCTTTTCTACTCATAGGAGACTTGACATGCCTGGAGTCTCATGATGTTTCAGGAGACGAGGAGAAAGTCTTCTCCATTGCTCAGCAACTCTCTGTGGATTTCGGCTTGGCCTTCTCCTGCATAGGATTATACTGTAATTGGCTTTTTATTGTTATATATTCTATTTTAACAGCTGGGCAGAGAACATCTGTTATGGTGCAGCACAGAAATACAGTTAATAAATCAACAGTAACAGGATTGCCAGGTTACAACCCAGTGATGCTGCCTGATCATTTAAAAATGCCAATGGCACAAGAGTGTATGCAACTACCAAGCTTCACACGCCCTTCTGGAGATCGAGAAGAACTTCAAAAAATTGAGAAGTGTCAGAAACCAGTTCCCAACTTACCAGTTCGGATATCCCCTAGCCATTATAAGCTTAGCCCACTCCTTCTCCTTGGCTCTTACTACTCAACACCATGTCTTCTACTCAGCACCCTCCTACTGATTTGTTTCCCCAGACAAACAACAAAGAGGGGAAGGGAATAATGCCTCTGCTAAAGCCAGAGGGTGCTTAAGCTGTTCTTGAATGCTAAGCTGTTTCCTGCAGATGTGAATGAGAACTACTCCTTTTTACTTTGAGATGGAAGAATGAAGGTTACTAAGGTTAACCTGAGGGTTGTTTCTTCTAAGCAGTTCCTCACTTTGTATTGCAGATTCTTAGAATACTTTGAGCTGAGTCTCTCTTTATAATGTGGCTCTTTATTCCTCCTCACTCATTTATAGGAGGATTAAATAAACTACAATTCCCAGAACTCCCATGGAAAGCAAGGGTTTTGAGCAACCTCAAGATCTTTAAGACACAAGCTTGGAAACTTAAATTGGGTCCTCACTGCAACTCATACCACTGCAATGCACACACAACTTTAAGTGCCATGGAAAAATGGGGAGGTGGAAACGAGCAAAAGTGAAAGCTGGTGACACTGAATAACTCCTATTAAGTTTCTTCAGAGTATTTTTCCAAAAGTCTCTGAAAGGTATGGACAGGTTTCATATATCTTTAACCCATTCAATCCATTTTCCCCTTTGCTGACCATCCACACACAAGTGACACACAACTACTACTATAGCAAGCATGATCTCTGTTATGGCTTTAAAAAGGTGTGAGAGAGGGGGAAATGTAGATAAAGTTGCAGAAGAGATCATGGGCAGAGTGGCAGTTCCTGAACACATATTAGCAGATACCCATTGGTCAATTAGTGTAACTACAATATTCTTGGAGATTATCTGTAGACAATGTTGCAACTGAGTTTCACCAAAGAGATTTTGGTCATTCCTGCTCAGGAAAAAGATATGGGGACAGCATTTGTCTTATTGATGGGTGCATTCATCAACTTTTAAAATTATCTTGGAACCTATCTGAAGAACCTGTACAATATTTACCAGAGCAATACCAATTTCTGATAAATACCAAAGCTGACTGCAATAAGAAGAATTTCAGGGGGTGGTTGTCTACTGAGTTTCACACAACCCTATAGAATGTACATGACTTGCAGATCTTCAGCTACACAAGTTTTGCCCATATACAGTTTGAGATTTTGGGTGGGGAGCAGCGGACCATCTCTTAAAAGTCTAAATGAGAGGAAGGGCCATAACAAGGGCTAGAACACTTCATTAATATGCATAAGGATCCAGCTTCCATCCCTCACATCTTCAGTTACAAAAGGTCTGAGCCTTGCCTAAGACCTTGCACAGACATTGCCAATCAGAGTAGACAGTACAGGCTAGGCAGACCAAAGGTTACAGTGTATAGACAGTATAGACAGTAATAACAGGATGCATTTTAAAGGAGAAAAATTGTCTGATTCAGATATAAACTTTTAAGAGATATTGCAGATACGAGAATAACTTCCACATACATGCAAAAAAAAAAATGGTTTTGCAAACCGCTGACAGGCAGAGCTCACATTTGGTCATTTAGAGAAAGGATTTGTCCATGAGAAAGATATGAATCAGCCACCCATACATCCCATGTGTTGAAGTTGAGTGATTTCACACAGAGGACAAACAGGAAGGGAATGAGGCTTCTGTAACCTCCCCCCACAATTCCCGCTAACCTTTGCTGTGTTGCTGGCTGCAGCACAATGTTTCCATGCTAAGTCTACCAAGAAGCTTTATTTAGGAAAGAAAAGTGCACGAGCAAATGTACTTAGAAACAAACCCTGAAGCTACTGTTTACAGGTAAGAGAAAGAAAAGAAATACAGGTTCCAGCTGTGTGTGGTGGTTGGGGAAGCAGAAGTCTTTCATGCCTGCTTTTCATTTTTTTAAGAAGGTTCAGCATGGATTACTTTAGAGAGAAATTAAACAAATACGTTGTTCAGGTCTATCCATGTAAGCTCCATCCTGATAACGGAATTGCCAGGAGCTTCCAGCCTGCTTTAAGTTCAGCCCACCTCCAGTCAATTTGGCTCTTTTGTGGTTGCTTGGCTGCTTGCTGCCTATTAGATGAAGCTTCAAACTGTTCATTACCCCCTGCCTATTTATGTAAGACACAGCTGTGTTTGTGTCTGACATTATTAAGATGTGATACCTCGTCCGGGACCCTTGAAAAGCTAGAAGAACATGACAGCTTTAAATGGGGGGGGGGGTTATCCAGAATTTGTTTTTATTTCCTTCCCATTTGTTAGCCACTGCTGTCCTGGAGCATGGCATGTTTGGAGAGGAATTATGTCACAGTTCTGCAATGCTACCAGAAAACTGTGAAGCAAGTGTGTTGCTGTATGTATCACCTAGCAAAGGAAGGTTCCAACTCTTTGCTGCATAGGGAACTGTATTGCAGTCTTTATGAGACCTACACTTAGGGTCTGGTTTGGGTCTTAAGTTCAAATACATTGTTAACTGGGGGAATATTTTTTGCGGGGGGAAGATACTGAGCAGCAGGATTAGGTTTCACCGGTACATTTGCCTGAATGGAACCTGCCGAATATACTCCCCAAACCAGCACACCTTGCTTTGGGTTTGGGAAGGGCAAGTTATCAATCAAGCCTGCTGGAGGTAGCAGGAAGCAAAACCAAAAGGAGTTTTATCTTTGGAGTGTGACAAGAGTGATGCTTGCCTACTCCTTTCTAAGCCAGGGGCCAGGGAGGGGGAAGCCATGATGTGTAGTAATAATAATAATAATAATAATAATAATAATAATAATAATAATAATAAAAATTTTTATTTATATCCCGCCCTCCCCAGCCGAAGCCGGGCTCAGGGCGGCTAACAACAATCAAATAATCAAACAATCAAATAATCCAACATTCTAAAAATATTTTATTATAAAAATTAATTAAAATCAAGTTGATGGCAACCATTAAGCAAAATTCTGTGCAGGTTGCCAGAGGAGGGAGTCAGGCTGCGCCCTGACCAAAGGCCTGGTGGAACAACTCTGTCTTGCAGGCCCTGCAGAAAGATGTCAGGTCCCGCAGGGCCCTAGTCTCTTGTGACAGAGCGTTCCACCAAATTGGAGCCACAGCCGAGAAGGCCCTGGCTCTAGTTGAGGCCAGCCTAACCTCTCTGAGGCCTGGGACCTTCAGGATGTTTTTATTTGCAGACCGTAGGTTTCTCTAACAATACAGTTGATTTTCTAACAATACAGTTGCACTCTTTACACAGAAGGAATGTCACAGTGTGTTACATTACTTTGCCAGTTAATTTATACTTCTTTGCATTCACTCAAATTATAGATTTAATAATACTTTTTAAAAATGTCAACACTGCTAAATAACAAATATTCAACCACACCATATTTATACAAAAGATCCACTTGTAAATTCTACCTTAAGCATCTCTTTCTTGGTTGGAGACCACTAAAAACACTGGCACATGACAGTGTTGCAGATGACTGTAACATTTGGAAGTCATGTTTCCTGTGGTTCACCTGGCCACAGGTATATTCTCCACAAAATCATTCTTGACAGCTGCTGGCATTGTTGGGGGGGGGGGTGTCTCCAAAAGATTAAAGCAAATCATGTACAAAATAACTTTCAGAAGATTGCAACTGCTATACATATAGAGTATCATTATGTAGAAGCAGTTTTCAGTGTCCTCTATGTAACATTTGTAGCAACCTTTTGAATTCACAAAGTGGTTATCTGACGCTATACAAATTAATTTGATCAAAGCATCAAGAATACATATTTTATTTATGTGACTTCTTGGCATAGTGCCCCCTGAGCAGGTTACAGCAACATAATCAATCAAGTGGTTATAAAAAAGAAAAACAGTTACAATGGTAAAAATACAACAACAAGTAAAACTGTTCCAATCAAAACAGAAAAGTATGATGTGGGGGAGATCTCCACAAACAAACTAACATGTCCCAAAGGCCAGGGTAAAGAGGTATTTCTTCAGCACATGGCAGAAGCTATGCAATAAGGACAGAGCTGTGTGGGGAAGGAGCTTCACAATTTAGGGGCTGCCACAGAGAAAGCCCTCTCACCCCTCCCATACCCAAGAATCTCCTGATGGTCTCTGCTGACTCCACAGAGAGAAGGAGGCGTGTCCTGCCTATCTACTTATTCTGCCCAGCAACAGGCTCTGTGTGTGAGAGAGAGAGAGTCAGTCAGTCAGTGTATCGGAGAGAGTGAGAGTGTTAGAGATCCTAGAGATTAGATTGCTGCTAAGAGCAGCTGCAGACTCTCAGTGTAGCATTGATTTATGCTCAGAATATTCAGCTCTGTATATAGTTTTGTATCATAGTTGTAGTTACAGAATAAAAGGAAGATATTTTACAGAGCTGCTCTCCGAGTGGTTTATACTCTGCAAGACTCTGCAAAACTCTGCTGCGCAACGACTGTATTATTCAGACAGTGAATCCGGTGCTCTCAGCTCTAAGCTGTGAGTCCACAGCACTGTGACCTGTTCCTGTGGGAAAAGGAGGTCTCTGGCGGTGCTACCCAGCTTGCCTAGCCCAGTCGGGGTTGAGGTGCAAGAGTCCAGTTGGTGCACTGGCTCTAGGGCGATGCTGACAGTAAAGAGGTATTTCTTCAGCACATGGCAGAAGCTATGCAATAAGGACAGAGCTGTGTGGGGAAGGCACTTCACAATTTAGGGGCTGCCACAGAGAAAGCCCTCTCGCAAGCCACCATTCTCCGTACTTCTTAGGGCAGCAGAAATACCAAGACAGCCGCTCCCCTGCCTGAACAGATCTTAACATCTGTGTGATATGGAAGAATTATTTCAGATACTTGGGACCTAAGTCCTTTAGGGCTTTAAACACAAAATTGGAACACATTGAATTAGATCTAGAAACTGACAACCAACGCAGAACTCTAAATGAGCCAAGGCCAATTGAGAGCACAATGCAATAGTCCATTCTGTTGGTTAACAGAGAATGGAGGTCTGTGGCAAAGTCACAAGAGTCCAAGAAGGACCACCTCTGGAAATATGTACTCCTACCCATCAAGGGCACCTGAGCCTCCAGTGACAGCACTGGATCCTGGGGAGTGCAACTCTGTTGATAACAGGATGTCTTCCCATTCCCTGGACTTGGAACATATAATGCCATTGTCTTTTCAGGATTCAACTTCAACTCACTGACCCATCGACAATTCTTAGATCCATCACATTTGTGTTTATAAAGGAAAGCACAGTATATATTTTTAAATAAAAATATGCATTTATCTCATACATCACTTTACATATACCAACCAAGTACAATGTTCATGATAATCCTAAACGGAGTAATGCAATAAAATTTTAATCAGTTTCTGTAGCTGCACAGATTCAGTGTATAGCTAGAAAGAAAGATTAAGATTTTCTGTGCAATTCTTAAACCCAAAATATGATTAGCTACTACTGTTCACTGTTTTAATTTAGAATTGAACAATGATTGAAATAGGTACTTTATATGCACAGGCAACAAAGATGCCAGGTACATTTCTAATGCCTTATAATCAAATAGTTAGATATCTTCCAATTCACCTGTTTTCTAGTAATCCAAATAAAAAAATTCCTTCCTGTAGCACCTTAAAGACCAACTAAGTTAGTTCTTGGTATAAGCTTTCGTGTGCATGCACACTTCTTCAGATACACAGTGTATCTGAAGAAGTGTGCATGCACACGAAAGCTTATACCAAGAACTAACTTAGTTGGTCTTTAAGGTGCTACAGGAAGGAATTTTTTTATTTGGACTATGGCAGACCAACACGGCTACCCATCTGTCTAGTAATCCAGTAATTTTTGGCTTTCAACACAGCATCTAAAATCCGATTATCAGTCTATAAGACTTAAAAACAAAAAAATCATAACTAACGCCAAGCTGACCAGAAAGCAATAGGGAAATCATATGCAAGACATCTGACTTGTGATGCCAAAAATAAATCATATTGTCTAAATGAGAAGAAATGTTTTCAGCCAACAATACTATCCTTCTTGTGCTTTTTTCAGAGCTATGAGTACAATGTAGCACGTTGGGCAAACTGCCAAGTAAAGCCATCTCACAGCATGGAAAGATGTCAAGGATAAGAGAGAGGCAGCAATTCCTCATAGGGAGAGAATAATTCAGAAAGGATCCTTCTCTAATCCTCAGGAAGCAGTAGCTCTGCATGGAAAAAAAAATAGGACAGCAGATAAAATATTAGCTTCTGCAAAAACCCATTGCTTCCATATTAAGGTGGGCTATATGAAATGTGAAAAGCCATTTGGATGCTTGCCTAAAGGTCTCCAGTCTTATCATCAGAGGCAGCTACCACAGTGAAATATCCCCCTACATGTCTAAGTGGAAGGTTAAATACAGGCCAGACAGCAGGTGTGTGTGTGTGTGTGTGTGTGTGTGTGTGTGTGTGTGTGTGTGTGTGTTAGGAGGTGGGATGTGATACAGTTACTTAAAACTGCAATAGTTTGGTTTCCAACTGTGGCAATTAAAGAAAATTGAAGGAGCTGGGTATGTTTAGTCTGGAAAAGTAGAGACTGAGAGGAGGTATGATAGTCATCTTCAAATATCTCAAGGGTTGAAACATGCAAATATCTCAAGGGTTGGAGCAAGCTTGTTTTCTCCTACTCTGGAGGGTAGGACTCGAACCAATGGTTTCAAGTTACAAGAAAGGAGATTCCAACTAAACATCAAGAAGAACTTTCTGTCAGTAAGAGCTGTTCGACAGTGGACTCCCTCAGAAGGTTGTGGACTCTCCTTCCTTGGAGGTTGTTAAGCAGTGGTTGGATGGCCATCTGTCATGGGTGCTTTAGTCGGTATTCCTGCATTGCAGGGGGTTGGAATAGATGACCCTCATTGTCCCTTCTAACACTACAATTCTATGATTCTATGAAAAGTGTTTTTAAATGCTTGATTGTTTACATCCTATTACTAGGAGCCAAAGAGAAACATTAGGACCAGCACCATGGACAGTGGAAGATGAAAACAAAGCATATCAAGGCGGCTACTGGACGAAGAGTTTTAAGTACTGGCCATTGATTGTTCCTCACTGTAACTTGCATAAGTTTCCATGCTTTGGCAAATATATCCACCTATCTACAATCAATCAATGTTTACTCATTGACAGGGATAAGAATATCAGTTTCACATTAAAACACCTAGAATGGAAGTACCTCAAGACCAAATGAGCAGATTGCATAATAGCTCACTGAAATCTATCTTTAACAGGTTCTAATAATGTCTAAGCTAAAGAAGGGCAAGTCTAAAGGAGGCTAATGCTGAGATCACCAGGACAGCAGATGAGCAGATGAGGCCCTCCTTTACTGCATTCTGCCTCTCTACTCCATATACCGACTGTCCAACACACAAAGCTGATGGCTGAATTAAGTGGCAGTCACCCCCTTAATTTACTTGGGCCTTAATCTGTACCAAGCTTATTTAATAGTCTAACACTAAACAGATGAGAAAACAATATTTTTGCAGTGGTGTACAAGGTCAAAAATCTCAATTTTACAGAATTTATTTACACACACCGGATGGCTGGCACACATCCCACTTGTACAGCATTGCAACAGTTATCCACCCTCTGGTAATATCCTAGTAGTATTATTGCAATGAATTGTATGTTGGGCTGCCTTCAAAATGGTGCAGAAACTCCACTTGGCCCAAATAACAGTGACTGGCAGATATTAGCATATTACATCATATGAAGCAGCCTCTGGTTTTAGCCATGGTTCCCGACTGGTCAATAGGGAGGGTATGCATCTGGGGAACAGTGAGCTGCTAAAGAAGGCACTACAGGACAGTGAGCTGTGCATCCGAATGGCACTGACTAAACCAACTCTGATTCTGTCACCACACTTGAAACCTGTCAGGAAGGACATCGGTTGTCCCTACACCTTGGTCCTGCTCAGTAGTGACAGCTGAGTAATACTTCCCACTCCACCTCTGTTGATTACATCAAGTCAGCGGTGGAGTACGCTCCTATGGCGCCTGAGGTAGGTGCCCTAACCAGGCACTCTTCAGTCTCAGGCTTCAATCCCAAGCAAGTCTGAGATCGCTGTTGTGTCCTTCTCTTGCGCTCTCCCTGAGAGGCTTTGAGAGGAGTGCTTCCATGGTGGGGTGCGGAGAGTGAACAGATCCCGCTGCGCCAGCCCAGCCCTGATGAATGAAGCAACACCAGCCGCTGGAGTAACACCACTTGGTGATGGTATCGCCTTGGCAGCAAGGGCTGGCCTGGGGCAGTGGGATCTGTTCACCCTTCAGAGCCAGTGTGGTGTAGTGGTTAAGAATGGTAGACTCATAAATTGGTGAACTGGGTTCACATCTCCGCTCCTCCACATGCAGCTGCTGGGTGACCTTGGGCTAGTCACACTTCTTTGAAGTCTCTCAGCCCCACTCACCTCACAGAGTGTTTGTTGTGGGGGAGGAAGGGAGAGGAGAATGTTAGCCGCTTTGAGACTCCTTCGGGTAGTGATAAAGTGGGATATCAAATTCAAACTCTTCTTCTTCATGCTCCGTCATGGAAACACTCCTCGCAAAGCCACCAGGAGTGGGAAGTGCATAGGAAGGACACAACAGCTATGCGCCCTTGATCCTAGCCTTCTCATGCTGCCCTCCCCAAGCGGCTTTGCGAGGCAGGGATGATCAGATCTCAGCCTCACAAAGCAGCACAGTCCTGGCTCAGGGATGGCGGCATTAGCTGTGCCTTACATGCCCCTGCAAATGCACCCAGGGGCAATTGCCCTAGAAGCTCCTACAGACTCTACGTCCCCTGCATCAAGTTGCTATGGATTCGCTTTCTAATGGGAAGGAAGGTACAGTATAGACCAGTGTTTCCCAACCTTTTTTGGGCAAAGGCACACTTGTTTGATGAAAAAAATCTCGAGGCACACCACCATTACAGCCCCGTGACGTCAGCGCGCAGCGTCACGCCGGGAGGGACGCACAAAAGTGTAAGTTTCAATTTTTTCCCTCCCCCTTACCGGGGAACCTCCAAGCTTTGGGGGTGGGGGGGAGGAGGCAGCAAAGCGAGGCAGGAAGGAGAGCGCGGCTTGGCTGGGTGAGCTTTGGCAGGGGCAGGGAATGAGAGCCGCGAGGCGGGCGCTGCGGACGGAGGCGCTGCCCGCCGAGCTCGCAGGCAGCCAGGCAGGCAGACGGCGAGAGCCCCGCGCTGGGCGGCCTCTCCTCGCCGCCGCCGCCCCGCCTCTCGCCGCCCGACTCGCCCGCCTCCCTCCAGGCAACATCTCGCGGCACACCAGGCAACATCTCGCGGCACACTAGTGTGCCGCGGAACAGTGGTTGGGAAACACTGGTATAGACACTTAAATGAATTACATGGTCTTGTGCAGAAATTCCATTGCCTTACTTCAGCTTCTACTTTTCCCCTACATGTGGGAGAAATAAAACAATAATGTACATTTTAGGCATATTTGAAATACAATTTGGAGGAGTAAGTACATTTAATTCACTTCAGTATTAGCTTGCTTTCTCTGGTGGGTCCCCCACCCGTCCCTCAAAGACTTCTGCATCAAAATATTGTTAAATTCTCCTGTCTCCTTTTTATCTTCTTCACTTTCTAAAAATGTTTGCCAATGTTTATCTGTTGTAAAGCATGGCATTATATATGTTATGCATTAAATGTTTTGTGTAGCTATCATTATTTCCTGGGTGATATTTGTTTAATAAATTGTTTATAAAATGTTTAAAAAGTGATTGCCTAATCTGTCATAAAGCCCAAATCTCTTACTGAAGCTTTGCAGTCTGGGGATTAGCATCTTTCTGTGGATTCACTCAAGTATAACAGTATAAGCTTTCTTACTGACATATTTGGGAATAGTTTGAGTAGTTCTACAGAAAGGCACAGTTGGGGAAAGAGTTATTTATACATCAATTTCAAATGTTTTTAAAGCATTTTTATAGTAGAATTGGCAGGAGGGTCAGCCCAAGATATTCTAGTGCCAGAGGAGACCCACAGATGGCACCCCTACCAGGTTAGTGGTATCTTTGTATAACACCTACGCAACACAGACTCTCACCCTGGCCCACTATACAGGGTTGTTGTGTGGACTGCTTGTGCATTCCACTTTGAAACTTCCTGTCAAAAGCACTAAAGGGATCCCCTGCCATGGATATTTTATGGCAAGTTTTGAGACTGGGAATGAGCAAAGTTGGCACCAGTTGGCAAAACAAGCAAGATCCCTCTGGTGTTCTTTAAATAAATACTCATGTTTTCCTCCACGGCAGAGAGTCCAGTCCAGCCACTGTGGTATAGTGGTAAGGAACTGGGAGACCAGGGCTGAAATTCACCACTTGGCCAGGAAGCACTCGCTGGGTGACCTTGACCCAGACACTGCCTCTCAGCCTGACCTACCTCACGGGGCTGTTCTGGTGATTAAATGAGAAGGGAGGTAGAACTGCATATGCCACTTTGTGCTCCCTGGAGAAAAAGGTGGAACAGAACTGCAATCAATCCATCAATTCTCAAAAAGGATATCTGCAGACGCCCCTCCTCACTGAGCAGCATAAATCCAGCTGAGGAGGTGGATTTAGTTTCTCCAGCCCCTGCTTTGAGATTTTAGAAGGCAAAAAAGAGCCTGACCAGGTCAACCCCTACACACACACACACACACACACACACACACACACACACACACACACGTACAAACTGACAGGGCTCTTTTCATCTCAAAGAAAAGCCAAGGACAGCTCTTCTCCAGTTTTGCCAACAAAATAAATAAATAAATAAATAGCTCTTCCTCCCACTCAGGCTTTTCTCCGTGCAACATGGCAACACACCCAGGTGCCCCACAAAGACTGGGCATGAAGCCCCAAGAAGGAAAAACTGTGTCATCCAAAGAAAGCAATATGAGGGTAAATATTGCAACCAGATCCTATAGATTTGGGGAGGAGTGTTCTGGGACTCTGCACAGAGAAAGCAGACTTTTTTTTTTTAAGGGGGCACATGCACACACAGGCTCTTTTACCAGTAAGTAAATCTGCTTCCCCCTTCCTCAGATCTCATGGCTTGGGAGCTTTAAGGAGCCTGCAACAGAAATGCAGCTACATTGAGCAGAGTAGCCTGGGATGCCGAGAAGGGAGGTGGCGGAAGGTTCTCCCCTTCTCTCTCTCCTCTCCAGTCCCCAACTTATACACAACATGTAAATACTTCTCCACATCTCTGCCAAAGTTGCCCACTACCACTGTATCTCCTCCTTGACTGCTGTAGATATCAGCCTCCCTTGCTTGGCTTCCCTGCCAAAGAACTCAAGCAGCAGGTTTCCCTTTGAGAGCAGAACACGCCTCTCTAGGAACCAGAGCTCAGTTTATTTAAGTGGCTGATGTGACTTACATCTTTTTATTATTTTTATTTTTTTAAAAATCAGCATATAATACCAAGGGGGGAAAGATAAATTCATATAAAGCAATGGCATATCCATACAACATGCAAATCACAGCTCCCACCCCAGTACAATCAAATGAAGGTTTGGCAGCACACCAACAGGAAAACTCCTCATCCAGCCAGCTACTACCACCACTTCCTACGGCAGGGGCTCAAAGAGGGCAAGGCAGAGGCTGTTTCAGGGTTCTCCTCCATGCTTCTGGGGTGGGGAGAAGCAACTGCTTCACTCAGCCTAATCAGTGGGTTAGACCTGATTAGAGACAGCGGGGAGGGACTTGAGACAGGAGGAAGATGTTGAGTAAACAGAGCTGGGGAGCAAACACACTTGTCTGTGTGTCTGAGGCCACCACTCATTTTTCAGGGCATCAACCCACTATGGTTCAGCCATAAACAATATTTGTGAAATATTAAAATTCCACAGAAGAACATCTATCTCCTATATGACCCACAAACAAAGCTACAGGTACAACTACTACTTTTATTAGGTAGTTTCTCAAGAAAGCCCTCATACCACATCATCCCAGTAGTTTTGTCCCCACCCTGACAATAGCATGGCGCTGATAACACACCCCAGCCTTCCCTCCTTCGCCACTTTTATAACACTTGTTCTGAACTGACAGTGCATACCAGTCATCTCTTGTGGTTATCGGGTTTTCTATCAGCATCAGCTTCTTCTGGATGAAAAGTTTCCATGATTAGCTTTCTGAATGTCAATCGCTTGCTGTACTCTGAATGCAGACTTGTTCATCACTTAGTAATAACATTCCCTGCTGAACTAAAAATGTGTCCTGAATAAATGCTGGGAAGAGAGCAGCTTAACCACTTGACAACACTGGTAGACTACATTTTTCATTTCAGGAATGAGAATGTGAAATATATTTGTAGACTTCTGGTAAAAAAGAGAGATACTGATATCATCATGGTAATGATCCTTTGGCTCGTACAACAAACTACAACTCTGTATTATACTGCTCTGTATGCAATTAATGGAAGATATGAGGTACAGATGAAACTGGGGGTGGGAGAGTGAAATGGGGATCAGAATAGCCAAGCTATACAACCTCTCTGTATTCTAATTTAAAAGATTAACCTGCAGTGATTATCATTATCAGCATTAGCCAATTAAAAACCAGGTACTGTCAAGTCTGGCAATTTTTGAAATTGGGGGGGGGGGGATCCCAACATTCATTATACCATTCTTTTAAATGTGGGAGTAATGCAACTATCCAACACTGAGTCAATAACATCTGTGCAGATCTTAACAAATCACAAATAAGTTCATTATGTTCCTTCTTTATAGTGGCTGGCATATAACACTATAAATACTGGATCTAAATGAACTTCATACTTCAGAAATTCCAATTATTTTAACAATCATCTTCCAGCATTTTTGTGGATAAGTACATGTCCACTATATATTATAACATGTTTCATATGCCACTTCCTTGATTACCCATCTGTGCACTTGTCTGCAAGCCATTCAGTTGACTCTTAATTGGGCTAGTGAGCTGATCAGTAATCAAGCACATGATAACTTGGAGACTTATGGTGCTTGTTCCATTTTGGGAAGAAGAAAAAACAAACCTGAGAGTTTATATCACACAACCTACAGCAATTCACATGTGGCAGGTCACTTACTAAATGTAAGCAAGTATCAATCTGAACTGGCAGAGAGTTGAATCCACGTCAGTCAGTCAGCTGGTCTGCAGGACAGTGTGGCATAAAAAGACACACCTAATTTGGTGCTGTGCTGCCCCATGAATCAGCAAGCTTGCGCATGTCTTTTGGTGCTATGTGAGTCAATTGATTCAAGCAGCAGTGCAGGCACCCTAAGTTGTGTGTCTTTTGATGCCATGCTGCCCTGTAGACCATTTGCTTTACAATCTTATAAAAAGAAATGTGCCTAGACATATTGTTGTGGCGACCACAGCCTAGATTTAAGGTGCCATTTGGCTCCTAGATTTTATATCTCAGTTTCAAACACTGACAACATCAGTCATTTTTGTTTCTGCTCCCTCATTCTTTTTTCCTGTAGTGACAAACTTTACTTCTGCTTTAGGCTTTAAGTATTGAACAAATTCTTGTCCCACTTGGATTACAGCTTTACCTGATATTAAATTTTGCATTTGGAAGTCCCTTGAGAGAAAATGAGACAGTCAAACACAGCCTGAGCTTACAGCTGGCATTTCCCTATAGGGAATAGTGGTAAGCAGTTAAAAAAAAGACCAAAAAATATATTTAATTGATCAGTTCCTGTGGCTGACAGCATACAATGTTTTGAATTACAGGCCAACAATTATTATAAAATACTATCTTTCTTTTGGGAGCTGAGAAGTAAATTTGTTCTAATTTTCTCTGACACAGGAGTTCTGTGCAACTCAAAAGCATATATTATCATAACTTACTACAGAAAGAAAGATGCTATCTCCTCACCTAGTTTTTATTTCTGGAAAGGCAGAATGACTGAACCCAGTCACAAACTTAACACCATTCAAAAATAGTGGGGTGGGGGACAGATTATATAAGAAATTAAGAGGAAATGGATGCCTTCTTCATTCAGAAACAATCAGTAAAAGAATGTGCAAGGGAATAACCAAATGATAAGCTTAGAATATACTCCTAATCTTCCTGCTGATTAATTAAGTCTCCTCTCTCTCTATTCATGTCAGATCTAATAACACAAAATAAATCTCCATAAACTGAAATGCGCCTTTTCTCCTCCTCTCATTTTGCTATGCAATCACTATTTCTAATAACTAATCTGTAAATTATTAAATCAATTTATGGAGTCTGAATTCACTGAGCGAAGTCAATAAGCTACATTGTCAGATGTAAACAGTTAACATTAACTGAGGTTGGAGAGTCAAGAAAGTGAGTTACTGGAAACCACACACAGTCACTCTTACACATGATGCGCTTTGCTTTTCCATGGGCAAAAGTTGGATTCAGTAAAATAAAAATAAAAATGATCCTCTTGAATTTGCAATGCTTTATATGGGATCTCCCCCCTTCCCCATGACCACCAAATTAAAGACTACAGTAGTAGACTACACAGAAAGACAAAGCCATTGATCCAAAGCATTAATCCTATCTTCTTGATCATTCTACTTTTTGTTAAGCTACCCAGGTGCCAACCCAAGCACATAGAAAGCACATAGAGGTGAAATGCCTTGGGCCATCTGTCTTCTCAATCCGGGACCAACTGAACATGAGAAGGGATTAATTTCCTTCATGAGTGTAAATCACCATGGATGAGCTAATCGTAAGTGAAAGGGCAGCTAAGCCAATTGTTATGATAACAGCCCAGTGCCCCAACTGTATCTGTGATTAATGTGTATCAGCTCAGTAGTTAGTCTATTTGTCTGCAGTTTGTCTGTTTATTAGTCAGTTAGCCAGTCAGTGTTACTTGCCTAGTGTTACGTCTTGATTTGCTGAACTTATTTAGAGCAATGGAGGTACTTTGTACTATGCATCTGTAGATATCTGCATCTGCAGAAGTCTACAAGCTGTATTTATCTACATCCAAAACTGTTTAACTAAGCCTTATCTTCTGCAACAGTAAGCTATCTGAACCTCTGCTTCTATATGATGAATGATACTGGGAGCAACTTCCACTGCATTGGTATCTTACCTCAATTTGCCAACTGTCGTTACATATGCCAGTATGTAGGTTGTAGGAGAGGCCCTAACCTGGTGCAAATGCTCAGGAAAAACAGGATACAACCACTCCCAAAAATGTAAGGAGCTCCTACACTAAGGCACAATAGTCCATCAGAAAAAGTACTGATAGCCCCTTTGGTCCAGCCATCCCCCTAGCAACCCATGTGACCAACACTCCCCCCAACTCACTCCCCCCTTTAATTCCAATGCTGATCTTCACTCCCCTGTTCAGATCATGGTGTTGATTTTGAATCCCACCCCCAGTGGCTGGGGGCATCATTTAGTGGTACCAAGGTACTCCAAGGTACCAAAATGTATTGGGCTGGCCCTGCCCTGAACATTGGCCATGCTGACTGCAGCTGATAGGAGTTGGAGGTCCAGAAATATCCAGAGGGCACCATGTGGGCTACTGCACATACCAGTTTTACATAGGTAAAATCCAGTCTCTCCTACAATCTCCATAGAATAGAATCATAGAGTCATAGAGTTGGAATAGACCACAAGGGCCATCGAGTCCAACCCCCTGCCAAGCAGGAAACACCATCAGAGCACTCCTGACATATGGCTGTCAAGCCTCTGCTTAAAGACCTCCAAAGAAGGAGACTCCACCATACTCCCTCCTCTATATGACATCCTTTTATATATTTGAACATGGCTATCATATCACCCCTTAACCTCCTCTTCTCCAGGCTAAACATGCCCAGCTCCCTTAGCCTTTCCTCATAAGGCATCGTTTCCAGGCCTTTGACCATTTTGCTTGCCCTCCTCTGGACACGTTCCAGTTTGTCAGTGTCCTTCTTGAACTGTGGTGCCCAGAACTGGACACAGTACTCCAGGTGAGGTCTGACCAGAGCAGAATACAGTGGCACTATTACTTCCCTTGATCTAGATGCTATAGCCCAGAATTGCATTGGCTTTTGTAGCTGCCGTGTCACACTGTTGGCTCATGTCAAGTTTGTGGTCAACCAAGACTCCTAGATCCTTTTCACATGTACTGCTCTCAAGCCAGGTGTCACCCATCTTGTATTTGTGCCTCTCATTTTTTTTTGCCCAAGTGCAATACTTTACATTTCTCCCTGTTAAAGTTCATCTTGTTTGTTTTGGCCCAGTTCTCTAATCTGTCAAGGTTGTTTTGAAGTGTGATCCTGTCCTCTAGGGTGTTAGCCACCCCTCCCAGTTTGGTGTCATCTGCAAATTTGATCAGGATGCCCTTGAGTCCATCATCCAAGTCGTTGATAAAGATATTGAATAAGACCGGGTCCAAGACAGAACCCTGTGGCACCCCACTAGTCACTCTTCTCCAGGATGAAGAGGAAACATTGATGAGCACCCTTTGGGTTCGGTCAGTCAGCCAGTTACAAATCCACTGAGTGGTAGCATAGTCAAGACCGCATTTTACCAGCTTCCTTACAAGAATATCATGGGGCACCTTGTCGAATGCCTTGCTGAAATCAAAGTAGGCTACATCCACTGCGTTCCCTTCATCTACTGTAATTTTGTCAAAAAACGAGATCAGGTTAGTCTGAAATGACTTATTTTTCAGAAATCCATGCTGACTATTGGTGATCACAGCATTCCTTTCTAGGTGCTCACAGACTGTTTGCTTAATGATCTGCTCCAGAATCTTCCCTGGTATTGATGTCAGACTGACTGGGCGATAATTATTTGGGTCCTCTCTTTCCCCCTTTTTGAAAATAGGGACAACATTTGCCCTCCTCCAGTCTGCTGGGACTTCCCCTGTTCTCCAGGAATTCTCAAAGATGACTGCCAGTGGTTCTGAGATCACATCTGCCAGTTCTTTTAATAATCTTGGATGCAGTTCGTCTGGCCCTGCAGTTCGTCTGGTCCATGCATTGAGCCTTTGATTTGCTGGACATGCCCAGAGGTGGAGTACACTATCAAGTGCTGAGCAGCAAGAGAGATGGGATGGGACTGGGAAACAGTAATATGTATGGCTGCTTGTCACCTTGCTCCCCAGCCCTCCACTTAACATCAAGTACTGACTGCATGAAGGGACGCGGGTGGTGCTGTGGGCTAAAGCCTCAGCGCCTAGGGCTTGCCGATCGAAAGGTCGGCGGTTCAAATCCCCGCAGCGGGGTGCGCTCCCGCTGCTCGGTCCCAGCGCCTGCCAACCTAGCAGTTCGAAAGCACCCCCGGGTGCAAGTAGATAAATAGGTACCGCTTACCAGCGGGAAGGTAAACGGCGTTCCGTGAGCTGCGCTGGCTCGCCAGATGCAGCTTTGTCACGCTGGCCACGTGACCCGGAAGTGTCTCCGGACAGCGCTGGCCCCCGGCCAATAGATGTGAGATGGGCGCACAAACCCCAGAGTCTGTCAAGACTGGCCTGTTCGGGCAGGGGTACCTTTACCTTTACCTTTACTGACTGCATGGCACCAGTTTGAGCCCTCTATGTTATGTACTGAAGTTCTCACCCTGGGCCAGCAGGGTAATACTGTAGATAGTTCAGGTCCACATATGCAAATAAGGGATCGAAAGTGACGTTCAGTGACTGGATAGTTACAGAAAGTTGTTACAGTTAGGTTGTTCTGGAGCTCTATATAAGCAGGCTGGTTGAACCCTTCAGTTCAGTTCTGTTCTGGCCTGTGAATAAACAAGAGCTGTTTGAAGAATCTCTGTGTCGTCTGATATGTTCACCCACAACTTAACACTGTATATGGAAGAAGAATGCACTCTGCATTTCTGTGAACAGGACCTGAAATGTAACCAGAATGACTAAGCTTTGTCTTTTCTTCCTGAATAATTATAATAAAAAACCTGTCAAAGTTTTAGCAGAGTTTAAAAATAAGCATTATCAATAGGGCAATCAGCTAAGTTTCTCGTCAGTTGTCATTTTGACAAGTCATATCTGTACCAGAGAGGTAGTTTATTAATCTTATTCTGATGGGGATTTTCTCATGGCTTCTGTGGCATGCAACCTAAAACAGCTTTTAGAAAGTCTGCAAAGGGGCAAGCAGAAGTGCAAAGTCAGAACCGTGGCATAAATCCAGAAAGGAGAGAGACACTGACTATGCAAGAAGGGGAACTGAAGAGACAGCTTTCCCCCCAAAGCGATATTTTAATTCAAATGGAAACTTCACTAATCCCTGGAAAGATTTATTACCTGTATAGAAAACAGGACTGCAGTTGGACTATACAATAAAGCACTGGTTTCCTAAGGGGCAATTTAGAGTTTAAAATGATGGAGGACCAGACTTAAAAAACAAAAGTCAGCTGGAACTTTGTTCTTACCTTTCATTTGATTTAAACACTCCATAAGGCAGGAAACGAAAGTGCAGCAATAAGGGAAAATCTACAGCAGAAGAACATATCGTGATAAGCACCCCTGCAGGCTAGAAACTATTCCCCCAAGTATTTATGTGAAAGACCTTTCCTTCCTGCTAAACCTTGTCAAAACCTACCAGCCCCTAATTGTAAATTTCCCTCCTTCTCTGAGAGACAGAAGTGAAATGGCCCCCACAAAACCAGCCCTCTTGCATCCACAAGGCTGGGAAAGATGTAGGGGTGGGAGAAGGGAGAATAAGCTTATCTGGCCATAAGCTTATCTGGCCATTTAGCCAAAAGGAAAGAAAACGTAATCACATCAAGACATAGATTATTTTGTTAGTGAACTCACATTTAAAGTTTGCCTCTGTGGTGACAGTACTATGTTGGCATGCTTCACACACAAGTAATAGTTTAAGTGGATTAATTCACAAGACAAAATGGATATAGCAATCAATGGCACATAAAAAGCGTAGTATGCTTAATTTTGGAAAGAAAATAAAGGATTCAATAAAAGCAGTCGGTATATCAGTCCGGGTGCTATTCTCATTTGTCTTGACCATCCTTGCCAAGAATGTCCCACCAACATCACCTAGGGCCCATCCAGGTGTGCTTTTCAATACACATTCATGATGATTTATGTTTATAATGCTACCAGGGGTGGTCATACGTTGTCCTGCTTTCAGTATTGTTTGCACTTACTAACATTTTGGGATGGTCACACCGCTTCATTTCCAGTCAGTACATATTCTGTAACTTCCTGCTAAAATCCCATAACTTTTTTAAAATGACACCATTGTTCTGTTGGTTTTGGGAGTTTTGTTTGTTTGTTTGCTATAGCCGCTCCAGATTGAAATACTGTGATAACATTAGAAAAGGATCACATAACAAATTAAAGCTGACTAAATCCACCACTAATGTCAAGAACATGTCGAACAATATACCCACAACAAAACAAAACAAAACCCCTAAAAAGTTGTGAACATCCCTGTTTGTTTCCATGATGGCTCTGTTGAACAAATAAAGCATTTTCCAAAAGCAGAAAATCGATTCTTAAGTCTGAAGAGAGGGTGAAGTGAAAGAGTGCAGCAGCAAAGGTTATACCCTCAGTTGATTTCTAGGCCTTGCCACCTAACCGCTCCTTCAAAATGAGGCACAAACTGGCCATGGCTGTAAACAACACTAACACATATGAGTTAATATGACTGAATAGCAGTTCCAGAAGGTAATGTCTCTTGCATATGCGTGCTTGAATTATGACACCAGATTGAATATTACTATTCAGAAAGCATGTGTACATATGAATTATTCCACAACTACACTCCATGGCATAATCAGTTGCTAAATTTCTACAGCCAAGTTGCCACTGATGCAGCAACATCATGATTAATGCAATGATGGCAACAGCAAGACAACACACAAAACCTAGATTGTTCGAAATCATAGCTTGGGCATGAAAGCACAAGATGGGTATGTTAATTTTGTAACCTTGGTTATTTTAAAACAGGCATTATTAAAAGTTTGTGCATTACAGCTCTACCTCTCTTTCAAATCAGAACCAGTGAAGGCGGTGAAGGTCCTGTGTGAGTGCCTGGAGGCGGTTGGAGGATGGATGGCGGCTAATGGATTGAAGTTGAATCCTGACAAGACAGAAGTACTGTTTTTGGGGGACAGGGGGCGGGCTGGTGTGGAGGACTCCCTGCTCCTGAATAGGGTAACTGTGCCCCTGAAGGACCAGGTGCGCAGCCTGGGAGTCATTTTGGACTCACAGCTGTCCATGGAGGCGCAGGTCAATTCTGTATCCAGGGCAGCTGTCTACCAACTCCACCTGGTACGCAGGCTGAGACCCTACCTGCCCACGGACTGTCTCGCGAGAGTGGTGCATGCTCTAGTTATCTCCCGCTTGGACTACTGCAATGTGCTCTACGTGGGGCTACCTTTGAAGGTGATTCGGAAACTACAACTAATCCAGAATGCGGCAGCTAGACTGGTGACTGGGGGCGGCCGCTGAGACCACATAACACCGGTCTTGAAAGACCTACATTGGCTCCCAGTACGTTTCCGAGCACAATTCAAAGTGCTGGTGTTGACCTTTAAAGCCCTAAACGGCCTCGGCCCAGTATATCTGAAGGAGCGTCTCCACCCCCATCGTTCTGCCCGGACGCTGAGGTCCAGCGCCGAGGGCCTTCTGGCGGTTTCCTCATTGCGAGAAGCAAAGCTACAGGGAACCAGGCAGAGGGCCTTCTCGGTAGTGGCGCCCGCCCTGTGGAACGCCCTCCCATCAGATGTCAAAGCGATAAACAACTACCTGACATTCAGAAGACATCTTAAGGCAGCCCTGTTCAGGGAAGTTTTTAATGTGTGATATTTTAGTGTATTTTTGGTTTCTATGGAAGCTGCCCAGAGTGGCGGGGGAAACCCAGCCAGATGGGCAGGGTACAAATAATAAATTATTATTATTATTATTATTATTATTATTATTATTATTATTATTATTAGCATTTTAGCCTCATGCTTCAAGAATGATTATCCTGAAATTCCTCTAGGTATAGTAACTCATATGCTTTTCAGATATGATCATAGCTGCAACCACCAGAAAGGCTGGAGGACATCTCATAGTGAAAGAGGTAGAGAGATTAAAATAAATGACACACTCATGTTTCCATACATAGGTAACGTGGTGTAACAGGACTGATGGTACCAATGTGGTGTACCATGTGAAGTGCTGGATGGAAAGACCCAGGTTCAAATCCCAACTGGCCATAACGATCACTGGGTAACACTGGACATGTCACTATCTCTCAGATTGTTGTGAGAATAACACTGGCATGATCTGCTGAAATTCAAATTAGATGAAGAGTACTTTCTCAATTTCTATAAGTTAATTGTTTAATGCACTTGTTTTCTCTCTCTTATGAGGAGAAATTAGGCCTATCTTATTTGCAGCTCAGGGAGCTAGTCAGCACTTGCTGAACAGGGTACAAAAGATCAACCCTCAGACCCAAAGAAACAGTGTCCTGATATTCTCCTGATAGAATATTTATCAGTGGTAAGCCTCGGCTCTAGCACAGCATCCCAACAGCACAGTAAAAACAAATTTAATACTTTTTTCTCAAGAACAGGAAGGTAATTCTCTACACCCCTGCTTGGTGCAGTCTGCCAAATACATAAGATGGGCACAGCAATAACCTATTATTCCACCAAGAGGACAAAGAGGTCCATGATTTGGCCTGTAAGACAGGCAACAGACTCCGCAAATTATTATAGAAACATTTCAGTTTTACTATAATAATATGTATACACTTCAGTTTCTTATTATCAACACCACCTTGTAGTAGTTTATTTTTGACCTCCAGGAACAATGATAGATAATGATCATTCTATTTATTGCTTCAGAGTGTACACAGAAAGTCAAATAATTAAACAATGTGCATTAACTTCTTTAGGAGGGAAATTAATGGGTGGTATTCAACTAATTAGTTGTTTGCATGCAAGAATTGCCACTAGTGCAATTGAATGCTCCTGCCCTCTCTCCCCCGCTCCCACAGCCATCCCCTCAAAATCTGCTTTGGAGGGTTATGGGAACCTCCCAGAACAGATTTACAGGGGGATGCTAGAGGGAGTAGAAGAGGGAATGCTACATTGTACAAGGAAAAATCATTGTGCTGACATAACCAGAGACGTGGTGTTACACAGAACACAACGCATTATTGTTTATGTGATCAGAACCTTATCCAGTAATATATACCTCTGGATTCAATGGAGTTTGCCAGGCACTTTGTGCTGGGTACTGTAGATGCATCTTTCCAGTTTAAAACATTTTGCTAGACCAAACCATAGCTGTCAATTCACTTCTGAGTTAGATAAAATCTTTCCCATAGCAACATGCTATACTCAGTAACTAGACTGCATTATTCATGTTAAAACATGCATTCTACAGATAACCTATAAAGGAATTGAGGGGATGCTCATCAAATTTGCAGATGACACCAAACTGGGAAGGGTAGCTAATGCTGCAGAAGACAGAATTGGGATACAAATTGACTTTAACGGACTGGAGAACTGGGCCCAAACTAACAAAATGAATTTCAATAGGGAGAAATGTAAGGTTCTTAGGCAGAAAGAACCAGCTGTACAAATATAAGATGGGGAACACATGGCTTACTAGCAGTACATGTGAAAAGGATCTGGGGGTTTTAGTAGGCCACAAGCTAAGCATGAGTTAACAGTGTGATACAGCAACAAAGAAACTAATGCAATTCTAGGATGTATCAACATAAGTATTCTGCTTTGGTCAGACAACACCTGGGATACTGTGTCCATTTCTAGGGACCACAATTTAAGAAAGATGTTGACAAGCTGGAACGTGTACAGAGCAAGAGGTCCAAGGTGATCAAGGGTCTGGAAACCAAACCTTATGAGGAATGGTTGAGGGGGCTGAGTGCATTTACCCAGGAAAAGAGGAGATATGAAAGTCATCTTCAAATATCTAAAGGGCTGTCACATGGAAGAGGGAACAAACTTGTTTTCTCCTGCTCTGGAGAGTAGGACTCAAACCAATGGCTTCAAATTACAAGAAAGGAGATTCTAGCAAACCATCAGGAAGAACTTTCTGACATTAAGACAGTGGAACAGACTCCCTTGGGATTTTGTGGACTCTCCTTCCTTGGCGGTTTTTGTGCAGAGTGTGGGTGGCTACCTGTCATGGATGCGTCAGCTGAGATTCCTGCATAGTAAGGGGTTGGACAAAATGACCCCTGTGATCCCTTCCAACACTATGATTCTATTATCCTTCTTTTGGCCACAATGCAAGTTGGTACACTTACACTCTACTGCTTTCAGCAGGGCTTAAACACAATTAACTGCATTGAATTGTGGCCCTGGTCAATAGTTGCCTTAAATTGTCCTCTCATAAAAAGTAATGCACCCATGCATTTTTATCTGAAAGAATGTGGAAGAATACCTCTGCTGTGCAAGGGATTCTTTTACAACCAAGCATAGAATCATTCCGTTCCAAGTTATCATAGCTTTGTCCTTTGCCTTGAGCATCCTAGGCCTTAAGGCTTGCACAATGCGTTCAACAGATGTTTTATCCTGCTTTTCAGGAATACATCCTCGCAAAGCAACAAACAGAATATACAAACTTAAAAACATACAGTGACAATATAAAAAGAGGACGATTTAAAACTCCCATTTGGGGAAGGGACCATAGCTCAGCGGGATGGCATCTGCTGTGCATGCAGAATATTCCTCCACACTGGTCTGCCTGGATCTGCTGGTGTGCGAGTTCTGCCACTGCAGAATTCCTGACTATGCTCACCTAAATGACAGCTGGGCAGAATCTACCATTGGTGGTATCCTTCACTGCCAGTAGCTTGAATATACTCTTGAAATAGGGTGTTTGTGGGTGGAGCAGAGTGGAGCAAGGCTAGCCAAGGATCCATTGAATCATAAGTCAGGCCAGCAACCAGGAAGAGGTCTGATCCAGGCCAACATGTTGTGCTAGCCAGCAGTTGGTGCAGTGAAAAAATGAAATCCTCCCTCCACCCTGGCCCTGGATGCAGCGGTCTCTCTCTGCTGCCACTGCCCCACTGCCCCACACCAGTTTAGATTGCTCCCTAAGACATCAAAGACAATCTGCAGCTATTATCTACTGTATCTTACAGACGGGTGCACATAAATGTAAACTGAACATATGCAAATGAATGTGCACAGATATAGGGACCATGGAAATACAGATGAAGTGCTTTTAGATATCTCGCATTCTGCTAGAAAAGCACCTCTTCAGCAAGATTCACCTTAAAGTGAATCAAAATGGCATCATCTGAAAGTTGTCTCTCACATACTTCTTTGGTACAATCTTACATGACACATGAATTCTGCAATCTTATTTTCAAGTTGTTGTTGTTTTAATAAAATAAAAACACATCATTCAACAGCAGTATCAGTTCAAAAATATATGTCTTAAACATTATTAGACGCTCATTGGAAATAGCATACGTTTTAAAGCTTTAGCTGAGGCAGAGCAGACATGTATTTACATATGTATAGTATATAGTTTATCTTCTGCTAGCTTTGTCTTTTAAGTTCAGCAGTTAAAAGGGGGGCAGGTAGTTGATTTAAATACAGTGGTGCCTCGCAAGACGAAATTAATCCGTTCCACAAGTGTCTTCGTCTAGCGGTTTTTTCGTCTTGTGAAGCAACCCTATTAGCGGCTTAGCGCTATTAGCGGTTTAGCGGCTATTAAAGGCTTAGCGGCTTAGCGGCTTAGGCTATTAGCGGCTTAGCGGCTTAGAAAAAGGGGGGGGAGCGAAAAAAATCTTAAGACTCGCAAGACATTTTCATCTTGCAAAGCAAGCCCATAGGGAAATTCGTCCTGAGAAGCAACTCAAAAACGGAAAACCCTTTCATCTAGCGGGTTTTTCGTCTTGCGAGGCATTCGTCTTGCGGGGCACCACTGTATGGGTCTAGAAGAAAAGTAACTCAGCTTGATGTCTTAAAATTTACTCACGACAACAATCATTTGCAAAATCTTTATCAAGCTGCAAGCTCTTTGTAATTAGGAAACAATACCTGCTGTTGGCACACAAGTAATGCAGATGTCCAACAGCTGGAATAAATATCTATGTGTAAAGCAGCTGCCTCTGACTTTTCTGTGTGAAACACTGACTTCTCGAGATGAGAGCATGTCCAACAGGAGAACAATATGTTCTAAAACAGAAGTTTTCAACCTTTTAAAGTCACGACTCCCTTGACTGACTATATTCTTTTGGAGGCACCCCTGTGAGGCTTAGGAGCCCAATTTTATCATCCCTTGCTTGCAGAGCCGATAGCCCTTCACCCCTTTTTGAACACCCTCCCTTGTGGAGTGTTCTGAAAGTCTCCTCTCCTTTCCCCTCTCCTTGGGTGCCACAGCACACTGGTTGAAAACCACTGCTCTAAAATATACTGAGAGCACAAATCTTCTAGTACCTGCTGTGGAGTCTCAGCAAGACTTTCCCATCTTAATCATGCAATAGAAAAAAACACTATGCAATTTTTCAACCAGAGCCCAGGGCTTCACTAGCCCCCATGTAACAGCAGCTTTCCAGTTGGGGCAAAAATCATAGTTCTGAGTGTGCAAAAAGCGGTATTGTTGGTGTGACATACCAAACTATAAAGCTGAGCACATCCAAGTTTGGATGGGGCAGGGGGCAGGGGGCAGCACTGACAGACTAGATGACAAATCCAAGGCATCTAGTCTTTAAATCAAGACTGGATGTCTTCTAGGGTAGAAAAAAATGGCATTCTCTCACTTGAAACACATTCTATACTGGAATTTCTTAAGTGGAATTCCATGACCTGAATTATGCAGACAAAAAGGATTGCCTAAAAGCCTTCAAAGTCCCTAGGTCTAGCTTAATTGACTAGTATGAAGTATCACATTTGTTTACTTCTATTGAGAGTTTCTGAAGCATCATACACTTCTATCAATTCCAAAGAAAGATTTTAAAAAACCTTCTATTAGCATCCCTGTGCTACAGAAAGCTCATGGGAGTTTAACATGCATATAATTACAACCTCAAGCGTTCACAGCAGAGGACATGTTTTGAAAGTCCTGTCCTCTTATAGACTACTGTAGTTTTAATTTCTCTTACATCAAAAATGCATCCTGCTGTCATGCAGGTCAAATCTTCCTTCTCCCACACCCCACCATATAACAGTACAGTGATTCATACACTAACACCACTGGAAGAGTAAATTCCTCCATGTATACATGCCTGCAGTGAACATACTAAGAAGTGCAATTCTGATACTTTCTTACTCAGAAGCACGCAGTCTTAAATTATGAGTGTAAAAATTTAACCATATGCTAAAATATTGAGAAAGCAACTGTGTTAGGAGAAGATAAACATTTTAGGACCCAGAATGTTTCCTACAACCAGCTTATTTTCTCCGATGATCAATCGGTCCCATGGCACAATGGCATTTAATCCCGGATAGAAACTGTAGAAGCATTAAAAATCACCATTGTTCTCCCCAGAAATGGATAATGTGTATCCAAAAACTCTCAGAAGCCAGGCCTTACTTAAGATGCCTAAATAGAAAAACACATCTTTAAGTAAAATGACTGATCGGCTATTTCTTAAGACTTGCAGACAAACAGTGAATAGTGTTTATCACTGAAATTCAGACAGTAAAAATGAATTACTCAGACAAATCTTCCCTTCCCACAAGTCACATGGCGATTATTTCTGAATCAAATCTTTGTGTCTTCCCCCCTCCTTTATTTTACACACACACACACACACACACGTATACAAATTTAAAACATTAGGACCTTTATTTTCAGACAGCCACATTCTTGTTATATTTTATTGCTTCATGTGTGCCTTCCTACAGATATTTGCCTAAGGCAAATATTAGCTAATCTAATGCAAGCAATACAAGTGATTGAAGCTTTAGCATATAAATAAAATTAATTGCTTTCTTTCCACAGACAAAATGTGTCTACAATTTCCACAAGGAGAAAAATAGTACGGTGTGAGCTACAATCCAAATCAAATATAAAAATTCATCAATGCCAGAGCCTCTTACTGCTTCATCGGGACAAATGTAATTGGGAAGAAAAATAATCAACTATGATTACCCCTGGTCTATTAATATTTAATTAGTAACAACTGTTAGCAAAACAGGACTATGAGCAGTAAAATGACTTATCTTGTAGGCCAGTAGGAAGCTAACAATTTTTAAGGACACTGTCTCTCCATAAAACTCAAATGTAAAAGCACAGTTTAGTCCTGTTGTGCTGGATGAGTGTCAGTTAGTAAGGCTCAAGGATGTGGACAAGGTGCTTTAATTGGTCACTTGTGTTCTAGACCCTTGACCCTCTTGGCCGATAAAAACTAGCTGGCTGGGCCAGGAAGGTGATTAATGCCTCCTTGCAAGAAGGGGTGGTCCTTGCCTGCTTGAAACAGGCTGTGGTAAAATCACTCCTTAAGATACCTCCTCTAGACTCAGAAAATCTATGAGCCAGAACTAACTTGGGCAAGGTTCTTGAGGGGGTGGTAGCAGAACCAGATCCAGGCACTCTTGGAGGAAACTGATTTTCTAGATCCATTTCAATCAGGATTTAGGCCCAGTTTTGGCACAGAAACTTCCTTAGCCGCCCTGTGTAACATCCTCAGTCAGGAGAGAGACAAGGGAAATGTGTCTTTGTTAACGCTCCTCATTCTCTCAGTGGCTTTTGATATTGTTGGCCATGGTATCCTCCTAAAGCGGCTGTCCAAGTTAGCAGTGGGTGTCACCGCTTTGCAGTGGTTCCAGTCCCACTGGAATGGTTGTTCCCAGAAGGTGATGCTTGAGGAGTGCTTTTCAGCATTGTGGAGCCTTCAATGTGGGGTTCCTCAGGGTTCAGTTTTATCTGCTATGCTATTTAACATCTACATGAAACCATTGAGTGGGGTTATAAAGAGTGATACACAGCTCTATTTCTTTACATCTGCAGACATGACAATAGATATGGTGGACCATTGTCTTGCCTGGATGAGAGCCAACAAACTGAAGCTGAATCCAGTTAAGACTGAGGCACTGTTAGTGGGTGGTTCCCTAGACCAGGTGGCTGGGAGGTTTCCTGCTCTTGATGGAGTTACACTCCCTTTGAAGGAGGAGGTACATAAGTTGTGGATTCTTCTGGATCCTTTGCTGTCACCAGAGGTTCAGGTACTCTCAATTGTGCAGAGTGCCTTCCATCAGCTTTGGCTCGTGGCCCAGCTGTGCTCCTATCTGGACAGGGATAGCCTATCTACTGTTATCTATGTTCCAGTAACCTCTAGGTTAGATAACTGCAATGCATCATACATGGAGCATCTGAAGGGTTTGGAAACTTCAGCTGGTGCAGAATTCAATGGCCCAAATCAAAGTGCTGCTTTTGACCTATAAAGCTTTAAATGGCTCAGGTCTGCAATACCTCAAAGACTGCCTCTTCACATTTGAACTAACCCAGCCCCTGCAATCACCATCAGAGGCCCTTCATCATGTACCTCCTCCACAAGAGGTTCAGAGGGAGACAACACAAAACCGCAACTCTTCTGCAGTGGCCCTTCGTTTGCGCAATGCCCTTTCCCAAGGAGGTTCACCTTGTGCCTTCATTATACATCTTTAAGTGCCAGGCGAAGGTGTTCCTCTTCAACTAAGCCTTTAGCTGATTGACATCCAATGTCCTTTTAATGTGTTGGGGGTGGTATGTGTTTGCTTTGTTCTTGTTTTTATTGAGTCTTTTGTGTTTGTACTTTGTATTTTTATGCTGTGAGGCCCCCTGAGATCTTCAGATGAAGGGCGGTATACAATTTGTGTGTGTATATATATTCTTGTAGGAGACCAGGGTTCAAATTCCTGCTCAGTTATGAAGCTCACTGGGTGAACTCCAGCCAGTCACTGTCACTCAGCCTAATCTACCTCATGAAGTTGTTGTGAGGATAAAATGAGGAGTGGGATAAGATAACCATGTATACCACCTTGAGAGCCTTGTAGTAAAGGTGGGGTATAAATGTAATAGTAAAAATAATGTCAGAACATTAATAACTACATCCCGTCTTCTCTTTTGTGGTTGAAGCAGCCAATTCTTTCCATTTTAAATGTTCCTCAAAACCTACAGATGAAGTATGGCTTTTAAAATTATTTCTGGCAAGTGTGTATTTTCCCCTGAAAGGTTCTCTTTGTCTGTCAACATTTATTTAGAAAACTTTCCTCTGCCACCAACTGAAAAGATTTGCCTTGATAACATTACCTTATTAAGTCAACAATAACTCACAACATTCACTTTTTCTGGAAGCCAGGGGTGAGTGGCAATGACACAAATATTAAACAACAAACCAACAACACTGGCTTATGAATATAAAGAACAATTTCACTAGAGTAAGTATATAACCTCATAAACCAACTAGACAAAGAGCAAACTAAAGTGCAATGTGCATAACCAAGCCTGCAGATACTCATAAACATACAGTGTCTTTCTGGTTATGCATGTGATAAGTATGTCATAACACAACTGGAGCAAATAGTCGTTCACTGGAAGCACAAAGCCATAAATGTAGGAGCGGTTGCCAGAAAGCATTCTTCAAGTAGTCGTTAGGTGGAAGCGCAAAGTCAAATGGTCAGCTGAAGCCAAATAGATGAGACCTGTTCTTCGGAAATTATCCAGGTTTCACAGCAAGCTTCATCAGTCCATAATGCTAATCACTCATCACGGTTCACTCAAGACAAAAGGTACTCACAGGCACCTGATCTGGTGGCTTTTAGGTCCTGGATAACAACATTTTTGTTTGCCAGGCATTAGCATGTAATGGACTTTGTTAAAAGTGAATTTCTTGCTGCTGAAACGATATTGTTCTTTTGTTGGTTTTTGAAGGAGGGGTGGCAGATTTTATGCCTGTGTTTTCTGGGCTAATGGAAAATGATGAGTTGGGCATGTTTTGCAGCTCCCAAAATTTATTACATCTCTGAAACTCAAGCAGAATATTCTTATTAAAACTTTTTCTCTTATAAAAACTTGAACCAAGGTTATTGAGGCCAGTGGAAAAGGAAATTCACAAGCATCTAGCATGCTTTGATAGCTTGCTAGAATTGCTAATTTTCAGGAAAGACATCCAAGTCCAAAGAAGTTCACCTGCACTTTTATCCAATCCAAACTGAAAAGCCATTGTGTCAACAAACCTACTGTAACACAGAGCTTGTTAAATTGTAGCAACTACCGGTACTTTCCATTTTGTCCAGCCCACCAGAAAACAGACCAAAGGAGGATTAGAGTCTGTTTTACTATTTCAAATACAAAAACAGAATGACCACAGCCTACATGCCATTTAGAAACTCTGCCAAGTTGTGTTTTTCAACAATTTAGATGGGGAGACCACAGTGGAGCTAAAGCACACCTATAGTCACACTAGGATCAGATGTAATCTGGGATCACACCCACACGCACATCCCAGTTGACAATTTGTGGGGAAATGTTTTCATTTTGACCCCAAGACCCTATTGTTCAAGGCAAGGTGGATGTAAGCTTGCCCAGAACAGAGGCAACCTGCCCACCCTCCATTGTTCAAGGGTAGCCTTCCTCAACTTGGGGTCTTTCAGATGTTTTGGACCACAATTGTAGTCCAAAAACACTTGGAGGTTAGGGGAGGCTGCTCTAGGTGAAGGAAATATAGTAGTACCCAACCAGCAGAATGCAGAAACCAAGCATCTGGTGGCGAACAAAGCTGGTAGTTTACTTATGGAAACTCACTACAATAGATATGACAGACTGGTCATGTGTATTTTCCTTTCAAGTGATGGTGAGAATCTTACATCATTCTGCATTAGGGTGCTGTGTGAGACAAGATTTTCCACATCCCCTGGTAGGACTACAGAGATGTCTGCCTTAGCAGTTATAACCACTGGCTTACCAGTTCATAACCACTTAGCAAATGGTTGCCTCTACACTGATAGTCCCTCCTTGTAAAGTCTCTTCAGTGACGGAAGTGGTCATATAGCTTCAGCTCTTTGGAATACAGAACCAAGAAGATCCTTGATGGCATAGGCTGCGTTCACACATCAATTTATCCCATTTCGCTGCTGCTTCCACACTGAATCTGAGATTTCACATGACATCCAAGTCACTTCCAGAAAACTAACGGAATAAAGCACCTCTTTTATGCTCATTTCCAGGTTACTTGAAAAAAAAATCTGTTTGCAGTCCCCTTCACCAGGAAAATTGCTGGAGTAAAGTGATGAACTTTGGGTAGTATAGTGGCATATACTGTATTTTTCCATGTATAAGACGTCCCCATGTAAAAGACACCCCCTATTTTGGGGGACTCCAAATAAAGAACCCCCCTTAGCACTATCCATGTATAAGACGAGCCCCAATTTTAAACCTTATTTTTTGGTTTAAAAAAACCTAGTCTTATACATGGAAAAATACAGTAATTGTTTCCTGCTGTTTTCTTGGTGGAAGAGAAGCACACATGGGCAGAAAGGGTACGCAAGTAGTGACATTGTCAAATGACATTCATTGCTGTGCTCTGCAGTGTCCACAGGTGTGAATGATGTGACATGCTACTATATAGATCAAAAAGCCACAATTCCATGATTCAACCGCTACTGCAGTGTGAAAGGGACAGTAGAAAATGTGACAGAAGGGCTAGTAAAGGTAAAGGTAAAGGTACCCCTGCCCGTACGGGCCAGTCTTGACAGACTCTAGGGTTGTGCGCTCATCTCACTCTATAGGCCGGGAGCCAGCGCTGTCCGCAGACACTTCCGGGTCACGTGGCCAGCGTGACGAAGCTACTCTGGCGAGCCAGGGCCGCACACAGAAACGCCGTTTACCTTCCCGCTAGTAAGCGGTCCCTGTTTATCTACTTGCACCCAGGGGTGCTTTCGAACTGCTAGGTTGGCAGGCGCTGGGACCGAGCAGCGGGAGCGCACCCCGCCGCGGGGATTCGAACCGCCGACCATGCGATCGGCAAGTCCTAGGTGCTGAGGTTTTACCCACAGCACCACCCGCGACCCTGACAGAAGGGCTAGCATTTATTTATTTTTTGATGGCATCTGTCTGTCCTGATAGACAATGCAGTGTGGCTCCAGGAGTGAAGTCAAACCACTAGAGAATCACAGCACCTGCTGTGGCTGCAGACAACTGTATCTCAAAACTGCTGCATCCTCCATCGTTTTTGCTGTGTTAGCGGCACCAAAGTAACCTCTCTGAGCTGGTGTGTATGGAGGTCCTAGGGAACTAATGCAGTATCTTCCTACATCTGACGAACCCACAAGCTAGGTGGTTCAGCTGTTACACGTTCTGTTTAAACAGAGTAGAACAACATAATTTTAATTGAGTTCTCAGGAGGAGCAAGGAAGGAGAAAAGCATTCAGAACTGCCATTAATCAAACCATTTGCCTTGTCTGGGGGGAAATTGCCTGGTAGAAAAGAACGGTATGTGGATTGATCCTGATAGCTGAGGAAGGTGAAGAGATTAAGAAGCTCACAGGCTCTCTAGCAGGTGAAACATCTCAGCATCAGCATTAAAATGAAGGTTACATTGTAATGGTAGGTGCCCACTTCAAACACAAATCACCCCCTGCTGGCTTAAGCTGGGACAATAAGAATATTTTTGATATGTCACATGAACAAACCATTACCTAGCATGGCAAACTCAATGGAGTATGGAAATATAAAATCCAATACTGTAGACTGGCAATAACTGAATGGTGATAACAGGACAGTTCATAAACTATATCCTGAAAAATATTAAAGTTCATGAGGGCTGACGATGAATCAGAAGTGATTGAAATGAACGTAAAGGTAGCAGCTCATCACACTTCTAGATTATAAGTGACGTACAATTCACTGACAGCTTGTCACAATGTTTTATCAAATATCCAGGGCATTTTTAAAAAAATCACTTATATGCTAATTACATCCTACAGATGTTTTGAATAATTTGTAACTATGCTGGTTCAATTCAAATAAAGTAATTATCACCTGACTTGTCAGTCTGCCGCAACAGAAAATGCACATGAAACATCACAGAGATCAGAGTCAGACCCAGCATCAGCACACAGCATGACTAGTTCATTGTCATGAAGCCCCAGATGTATTCTAAGGCTCCCTCATATAGAACTGCTCAGCTATCAACCTGTTATCTGGAGTTGTCCCATCACCCACCTCTGCCATCCATGCCCACTGTTGGCACCTGCCAATCCATAGAATCATAGAATTGTAGAGTTGGAAGGGGTCCCAGGGGTCATCTGCAATGCAGGAATCTCAACTAGATCATACATGGCAGATGGCCATCCGACCTGAGATTAAAAACCTCCAAGGGAGGAGAGTCCACCCCCTCTCATGGGAGTCTGTTCCACTGTCTAACAGTTATTCCTGTCAGAAAGTTCTTCCTGATGTTTAGTCAGAATCTTCTTTCTTGTAACTTGAATCCATTGGTTTGAGTCCTACTCTCTAGAGCACGAGAAAACAAGCTTGCTTCATTTTCCATGTGACAGCCCTTTAGATATTTGAAGATGGTTATCATATCTCCTCTCAGTCTCCTCTTCTCCAGGCTAAACTTACCCAGCTCCTTCAACCATTCCTCATAAGGCTAAGTTTCCGGAACCTCAATCATCCAGATCCAGCTTGTCAATATCCTTCTTAAACTGTGGCACCCAGAACTGGACCCAGTACTCCAGGTGTGGTATGATGAAGGCAGAATAAAGCAGTACTATTGCTTCCCTTGATTGGGGCACTATACTTCTTTTGATGCAGACTAAAATAGCATTAGCTTTTTTTGCTGCTGCATCGCACTATTGACTCACGTTAAGTTTGTGGTCCACTAAGACCCCTAGATCCTTTTTCAATGTGCTACTGGCAAGCCAGGTGTCCTCCATTACTTAATAAACTGATCATAATAATAAAAAATGATAAAGATGTCACTTTATTAACATGCAACTCCACAGGAATTCATTCTCCAGGAATGTACATCAACAAGCACAAAGAAACAGAAACAATGTGACATCCTTCATGATTTCTCTAATATGATGCGTTTGATCTGAATCTTGATGTTAAAGACCCATCTGTATTTGCTGCTATCTCAAAAAGCTATCAGAACACTGATGTAACACTAACAAAAATATCCAAAATTAAACAAACTCTTTTTTTAAGTATGTTCCCATGAGCACAAAGATGGGAAAGGAATGACTGGGGAATAGCCAGAGTTGGCCTGACAGAAAGAATCAGAGAAAAGCAATAAACACAAATAAAAATAACATCAATGGGAAATAATCTAAGGATGTGCTCATCCTATTCTTTAAATTATATACTAGGGAATTTTTCCTGGCTTCAAGAACAATTGTTTAATAGAGTGTCCTGTGAATGTATTTAAAAATATCCAGATGACTCATTTACATCCCACATATATGACAAATAGGCTTGCAATGAATGCCAATTTAAATCATAGAATCGTAGAATTGGACGGGACCCCAAGAGTCCTCTAGTCCAATCCCCTGCAATGCAGGAATCTCAGCTAAAGCATCCATGACAGATGACCATCCAACCTCTTCTTAAAAACCTCCAAGGAAGGAGAGTCCACAAGCTCCCATCAAGTTCACAGGCTATCACCATCTTAATATATTTATAAACTTTCAGAATGCACCACAGCTACCACTCTGGGTAGATGGTTAAATCAAATTTATCCCAACAGAATTCAGCCAAAACATAAAATTTCACCCAGTCAGCAGCAAACTCAAGCCTAATACAGTGGTACCTCAGGTTACAAACACTTCAGGTTACAAACACTTTGGGTTACAAACTCCGCTAACCTGGAAGTAGTTGCTCCAGGTTGCAAACTTTGCTCCAGGTTGCAAAAGGATATCACACGCCAGTGTGGCGCACAGCAAAAGTGGCGCCAGTGTGGAGGCAGCAGAAGGCCCCATTAGCGAAAGCGCATCTCAGGTTAAGAACAATTTCGGGTTAAGAACAGACTTCTGGAATCAATTAAGTTTGCAACCCGAGGTACCACTGTACGAAGTTTTTGCAGCAGTTTAGATTTGAGCTTCAGTTAATTCCCTGGACAAGAACTCCTGGAGAAATCTGCAAATGGGCCCCTGCTCTCCATACTTTACACAATATTCCTGGGAAGGATATAAGATGGGGTAGGTACCCAAATATAAGTGACTTCTAAAGTAGTTTCTTCAACAGGGAATGAATTCGCTGTGCCCTCCTCGACACTGTGGATTCCTAGACACAGCCCTTCTGTGTCTTGGGTTTAACCTAGCTCTGCAGCAGAGCTGTGATTCACCATTGTTACTTGATGTACAGCAGTGGAAGTGACAACTTCTTTCTCCCCCCCTCCCCTCCCCACTTTTTACTTCTCTCCTTGACTTCATGGGCATAGCCAGAGTTCCCCCCACCCCCAATCAAGTAAATAAATAAATATACTTAACTAACTGACCAATTGCATTACAGATAGCTCAGTTCTGCCCCCCCCCGCAACAAAAGTTATGCCCCTTCCCAGCAAAAAATCCTGGCTATGCCCATGCTTGACTTACTAATTTAAACCTCCAGAAAAATTAATTCAATAGGACAACTCCTAAGCTAACATCTCAAGATGATGAAGGTATGCTTAGAAACAGGAAGAAGATTTCAATCTCAACATGAGGTTCTTTGTTTTGAAAAACAGACGTATTTAATCAAGATCACCCCTCCAGATCTACACAAAAAAGCAATAAAGCAAACTAGGAAACAAAAAAGTGTTTCCAATCAACTATAGCCTATATTGTGCACAACGGAAGAAAAGGACAGGTGTAAAGCACACTGGATATTTTAAAATATTTTAAAGCAGCAGTGGTCACCTGGCAGCCCACAAGCTGAATCTGGTCTATTGCTAGTTTTGGTCCGTCAGTCACTTTATTCCTATGCTACTTTCTGATGTTCAAGGCACTTAACAAAATCAACAAAACAAATACATTAAACATCAACAATACATTACTATCCATACTATCCCTCTACAGAAGACAATATAGTACAAAACTGTTTCACAATAGGAACCTAACAAAAACACCTCTGTAACAAAATAATTCATTGCCTGCAGGAAAAGAGTAAAAAGAGAACCTCTGCCCTTGAGGTGATAGCAGAATAAGCCCTTTTAAAGGAGTGCATAGGAAGGCAGGGCAAAACTTCAGTCTGGGGTGTTTCAGGAGCAGGGTGGAACAGCAGCAGCAGAATCAGGCATCAAACCTCACTCAAAGCACAAGCGGAAGAGGTGCTACCAGCTGAGGTGGACAGCCTGACTCTTGGTCCTCAAACTCTTTTCAGCAGGGGGCCAGTCCACTGTCCCTCAGACCTTGTGGGGGGGGCCGACCATATTTTTTGGGGAGGGAATGAACGGCGACGGAGGGCTGATGAGCGGCATGCAGAAAGGCTCTGGAGAGGGGCTGCTTTAAATGGCGGCTGCTCGAGAGGGGCACTCAGCCACCACGGCTCCTGTGTCTTGCAAGCAGCAGGGGCTGGTGGCGGCGGCAGCGGGATGATGAGCGAAGTGAAAGGGCCCTGGAGAGGGGCTGGCAGCAACAAAGCCCAGCCCTCTCCTTCCTCTATGCAGGATGGGAAGAAGCCAGGAGGGAGGGAGGGAGGGAGGGAAGGATGAGGTGCTGCCGCCGCTGTGCGAGGGAGAGGGAAAGAACGTGCGCTCTGGCGATACACGTGCTGGTGATGCATGTGGCGATTCCCGGATCTACGTGGGCCAGATTTAGAGGGCAATTGGGAGTGATCTAGCCTGTGGGCCTTAGTTTGCCGACCCATGCTCTTGGCTGTATTGCTGTTTGCCTGAGCAGCGCTAATTCCCAAACTAATCACTTGGGAAATTCAGTTAGCAGTTAGCTCAGTTGTTTAGAGTGTGATGCTGATAACATCATGGCTGCTGGTTCTAACCCAAACAGGCCAACTGCATATTCCTGCATTGCAGGGGATTGGACTAGATGACCCTCGAGATCTCTTCTAATTCTATGATTCTATGAAAAAGGAACATGTGAAGCCATCCTTCTGAGCCCCTTGGAGTCGCTTCCCCAGCAAAGTTGTTTCTGTATAATGAAGTTTTATTTTTGTGTCATAAAGAATGCTTCAGGGGACGGTGTATCTACCTCTGGGCAGTCACAGCTGGGGTCATCTTTCGACTAACTGGCTCATGTGGCTACTGCCAGTTTACTATAAAAGAAAAAGAAAGCCTTGCAACAGCCATCTGAAAAAGTAACAATGCTCCAGTAAAAAAGATGCTTCTGTACTAAATTAAAGGTAGAAATTCTTAAAGATCCTCATAGTGCAAATCACTTTGACGATATTGTTCCCTATGAACACAGATTTCACTGAACTTTCTTCTCTGCTTGGCATGTTTATCATATGAAATAACTCTCCTATTGCAGGTCCATTTTCCAATTCCCTCCTTTCCAAACAAAAATACTCTTTAAAATATTGCAGTTTTCGAGAGGCGGTATTAAAGGGACTGTAAGCTCACACATAACTCTCTCAGGGCCTTATCTTCTGCAGAGTGTATTGTCAGAAAGCAGAAAATGTAGTTTGTCTCGCATTATCTGTAATAAGATAGACAGTCCTTCATTTTAACAAGGTGCCACTGCCAATATCAGCCCTGCTGCGTGAAAAACCAGTGCAATGCTTTCTTTATTTATACAAGTGGAATGAAACCGAGGGAGACCTGAGGCAATTGGTGATACTTTCCACCAACTGGCACATATAATGTATTCAGTTTGTGCCGCAGTTTTTTTTTTAAAAAAGCAACAGATTAGAATCCAAGAATCAAGAAGTCCAGTGACCTACTTCCGCCAAACTGCCAACAATTAGTTAATAGAACCTTGCTTCAAGTCACATTTACATGAAAAGTGCCAAAGGCAGCATTCAAATCTCTTTGAACCAATTTCTGAAAAGTGTGGAATTCAGACACCACAGAATGATATTGCTTGATATGCAAATCAAAATCCTTGTTTAACTATCACCTTATGTAAGCGCAAAGATTTATCCTCAAGGCTGAGGACAAGACTTGGGGAAGCAGCTGTGATGAGCAGAGTCCCTAACATCAGTTTCCCCTCCCTGCCCAGGACAGATGGTCATTGCTCTTCTCAGAACCAGAGAGAAGCAGGCTTTGTTCACAGGCTGAAATGAGAGGCTCCCTTGGCTTGCACAGAAGATCACTGCATTTTTTTGTATTATATGGTGTGCTCCCTTTATAATGAAAAACTGGCTTTTTATGAACATTAATTCATTTATCTATATACGGGACAAGCTTACGGGTTATTTTAAATTGAATCATTCTGTTTTTGAACAGATATTTGCTTGTTAGGTGATTATCTAAACCACACCAGAGTATATGCAGATCTACTTGTCTGAGTGGAGGAGGGTTTTAGATTTATTTTTTTGCAATATATGGTAAATGCCATTTTCAGTCAGAAGGATTAAGGGGTGTTTTTTGTTAATTAAGGAAGAATACAGGACAAGGAAAAGCAATCTTAGAAGTATGATTTAAAACAATATGCAATTTAACAAAAATAAGTCTGAACAACTACAACTTCTGGATTTATTTTGATGTAGTCATTCTGAATGTTAAGAAATGTCACTGAAGAAAACTTTTCAGCTAAATCTAGCTACTTTCAGTAGTTATTTTCATTAGAATGCTTATGACTATTCACAGCCTTTATCAATAGACTATATTTATTCTATCCACCAATATTTTGTGAGAACATCATATGTACTGGTTGATTGTCACTTGTAGTTGACTACTGAGAAGTTTGTTTTTTATGTGAGTAGTGTTTGTTATTGTAGTTGTATTGTGCAAGCTGGATTTCGAAGGGGCAGAGGAACCAGAGACCAAATTGCAAACATGCGCTGGATTATGGAGAAAGCTAGAGAGTTCCAGAAAGACATCTACTTCTGCTTCATTGACTATGCAAAAGCCTTTGACTGTGTCGACCACAGCAAACTATGGCAAGTTCTTAAAGAAATGGGAGTGCCTGATCACCTCATCTGTCTCCTGAGAAATCTCTATAATAATAATAATAATAATAATAATATCTTTATTGTCATTGCCCCCTCTCGGGGACAACGAAATTACTTGGCTGCTCCATCCACCCAGTTAGGGCACTCCACACAAAATCAAATCAACTATAAAAACACTAATTAAAACAATACAGTATAAAACAGCAAGGAAGATTAGATGACTTTCAAAGTCCAGGCTTCCCATTCAGGGCCGAGATCGCTCTGGGGAAGAAGCTGTTCTTAAGACGGCTTGTTCTTGTCTTCATCGTCCTGTATCTCCGGGGAGACAAGGAGCTACAGTTAGAACTGGATATGGAACAACTGATTGGTTCAAAATTGGGAAAGGAGTACTCTGTCAGTGGAAGCCCAGTCGGGGCCCAAGCCAGAGTCTATCTGATGCAAATTCTTCACAACTGCCTTATTTTCAAGCAATCGGTACAATACTTTTTGAAATTAAGGAATTCTGTTTCTCCCCTCAAAGCAACACACACAACATATTAATACAAAACATATATTTTAATTTTCTCACAGAAATGAAAACACCGGGTCACCAGGTAGAAACATAGTATAAGTGACAGTGTTGCTTTAAATTATTTCTCCCTTCCTCTGCTAATTTCCACTAAAGCCTCCAAGATACACATTCCTTCTAAGCTATGATGATATCATTAGATGTCAGTGGTTTTTATTTCAGAAGTATCTTTTTTTTCCAGAAGAGAGGAGAAAGAGATTCTCAAAAAGCTTGTTATTTCTAACATGAAACGAAGGCAAAATCACTTTGAGGTTTAGGCTATGTGTAAAATTAAAGCTTGTAACAGCATGTGGGGCTTCATGCCACATTACTGATATTGGCCCTGATTCTCATTAATAAGATATGAGAGAAAGACTAGTTTGGGCAGATGACTCTCAAAGTAATCTCACTGATTTTTAATATCTAATAAAATGAAATGAATAAAAACCATGTGTGGGGTGGGAAATTATGTAATACACATAGCAGGTGGTACCAGGACTTGCAATCACATCTTCAACAAACATAATTTTGTGGCAATTAATTACTCTAGTCCCAAGCCTTTACCAATGAACCTGAATAGCAGAGAAGATTGCAACAGCCAAATGTTCACTAGGCCCTTGAAAGGTCAATTTATGGTGCACATCTGTGTCTTCAAATTTATGAAGAGATTGTTTTCTCATGCAAACATTGTGCTTTACAATTAACAATGTGGTTTCCTGATGAGAGAATCTCATGGCACTCTATCATTAAATACATATGTTGCACATCCATTTGAATGTCCTACAATATTGCAATTAACAATATCATTTAAACGTCTACATAAACTTTTGCATAAAAGAGTGCACAGTTTAGCTCAGACAGTCATAACTTGATTGCAGAGATATATAAATGAGATTGGATAATGGTCATTCCTGTATCATTCCTGCAATATGGTCCATATTAATCATCTTATTTTATATTCAAAAGAAAGTTTTGACTTTCCAGCTGGATACACATTTTTTCCACATTGATCTTTACCATGAGACCATGCTATATGACTAACCTTGGAGCTAAATCTTCTCCAAGCCCTGACAATGTTAACAAGGATGAGAATTTCATTCCAATCCTAGTGGCCTGTCCTAAAACACAACTTGGACCAGGAAAACAAGGTTTAAGTGACACACTGCAGCTTTGCACAGACTTGAATTTCACCAGAGGACTGAATATGCAAGGAGCTGATTTCACTTCAATATCACACAGAAAAGCCAACTTTGAAATCCCTTGTACCTTATTTTCCGAATTAGGCAAAGCCTTTCATACCTGGTTTTACAGATTTTCCTGCTGTATGAAGTGTTGTCACAATATTTTTTTTTACTGTACATATAAAGGCTACAGTTTTCAGAATGAAGCTTTAAGTCTTATTTTTGGTAGCAAGCCTCAATTGAAAAGCTTGAATGAAAAACATTTTCCCATGCATGTCTTTCAAAGACTTCAGAAATTATTGGAGTGGGACAGAGTTTTATGAAATGCTTTTTATCAGGAAAGGAGTCCACAGCTCAAAGCATTTCTCTTTTAATTAACTCTTAGCCAAACAAAGTTTACAGGAATGCCTATTCATCCTATACATTCCACTGTGCTTCAAACAGCAGTAGCTGCAGCCCTCAACAGCCATAATTTTAACTCTCATTATTTCATTATCCAGCAGTGAATAAACCCAACCCATTATGGTGGTGTGTCTCTTGCCATTATAATCAGTTGGATATGATAGTTTTTTGCTTCTAACACGGGAGCATCAAATATGCAAAGGACATTTCTTTAGCAACAGCAGCAAACGTATGAACAAATTTTGCACTTTTATTTAAGGAATGTGGAGTTTGAAAAGAAGTAGAGAAAAGTATTGTGTGTCCCATTATTACTTATGAAGGGAATGAAAAATATTTTCAACTGCTGCACAATCTTTATCAAACATTGTGTGTTTGCCCTAGTTCGGGGGGGGGGGTGAAGATGAAAAGCAGAGTGAAATCGACAGTTATTGTGATAAGGATTCCTTGACATTTTGAGAAGAGCTTGACTTCTACCTTCCCCTTAGAACACATTCCATTTTCTATAAAAATTTAAAATATCACTTTCATTTATTTGTATTCACTTTCATTAACTTACAAAGCAAAATCACAGCAAAAGATTGCCACATTTTTGTTCCTTTCCACTTAACCTGTGTTCCTTCTTCTGCAGCCAACACTAAAAAGCCGGTCTTGGGCTCCACTCAGTCTTTGGTGGCATATTATAATTCCACAGACAGTTGGGCCCTGTTTTTCCATCGGAACACAACACTTGTAGTTATGAGCCTCTTGACTTTGTCACTCTGGGGCATGCCAGTGAGTTGGCGGGCTGGGATCAAAGTAAAAGGTAAAGGTAAAGGACCCCTGAGAGTTAGTCCAGTCGCAGATTGCGGCACTCATCTCGCTGGCGTTTGTCCGCAGAGTTTTTCCGGGTCATGTGGCCAGCATGACTAAGCCGCTTCTGGCGAAACCAGAGCAGCACACAGAAACGCTGTTTACCTTTCCGCTGGAGCAGTACCTATTTATCTACTTGCACTTTTTGGTGTGCTTTCGAACTGCTAGGTTGGCAGGAACTGGGACCAAGCAATGGGAGCTCACCCCGTTGTGAGGATTCGAACCACCAACCTTCTGATCGGCAAGCCCAAGAGGCTCAGTGGTTTAGACCACAGCTCCACCCGGGTCCCTGGGATCAAAGTAGTGTTCCTATAATTTGGCAGCTCTAGGGGGGAAAATGACCTTCTCCCTCAAAGCCATTGAGCACTTTGATTCATTTTTATTATTACACCCATTTTTTTATATATAATTTAAAGTCACTGTTTGGAAAGTCTGTTTGGAAAGTCAAAGAAAATAATTGGGGGGGGCATGGGATTTTATGTTTGCTAAAAGGGGGCATGGGTTTTTAAAAGTTGAGAAACACAGAAACACTGCCCCATGCCATCAGACATGTACTTGGACATGACCTCTCTACCATTGTAATGTTAAAACTGTCCATCTTAACATTTTTTTCAACATTTAAACGCACCACAAAAGGTTCAGACTGTAAGAGTTTCGGGTGCATAAACATTTTATTTCCAAATGTCAGTTATTGCAATAAAAATAATGTATTATTTGCTAGTTACTTTGAGCCTGCAAGAGTAGCGATGTCAAGCATTTCTATTTATTCCTAAAATAAGAATTTAACCATTTTCAATTTCCTCATAAATCAAAGTTTGCCATCAATACTGCCTAAAGTAACATGTCAATAACTTTCGGGGTGAGGTGGGGGACACAAGACAGCTTGTCAGTTACTATTTTAATAATGCTGGAATAAGTGTTTTTCATTTTAAAACTGAGCCCTGTTACAGCTTACTGTCTTTTCAGGGTTTTGTTACCAGCTACCCATGGCATATAAGAACTAGTGACATACACATTCCTCCTGGCAGTCACAATAAGTTGATTATGATGAAGGAGGAACTTTTCTTCTACAGAAAGTGCACCCAGTCACTTAGCATTTTAGTACACAAACAATTTAGTCTTGATCATGTGACGGGCAGAGGCTGATCCTCCAAACTATATGCACTCTCATTCTACCCATGACTTTCCTCCCCATTTCCAGTTTAATATTAGCCACAGTTTGCCTCGCTTGGCAGACTGTGGAAAGAACTTACCCTTCAACAAAGATTTTTTTTAAGAAAATCAATCCATGGTTTCCAATTCTGGTTAGGAGGGTAAGCTGGAGAAACGAAAGTTTATTGACCTGTGTTAAGGACTAAAAAGAAGTCTGAATCACATTGCTTGTTTGTTATAAACAGCAATGTGTTACAAATAAAGAATTAAAATTAATTAATTTAAAAAGTAATTAATTTCAAAGTAACTATTTTAAGACTATTTCCAGTAAAGCTTTGAAACTTATTCTTGTGGTGGAGAGCAAATGGATTTCTGCTTACCACAAGGTCCAGAACAGGGATTCCCTTTGCAGCAACTCTTAAGATGAGCTACAGTATTTTATATGTATTCCTAAGTTATAGGGAAGCAACACCTCCTTCCCACTAGTTATTGCAGATAACTTTGTAAGCTTTCATGGTCAACTTTATCCCTTCAAATAAGGAAAGTAACACTCTTTCAATCATTCTGTCTATGCAAGAATTCTTGTTTTTCAGATGATACAATACCTGACACCACCATTGTGAACCAAGGGGGTGCTGGGGGGAGGAGATGGGGAAAGGCCCATTGCACAGGTGGAAGTCCTTGCACAGGACTTCTACTGATGAGAGTGGACAGGTGAATCCCACCCACCTGCATTAAACATTTTGAGATAATTAAAAAAATTGAAATTGATTGTAAAAACAATCACATAAATAACAATCAAAATCATTAGGTGTAGGTTTTTCGTATGGGCCTCTGAGTATAGATCCAGGATGTTCTGAAAAAAGCATGACATGTGGACAATTTTCAAGTTATCTCTTTCCTTTGTTTTCCAAAATGCACTAGTATACTATTTAGAAATATGGTTGATCCATGAGCAAAATGAGAATGTATTCTTTTAGTCCCAAATCTGAAGTTCAAGTCATTAACATATGAAAACCAAAATGGAGAAGATGGAACTGAGAATATGTATGTTGAATGTTGTTGTGTTACATTTTAAAAATCAATTGACATATTAGATACAAAGTTTATTTGTAGGCCAACTTTTCTTGGTAAATCACACCCAAAGCAACTCCTGGTAAATTATAAGAGCAACATTCCAATACCATTCATTAACACTTCAAAATATATTGGCGAAATATCAACATCGGACCAATATTTCAACAGATGCATGAAATCATTTCATGTTAATAAATTCAGTGTTACACTAAGGCAAGGAGTAAAACCTACACAAATCTGGAGTAGAGTCCCTAAGATGGTTGGGTGGCTCCTTGTGGTGACTCCTGTAGCCATGCTAGTGCCAAATGTATTGCTCTGATTTCCTTTGGACCACATCAGCAAGGCTGGGGGTTGGCAGGTCTTGTCATCTGGGCAGCCCAGGACCTCCATACACACTGCCCAGTCTTGCACCTCAGGAAGGTCACTTCAGTGCTGCTAATGCAGCGGTTTGACTCCACGAACACCCCAGATGCACTCCATTGTCTTTCGAAATAGACAGACATGCCAACAACACTAAGGCTAGACAATCCACTAACAATTCATACTAAAGCTCAGCAAAATAAAATTAAATACTGAGACTGAATCTAGACACACAGCAAAGTAATACATTAATAAGAATGGAGCAAAAAGATAAAATCTCATTTCTAGCACTTCATTTTGAACAATTCAGTAAAGTTTAAATAAGTCCAACAATCAAGCCATCAAAAGCCTCTCATTCCAATGAATTCAAAAATGCACTAAATATTAAACAGCCTAATCACAAAGCACATTAATAGAGCTGAACAATAAAATACAACCACCTGTCCAGAATTAGCAGCAAAAAACCTTCAGCTGTAGCCCCTCACACAAGCCACATTAAACCATGCTAACTCCAAAGCACAGGCACAGCTGTTATCTCTCTGAAGCCTCACCAGGGTCCTACTCTGGTTCAAAAAAAGATACCTCTATATGAGGCATTTCAATAAAACCTACGCACCACCTCTGGGAAGAGACCCTCATCTTACCTTCTTCCATATCCTAAGCCAAGCACAGGCAAACTCAGCCCTCCAGATGTTTTGGGACTACAACTCCCATCATACCTGAACACTGGTTCTGTTAGCTAGGGATGCTGGGAGTTGTAGTCCCAAAACTGGAGGGCCAGGTTTGCCTATGCCTGTCCTAAGCTATGAGTGCTGATCCTTCAGGCCATGGACTAAATTAGATCTGACGTAGGTGCCAATTCGGTTCATTAGTTGTTTTACCCCAAACTGTAAATGCTTTTGCATCACTGGTTCCTGCAAAATTGTTGGGGTTTTCTTTACACTGGATCACTTTCCAGCAATATGACAGCTTGTGACTTGCTGGTCAGCAGCCCTACCCAGTCAAAATGGCTCACGTGGGATGTCAGGATTCAGCCCACAAGCCAGAGCCTCTTCTCATCCTAAACCACAAAAAAGAGGGGACCCTCACCATTGTGTAATGTATGATGAAAACGGTATGATGTGAAAACAGAAAACTGAAAAAATGTATAAACAGAAAGCCTGGGGAACAATGCAGCACTTCTAAATGGGTCCTGGAACACAATATATATCAATCACACCTCAATTATCTATATGGACCTTGAGCTTTCGTAACTGAAGTGATTAAAGGCCCATATTCTCAGAAAAAGTGGAAAGGCTGAAGAAAGAGAACAAATTCCTATAGGATTTACAACCAAATGTTCCTAGGTCCTAATTGGTATTCTAATTGGTATTCGGGGGCGGCGCGAAACTGTAATGGCGGTCCTCTTCGAGCTCTGAAGAGGGGCTCCGCGGAAAAGGGTCGTTCGCTGCGGCATAGCGACGACCCATCAAGATAAACCACGGGTAGAGTGAGCCCGTGGCCGTGGGACTCGGCGGGCACCAGAAGCTGCTCCGAAAACACAGAAGGGACCCCGTAAGGAGACCCGGAGTGAAGGAGGGGTGGCGGTGCTGTGAGTTCATCGCTCTTTCCGCGGAAGTGAAGCCGCGCGGCTGTTACAGATGAGCGCTGATCCTTCTTCCTAAAATCAACACCAACTACAAGTAACATACCCGTGAGTAAAGGGGACTAAAATTTGGCAAATAATTTCGTAAATCTGGCTGAAAGCGGGAGACGAAAAAAGGGAAGTCCGTCTTCCGACATTGCAGACAAGATCAAAGCAAAGCTTTAAAAAGCGGAAGCGTTTGAAACGGGACTTTGGGAAGCTTTAACTTTTTCGTGCTATTAAATCTGCCCTTTTTACTGCTGAACTGAAGGTGGAAAGGGACCTTGATTATAAGAACGAGTAACGGGGGGTCTCCTCCTACCTCCCCCCCCCTCTGGGGTGATCTTTAAAGAGTCAGATCGTCGGGCTGCCGGAGAGAGAGACTGTGCTAAACTGCGGAAACAGTTGCAAATTTTGTGAAAACTTTGCTGGAGTATAATTGATACATTTGAGCAGGAAAGTTTGGTTGGGACATTGTTGCAAGCACCCCCTGTGAAACTTTGTTGAACTTTAAAAGGTGCTCTGGGGAATTTTGAATCTTTGAAGGGACTGTTGGATATTGAACTTACTGAGCCAAAAATTTCTGGAACTTTAATGGCGGACCACTTCCTTCTTTGTTTTTGAAACTTGGTGGCACTCCCCCTACAGGGCTTTCGGATTATAAGATCCTGGGAACTGACTTTTGTTTTGAATTCCACTTTACCGGTTGTTTATAATTGAATTTGTCTTTCCCATGGAACAATAGACAATTTGACCTTGAACACTGACAGATGTGTAATGAGTGGTGCAGGGAGAACAAGAGCATCTAAAGCTAAGGAATCTAAAGAGGCTAAGGAGAAAGAAAAGGAAAGAAAACCAGCACAATTTCTACAAACAACATTGACCCAAGGACGCCGATCGTCGGTTCCAGCTGTACTGGTGACCCAAAGGGAACAAAGGGAAACAACTGAGAAGTCCACTGAGGAAGATATGGCAGCAGGTGGGTCGGATACACTACTTAAACAAATATTGGAGCAACTATCGAGTCTAAACCAGAAGGTGGACGACCAGTCTCTGAAGATAGATAAAGCAACTTCCTCGATTCAAAAATTGACTGATCAAGTTTCCCAGCATACACAAGCTATAGAGAATTTGCAAGGAGCTACAGCGGAAAATCGGGAATTGGCTGGAGAAGCAATCCAGAAAGTGGGAGCTCTACAAAAAGAAGTGGAAGAAATAAAAGGAGAAGTTAAGCCCCTGCACAGACAGGTGAGTGAACAACAAGTTTATCTGTCAATGGTGGAACTGAAAAATCGCGAGAGTAACATCAAATTGAGAGGCATCCCGGAACTTGAGCAAGGAGATTTGATTGGATACTTAACACAAGAATTTTCGAAGTTCTGGGGTTTAAAGGAAGACACAGATTTTAAGATTGTTTCGGCATATAGACTGGGAAGAGTGGTAAAGAAAGATAGATCCAGAGACTGTTTGATAATTTTAAGATCAAAGGAAGAGAGGGATAAGATCCTAGGTCTTCATTTTAAAAAAGCAATTGAAATACAAGACAAAAGGGTGGAAATCTATAGAGATATCCCGAAACAGCTGTTGGATCTTAGAGCCACCTATTCAGAACTAGCAAAATTGCTGAGATACAACGCAATTCCCTATAGGTGGGAGTTTCCACAAGGACTATCCTTCACCTACAAAGAAAGGAAGGTTAAAATTAGAACACCTGAAGATAACCAAAAGTTCCTTCACGACCACGGAGAAGATCTCCAAAAAGGAGTGGATTGGCTTCCAGCTGTACCAGCACCAATATTGCCTAAAAGCGGGCCAACGCCTGCACCCTCGGGATCTGAGCAAAAGGAAGACACCCCATCTTAAGAACGTTTAAAATAGAACAAGATGTCTCTGCAGCTACTTAGCTGGAACATAAATGGCGGGAACTCTCCGGAAAAAAGAAGGAGGATATTCCATATTTTGAAAAAAGAACAATTGGATGTAATATGCCTTCAAGAAACACATGTGATCAGGCTCCATAGGAAAGTATTAATTAATAAAAGACTTGGTCAAGAATTTATCTCATCAGACAAAGTCAAAAAAAGAGGTGTTGTAATTTATGCAAAGGAGAACCTATCACCAAAATTCTTATTTAAAGATGATTATGGAAGAATTCTCGCAATTGAAATCCAAACACAAGGGGAAAAGATTTTGATATTAGGAGTTTATGCGCCAAATGATGGAAAATCAGAATTTTATAAGAAGCTGCATGAGACAATGATGGACTACCTGGACTATTCTAATATTATCGTGATGGGAGATATGAATGGGGTGGTGTCTACAAATATGGACAAATCTCAAAATCAAAATTTAACAACAGACGGCAGACTCCCTAAAACCTTTTTTGAAATGACAGACAATATGGACTTGATTGACATCTGGAGGACAAGGAACCCCTTGGGTAAAGAAGGAACCTTTTTTTCTGATGCCCACTTGTCATGGACACGAATCGACCAAATTTGGATATCTAGAGGGCTGGCCCCGAAAACGAGAAAAGTGGAAATCTGCCCAAAAACCTGCTCCGACCATAACGCCTTAAAAATGGAATTGAGACTTTTCCCAACTGGATCCTTCAGATGGAGAATGAATGACACCTTGCTAAGAGATCAAGAGATTGTTAAGAAGGCCCAAAAAACGCTAAAGGACTACTTTGAAATAAATTTGAACACTACGGTGGAGAAAAGAATAATCTGGGACGCAAGCAAAGCTGTAATGAGAGGGTTTCTGATACAACAGAATACAATAAAGAAAAAATTTTGGAATGGAAAAAAGGAAAAAATTCTAGAGAAAATAAGTGAAGGAGAGAAAAAGTTGAGAACTAATCCGAAGTCAAAAGAGGTGCTAAGAGAGATTAAATTCCATCAAGCACAATATTCGAAATTGATTAATCAAGAGATTGAGTGGAAAATTAAACAAATGAAGCAAAGATCGTTTGAATCAGCAAATAAATGTGGAAAGTTGTTAGCTTGGCAATTGAAAAAAAGACAAAAGTTAAACACAGTCACAAACCTGGAGATTCAAGGAAAAATAGTTCAGAAACCAGAAGAAATAAGAAAGTGCTTCCACAGATACTTCAAGGAACTTTATGCACAGGGGCCTCAGAAAGAATCGGAAATAGACCAATTCTTGAGGACAAATGGACTATCTAAAATAAGTCAAGATAAAAGATCAATTCTCAACAGTAAAATAACTCAACAGGAAATTGAAGGTGCCATCCAAAATATGCAACTTGGCAAATCTCCAGGCCCAGATGGTCTCACCTCCAAATATTATAAGACTTTGAAGGATTGTTTGATACAACCGTTGCTGGAGGTTTGCAACCAGATTATGGAGGGGAGAAGGGCACCGGAAACGTGGAAAGAAGCATTCATCACATTGATTCCTAAGTCAGAGAAGGAAAAGACTCAGCTCAAGAACTACCGTCCCATCTCACTCCTGAATGTGGATTACAAAATATTTGCAGACATTTTAGCAAGTAGACTTAAAAACGTTTTAAACGAAGTAATTCACAAGGACCAAGCAGGCTTTCTCCCTGGTAGACACATGTCTGATAACACCAGGAACATTATTGATATATTGGAGTTGTTGAGAATTAGAAACACAAGGGCTGCTTTAATCTTTATTGATGCGGAGAAAGCATTTGACAATATTTCTTGGATGTTTATGAAGAAAAACTTGAAGGGGATGGGAGTGGGACGGGGGTTTGAAAATGGACTAGAAGCAATTTATTCAGAGCAAAAAGCCAAGTTGATAGTGAACAATGTGGTGTTGGATGAACTTCAAATTGAAAAAGGGACACGACAGGGGTGCCCTTTATCCCCTCTACTATTTATCTCTGTTCTGGAGGTATTGCTGAACATGATTAGGGAGGACCAGTTGGTGCAAGGTATAGAGGTCGGAGCGAAACAATACAAACTGAAAGCCTTTGCAGATGACCTAGTCTTGACAGTACAGGAGCCAGTATCTAGCACAAAAAGAGTTTTGGAACTTATCCTGGAGTTTGGTCGGGTGGCGGGATTCAAGTTAAACAAACAAAAAACTAAGGTTTTGGTCAAAAATTTGACACCTACAGAGATAGAGGGGTATCAGAAAGAGACAGAGCTAAGTGTGGTTAAAAAAGTGAAATACCTGGGGGTATACTTGTCCACCAAAAATTTAAATCTTTTTAAAGATAACTATGAAAAATGTTGGTTGGAAATTAAAAAGGATCTGGATATTTGGTCAAGATTGAAACTTACCTTGTCAGGCCGAATCGCAGCTATAAAGATGTGTGTTTTGCCAAAAATGCTATTTTTATTTCAAACACTTCAGGTCGTGGACAGAATGGAATGTTTTGGAAAATGGCAGAAGGATATTTCTAAGTTTGTCTGGCAGGGCAAAAAGCCCCGAATAAAATTTAAAATACTAACCGACTCAAAAGAAAGAGGGGGGTTTGCCCTGCCGGACTTAAGGTTGTATTATGAAGCTGCAGCCTTCTGCTGGTTGAAGGATTGGTTCCTGTTGGAAAACACCGATGTCCTAGATCTGGAGGGGTTTGATAATGTGTATGGTTGGCATGCATACTTGTGGTATGACAAGGCGAAGGTTCATAAATTGTTCAAAAACCATATTGTCAGAAAATCAATTTTTGCCGTCTGGATGAAGTATAAGGATTTACTAGAAAACAAGACCCCGAGGTGGTTATCACCTGTGGAAGCCAAGATTTCTAAAAAAAAGCCCAATATGGAGGCCTATTGGCCAAAATATTGGGAACTGATTGAAAGAGTTGGAGACAATTGGAAGCTCCAAAGCCAGGACAAATTAAAAGGTAAGGTGCGAGATTGGTTACATTATGCTCAAATTCAAGAGGTATTCAAAATGGACAAAAAAGTGGGTTTCCAGTTGGAGAAATCGAAACTGGAGACGGAGTTACTAGAACCAAAGACTAAGGTACTTTCGAGGATGTATGACTTGCTGCTTAAATGGAACACCCAGGATGAGACAGTTAAATCTGCTATGATAAAATGGGCACAGGATGTAGGACACAACATTATGTCTGAGGACTGGGAAAGGTTATGGAACACCGGTATGAAATTCACGGCATGTAGTGCCTTGAAAGAGAACATTATGAAAATGGTATACCGGTGGTACATGACCCCAGTCAAGTTGGCTAAAATATACCATCTTTCTGAAAATAAGTGTTGGAAATGCAAGGAGGCAGAAGGGACATTCTTTCACCTCTGGTGGACCTGCCCGAAAGTAAAGGCCTTTTGGGAAATGATACATAATGAGTTGAAAAAGGTATTCAGATATACCTTTTCTAAGAAACCAGAGGCCTTTCTATTGGGCATGGTGGACCGGAAGGTGCCAAAGAAGGACAGAACCTTGTTTATGTATGCAACCACAGCAGCTAGGATTCTTATCGCAAAGTTCTGGAAGACACCAGATTTACCCACACTGGAGGACTGGCAGACGCAGCTGATGGACTACATGGAGTTGGCAGAAATGACCGGCAGAATTCGAGATCTGAGCGAAGAAACAATGGAGGAGGACTGGAAAAAATTTAAGGACTATTTGCAAAAACATTATAAGTTGTTTGAGTGCTAAGACTGTGCACGATTAAGAAACGTTATGCTTCTGCAATTTATTTTAAGTAAATGATAAAGTAAGTATTGATGGGAAAAAATGAGACAAATTAGAAACAAAATATTATGTTTATTAAGAGTGTTAAAATTAAATTACAAATTTTTGAAACTGGTAACATAATAAATACAAAGGTATAATAAGTCGGGAAATAAGATAATAAATTGCTGAATCGGTTAGAATGATGAACGCAATGCTGAGAGGATGCGAGGAGGTCCAAAAAGTTGTCGAAAAAATTTTATAATGATCTTTTCTTTTTTCTATGTTTTTCTTTATGTATATGGAAAATGTTTCTTGTATATTGTTGTCCAAACAAACTTGTTCACCTATGGAAAGAAACGCAATAAAAATTTTTTATAAAAAAAAAAAAACTAATTGGTATTCTAAGGATATGAGTTTTGAATATGCTCAATATCAACCCCTGCTATCCTAAATTCTGTGGTATCTGACTAATCAGTTAATTTGTAACAGCACAATAATCTACATGTCTACTCTGAAGTAAATCCCACTGAATTTAATCCCACTTAATCCCAGTGGATTACATGGGCATATGACCGCAGCCTAAATCATTTTTCTGAGATTTAAGACCTTGTTGCTGCCAATACAGCTTGCTGTCTTTTGTATGTCATGCTCTACTTTAGAACAACTCATCTAAAGGTTGCCCAGCATCCAACAGGATTTAAACTTGGCTAGAAATGGATGAAGAGTTGTGTCCTCAGCTAGTTTGTTGAGCCAGTATTCAGAGAGCACCATTATTTTCCAGATCAAACAGAGTGTGCTGTGATTAAACATCTTCTGAGAAGATATTTCAGGATGCAGCAAATCAAAATGAACATGCACAAAATCAACATGCCCAAATCGAGATTGAAAAAAGCCTCAGTATGCATGCCTCCTGGAAAAAAATGGCTGCATGAATCAGCTCTCAGGCACGATCATTTGCTTGTATAATGGAAAGCGTAGCCGAGGATTAATATTCACAGATGTAAAGCAGAATTTAGCCTATTTCTTTTTGCCATACTATATCATAAACACCACATTGCACTGGGCAAGGAAAACATTTCACAAAAACTTCCCTAAACGTTTATGACTAGCCAGTCTTCAAGTGAGCCCAATGATAGCTTAAACATTTAACTTTTTCTGCTATGTCAACAGAAGTAGCCTTCAACACGGAGTGTGCTATCGCCACTCTGATTGCAACAGCCTAAAGTCGCAGAATCTTTGGGAAAGAGATGGTAGGAGATTGGGTAGAGAAAATGCTTCTGCAGCATTCATTCAGTTCTACAATCTATGTCTGATTATTGGTAAGGATTCCTCCAAATCCTCCCATCAATGCTGCAACATGGGCAATGTGTCATTGCACCCAGGAAGGCACCACTGTTCCACTGGAACTATAACTATGTCTGCATTCTAAACATAATTATTTGGAAGTATATGCAGCTGAATTCAGTGGGAGTTCACAGCAAACATGCACAATACATAATCAATGAAGCCAAAACAAAAGTGATCAGTTACAATAATAAGTATCTTGAACGTCTAAGGCTGTGATCTTATGCACAACTATTTTTAAATAAACCCTACTGAGTAAACATTAGAACAATCAAGGATAAGGCTACAACACATTTTAAATCAAATATATAATGCTTTCTAAAATTGTGAACGAATGCCCAAGTCCTTATTCCAAAAGCAAAGGGCTTTTCAAGAACTGAGCCTGAAGAAAACAAAGGTGTTTGAGGCAAAAGGAAAAAAGATGAGTTAGCCAACTTCTCCTTCAGCCACACTACTACAAAAATGAAAAAGATAAACCACTCCTTTGCATTTTGACTTCAAAGTCAACTGAACACTTTATTGCCAATAGTATTTTACTCATGATTTCATCCAAAGATCCATCAGGGTGTAAAGTTGTGAAATAGAGCCAAGATCCTTTGTTGACAAACGCAGTATAAGTTCTGAAACTTAGTGAGTAGTTAAAAGACCATGAGCATCAGGGAAGAACAAAGCAGAAAACCTAAAGCCTTACCACTCACACCATCCAGGTCAGAAAGTGGGGGCAGTTGTTTTATTTTTTGCAATGCCAGCTCCTGTCCAAGAAATATGTCAGCTTTGGGTCCAACAGATCCATTGGCAGCCCTGCTGCACCCACAACCCCACAATCCCTGTTATGCTCTTTTGGTTGGGGGGGCAGGGGGCTATGACGGAACAGCACTGGCAGTAGTGTGTGCTCTACCACAGTTCCGGCAGGTACAGTGAGAGCCTTCACGGCGGCAGAGCCCACCCTCCCTACTTGCACAACATGGCACAGGAACACTCCCACCTTATTCTTAAGCCCTCCAGCAGCACAAATCAGGGGTTAGGATTGCTCTATTAACCAAATACAATGGTCATAGGCTGAAGAATTAACACAAAACCAGCATGAATGGTGCTTCCTTCACAGAGCACTGCCAAGACTCTTTGAAGAGAAAGTGTGCAACAAGATTTCTACACTTGTTACAACTTTTCGGAGAAAACAAATCATTTACTCCACAAGAGTACTCTACCATTATTATTCCAATAATAGTCTCTGCTGCCTGGGTATGGTGCTGACATTATACTTTCTAAGCCATTTGGCAAGATTTCACCAAAACAATTCAACATAGATCTTGTCATGCCTTAAAATGACAGAAAACGGCTGAAATACAAAGCCAAAATCCAGAAATGCTAGAACAGAATGAACTGACCTGAGCATATTTATACTTAAGCCCTAAATGTTTTGAGATTTTGATTTACAAATCAGTATTTTGTATCATTTCCCCTTTCTTTACTATGTTACTCTACCAAAAAACAACAACAATAAAGAAAAGACTATGACACACTTTCTTGGTGTTACATTTCACATGCAATCTTCTTGAATCAACTACAACTTCAGCAGGACATCAGAAAATTATTAGGTGTGTTATCAAAAAAACGGTCAGCAATTCAGAGTTCTACAATTCATGGTTGAGAGATTTTATGACTGAAGGGCTATTATTTTCCAAGAATGCTTACTGCTGCAGCATAACATTGTTCTGAAAGCAAGAAAACACACACACATACACTTATGAAACCCCTTGTCTGCAATCTAGTTCCATCCCTTCAATCTAAAGGGCAGCTTGGCTGCCCCAAAGTTTGTGTCACCCTTCCAAGACAATTAAAGAGATTCAACTGAGTGTTTTCTGTTTCACAGCAGTGCACCATCAGAAATGTGGCATCTATAGACAGCACATATATGAGCACAACTAAAAAGATAGGCAAGTCACGCTTTTCTATTTGCCTCTGCTAAGATTCAGCCTGAATCTATGACACTTCTCAACCAGGCACACTACTGGAAAGGAAGCTCTTTGCTCATCTGTCAAAAAAAAAAATCCACTTGTTGATGGGTAGCAACTAGAACCACTGCCTGAATCTGTTCACCTTTTTCAAATTAAAAAGGGGAAAGGCACCTGTGTCAAGAGTTCCCTTACTCTGGTAGCGATGTGATAGTTTTGATTTGCTCACCAATGCAATGACCTCTCTTTCAGACCACGGACTTGTTGTACTCATACTATACATGTAGCTTTTTACTTCTGCTGTTGATACTGCCATCTAAACCCAGGACCACTGTTTCCAAACTCCTCTAAGGGGCGAAGTGGGGAATAAGGCTTGCTGGAAAATGCCTTTGGATGGCGTTCGTCACAGAGAATTACAACATCCCATCAGTGCTCATGAGAGACACTCTTCTCCCTCTTGGAATGCAAATCAGGAAGCCACACACTCCAGCACACACGCGCGCAAGCACACGGCTTTAGGAACCGCCTGGTAGAGCAGGAAGACAGTTTTTGCTCTCTTTCATGGTACCCACCACGCCAGAATGTGCCAAGCGGGGAGTCACTGCAAACCCCAAGAAACTTAGTGCAACTGGACAGCAGTAGCACGATGGATGCATAAGGATCTGTGTGTATGCGTTTTGTAGAGTGTGTGTCATTTACTACAGGGGGTTCAGGGGAAAATAGGGAGAGCCTTGTATCCCTCCTCCTCCTGCAACTTCCTCCCATGCAAGGCGAGGTACTCACCCCACCCCTGTGGTTCGAAGCTCTGCCAGCTCCAGCCGATCCCCTCTGAAAGCATCCAGGACGGAGCAAAACGTGCACTCCTTTCTTGGCCGGCGCTCTGGAGCTCGCCGAGCAAACACGAGTTCAGCAGCTCCAACTCCAGCCGGCGGTGGCGGGTAATTCCATTGGAACGGAGGGTGGGGGTGGGGGGAGGTGAGGAGGGAAAGGAAAGAAAGAGAAAGCGAGCCAGACTCCTCCGAGCCGGTTAGGAGATCATGGTGCCTCCTGCTGTGGAGCCAGCACCGCCGGACAGCAGCTGACGAAGCCGGGGCAGCCAAGCCTGGCCAGCACTCGCCTCGCCAAGTCCCGGCGGGAGAAGTCCTCAGGCGCGCGCAGGACGGGGCATCCTCTCCGGGCCGGGTGCGGCATACACGGAACTCCCCCGCTCTCCCTCCGCCGGCACCCTGCCTCAGCTCAGCAGCGCGTGCCGGACTCAGCCGGATCCTGCCGCCTCCCCGCGCGGCGAAGCATTGCGCCGCAGAGCGCACATCCAGCAGCTGCTGCCGCCGCCGCCGCCTGGCCGGCTTATCTGTGAGGAAAGGCAAGGCAGGGGAGATTCCCGCTCGCCTCACCAACGAGCCTCCCGCCGCCGCCTCACTTCGGTGCTGCCAGGCTTCTCCCTCGTGCTGCGCGCCCTCCCCTTGCCGGCGCTTCCAGTGCTCTCTCCTCGCTTCGTGCTCGCGGGGTTCCTGGCGAAGCTCAGCGTTGGCAGCGGCGGCTTGAACGCCAAGCTCGCCTCAGCAGCGGCGGCAGCAACAGAAGAGCCTCCTCGGAGCCTCCCACGTGCCGCGTCTTCCGCGTGTGTGTGTGTGTGTTGGCGCGCGCGCCAACGGGCCAAGGAATAGCAAGGGGAGGGGCGGCGCAGGGTGTTTTCTCTCTCGCGCGCCTGCTCTCTGCCTCACGCTGTGGAACCGGGACTTTCCCTCGCTGCCAACTCCAGGAATCCCGCTTCGCCAATTGAGCCTTTCGCAGCAAGCCTTGCGAAGTAAAGCAGCTGAGGAAAGACAGAGCGGCGCGGCCCTCGAGCTGCAAGATGTTGAGGGCAGGAGCGAAGCGCTACCTCTCCGTAGCGCGCGCGCGCGCACTCGCGCGCGTAGGGAAGCACCTGGCGACAGTGGCGTAGCGTGGGGGGTGCAGGGGGGGCGGACGCACCGGGCGCAACATGGGGGGGGGGGCGCGCTAGCACTCGCAGCTCTAAAATCCACGGGTTAGGGGGCGCAAATTACTTGCCTTGCCCCGGGTGCTGACAACCCACGCTACGCCACTGCCTGGCGAGCCCCCTTTTTTCTCTCAAACTAATCTCGCGCGCGCTCACCGGCCCGAGTGGAAGCTGAGGCAAGGATTTCCTCATAAAATAAAGCAAAATAAAATAACACAAGCACGGGATATGGTAGCGCTTGACTAAGTTTACCTCAGCGTACTTACCAGCCCAGCTTTTGCCACTTTAAATGTTAGTCTAACTTTTTTTTTTAGTCGCTGAAAACTACTTCATAGCATCGTTTGGACCATATGTTGGTCCATATCCCCCCTACATTTCTCCGACATCCTGTTCCATAATACATGGTAATATTACTATTTATACCCCGCCCATCTGACTAGGTTGCCCCAGCCACTCTAGGCGGCTTCCAACACATTTAAAAGCAAACTAACACATTAAACATTAAAATGCATCCCTATACAGGACTGCCTTCAGATGGCTCAGGGGTCGACTATCTCCATACCCTTCAACATTTCTCTGATGAAAACAGGGACGACCTACCATACCCTCCAATATTTCTCCGATGAAAATAAAGATGTCCTAAGGAAAAGCAGGAAATTCCAGGAAAATGGCTTCTGTAAATCTGGGGCTTGCCCTAGAAAATAGAAACACTTGGAGGCAAGAGTGCCAACATGGTCTCTGACCGTGGGCACCCGGAACCATGGGTGCCATGCAGAATCAATGGCCCTGGCACCAAAATTTGTGGGTGACTGGAACCTCCATGGGGAATTTTTTGGTGCAAGGTGAAGACCATGCTATTTGCTCAGGTTTTTGAACATCTGTTATGATGTGTTTTCTCTTACTGTTCCCAGCTTTTAAGGTACTCTTTTATGTGGGATGCCTGTTACAGACAATTAAGTCTTTATACTGTCATCTTCCACAAACAGCACTTAGAGAATCATTTAGTTCAGGCAGACTTGAGCACAGCCTTGTCTCTGAACTTGTATTTCCAGAAATAAAATTAAGTAATACCTCTGAAGCAAACTTCTGTGCTAGTTTAATGGAAGAGATAATGGTTAGCATGTCTATAAATTATCAGATCTCTTTCCATGACCAAACTGTTTAAAGTAACATTGTTCTCTTTGATGCTGTTTATAATTTTTAATAATATGTTCTTTAGAGCAGCATACCAGATATAAAGGATAGTTTATTAAATGTGTCAGACAATTCTTCTGTTTAGTACCTGCTGGTCTCAAAACACTTAGCACTTAATACACATTGGATGCAAATCATAGCTCAGTCCATAGAGTATAAGACTCCTAATCTCAGGGTCATGAATTTGAGCCCAACATTGGGAGAAAGATTCCTGCACTGCAGGGGGTTGGACTAGATGAAACATTAAAGTGAGTGTACTGTACTAGTAAATGTTTAGCAATCAGAAGGAAGAGATAGCTATTAGGTGAGGTGGAATTATGGCTTTACCAAATTAGTAACTAAAGAGGAAACAACCTTATATGTGTTCCTAGGTTCAAATCAGGAAACAGCCAACTGCGTATAGTTCAGTGACACGCATTGTCACTGAAAAATAGTCCAGCAGTGCTGTCTTCAGTATTGCTGATGCTGAAACTATAATTGTTCCGTTAGCACATTGTACATTCAGGACAATGGGAATGGAATAGCCAGCAAACTGATTGATCTGACCTGAACAACCTTACCAGAGTCAATCTAGAAAGAGTTTTACGGATTGCTTGCCTTTGCTAGGAACACTTAAATTCTTCTTTCCTCAAAAAACAAAAACAAAAAAGGAAAGATTTTAAGGAACTGAAAAACACCTTTCCTTGAATACAATTGTCTGGGACAAGAAGTGTTGGAATGGCTTGTTTGCACAGCATATGGCCAGGGGAACTCGACAAATGTTAACACAGCTGAAACAAATATTTTTGGCCCAGTTTACAAGCTAGCAAGCAAATGAATAATGGATTTGTCTCCTCTTCCACTTTGTAGAGTCCAATATTACTCATCCAACTATGTTTGTAAGCTTTGCTGACTTTCCACAATAACATAAATTATGGTTGATCTCCTGCACATCATGCCTACAATTAGAATGATAACAACATGGATTCCACATTCATATCCTAAAGACCATACCCAATTTTGTGGATAATTATGATATAGAAAATACATTATTATGAGGATGGGAATCATGAAGCAATAACTGCAATGATAAACCATGACTATAGCAATGACAATACTCATGACATTGATACTGTAGGACTGTGGAATTACAGTGAAGGGATCAGGGTGTAACTAGTATCTCATCATGAAATACTGTAACTTAATAGATCCACCTCTGTGTTGCAAGTTCTAGATACTAGGGATATGCAGCAGATTTGGATAAATACAAATCAAAGTAGACCACTTTGGACATATTTAGGGCTTGTATGAGTTGAAGTGGAATCTTTCTGAAGTGCCCCAAACCAAATTGAGGACCTCTGAAGCAATCTGTTCTGCTGCAGTAATTTGGATGCAAACAGGAGTCTCTATGTGCATTGTTTGCATAACAACAAAACACTAAGGTGAATGTTCTGTCAGCACAACAGGATCTTCTCCCTCTCTCCTCCCCCCAGGCACCTGCTCTGTTCTAGGGTTTCCTCAAACCTCGGGAGCAGATTTGGGAAGGGCTTGGGGGAGAGGGGAAGTCCTGTCACACAAGCAGAAGTTATTGTGCTCACAGGGCTCATTAGTAGAATACCACCTATGTGGACTTAGAGGTAAGGTCAAGTTTTTAGTTCTATTCATGCAGAAAAGCTAGCACACAAGCACCCGTAAGGGCCCCTGCAGTTGGGACACTCAGTTGTGGGGTGTCTCTATCATGCAGAGCTCTTACCAACAAACAGGAGCTTGAGGTGTTGAGCTTTCCTTAGAGATAGCTGCATGCAATTCATGATTGCTCCAGGAAGAAGATGCAAAGTCAAGGATAGGGCTAAAAATATGGTCCCATTCTTGTGTAAACATATGCCCTGCATGTGAGTAATCATCATCATCAAACCTTTTATTGGCATCACGCATGTGTGAATAGGGCTAGTATGTCTGCTAAAAGAAAAGCATTTCTCTCCATGCTTGAAAATGCCAGGGTGAAGAGAAAAGGGAAGGATAGCTGTTTTGTGACTGACAGGTCTAGTTTATAATCAGGTGAGTGGTTTCTACTGGGGGTCTTAACGGGAACAGCTGGCCAGTGCTGTGCCACTGCCCTCCTGACAGCATTGTCATTGTTGCTTTCTGTGATAGGGTGGGGTAGGGTGGCAGCAAGGTTGCAGCTGTGTAGGCACACAAGTGGGAGTGCTTAATTAGCCCCAGCAGTGCTGCTGCACAGCCCTCACCCCATCACTGCTCTGCCCTCTCTATGTACCATCCGGGTAAGCAGCAGTTAAGTCACTGTCAGACCATCCTGTTTGTTCCTGGCTCTCCAGTAGCAATGCTTTGGAGGAGGATGTTGAAGTAATATATATCCTTGTTCTTCTCAATTGCGTTAGTGATGTTAGCTTGGAAGATGTTGGCTGTTCAAACCCTTTGGCTTCTGCCACATGTCTCCATGCTTCCAATCCAGTCACATCAGTTTTTGCAGGAAAGTAAACAGATGAACAACCAATCAAACAAAAGATCCAAGATACATAGATCATTTGTTGGGCGGTTCATCTGACCTCATCTGTTTTCTATTACATAATTAGAGACCTTCTCCTTCGATTTGGTTGGACTATACTGGCAACAGGAGAACTTGCTAAGAGCTGCTTCTTGAAAGATGTTTGCTGTACATAACAGATTGTTAATATGATAACAAAAGGATTCAACACCAGCAATTTCCAGGAGAAGGCTGCCTCAGATGGCCAATTTAACCTTTACATTTGGATCAAATGCGATCAAAAACAACATGACTTTTTGTAAGAATTCTTCTGGCTACCAACTGGGTGTACAGCTAAGGATACATTAAAACAACAACTTCCTGGCTCATAGCTCAGAATTAGCAACTACATTACAACAGTAGGTCCAACCCTTTCCCATCATCGTTATGCCATTCTGTGATTATGCATTTTGCATGCGATGGTTATCCAGACAGAGATAGGATTGATCTGTGCCCTCAAGGAGAATTGATTATTCTGCATTACACTATTAAAATGTCCTCTCATTGCTAGGCCTTGCTTCAACATATAAGAATGCTATTTTGTCAACAGCTTGTACTCACAAGCTAAAAGATTAAATCTCTGCTAAACAGAAGCAGGTCAGGCCTCAAGGAAATACTCTGAATTAGATTTGGGGACCCAACAAAAAACACATGGGGGACTTTTAAAAATTGCATGTCACAATTTATTTCCAGCAATGGCAAAGAAAGAGTTCTTTAAGGTAACTTGTCTTGTGTCATCTCTAGCTTGATTAGTGAAGAAAAATGCAGGATCATAAAACTATAACCACTGGAATCAGGCAGTAGCACACAGGAAACATCAGCAGGCCTCATGCTTTCTAGTTATTCTGACCAATACACAGACCTACTGGGGAGGAAATATATTATTAGACAGCAAAATGCTGATTAACAGTCATAGCAGAAGCCATGTACTCCTTAGCTGACTCATGAAAACGGCTGTGCCCAATTTTCACATGTTTATTTTTACAGGGCAACTTGGCAAGGTACTTCTTTTGAATTTTGTGTATGACTGTTTCCAGCTACTACATTTTCTATTTCAGTTGCTTTTTTGGCACCATCCCCTTGAGTCTAGACCAGACTTTCTCAACTTTGGCTCCCTAGATGTTCTTGAACTACAACTCCCATCATACCTAGGCACTGGCCTTGCTGGCTAGGAATGATAGGGATCCTAGTGCAACAACTTATGGAGACCCAATTTTGAGGAAAGGATGATCTAGACAGTGTAGTTCAGGCATAGGCAAACTCGGCCCTCCAGATGTTTTTGGGACTACAACTCCCATCATCCCTAGCTAAGAGGACCAGTGGTCAGGGATGATGGGAATTGTAGTCTCAAAACATCTGGAGGGGTGAGTTTGCCTATGCCTGGTGTAGTTCCACATGCTGATGACATCATTATAATATATAGCCAAGTAATTTAACGATGTCACTGTGGGCAAAGAAAGGTGCATTTTCCCCAAGTTACATTAATTATTTACATTTATAAGATTATAAGGTTAAGAATATGGAACTAATATTGTTTTATTATGGCCTGCCCTGGGACTTTAGGATGAAGGGCGGGTAATAAATTATCATTGTATTCTGCTTTCCTTCAAAGAAGCTCAGAGCAGAGTCTAAATTCCTTCTTTCCATTTTATTCTCACAATACCCTCATGAAGTAGATTAGGTTGAGAGAGAGTGGCTGGCATTATGTCACCCATTGAGTGTCCTAGCTAGATAATAATTTGAATCCAGGAGCTCTTGGTCCTAGTCTGACTGACACCACATTAGTTCTGTATCCCTTTGGCAAAAGAAACTGAGCTGATGCTCACAGCAGAGATGCCTCTGTCATGGGACACACCTTAACTTGCTGCACCCGTTTTGTTGCAGTGCAATGCAATGCAGCAAAACAGGAAGCTTCTATTCAGTTGTCTTGGCAACAGAGATGTCTCCCTTTCCTCCCCAGTGACACCTTTGATTAAAGAAGCATTGTTTTCCAGGGAACCAAAATATTCACAAAAATGGTCCCCCTTGTTTTGGCTCAATCCTACTCGAATCTCCAGTATCTGCTATGTATTAGTGCTTACTTTTTTTGCATTTGAAGTGAGCTATATGCAGTGATAAGCTCATTTTTAGTTATAACAAAATAATGGTTTACTATAACGCAACCTATGAAATAACAATCTTTCCCAACAGACGGGCTTGTGTTTTTATTAATATTGACCCATGCCTTTTTAACTGAGCTGTGCTTGCTTCCTTCAAAGCAAAAACAGCAGCAGCCTCATGCTATGAAATCCATCTAGTCTTCACTTATCTCTTTCTCTTCATTTCCATTGCAAAGATCTTTCATACTCCACCTCCCATCAATGCCCTTAATATTGAGGAATTAGTTCAGCTCCAGAAACAGGGTTACAGATTAGTTCCTATATTTGTACGGCAATTCTAACCAAGTTTACTTTATTCTTTCCAGCTTTGTATTTTACAAATGTATCCATATGTTTATACAGTGTTTTTATGTGTTCACAGCACTTTACTTTATTGCGTGCATTATCAAAGAAATATTTACCCCAAATTTATAAGACAGGCAAGTATTAGTGTTCCATATTGTAGAAGTGAGATGGAATTACACTAAAAGGTACTTATTTCAGCGAGTTTATGGGTACAGATAACTGTATTTCATTCATAATCCTAATATGAAATTTTGTAGAATACGAGCATAGTGAAGACATCTCAAATAAAAATTGTCTTGCAAAGAAAAGGGTATATTGTATCAGTGGAAATGAGGCAAGTCTATAATAAGAGAGGATTTAGTTTTGATTATCGCCTGCAAGTCATTAAGCGTATGAGATTTTTAAAAAGTTAAACTGTCCACTGTGCCATGTAATTTTCCCTGTGTTGTCATTTGTCCTATATTGGCAACTTTCACTGAAAAGGCAAGGTTTAGAGCCTACTCCTAAGTATATTTACATGGCAAATCCCCTTGCTTTTCAAGAAAAATGTGTTTAGTGCTGGAGATGATTCAGAACTACACACTTTCCACATTTTACAGTAAATGTCCAGAAACTGTTTATAGCATCTTGTGTCATAGCAGTTGCCTGTTGCCTTTCCTCTTTTAGAACATGTTGCACTTGGCCAAATAAACAAAAACAAAACACCTTTCTAGTTAAGGTGTACAATTCACAGTGGCTGCATGTGAATTGCATTGATTTCCACTAGCTGATCACTCTCTTCCAATAATACAGCAAGCTGAAAACAGCTACCTTATTTTTCGCTCTATAACACGCACCCGACCATAACACGCACATAGTTTTTAGAGGAGGAAAATCTGTAGGCATGCCACCCGTAGGCATTCCCTCCATAACACGCACAGACATTTCCCCTTACTTTTTAAGAGGAAAAAAGTGAGTGTTATGGTGCAAAAAATACGGTAATTGCACTCCTAAATGCACAATTCCATTCCAGCTAAAGTTTATCCATCAACTGCTAAGGCAAACTTCATCCATTAAAAAAGAACTCAACTCATATTACGGAGACCAACTCAATTTCTTACCTTTGGAAACTGACTGTATACATCCCACTACAAGTTCTATTTTAAGCTTCTCTTGAGATACCATATAAGGAGAACAGCCCCCACCATAAAATTACTAATCTGCCTAACATAGCAGCAGGACACCTGCTGTTGGTGAGTCATGTTTTGCATGCTGCAAGAAGTGTGTGCATATATATGAGTGTGTGCGGATTGGACAAAAAAACAGGATTCCAGGTGGAAAAATCGAAACTTGAGACAGAGCTGTTAGAACCAAAGACCAAGGTACTATCGAGAATGTATAACTTGCTGCTTAAATGGAACACTCAGGATGAGACAGTTAAATCAGCCATGATAAAGTGGGCTCAAGACATTGGGTACAATATTATGTTTGAAGACTGGGAAAGGTTATGGACCACCGGTATGAAATTTACGGCATGTAATGCCTTGAAGGAAAACATTATGAAAATGATATACAGGTGATACATGACCCCAGTCAAGCTTGCTAAGATATACCATTTGTCTGATAATAAATGTTGGAAGTGCAAGGAGGCTGAAGGGACATTCTTTCACCTTTGGTGGACTTGTCCAAAAGTGAAGGCCTTCTGGGAAATGATCTACAATGAGTTAAAAAAGGTGTTTAAGTACACCTTTCCTAAGAAACCGGAGGCCTTCCTCTTGGGCATTGTCGGCCAAAAGGTGTTAAAGAAGGATAGAACGTTTTTTATGTATGCAACTACAGCAGCAAGAATCCTTATCGCTAAATATTGGAAGATTCAAGATTTGCCCACACTGGAAGAGTGGCAGACGCAATTGATGGACTACATGGAGTTAGCCGAGATGACTGCCAGGATCCGAGACTTGGGAGAAGAAGCAATGGAGGAGGACTGGAAAAAATGTAAGGACTATTTGCAAAAATTTTATAAGTTATATGAACTATAGGATTTCGCATGACTTTGAATGTTAGCCCCAGCAACGAGAGTGGAATACATATGAAATTAGATAATATTAATGAAAGAATCAATGTTTAAATGGTCAAAAAGGATAATATGTTTGCTTATAGAGTAAATGGATAATAAGGGATTTAAACTTAAATTGCAATTGAAAGTACAAAAGAAACATATGAAACAAGGTTATAATTTGCTGATAAATTTATTGTCAAGATTGCACTGTGCGGGAGACGTGGGGAAGTCCGATGGAAAGTTGAAATAAGTTGTTGAAATGGTTTGTTTTCTTTCTTTTCTTTTCTTTCTTTTTCTTTGTTTGTTCTATACTGTATATCTTTATCTGGAAAAAATGCAATAAAAATTATTATAAAAATAAAAAAAATGAGTGTGTGCGGATTAATTTTGTAAAAAGGAAAGAAAAAGGCAACTGCTTACTTTCATTCTCTCTCTCTCTCTCTCTATTGGCTGTGCTTTTGTTTACCTCCATGCTACTCAACTCACTTATTTACAGTGTCCACTACATAGCTGTCAACTTTTCCCTTTTCTTGCGAGGAATCCTATTCGGAATAAGGAAATTTCCCTTTAAAAAAGGGAAATGTTGACAGCTATGGTCCACTAGGACCTAGGGGTTCCTATGGCTAACAGTTCTACCCCTGGAATCCTGGTGAGACTTCAAGCAATCTTCATCCTGATTAGCTACTCAGCAAGAAAAACACACTATCTGGTGCTTCAAAAGGCTGCTAGGTGTGAGATCAGAGACAAGAACCCTGTGTCAGGAACTGGGCCACTAGAGGAAGAGCTGAGTGCTGCCTCATGCATCTCTCCTGAACAATCAGCTGCCTCAGCAAACCAGTGTCTGGTGCCTAGATAGAAGCTGACCTTTCACTTTCCTGCCAGGAGATCTTGTATTGAATGAAGTCTGGGGTTTTCCCCAGTTCTTTAGAGCAGATTTGGAGGGTGTAGGGGGAGGAGAGAGAGAGAGAGAAAGTTCCATTGTGCAAACATAGGGACTTTGTTGGATTCAACCCCCTGACTGCCCTGAATACTAATCGAAATTGCTTTTGAAGTCAGCCATTTTGGACCTCAATAAATCATCAAGACTGATCTTTACAACTTTGCCTCAACAGTTTTCTTCTTAAAAAGTGAAAATAGAATAAATACTGACTTGCAAATTGAGTTTTGTAGTGTCTTTCTTGAAAAGCTTGTCTAGGGGACAGATAGACCCAGTTTAACACAATACTCATGTATTCCCAAACAATCTTATGACTTAAAAAAGTATATGACTACATAAAGAAGAAGAGGAGGAGGAGGAGGAGTTTGGATTTGATATCCCGCTTTATCATTCCCCTAAGGAGTCTCAAAGCGGCTAACATTTTCCTTTCCCTTCCTCCCCCACAACAAACACTCTGTGAGGTGAGTGGGGCTGAGAGACTTCAAAGAAGTGTGACTGGCCCAAGGTCACCCAGCAGCTGCATGTGGAGGAGCGGAGACACAAACCCAGTTCATCAGATTATGAGTCTACTGCTCTTAACCACTACACCACACTGGCTCTGATTCTGTGTTGTTTATAGATAGGTCAATGAACTATTTAAACATCTTGAAAGTGCAAAATGCCTGCATCAAGTGAAACATAAATAAGTATTTGGGTATATCACATATGTATGTGTCCTTCTAGATCTTCCCATAAGAAAGAAGGTCTTCACAATATAAGAGCCTGCTACATTACTCTGATCTAGTCCAGCATCCTGTTATTGCAGTGGCCAACCAAATGCCTGCAGGTATCCTGATGGCGGGACCTGAGCACACGTGCAGTCTGCCCTCCTGAGGTTTCCATCAACTAGTATTCAGAAGCATTTATACCTCCATCCATGGAGGTAGAGCATCTACCTAATGCAGTGTTTCCCAACCACTGTTCCGCGGCACACTAGTGTGCCGCGAGATGTTGCCTGGTGTGCCGCGAGATGTTGCCTGGAGGGAGGCGGGCGAGTCGGGCGGCGAGAGGCGGGGTGGCGGCGGCGAGGAGAGGCCGCTCAGCGTGGGGCTCTCGCCGTCTGCCTGCCTGGCTGCCTGCGAGCTCGGCGGGCAGCGCCTCCGTCCACAGCGCCCGCCTCGCGGCTCTCATTCCCTGCCCCTGCCAAAGCTCACCCAGCCAAGCCGCGCTCTCCTTCCTGCCTCGCTTTGCTGCCTCCCCCCCCCACCCCCAAAGCTTGGAGGTTCCCCGGCAAGGGGGAGGGAAAAAAATTGAAACTTACACTTTCGTGCGTCCCTCCCGGCGTGACGCGCGCTGACGTCACGGGGCTGTAATGGTGGTGTGCCTCGAGATTTTTTTCATCAAACAAGTGTGCCTTTGCCCAAAAAAGGTTGGGAAACACTGACCTAATGCAACCTCTTCCTTGGAATGTGTAAAAGTAAAATTACTGGTGGGCAAAGCCTATTCAAAGCTTCTCTAATCTTGTGCAGAATTTAGTATCCTGAGGATCTAAGCTTTCTTTTTAAGTTTTGAGTACTTGCGATTATCAATATATTTAGTGATGAGC